>NC_056067.1:39358067-40073067 GCF_016772045.2 Ovis aries
TGAGGCTGGGGTTGTGGAAACTTCTGATTTACAGTCAGTGGGTCAGAAGCACACACGCTGGGCTTGCGACTAGTGTCTGAAGTGTGGGAGCAGTCTATAGGACTAAGACTTAACCTGTGGGATTTGATGCCATCTCTATGTAGATAAATTACTTGCTGTTGTGGGGAACACCCCTCCTGCCCCTGCACACCACACACATAAACACACATGCATGTTGGAATCCGTGACCAGAACAAAATACAAAATACATCTCTATTTTTCTTTTCTTCAGCCCAGTCCAATAAGAGGATTCTTTCTGAAATTTGTCTCTCTTTTATCTGCCTAGGCTATAAGCCACACATCCTGCAGAGACAGATTGTTTTCAGAACGTATTTCAGGGGAAAAGAGCAAAGCCCAATGTGAAACCTATGAAACTGCAGAAATCCAATTTAAAAGAGATCTGACACATAAGAAACCAAGAAGCATAGCAGCTTTAGAAACATAAGAAAACCAGAAGAAGCAGTAGGATTAAAATATGAAAATTAATCCTTTTACTCCAAGTGCCTAGAGAACCCCTCACTGGAAACAAGTCATGTTGCATTTACTTGAGCATTTCCTGCATGTTTTTTCTTTGATATTTTCCTGTTAAAATGGTACTTTGGGGGTAAAGAAATGTTTATCAGCATCCCAGAGTATGTAATGGCCCCTGTCCTCACTTTAGCAGTAGCAGAACTTGAAGACATGTGAGCAGTTTCATACGATGCTCTTACTTATTTTTAGCAAGCAATGTTTAATTAAATGGAATTTCCATCTTTTCTATTTTTTTAAACCAAACTTTCTGCTAATAACATCAAGGACAATTATATGCCAAGTACTGTACACAGTGACATACAGTTATTATGTCATTTAATCCTCTGCGGGAGTCGGTGATGGACAGGGAGGCCTGGCATGCTGCAATTCATGGGGTCGCAAAGAGTCGGACATGACTGAGCGACTGAACTGAACTGAATAAACATATGAGATAGATGTGGAAGATGGCTTCCAAGAAGGCTCCCAGTGACCCTTACTTCCTGGTAATTATGTCCCTGTGTGGCCTCTCTCATATGGAATAGGGCTGATCTGTGTGACTAATAGATCTTGCCTAAATGAGAGTATGTGACTTCTGGGCCACAGAGGATACAGTGCAGCTTCTCCCATTGTCTCTGGGACTACTCTCTGTGGAAGCAGTCAGTCATCGTGCCATGAGGACACTTAATCATCCCTGTTGAGAGGCCCATGAGGGAAGGGACTGAAACCAACAGCCAGGAGCAACATGCTAGCCGTGTAGAGTGAGCCACCTTGAAAGTGGATTTTCCAGCCCTAGTCAAGCCTTCAGATCACTGCAACCCTTGCTACCATCTTTGCATCCTCCTCAGAGACTCCAAGCCAGGTTCTATTTCCTAAGCTGGATGAGAATGCATTTTTTTCTGTTTTCTCTCAAAGAAGATACTGTGTCATGCATACTGAGCATGCAACTAGACTGTTAGGTCGAAACCCTGGAAGGAGCTGGAAGTTGATGTTTAAATTAAGGAAAAAGAGGGAAATTGTTCCTCTGTGAAATGTTTTGGCCTAGTAAAAATTCTCTTTTAATGAGTATGATTTAATATTAAATTCAATTCCACAAATATTAACTGAGCCCCTTTGTGGCAGTCACAGATGGTCTGTACAATGAAAGCGCTTATATTCTTGAGGCTTGTGAGCAGATAGTTGTAGTACAATGTATTACATTCAGTAAGAGTCATGTGCAAAGGACAAAGCGATTGGCATTCTTTGAATGCGTTAGGGAAAGCCTTACTTCTGTGGACCCTTGAGGTAAGTTTTATAGGGTGAATAGGAGTTCACAAGGCAGACAGGGATATGAATGTGAAAAGAAAGGATGAATCTATATAAAGGTATAGAGGTATGAAATAGCCTGGCACATTTGGGGATTGTGAAAGCCATTTCATTGATTAAACACATTTATTAAATAAGCGTGTGTATGAGGCACTGTGCTGGATTCTGGGAACGCAGTGATAAGAAACAGAAAATCTTTGAACTCAAGAAACTTCACGGTCTCAGGGCAGAAAAGGAGATGAATAGATGGCTATGATAGGGGGAGCATGAGAACCTGTGAGGTCAGTAAACAAGTGGCCGCCCTGGATAGTCAGGGAAGCCTTTCTGAAAGAGGTCACATCTTGATTCCAGAAAGACAAGTTGGATTTAACTGGAGAGAGGAGGGGTGTAGGGGAGAAGAAAGGCATTCCAGGTGTTATGCATAATTCTGGAGGTGTGTGAGCCCCTGAGACTTTGTGAACTGTGAGTTGAGCATAAAGTGCAAGAAAGGCAGGTTCCTGGAATGGATGTCATGCTGAGAACCTTATGGAGTATTCTGGACTAAAGGATTTTAGGCAGGGAAATGGCATTACCTGGTTTTCCCTTTAGAATAGTCACTGTAGCTGCAATGTATAGAGTGACTAGGCTGTGGGGGTGGAGTGGGAGTAGAGACCCAAATCTGGAGGCAGGGAGGTCAGTTAAGCTGTTGCAGTCATCCAGACAAGCCATGAAAGTAACATTAACAAAGGAAGGCAGCAGGGATGAAAAGGCATAGGTGAATTTGTGAGATATTAGGGGATAGAATATCAGGGTAGAGGCAGAATAGTGTCACCCTTGAGAGTGTGGACTCTGGAACTAGAATGACTCTTCTCCTTGTAGCTCTCCCCTTTCCTAGTGTGGGAACTGGGGCAGGTTACTTACCTCCTCTGTGCCTCTGTTTTCCTTATCTGGGATATGGGGAGACTAATAGCACCCACATCTAGGTTGTTGTAGTGATACACAGGTGACTGATAGGTATGTGGTATTATTTAATCATGGTATTAATTTGTGTTTTCCTGATGTCTGCTGATGTTGAACAGCTTTCATATGCTTTTTGCGCTTGATACATCTTCAATGAAATGTCTCCATGTCCTTTGTCCATTTTTTTTTCTGTTTAAATTTATTTATTTTAATTGGTGGTTAATTACTTTACAATATTGTATTGGTCCTTTGTCCATTTTCTAATTGGATTGTGTGTTAGGTAGAATAATGTCACTTTTCCACCAAGTATGTCCATGTTGGGAGAAGGCAATGGCACCCCACTCCAGTACTCTTGCCTGGAAAATCCTATGAACGAAGGAGCCTGGTAGGCTGCAGTCCATGGGGTTGCTAAGAGTCAGATATGACTGAGCGACTTCCCTTTCACTTTTCACTTTCATGCATTGGAGAAGGAAATGGCAACCCACTCCAGTGTTCTTGCCTGGAGAATCCCAGAGACGGGGGAGCCTGGTGGGCTGCCGTCTATGGGGTCGTGCAGAGTCAGACACGACTGAAGCGACTTAGCAGTAGCATGTCCATGTTGAGTCTTCCAGTCCATGAACATAGATCTCCTTTTACTTAGATACTCTCTGATTTTTTGAATTGGCTCTTTGTCATTTTTAATATACAAATCTTGTATATGTTTTGTTCAACTTACACTTAGTTTTTGAAGGAATCACAGTTACAAATGATATTGTATTTTGGTTTCCACATCTTTATTGTTAGTATATAGAAATATGAATGATGTTTATATGTTTATACTCACTTGTTAGTTCTAGGAGGTTTGTTGTGTATTCTCTGGGAATATCTATGTAGACAGTTATGCCATCTGCATCTAAGGAGAGTTTTTTTTCTTGTTTTCTGCTCTATATGTTTTTTATTTCTTTTTTTTCCTTCTTCTAGCACTGACTAGAACTTCCAATACTATGTCTGATAGCCATGGTTAGAGTGGATCTCCTTGCCTTGTTCTCAGTCTTTACGGGGAAAGCATGCAGTCTTTTACCATTCAGGATGATGTCAACTGGGCTTCCCAGGTGGCTCAGTGGTAAAGAATCTTCCTGCCAGTGCAAGAGTTGGGGGTTTGATCCCAGAGAAGCGAATGGCTACCCACTCCAGTATTCTTGCCTGGGAAGAGCCTGGCATGCTACAGCCCATGGTGTTGCAAAGGAGTTGGATATGACTTAGTGACTAATCAGCAACAGGATGTCAGCTGTAAAGTTTTTTGTATATTTTCTTTATTATGTTCCTCTATATTCCTAGTTTTCTGGGAGTTTTTTTTATCATGAATGTTGTTGAATTTTGTCAGATACTTTTACTACATAAATTGATATGATCATATGATGTTTCTTCTTTAGACTGCTAATGTGATGGATTACATTGAAATTTGAGTGTTGAACTAGACTTATATTCCTGGAATTAAACTATTTGGTCATGGCATATAATTAGTTTTCATATTGCTAAATAACTTGTTAAGATTTTGATAATATTTTGTTAAACTTTTTTTTCACATATTCATGACAGATACTGGTTTTTAGGTATTTTTTGGGTATTACTTTCTTTGTTTGGTTTTGTCTTAGGCCTCATAAAATGAATTGTAAAATGTTCCCTTCTTTTCCATTTTCTGAAAAAGATTGGTAGTATTGGTGTTAATTCTTCTTGAAATGTTTCCTATAATTCTCCAGTGAAACCATCTATGCCTAGATATTTCTTTTTTTTTGAGTTATAAAATTATGAATTCTTTTTTATAATACTTTGAGTTATTCAGATTATCTGTTCATATTAAGTTGTGGTAGTATGTTCTTTGAGAAATTGAAGCAATATATCTAAGCTGTCGTATTTATGAGTGTGCAGGTGTTTACAGTGTTTTCTTATTATTCTGATATCTATATGGTTTGTCCTTTTTTATTAAATTCCTAATATTGGTAATTTGTGTCTTCTTTCTTTGCTGGAGGTTTGTCAGTATTATTGGTTTCTCCAGAGAATCAGATCTTTGATTAATTTTCTCTATTGATTTTCTGTTTTTAATTTTACTGATTTCTGTTCTTATCTTTATTATTTGCTCTTGTTTGCTTTTGTTTTATTTGGTCATCTTTTTCTTTTTCTGGATTTAGGTGCTTAGATGACATAATTGACTTCTACTGTTTTCTAATCTAAAAAGCCTCTTGATGAAAGTGAAAGAGGAGAGTGAAAAAGCTGGCTTAAAGCTCAACATTCAGAAAACTAAGATCATGGCATCTGGTCCCATCACTTCATGGGAAATAGATGGGGAAACAGTGGAAACAGTGTCAGACTTTATTTTTTGGGGCTCCAAAATCACTGCAGATGGTGATTGCAGCCATCATTTTAATTTAATGAAATTAAAAGGTGCTTACTCCTTGGAAGGAAAGTTATAACCAACCTAGATAGCATATTAAAAAGCAGAGATATTACTTTGCCAACAAAGGTCTGTCTAGTTAAGGCTTTGGTTTTTCCAGTGGTCATGTATGGATGCGAGAGTTGGACTGTGAAGAAAGCTGAGTGCTGAAGAATTGATGCTTTTGAACTGTGGTGCTGGGGAAGACTCTTGAGAGTCCCTTGGACTGCAAGGAGATCCAGCCAGTCTTAAAAGAGACCAGTCCTGGGTGTTCATTGGAAAGAGTGATGTTGAGGCTGAAACTCCAATATTTTGGCCACCTCATGTGAAGAGTTGACTCACTGGACAAGACCCTGATGCTGGGAGGGATTGGAGGCAGGAGGAGAAGGGGACGACAGAGGATGAGATGGTTGGATGGCATTACTGACTCGATGGATGTGAGTCTGAGTGAACTCCGGGCGTTGGTGATGGACAGGGAAGCCTGGCGTGCTGCAATTCATGGGGTCGCAAAGAGTCGGACACGACTGAGTGACTGCACTGGTTCGATGCAGGATACAGGATGCTTGGGTCTGGTGTACTGGGATGACCCAGAGGGATGGTATGGGAAGGGAGGTGGGAGGGGGTTCAGGATTGGGAACACGTGTACACCCGTGGTAGATTCATGTTGATGTATGGCAAAACCAATACAATATTGTAAAGTAAAAAAGAAAAAAATAATAATAATAAAAAAATAAAGTCTAAGGCCTGAGGAAGAAAAAAAAAAACTTTCAACCTCCTCCAAATTTTGAACTGTTGTGTTTTCATTTTCATTCAATTCAACATACTTTTAATTTTCCTTCTTTGATTTATGTTTATTTAGAAATGTGTTGTTTAGTTTCTAAGTATTTGGAGATTTTGCATTATCTTTCTGTTGTGTGTTTCTAATTTGATTTCACAGTGGTTAACCAGCACCCTCTGTATGATTTCAGTTCTTTTAACTTTGTTGAATTTTATTTCGTGGCCTGGAAAATTATCTATCTTTGTATATGTTGCTTGGATACAGAAAAGCATGTACATTTCTGCTGCTGTTGGGCAGACTGTTCCATAAGTATTGATTAAATCATGTTGGTTGTGTTAAGTTCCCCTATATCTTGTTAATTTTCTGCTTAATACTTACATTAATTGTTGAGAAAGGAATGTTGAAGTCTCCAGCTACAATTGTGGATTTGTATAGTTGTTTTAATTTTTTGCATCATATATTTTGAAGCTTGGTTCAACTCATATATTTTAAAAGTTGTCTGGTGCATTTAAAATTATGATTGTTGTGTCTTTTTGGTAGATTCACCCTTTGACATTACGTAATGTCCTTTTTTGTTCCTGGTCATTTTCTTTGATTTGAAGTCAACTTTATCTAATATTACTATAGCCCTTCTTTCTTTCTTTTGTCCAACATTTGCATGATATACCTCTTCCCTCCTTTTGCTTATAATCTATGTATGTAATTGTTGTTGAAGCGATTCTCTTAATTCATAACTGTCATCTCCATCCCCTCTCAGGTGCCCATGTTTGCACACAAGCACTATTTACTAGTTTAGTGAAGTGGGTCATTTTCCTGTCACATTTTCTGCATTCTTGATACAGCTTAATTATGTTTTTACACATGTTCCTCCATTTCCTGAACTCCTGTACCCTAGCTGGTAGATCTAGAGATTAATTAGATTTAGGTTAAGATTTTTGTTAATAGTGCTACACAGGTGGTGCTGTGTACTACATCACGTCAGGAGGCACATAATATGTCTGGTTTTCACTCTTTCAGTGTTAAGATTGATGTAGAGGGCTCAGGTGTTGTTAGCCTGTTGGAGCCATTAGAAAGTTCTTTAACAACATTCTCCCTAATGGTTCTGGCATTGATGATCCTTCGTTTCATTAGAGGCTGAAAATGGTGATTATTTTTCTGTCATTTCTTCTGCATTTATTAGCTGGAGTTTGTCTATGAAGAATAATTTTCTCTCATAAACTATTTGGATAACTTATGGTGTAATTTGTACAGAAAGGGACAGGATAAATGGTTGATTCTTCCCTGTTATTATTTCCAAAATAATTAGTTTTGTGTCCTAGCAACTTCCAAAGGTGACCCATGATTTTTTTTTAGTATCTTTTTTGAACTCAGAGTTTTAAAGATGAATCCATTGCACTTTTTGTTTTTCCCAAATTGTCCTGTCTTTGGTGAATGAAAACTCCTTCAAGTTGCTCTGGGCTCCTTAGACTCAAGTAAGCCTTTGATAACATCTTTTGTTTTTCAGTATAGTAGAATGTCCCAAGTTCATCTTATACATTTCATGCCCCAGACCTTGAGTTACTCATTTCTCTAAGGAGTATGGTTTCTTCTAGTGGAAAGTAGTATTTAAAGACCACATTACATCCTGGGACTGTCATCACTTACTGAGCTTTCATTGCTTCTAGGGTCTTTCAGTAAGGCAAGTTATTTAAAAGGAGAAAATAATCATGAGCTGAAACTCATATTTGCAATTTAAATTTAAGATTATAGTATTTCTTAATATAAGAACGTTTATGGCTTTATTTTTTTTCCTGTGGGTTTTTTTAAAAATTAATTAATTAATTAATTAATTTTTTAAATTTTAAAATCTTTAATTCTTACATGCGTTCCCAAACATGACCCCCCCTCCCACCTCCCTCCCCACAACATCTCTCTGGATCATCCCCATGCACCAGCCCCAAGCATGCTGCACCC
Source organism: Ovis aries (assembly GCF_016772045.2). Lineage (NCBI taxonomy): Eukaryota > Metazoa > Chordata > Mammalia > Artiodactyla > Bovidae > Ovis > Ovis aries. The sequence continues at coordinate 39,365,999 of NC_056067.1, forward strand.
TACATCAGACATGGACTGGCGATTCAATTCTTACATGATAGTATACATGTTAGAATTCCCATTCTCCCAAATCATCCCACCCTCTCCCTCTCCCTCTGAGTCCAAAAGTCCGTTATACACATCTGTGTCTTTTTTCCTGTCTTGCATACAGGGTCGTCATTGCCATCTTCCTAAATTCCATATATATGTGTTAGTATATGGCTTTATTTTTTTAATGTTGAAATGCTTGATTCCTAACAATATTGATATTGCTACTTGTTTTTAAAATATTATTAGTAATATTATGACAATAAGACTACTATCCAATGATGATATATAGTCAAAAATCATGTTTTAAGGTTGTTTAGAATAATTGTTTTCTCTTTGTAGTTATGACACCAACTTGATATACAGCAAGGTTTATTTGTTTCACTTTTTAACTTTTTTTTTTAGGATTATATGATGACTTTATTATTTTTTTAAATTTATTTTTAATTTTTATTTTTACTTTATTTTACTTTACAATACTGTATTGGTTTTGCCATACATTGACATGAATCCACCACGGGTGTACATGAGTTCCCAAACATGAACCCCCCTCCCACCTCCCTCCCCATAACATCTCTCTGGGTCATCCCCGTGCACCAGCCCCAAGCATCCTGTATCCTGCATTGAACATAGACTGGCGATTCATTTCTTACATGCTAGTATACATGTTTCAATGCCATTCTCCCAAATCATCCCACCCTCTCCCTCTCCCTCAGAGTCCAAAAGTCCACTCTACACACCTGTGTCTCTTTTGCTGTCTCACATACAGGGTCATCATTACCATCTTTCTAAATTCCATATATATGTGTTAGTATACTGTATTGGTGTTTTCCTTTCTGGCTTACTTCACTCTGTATAATTGGCTCCAGTTTCATCGATCTTATTAGAACTGATTCAAATGTATTCTTTTTAATGGCTGAGTAATACTGCATTGTGTATATGTACCACAGCTTTCTTATCCATTCATCTGCTGATGGACATCTAGGTTGTTTCCATGTCCTGGCTACTATAAACAGTGCTGCGATGAACATTGGGGTACATGTGTCTCTTTCTATTCACTTTTCAACTTTTAAGGGTTGATTTTTTTAATGTTTTAAAATATATTTTAACAGCTTTATTGAGATATAATAATTCACATTCAATTCAGGATGCAATTCATCCATTTGAAGTGTACATACAATTCACAGTTTTTAGTATATTCACAAATATGTGTAATTATTACCATGGTCAGTTGTAAACATTTTCATTTCAGAAAGAAATCCCATACCTTTTAGTTATCACTCTTCTATCCCTTCATTCCTCCCAGACCTTTGCAATGACTAATCTACTTTTTCTCTATAGAGATTGTCCTGTTCTGGTCACTTCACGTGAATGGACTCACACAATGTATATTTTTGTGTGTGTGTGACTGGCTCATTTTACTTAACAAAATGTTTTTGAGGTTTTTCCAAGTCTCTGTGATCCAAGGGAGTGGTTCAATCTCACCCTCGGTTCTGGGATATTCACAAAAGTGTCTTGTCTATGGATAATTGCTGTTAATAGATGGTCTTTTTGTGAGTGGGACTGAAGTTGGCAACTACCTATTCTACCATGTTGGTGATATCACACTTCCCATTTATAATAATTATGTACATTGAATGTGATTTATTGTTAGTCTTTATTTAGTATGTCATCTTTGCTTTTTCTAAAATTACTTTTGGTATTTAGGAACATTAATCTTTATGTTCAGTAGTTTTGTTTGTATGTAAACCCTTTTATAGTGCCTATATTTTTATCTATTGCTGTATAACAAATTACCCCAGATTAATAGGTTAAAACAATATTTGTTTTCCCGGTTTCTGTAGGTCAGGAATCTAGAAGATGCTTAGCTGGGTGATTCCTACTTAGGGTCTCTCGTGCATCCCCAGTCAAGCTGTTGGCCCAGACTGTAGTCATCTCAAGGCTCAACTGGGGCTGGCAACTCTGCCTTCATTCCCATGGTTGTTGGCAGGCCTTAGAAGATCCACTGCCAAGCCCACTCATGTCACTGCTGGCAGGCCTTGGTTCCTCACCACAGGGGCCTCTCTGTAGGTTTCTCAGTGTCCTTACAGTGTAGTAACTGGGATCTGAGAGAGCCAGACAGGGCCCAAGATGGAACCAGTTCTCTTTATAACTGATCTCACATGTGACATCCATCACTTGTGCTGTTTTATATTTGTTACAGTACCTAAGTACAGCCCACACGCAAGGGGAGAAGGATTATATAAGTACCTGAATGCTTAGAAACAGGTATCATTGCTGCCATCATTGGGCTTTCTACCACAAATCCCTTAATTCTTCTTTATTCTATCTCATTAAATGGTTTGATTCCTACCTCTTATACAACTACTACTCATCTTGATCTATTTTTCAGCTTTCTTTTCTTAATTTTCATGTAAAATTGTGTCCTTTTGGTTGGATGAGCCCGTCCTCTAGTATATTCGTCAGGAAGGGAACATGTTTGTAATATTCCCTGGGCTTTGGCATGTTCAAAACTCCTTTTCTGTAGCCGTGAGGATGGAAGGAGAGCTTGGTTGCTTGTAAAATCTCTGGCTCAAGCTTTTTAAAGGTTTTGGAAAATATTCCTCCTCTGTTTGCCCATTTCATGGATTGCTTTCACAAAGGGTATCGACATCCAGTTCTCTTGCTTTCATACATTATTTTGACTTTTTGTCTGGATGCTAATTTTAAAAATTCTTTTAACTCTAGTAGTTCTTCCAAGATATGACTCAGAGTTGATCATTTTGGGTCAGTCTTCCTGGGTAACCACCAATCCCTTTTGCTTGTTTTTTTTTTTATGGAAAATTTTCTTGGATTATAGTTTTAAATATTAGTTCTCCTCCAATACCTTATTTTTCTTCTTCATTGTCTCCAGTTATAGCATGTTAGAACTTTTTGGCTGTTTTCTGTTTCAATCATCTTTTTTTTGATTGTTTTTCTTATTTTAAAATTTCATATTCATTTCTTTGGGTGTTTTATTGCTTTATTTCAGTGAACCTTATTACATTTTCGTTCGTATCTATTTTCCTTCATGCACCACTTTCCCTTCCAGTTTGGTCTGGTAATGCCTTATTGTCTTTTGAACTTTTAGTGATTTTAAGGCTTTTTTATTTGATGTTATATCCAGTATTTCTCCCCCACGGGGTTAAAGAATCTAGCCTGCTATTACTAAAAACAGAAATTCCTACTTAGTCATAAGTGAAAGTGAAATTCACTCAGTCATGTCCAACTCTTTGTGATCCTGTGGACTGACTATACAGTCCATGGAATTCTCCAGGCCAGAATGCTGGAGTGGGTAGCCTTTCCCTTCTCCAGGGGATCTTCCCAATCCAAAGATCGAACCCAGGTCTCCTGCATTGCAGGCAGCTTCTTTACCAGCTGAGCCACAAAGGAAGCCCCTACTTAGTCATAAATGGATTCCCAAAGTTGCAAATGCCCTGGTAGAAGTATAAGGAAATATATGGAATGGGGAAATGTCATATTTCTTTGATTTGGAGGTATTGGGTGGCTGATTAATGCCTTATTTATTACTATAAACTTCAGAACATTTTCAGAAACTTCTTCCCCATCCCTATATCGTCTCATGCTGCCTTTTTCAATTCTCTGCCAGCTGCGAAGGCCTGAAGCCTTATATTTATTCTGTTTGAAGGGTGTCATGAGAGAGAATTGTCAAATAAGCAGATAAAGTCGCAAACTATGAAGTATATTTATTGAGCAGTTTTTGTTTATCTGGGGAAGATAAAAGTACCAAAATGTAAGAGCTGCTTGCGTTTTCATGTCTTCCCTGGGCTTAGTCCAGAATCACTTGCTTTGTCTAAAAGGGGTCCCAGAGTTTGGGATAAGGCTAACGCTAGACTGGCTCATGGAATAGACTCCTACAGTTAAGGCATTGGTTCCAAGTACTGGATATATTTTTAAAGATCAGTATTTTCTAAACCTTCTTCTATTTGAGAAAGCTTCAAAAAATGTGACCTATATTCAGAAATCAACTGCATTTGTTCTAAAACTTTTTGTTTTTCCTTCTTAGGTAAACAGAAGAAATAGCTAAAAATGACAAGTAGAAGTATTGAGGAGTCCATGGGGGCTGTTCATATGGGGTTAGTCAGAACACTTAAAGGATTCCAAAGCAAGATTTTACCACCCCTGAGTCCAAAGGTGGTTGCAGAAGATGAAGTAAATCGAATGGTAATGTATCAGAGAATTTCAGAGTAAAGTATCTCCTCTGAAAGGAGAAGTATCTCTCAGAAAAATAGCTTTCTCCTCTGGAGAATGACAATGGCTGCCTGGCATTCTCAGAATATCGAACAGAATATCAGATATTCTCAGTTTAGTTAACATGGTAGCTTGCTACAGAGCATAGATACCTTTTAAAGCCTGGGAAGGTTTTGAAATTACATACATCAAAGTAGAGGCTTAAATTGCTTACATTAATCAGTTGAAGTAAGACTGTACAGACAAAGCAATGAATAGTAGTTGGTCTTGGGTAAGCCCTTGCTGGGTTATTTAAATGATAAGTAACATTTTTTTCTCATAAGATTAGAAAGTGTTAAAGCATTTTATGTTCTTATTTGGGTAAGTGGATGTGACTGGCTATTGTATCTGATGATCAGCTGAAAGCTCTTTGGAAACAAGATATGAATGTGCTGTTAGGATTTCTAAAAAGTTCAAACTCATTCCTAAGCAGCACAGTCACACTTCCCAGATCCTTTACATTTTCTAAGACTGCTCTTTAACCAGGTATAACATGATAAACACCCAAAAGCTTTGCTTGCATGTTGTAACTTCAGTTGAGAAATAGAAATGTCTCAGACTCTTTAGCTCTGAAGCCCTTAAGTGATTTTAGAAACCTAGAGTTTTATGCTCTTCTGAGCATAAATGTTAAGCTCACTGGACATGCTCCTGTGCAGTTTCTTGCCCTTCCTCTCCCCAACCCCATCTTCTTTTGTGAGATTCCTTTAAAATCATAAGGAAACGGCAACCATATGTCATTTCAAATTATTGTGCAAAAAGCTCAGAAGTGCATGGGTCCTTCTCTTGTTTGTATTATTTAGTTATTTTAAATGTTTTATAAGGGAACTTAGTGGCATTCCACAATTATCCTGAAAGCTATAAACACAAATTATTCATTACTGGCACTTACGAAAACACTTTTTCAGTATTACCACTTATGAATCTTCAGCTCCTGTTGTTTTCAATTCTAGCTGACACCCTCGGAGTTCCTGAAGGAAATGTCCCTCACCACAGAGCAGAGACTGGCCAACACCCGTGTGATGTGCCGACCGCAGATCATTGAACTTTTAGATATGAGGGAAACAACACACCAAAAGGTAGCTGCTTTCTGTTGTATTTGTGTATCACGTAGATCCTGGAATAATGTGACTGTTCTAAAACAGTAAGAACTAAGCAGCACTTAGTGGTTGGGGGCTAACTAATCCCTTATTCGGAGAAGGCAATGGCACCCCACTCCAGTACTCTTGCCTGGAAAATCCCATGGATGGAGGAGCCTGGTGGGCTGCAGTCCATGGGGTCGCTGAGAGTTGGACACGACTGAGCGACTTCACTTTCACTTTTCACTTTCATGCATTGGAGAAGGAAATGGCAACCCACTCCAGTGTTCTTGCCTGGAGAATCCCAGGGACGGGGGAGCCTGGTGGGCTGCCGTCTATGGGGTCACACAGAGTCGGACACGACTGAAGCGACTTAGCAATTTCATATTGGATTTGTTTTATATATTCTTTTTCTACCTCTGTTGATGTTGGTATCTATAATTTGATACCAAGAATTGCAGAGTATAAGTAACTTCTGATTAGTTACATTTCTTCCTTAGCTACTTCTGAACACTATGGTTTACAGAGTAAGAGTAATCCTGAGAATTATATTAGTTAAGCCCAGTTAGGTTATCTTTCTAGCAAAAGAAGTCCCTGCTTAACTGAGCTGTCATTACTAGAAAGGAAGAAGGAGGAATTGTTTATTAAAACAGGCATTTTTGTCTGTTCTGGCTCATTTCCAATAACAAATACATCCTTTTAGTCTGTAAAGAATAGCTATTTTGATGTTTCTGTTTTTGAATGTAAACCATATATTCCAGGCTTTAAGAACATGTTTTTAGCGTGGGACTTATTTCCTATTTTTAAATTAATTTCTTGAATTATATGCTTCAGTTTTTATGTACCAATTATGGTATGAGCCTCCCTTAGTTGAACTCCTGGAGACTAGCTCCCTCTCAAAAGGTTCCTAGCTATTCCTGAGGGGTTTTCAGAGTGATTTCCCTCAAGAGGAGTGATTGCCTCAGGCTGTTTTGCTCTCCTTGGCATGCCATTGCTTCTCCTGTCTAAGATATGCATACAATTTCCTCTTTTTCTGAGCCCTGCCAGCTTTAGTTATTCATTGCTTCTTCTTTTTCCGATGCTGCTGCTGCTGCTAAGTCCTGTCAGTCGCGTCCGACTGTGCGACCCCATAGACGGCAGCCCGCCAGGCTCCCCCATCCCTGGGATTCTCCAGGCAAGAACACTGGAGTGGGTTGCCATTTCCTTCTCCATAGCCACCCTCTAACTTCAAGGCAGGGAACACAGCTTCTTCCAAAGCTAGTTTATCATTATTAAGGGCTATCTGCTTCATTCCTAGAGCATAACTAAAACCAGCCTGTGTGTATTGCTGTGTGTGTTACTGCTTGTGTATGTGTTTTCATGTATTTTGATCGAGGCTCTTAGTGTACCACATCTCATCTTCTTTCATCTTCTGTTAACTTGGTCAGTTATTTTTTTTACTTTATTTTCCTGAGTTTCATTTGTTTCTTATTTAAATGAGAGTCATACCCTTCTCATTTCCTCAAGAAGAGATTATGGGAACTGTATGTCCTTTATTTTATATGTTTGACATATTTGCTTATTGCCTCTAGCGGTGAACTGTAGACTTGTTGGATGTACAGTTCTTGGGCCACATGTTTTCCCTATAAGAGCTTTGCAGGCATTTTCTTCACTACCTTCTGGTTTTAAATGATGATATGAGGAAACAGTGAAAGTGAAAGTTGCTCAGTCGTGTCTGACTCTTTGCAACCCCATAGACCTAGTCCATGGAATTCTCTAGGCCAGAATACTGGAGTGGGTAGCCTTTCCCTTCCGCAGGGGATCTTCCCAACCCAGAGATCGAACCCAGGTCTCCCACATTGGGGATGGATTCTTTACCAGCTGAGCCACAAGCGAAGCCCAAGAATACTGGAGTGGGTAGCCTATCCCTTCTCCAGTGGATCTTCCTGACCCAGGAATCGAACCAGGGTCTCCTGCATTGCAGGTGGATTCTTTACTAGCTGAGCTATAATATTAACTTGTGTGCCCAAAGATTGTTTATTCTTGTTTGATATCCAGTGATTTTATTAGGGAGGCTTCCCAGGTGGCGCTGGTGGTAAAGAACCTGCCTGCCAGTGCAGGAGATGTAAGAGATATGGGTTCAATCCCTGGGTCAGGAAGATCCACTGGAGGAGGAGATGGCAACTCACTCCAGTGTTCTTGTCTGGGAAATCCCAAGGACAGAGGAACCTCGTCGCCTACGGTCCATTGGGTCGCACAGAGTCAAACTTAGCATGCATGCAGCATGCACAATATTATTAGGATGTGACTAAATTTTTCCTAAAATATTATATATGTTATTTTTTGCTAGAAAGCTTTTCTTGGATTATCAAGTATTCATGCCATTTTGTTTCCTTTAGAAATATCAGTAGTGAAGATGCTATATCTTCTTTGCCCTTCTTCACCTTGTATTTCCTCTCTAATCCATTTTAAACTTTGTTCATTCCCATTTCATTGTAATTACATTCGTCAGCATCCTCTGTATCCCTTCTTTGAGGTGTGTGTGTGTCTTAGAATTCATTCTTAAGCTTGATCCGTTCAACACAGTTGGGTCATCTCAGCATTTTACATAGTCAGTGTCTTTTTTGTATCTTTTAATTCACTTGTATCTCAGATATCACACTCCTTTGGCTTTCTGCCTACTTCACTGGTAGTTTTTTTCCTATTTGTTGGCTCTTTCTCCTTTTCCTAATCACTAAACATTGGAGCTCCCCAGTACTTGCTCTTTAAACTTCTTTCCCTTCTGCACTCACTCCTTAGGTGGCCCCTTCTAGGAACGAGGTTTTTAATTTCACCTTTTAAATGATTACTTTCATAATTATATCTCCTACTGTGGTCTAGCTCCTGAACTCTGGATCATATATTCAGCTCAGTGTATGATTGGCAGCTCAAACTTAAAATCTTAAAGATCTAATTTTTGCATTACATTCTTTCCCTAAAGTCATGATCTTTCCTCCCTCCACCATGTAATACCTCCGTTGATCTGTTTTTTCCAGGCCAAAAACCTTGGTGTTATCTCTCATGCCTCTGTTTTTCTCACATCTTATGTGAAATCCAACAAGGCCTAGTAATCACAAATACATCTCTATAATCAAAACACTTCTCACCACCACTGCCACCACCATCCCGTTCAACCCATCATCATCTAGACTTCTAAAATAGCCTCCCTGTTTCCCTCCGATCACCCCATTATCAGTTCTCCACAAAGAAGAGTGGCTTTTTAAAAAAATGTAAACCAGAACATGTTGCTTCCGTGTTGAAAACTGCCTGGAAGCTTCCTGTTACCCTCATAATGGAAAAGTCCTGCAGTGTCTGAGCCTGCATCCTTCGCAGTCTTTTCCGTTGTCTCTTCCGCAGCTCACTCTCCTCTCACTGCACCTCCATTTGCTGCTCTTCAAACACTCACAGATACTTCTTACCCCAGGGTCTTTGCACTGGTTATTCCTTCTAACTGGAATGCTGTTTTCTCAGATCTTTGCATGACTTACTTCAATTCAAATCATTTCCCTAGAGAGGCCATCCCTTGACTGCCTATCCCCATTCATGCCGTCTCCTTGTCCTGCTTCGGCTGTTTTTTTAATAGCTTTAACACTGCCCGACCTTGTTTTATGTATTTTTATTTTTTATCCATTTCCTCAAGAATTTTATCTTCATGAGGCAGTGGTTTTATTGGCTTTGTTCACTACTGTATGCTCAACATACGGAAAGCATTAGAAATTCAATTAGCATTTATTGAATTAGCACTTGAATTTTTCATCACTTTTGATTGCTTAATCTTCCCTGGAACTCTTGAATATTTGCTTTGTACTCTCTGATTTTTTTCTATTATGTTCTCTGAGCTTATGATGAAGTGGTGTAGTTAAGATTCTTATTATTTTCATGGCAACCAGAAAAGTGAATATTCATTTGACGTTTTCTTTGCTTCTCTTTTTCTTTTTTTGGTGAGTGTTTTTGTATAGATCCTGGCTTGTTTGTCATTGTGATTATTATTATCACTCATCTTTGAAATAAGGAAGGGAATTCTTCCTGGACTTGCTGTTTTCAGGTAGTTAATGTTGAGGCAGGGCTGGTAGTATTGCAGTGCAATAGGAATTCGCCATGATTCTGGGGGCAGCTCTTTATGAGAGAGGATTGTTTGTGTGTGTTTATTTGGAAGGGGGATGAGAAGAAGGGAGATGTGACAGAATCGTGTTAGCCTTTTCTTCCCCACAGAGTTCCTCAGCTATGAGTCTTCCAGCCTGTCTAAGTGATGGGTTCTTCCTATAAATATGCATATTAGTGTATTTTCCACACACCTGCCAGTGGTTCAGTGTAGATTTTCTTTTTCTTTCTTTTAAAATAAAGTGATTGTGTATTTCTTCCCATTAGGGAAGTCCATAGAGTTTCTTTAGTTTCTCTCAATAATGGTTTGTAGATTTTCCAGATAAAGGTCTTACACATCTTTCATTGGATTTATTCCTATGTATTTTATGTTTTAGAATGTGGTTTTAAATGGTATTTATAAATTTCACTTCCTAAATGTTCATTGCTAGTACAAAGAAATATAATTGATTTATGTTGACCTTTTATTCAGTGACCTTGATAAGTCACTTATCAATTCTAATTTATGGGTTATTTTGAATTTTTTAAAATTAATCAATTTTAATTGGAGGATAATTACTTTACAATATTGTGATGGTTTTTTGTCATACATCAACATGAATCAGCCACAGGTATACATGTGTCCCCCTCATCCTGAACCCCCCTCCCACCTCCCTCCCCACTCTATCTCTCTGGGTTGTCCCAGAGCACCAGCTTTGGGTGCCCTGCTTCATGCATCGAACTTGTACTGGTCATCTGTTTTACATATGATAATGTATATGTTTGAGTGCTGTTCTCTCAGATCATCCCACCCTCGCCTTCTCCTGCTGAATCCAAAAGTCTGTTCCTTACATCTGTGTCTCCTTTGCCACTCTGCGTGTGGGATCATCGGTACCATCTTTCTAAATTCCGCATATGTGCATTAATATTGCAGTATTTGTCATTCTGTTACTCCTTTTAAAGTATTTCCTTGGTTCTTAGTGTTAATATTTATAAGTATGTGTAGTAATTTCTTATCTTTCCCAGTCATTTCTGCCACTTTGTGACTATATGATTAATTTATTTTTTCAACTGTAGTTTCCAGGAATTGACCTGGATCAGGCATTATTCCAGCCCTTTCCATCAGAAATCATATTTCAGAACTACACACCCTGTGAAGTCTATGAGGTCCCACTGGTTTTGAGGAACAATGACACAGTGAGTATGTTTGCCGGGATGGCTGTACCTTTTATGGGTATATATGAAGGGATTAGATAGAATGGGATCCCCTAAGATCTTAGATAAGCTCTTTAATTTGATAGACCTAGGAAAATAGATGAAGACATGCCCTTTGATTATGAGCTTGATGAAGTCAGGACTATACTGGTTGGTTTGTTGCTAAATGCTCAGTCCCAGGGCAGTACCCGCCATGGTAAGCTCCCATGTGCACTAAGTATTCTGTTGAATAAAAGATTAGCTGGACGAGTATCATGAAATTCTCACCAGTGACCATTTGGGAGAGGTTTTCATTTAAGACAGTGCCATTACTATTCATGTTTACATACTCCACATTAGAGCCACTATTTCCCACTATTATAGCCACAAATTCTAGCTGTAATAAAGAAGGGGAATTAAGTGAAGTCTCTGTAAGAATTAAAGGCAAATGGGAAGACTTGCAGTTATATTCACTACAGTAGCTCATTAAAGGAATCAGTGATGCCTTTCAGAGAAGGTATCAAGTCTACTCATATGAATTGCATTTGTTGAGCCAATGCGTTTAGATTATGCAAATTATATTAGAAAAAACTTCAAAAAAGGAAGTTCCTGTTTTCTCTTTTACATCTCCCCCCTTCTACCTCAGAGAGCCTTCAGAATTTGTCTACAGATAGATTTGGATGGCTTCTCCCACTGTCTGTTCCTTCTTTGTGGTTGCAACTGAGGATTTCTTCTCCATCATGATGCCTTTTCCCTTCAGAGATAAATTAGGGTTTATTTCAAGAAAGAGTATTAAACGACCAAAGATTTTCTTGACATATAACAATGATGAAAGAAAGAATAATGCAGTATGTCAGCATGAAGCACAGTTAAGCATGAAAAGTAATCAGATAGGGAGGAAGGCATTAGGGAGATGCTAAATATCAGGTGTTAAGGACAAGTAGAAATACTTATAGGAGACTTAGAACATTGAGACAAAAATTCTAGGTATAATAAAAGTGGGAAATTAAGTGAAGACTATATAAGAATTCAAGGCAAATGGGAAGACTTGCAGTTATATTTACTACAGTAACTGATTAAAGGAATCAGTGATGCCTTTCAGAGATCAATGAGGTTATTTAGTGACAGCAAAGTCAGACTTTGAAAGATGGAACATTTAGTTCTTCACTGCAGGAGAGTTAGCAAGAGAAGCTCATGGGATGGAAGCTAAAGGGTAGGCAGAGGGAAGAAAAAGAACCCGAGATGTTTATACTTCTGTTCACATATCTCAAGAAGAGATCAGTTACATAGGGCTGCCAACCAGTTTAGTTTCTCACTTTCAGTTCTCTTTTTCCCTTTCTCCACTGCTTTTTGACTCTTGTTCAAGTTTTTTTAGGCTATCAAAGGCAAAGAGGACCTAGAACAAAAGGTACTCCTCCCTGGCCATCAACAAGAAAAGATTGTCAGTGGGTGTAGTGAGCATGTCAAGGATAAGAGGCATGTGTTAGCCTTGTCTACCAAAGCACACTCAGTTCTTGTGGATAAAACCCACACCTCTTGGTCAGATGCTATTGGAGTATTGGACCCCATGAAAAGAAGGTTCTCATCCAAGGAAGTTCAGCTGCCAACAAGCAAACAGGTTCTCTAGGCCAGGCAGGCTTGTTCTTGGTACGTTAATCCCAGGACCCTTGTACGAGGTGCCTGATGTAAGCCTGCTTCTCTCCTTCCTGTTTTATGAAGGAACCACTGAGATAAATTTAGGACACTGAAAAATGCTCTCTGTGTCACTCACCTTTGGCTTCCTCACTGGCTTGGAATTCCAAAGACAGAGCCTGGTTGTTGTTCTTCTCTCTCTCTTGAACGCACAAGTTGAAAGTGAGCCGTGAACACTCTACAAGCCACAACACAATTCACTTGGGGTACGATTATAAGCACCCAGACTCCAGAGTCAGATTAATCTGGGATCAGATTCCAGGTGGGTGCTCTCCTAGCTGTAGACTTTGGGCAAGTCACTTCACTTCTCCAAGCTACGGGGATAATAATTGCACCCATTTCAATAGGTTGTTTGGAATATTAAAAGAGATAATGGATGTAAAGTATTCAGCTCAGTGCCTGTCATTAGTAAGCACTAAAGCAGTATTAGTATTATTACTAGTGTTGCTGTTGTTTTCCTTTCTAGTTTTTAATCCACAGTTATGATCTTACTAAAAGTATTCCCAATAAGCTTATATGTCATCATTTAACACATCACGAATGCCATTGAACTTTTCTCCTAACAGCAAAGCCAGTTCTATTCCCATCAGATACGCACACATCTCTTTCTTACCTCCCCAGTCTCTAGTCTTAAGATCTGTCTGAATTCTCTCTGCGTTTCTTCTTCTTTCCACATCTGGGCTCCAGCTTTGAGAGGCTGTGGGGTTCTTGTTTCCTCATTTTTCACCTGAGACTCCTAGGACGGACTTAGCTATAGTTAACTTTCTTCTGCTGCCTTTAAATCTTTTTTTTTTTTCTTTAAAAAACAATCCTCTCGGGTTCCTGTGTCCCTAGAACCTCTACCTCTGACCACCCCTCTTCTCACAGTTACGTTTCCTTTATTGCTGGGGGCTGTCCAAGATAGGTGTGTGTACTCTGGGTGAAGCAAGCAGGGCAGAAAAATAAGACTTTAAAAGGATGGAACTGTTTGAACCTGCTCTGAGACTGGCCTTGCGGATATTCTACTGCCCTCTATGTTCTTGCTTCACAGTAGTGTTGGGTGGGCAATCCTGTAGGGAAGGAAGGTAGAGGTAGGGCAGGATTTGATTCTGAACACCATCGCTTGGTGAAGCTGTAACTCTTAGGGAAAGTGTCTGTTTCCTCATCTGAAGAATGAATTGTAGTGAAGCTCAGAGGTTATTGCGAGGATCAAGTGGTGCCCCGTGTGCAGTGGCTGAGCCACAGCAGGAGTGCGGTGTGATTTCTTCTCCCGGAGCAGCTCTCAGATGTTGGAAAGTCCAGTGCAGCTCCCCAGTGTAGGTGGGGTTTTAGATGATTAAGCAGTTAGTTTTCAAAAAATAGTCACATATAAATAATAAAATAAAAATTTTCAACAACAGTGCCCGTTACTGGGTTTTTCTTGCAGATTCCAAGGATGGTGAAAGTTGTTGAGGAAAGTTCACCTTACTTTAAAGTAATCAGCCCCAAAGATATCAGCCACAAAGTCGCTCCAGGAGTGCCATCCGTGTTCCGAATCCTCTTTACTCCCGAGGAAAACAAGGTAACAGCAGCCCTGGCAAGTTTGCAATTCTGAACGTTCGTGGAGGTGGTGGTGGGTGGCAGTGGTGTTGTCGATGGCGTCATTGATGGTACTGCTGGTGGTGGTGGTGAGAGGAATGGTCAGGGCGGAGGAGAGGAGGGCATGGTGCACCACTGGGAATAGGAAAGAACTGTCAAACAGCGATGAGGGCTTATATGAGCTGCGGGTAGCCAGACTGTAAAGAAGGGTAGCCTTCTGGATGCTTCCCTGGCACCCACCTCAGCATATTCATGTTGGACAGTGCAGCTGGAGAGGCGCCAAAAAGGGAACGACGTGGTCCAGGCGTCGTGAGCTGAGACAAAGGTAGAGATCACGGCTTCTTGGGAGTTTGGGATCCTAGTTAGTTACATCCTTCCTCCCCACCTTGTAACTAGTTTAGGAGAGAGACCTAAGATTCAAAGGCTGATCACAGTATCGGTCCCATTAATGGCAAAGAATGTGACCAGGACCTGAGGCCCAGAGAAGGCCTCCTTCTGCTCCCTAGTGACGGTGGGCAACCAGTCCTCGGGGAAGGGCTCACCTCACCAGTAGCTCCGCCCAAGCGCAAGTGGGGAAGCTAGAACCGAAAGCAGAGGCCTTCCTTGTCTTCTTACCCCTGTCTGCACAGAGCCTGAGTTCAAAAAGAAGCCATTTCCGTCCAGCACCACCACAGCCATCAGGCTCATTTTCAGGCTCTCTCTCCTCTCTCCTCAGTTGTGTAAATTCCAGTTACTTCTGGAAGGAAGAACTAGCTTGAGGGACTGAGGGAGGGTGGCTTCTCCCCACCCCTTCTCCAAGAGTGCAAGATTGCAGGTTGAGTTTTCCTCTGTAAGGGGCAAAGTGGGGACTTGTGTGGCAGAGAAAAGGATTGGGAGCTCGTATACACCCGTGGTGCATTCATGTCAATGTATGGCAAAACCAATACAGTATTGTAAAATACAATAAAGTAAAAATAAAATTTTTAAAAAAATAAAATATGAGGAACAAAAAAAAAAAAAAGGATTTTGCCAGTATGACTGAAAGAACAAGGACAAAAAAACCCACAAAAAACAAACAAACAAAAAAAACCACCCCACACCAAGGCTAAAATAGGCATAACAAAATGTCAGTTTACATGTAATGTTAATAGTGTGTATGCTTATCTGTGCTGTGCCATTACAGATGGAATCAGAACATAATGGAGAGAGTGAACTAGCTTTGAATCCTTTCTTCTCTATCAGTAATACTTTTTAGCTGCTGTAAATGTCATTAGCGGTGTTCCTCTGCTGCTGCTATTGTTTGTACTTTTCTAGAGAGCAGGGATAGAGGATTTAATGTGACCTGCCAAGCATGGATCACTGTACTGAGTGGTTAGAAATTTCATTATATAATACCGCTGTTATTAATTTTCCACTTTGTAGTATTACTGTCTGTTTCTTGGATTGTGTTTATGAACTTTTCATTTTGTTTGGGGTGTTACTGAAATAACCAAAAAGATAAATAGCTCCAGAAGTAGTGCTTTTTGCTGTACATTATTAAGTCCTGATTTTTTTTTTCTCCAGGTTCTATATCTGAATATTATCTGTGAAGAGAATGGTTGGACTTAGTTTGGGGGTCAAATTCCTACACTGTCATTTTATTATAAAAACTGGCTATAGTAAGCCTTTATGCAGCTTGAAATGTAAAGCTTGCTGCATTCGAGGGGTTGGCTTTCCTTAATTTTTTTTTCTGTGCCAGAGGGAAAAAAAAAAGTCTTCTGTTGAATAAGTATTATTCTACCTGCAGGCAGTCTGACTGAGAAAGGGATACACAGAACTTTCTGAAGAGGTGGAATGTACTGTGTCATCATAGGTGTGTGGGTTCCATGGATGAATTCATTTCTCAAAGTTGTACACTCAGTATTTATGCTTTCTAAATATCTAACTTTTACCTTAAAAACTTAAAAATGTAGTAATAGCAATAGAAAGGCGAATGGATAGAGGCAGATGAACCCCGAAGGACAGAACGTTAGTTTCTGTTGAATCTGGGTGATGAGTACATGGGATTTGTTATACTCTTCTGTTTTATTTATAAATGTTTTTAATTTCCCCTCATCAAAAACTAAAAGCAAAGGGAGAGATTTTTAGAACTACTTATCTATACAGCAAATAACTATTTTAAGTGAATTTGTACCCACTTTATAAATATGAAATGCCAGCATTCCCACCGAGGATTACTCCATGGCTGTATTTTGTGGCTGCTCCTTCTTACTCCTAGCTCTTTTATTCCCTCTTACCGTTCCATTTCACCAACATTGCTGTGGTCTATTGGGAAAGCCCTAATTAAAAACAAATCAATTAAACGTTGCTTTAGTATTTCTTTTAAGTATTTGAAAGTTATCAAGGGTTACACGCATGTGTTAGAGGAGATAGGCTGAGAGTAGGGGCTGACTATGAGAAATTGATACCATTTTCAGTACATTAGGATTTTGTGTTGGATTGGGCTCTAAGCTGTGAAATAATTGACATAATATGTGTTTCTGAGGACGTGGTGATTTCTCCTTTTACTGACTGTCTAAGACTAATGGTGGCTATTTGGAGAAGCACCTGCTGCTAGTTTTGGTCCCCATTTTTCCACAAAGATCCTGCCAGCCTGCACCATCAGCAGGGCCCCATTGCAGTAGTTTTTCTAGCTGTCTGGCCATCTACATTCACTCTTGCTGTTGGAAAACCAACAGGGTGTGCCCAGAACAACCAGCTAGGGTTAGCCCTGCTGTCTTCAGTGCTGATCCATAATGTAGCAGAGCGGTAGCAAGACTAGATTTATTTTAGGAAGAATAAAAGTCAATCTTCTCACTGTGTCACTTTTTCTCCACTTGGCCAAATTGATAGCCAAAATGCATATGCGTTTTTCTTCCTATCCCCTGCTGATCTGAACACACTTCATTCTCATTTACCCTCCTCACATCTGGAGGGTGAGATATGTAAATTGCAGCATGCCACAGTTTAATAAGCCAGTCCTCTTTCAATTGGATTTTCAGCCCCCTTTGTATATTAGCATGTCGAAGATTATAATGCAGTATACATTTTTTCCCCCTGTCATCTATTAATCTAGCTTCCTGGAGATTTAACTTGTTAAAGGATGCCAAATACCCAGATAACAGGTGCAGCAAATTCGTTTCAGCTTTCCTTATCTCTTTTCACGTGGACTTGAAAAAAAAAAGATTGGATATGTTATTTATCTAATAATCCTAGTGTACATGTCATGGAAAGTAGAAATATAGTGGTCGATGTTATCATAACACTATCAATTTCTGGAGCCTTGCATTTTTCTTGACCTCTTAAATTTGTATCTTTACTATTAAAAAGAATAGAAGAAATAGTAGGCTTTTGTAGGAAAGCAAAACTGGGTACATCCTTGGACTTAAGACAGCATCAGTTTGCAATAGTATTGGCATATGAAAATGGCAGCAGTGGTTTAAAGAAAATATGAAGTGATCTATCTTTTTTTTTTTTTTTTTTTTTTGCTCAGTTGTGTTTTAAGAAAATGCCTAGCTTGTTGTCAAAATCGTTTTCTTGGTTTGTTACTATGAAATTTAAAGAACATGACCCAAGGAGAATAGAAAAACATTACAATAATTTGTTATCCAGGTGTACATATTTTTTGAAAAAGTTTTAACATTTTTAATTGGAGAATAATTACTTCACAGTGTTGTGTTGGTTTCTGCCACACAGCAATGCAAATCAGCCATAGTGTACTATAGGGCTAGCATTTTGAATTAAAATATAGATATTTTAAAAAATAAATATATTTTAATATAAATATAAAATATAAATATAAAATATTAAAATATAAGATTTGCCACATTCAGCAATTATTGTTGACAAAAAATAATGATAGGGATTTAGTTTTCTTCCTGCCTGGAATTCGCCCTCCCTGGTTCTGTCTAGGTTCCCCTTGTAATCCAGGTGCTTAGCATAGGGCCTAACATATAGGAAATTGTGATAAATACTTGAAAAGTGAGATAAGTAAGTTCATCTCAAGAAAATAAAAGGTAGTTTCTTCAACTTGAGGATGGCCTAGAGAGGATAAAAGCAAAGGCATAAGAAAAGAGGGCGCAAATATCTTTTTATGCCATCAATGTATTCAGTTCAGTTCAGTTGCTCAGTCATGTCTGACTCTTTGTGACCCCATGGACTGCAGCATGCCAGGCCTCTCTGTCCATCACCAGCTCCTGGAACTTTCCCAGACTCATGTCTATCAAGTCGGTGATGCCATCCAACTATCATTCTCTGTTGTCCCCTTCTCCTCCTGCCTTCAATCTTCCCAGCATCAGGGTCTTTTCCAGTGAGTCAATTCTTTGCATCAGGTGGCCAAAGTATTGGAATTTCAGCTTCAGCATCAGTCCTTCCAATGAATATTCAGGACTGATTTCCTCTAGGATGGACTGGTTTGATCTCTTTGCCGTCCCAGGGACTCTCAAGAATCTTCTTGAACACTACCGTTCAAAAGCATCAATTCTTTGATGCTCAGCTTTCTTTATGATCCACTCTCATATCCATACATGACTACTGGAAAAACCATAGCTTTGACTAGACAGACCTCTGTCAGCAAAGTATTAGATGTGTCAATATATTAGATGTTGACTTTTCCCCTGTCTTTTCAACCAGGAGAAAGATGTCTAAGAAGTCTTCTTTAAAAGTGTTTCTCCCCACTTGGTTCCATATCTTCGTAGTGAATCACATCACTATTTTCTAGCTTTCTGGATTTGATAAATGTCATTTTGTAATACGGCTAATGAGGGTCTCAGGTGTTCTCTTTATTAAGAACTCTTGATAGTGTAATATCCAAATAATGATATTAATATGAATATTATTTCACTCACTGTACACCAGGCTCAGTGCTATAAGCCAGGATCCAGTGGAGAATAGCAGAAGCCTGGCCTTTCTGGGGCTTATTCATTCCACAATGAATAAACAGACATATCATTTAATATCAGATAGTGACATGATAGAGAACAGAAAGTGGTAGAGAATGGAGACTGTTTCCTTTCAGTAGGAAGCTGAGGAGAGACTTCTTCAATGAGGTAACTTTTGGGTCGAGAGCTGAACTGGGCAGGTATTGTTGTCTGGGAGCAGAGCCTCACTCATGGAGGCCCTGTGACAGAAGCATGCCTGGCAGCAGGTCAGGGAAGTGGGTGGCCAGTGTGACTGGAGGAGAGGAAACTGCTCAGAACATGGTAGGAGACAAGGTTTGTAGAGGGTGAGACCGTGAGGAATCTTAGAAGTCATACAGAGTAGAATAGGAAGCCATCATAAAATACTTAAGCTAGTGTTTATTATGGAAGCTCTCCCCATATGCAGAAGTATAGAGAATGGAATAGTGAATTGTCGTCACCCAGATTTTCAAGCTGTCGGCATATGGCCATCTTGCTTCATCATCCTGTCCCCTGCCCCAGAGGACTTTGCAACAAGTCCCATACATCATTTCATTGTACTTCATTGTTTGTCTCTAAGTGATAAGGTCCTTTTTAAAAGTTAAGTCACAGTATATTTATCACATGTAAAAAATGGACAGTAGCTCCTTAATATCATCAAATATCTGGTCAGTATTCAGATCTGCCCAGTTGAGTAATATACATATGTATATGATGTATATGTATATGTTTTTTTTTTGTAGATGTAGATGTGTGTATTGTATATGTAGATTTGTATATATGTATATGTTTATTTTTTAAGTTCATTTTCTTAAATTGGGATCCAAACAAGGTACTAAGTGCATCTTCACCAGATTCCATAGAGTGATCCTCCATCCCCTCTGTTTCCTATAGACCAGTAGTTAGATCTAGAGGTTTGGTTAGATTCATGTGTGATTTTTGAGGGGCCAGAATTCTTGGGTAATGTGGTATGTCCTATTGCATCACATCAAGGCGCAAAATGTCTGTTGTTATGCTTTATTTTTGTAACGCTATAGTGAACTTCCTGAGGTACAGTTCATACAGGAAAGATAGAATAAATGCTTGATTCTTCCCCTTTATCTACCCTGGTGAGTTTTGATTAGGAATTACATATCAGACTTACATTTTAAGATCACTCTGGTTGCTCTGTGGAGAATAGACTGAAGAGGGTGTGAGGCGTAACGGCTAGCTGTGCACTCTTGGCATCTATTGTTCTCTTTCCTCATTGGTAAGAGAATCACAAATTTTGATTGGATTCATACCTGCCAGAGATAAAAGGTTGCACTTCCCCAGCCTTCCTTGTAGCTGCTGTGTCTACGTGTTGGCCAGTGACGTGAGCAGCACTTCCAACACGTGTACTTGATGGAAGCCGACCCCGTGGGAGGAGTGAGGAAGGAAACCAGGAACTCAGTTTTATAAGTCGTTTAAATTTCCCTTTAGACATCCAAGTAGAAATATCAAGGAAGCAGTTGGACACAGTGGTCTTCAGGAAAGGGGAAGTGTTGGGGCTACAGGCAAACATTTAGAAACCACAAGTCATAAATGTAAGTACCACCCTTGGTGGTCAGCAGAGTATGATGCTAAGAAGAGGTAGTTGTGAAGTAGGAGGGAAACCCAGAGATTGCAGTGCTTCAGAGTCCAGATGGATTGTTGTCTTTTAGTCACTGAGTTGTGTCTAACTTTTGCAACTCCATGGACTGTAAGCCCACCAGGCTCCTCTGTTCTCCACTATATCCCAGAGTTTGCTCACATTCGTGTCCATCGAGTTGCTGATGCTATCTATCTATCTCTTCCTCCACCCCTTCTCCTTTTGCCTTCAGTCTTTCCCAGCAGGAGGGTCTTTTCCAATGAGTCAGCTCTTCACATCAGGTGGCCAAAATATTGGAGCTTCAGTTTTAGCAACAGTCCTTCCAATGAATTTTTGGGGTTGATTTCCTTTAGGATCGACTGGTTTGATCTCCTTACTGTCCAAGGGACTCTCAAGAGCCTTCTCCAGCACAACAGTTCAAAAGCATCAGTTCTTCAGTGTTCAGCCTTCTTTAATGTCCAGCTCTCACATCTATACATACTAGAAAAACCATAGTTTTGACTACACAGACCTTTGTCAGCAAAGTAATATCTCTGCTTTTTAATATGCTGTCTAGGTTTGTTATAGCTTTCCTTCCAAGGAGCAGCATCTTTTAATTTCATGGCTGCAGTCACCATTCACAGTGATTTTGGAGCCCCCCAAATAAACTTTACCACTGCTTCACTTTTTCACCTTCTTTTTGCCTTGAAGTGAAGGGACCAGATGCCATGATCTTAGTTTTATGAATGTTGAGTTTCAAGCCAGCTTTTTCACTCTCCTCCTTCACCCTTATGAAGAGACTCTTTAGTTCCTCTTTACTTTCTGCCAATAGAGTGGTATCATCTACATACCTGAAGTTATTGGTACCTCTCCCAGCAGTCTTGATTTCAGCTTTTGATTCATCCAGCCTGACGTTTCATACAACGTCCTCTGCATAGAAGTTAAATAAGCAGGG
The DNA here is from genome assembly GCF_016772045.2 of Ovis aries. Lineage (NCBI taxonomy): Eukaryota > Metazoa > Chordata > Mammalia > Artiodactyla > Bovidae > Ovis > Ovis aries. The sequence continues at coordinate 39,387,350 of NC_056067.1, forward strand.
TAACAATATACAGCCTTCTTGTACTCCTTTCCCAGTTTGAACCAGTCCATCGTTCCATGTTAGGTTCTAACTGTTGCTTCTTGACCTGCGCACAGGTTTCTCAGGAGATAGGTGAAGTGGTCTGTTATTCCCCTCTCTTTAAGAATTTTTTACAGTTTATTGTGATCCACACAGCCAGAGGCCTTAGTGTAGTCAATAGGTAAAGTATATTAAAAAAGAAGCACTAAAATATTTATGACATATTGACTCCACTTGTTTGACTTACTATGACTAGAATGCTAGATTTCTAGTTAAAACAATAGATATGCAACAAGCAACAAAGATTTACTCTATAGCACAGGGAACTGTAATCAAGATTTTATAATAACCTATCAGTTCAGTTCAGTCGCGCAGTCGTATCCGACTCTTTGTGACCCCATGAACTGCAGCATGCCAGGCCTCCCTGTCCATCACCAACTCCCGGAGTTCACCCAAGCTCATGTCCATTGAGCCGGTGATGCCAGCTAACTGTCTCATCCTCTGTCGTCCCCTTCTCCTCCTGCCTTCAATCTTTCCTAACATCAGGGTCTTTTCAAATGAGTCAGCTCTTTGCATCAGGTGGCCAAAATATTGGAGTTTCAGCTTCAACATCAGTCCTTCCAATGAACACCTAGGACTGATTTCCTTTAGGATGGACTGGTTGGATCTCCTTGCAGTCCAAGGGACTCTCAAGAGTCTTCTCCAACACCACAATTCAAAAGCATCAATTCTTCGGCACTCAGCTTTCTTTATAGTCCAACTCTCACATCCACACATGACTACTGGAAAAACCATAGCCTTGACTAGATGGACCTTTGTTGACAAAGTAATTTCTCTGCTTTTTAAAATGCTGTCTAGGTTGGTCATAACTTTCCTTCCAAGGAGTAAGTGTCTTTTAATTTCATGGCTGCAATCACCATCTGCAGTGATTTTGAAGCCCCCCAAGATAAAGTCAGCCACTATTTCCACTGTTCCCCCATCTAACTGCCATGAAGTGATGGGACCGGATGCCATGACCTTTCATGCCATTCAGTTTTCTGAATGTTGAGCATTAAGCCAACATTTTCGCTCTCCTCTTTCACTTTCATCAAAGGCTGTTTAGTTCCTCTTCACTTTCTGCCATAAGAGTGATGTCACCTGCATATCTGAGGTTATTGATATTTCTCCCAGCAATCTTGATTCTAGCTTGTGATTCATCCAGCCCAGCGTTTCTCATGATGTACTCTGCATATAAGTTAAATAAGTAGGGTGACAATATACAGCCTTGACATACTCCTTTTCCTCTTTGGAACCAGTCCATTGTTCCATGTCCAGTTCTAACTGTTGCTTCCTGACCTGCATACAGATTTCTCAAGAGGCAGGTCAGGTGGTCTGGTATTCCCATCTCTTTCAAAATTTTCCAGTTTATTGTGATCCACAAGTCAAAGGCTTTGGCATAGTCAATAAAGCAGAAATAGATGTTTTCTGGAACTCTCTTGCTTTTTCCATGATCCAGTGGATGTTGGCAATTTGATCTCTGGTTCCTCTGCCTTTTCTACAACCAGCTTGAACATCTGGAAGTTCACGGTTCACATATTGCTGAAACCTGGCTTGGAGAATTTTGAGTGTTGCTTTACTAGCATGTGAGATGAGTGCAGTTGTGTGGTAGTTTGAGCATTCTTTGGCATTGCCTTTCTTTGGGATTGGAATGAAAACTGACCTTTTCCAGTCCTGTGGCTACTGCTGAGTTTTCCCAATTTGCTGGCATATTGAGTGCAGCACTTTCACAGCATCATCTTTCAGGATTTGAAATAGCTCCACTGGAATTCCATCACCTCCACTAGCTTTGTTTGTAGTGATGCTTTCTAAGGCCCACTTGACTTCACATTCCAGGATGTCTGGCTCTAGGTGAGTGATCACACCATCATGATTATCTTGGTCATGAAGATCTTTTTTGTATAGTTCTTCTGTGCATTCTTGCCACCTCTTCTTAATATCTTCTGCTTCTGTTACGTCCATACCATTTCTGTCCTTTATTGAGTCCATATTTGCATGAAATGTTCCCTTGGTATCTTGGATTTTCTTGAAGAGATCTCTAGTCTTTCGTATTCTATTGTTTTCCTCTATTTCTTTGCATTGATTGCTGAGGAAGGCTTTCTTATCTCTCCTTGCTGTTCTTTGGAACTCTGCATTCAAATGGGCAAATCTTTCCTTTTCTCCTTTGCTTTTCACCTCTCTTCTTTTCACAGCTATTTGTAGGGTCTCCTCAGACAGCTGTTTTGCTTTTTCGCATTTCTTTTTCTTGGGGATCGTCTTGATCCCTAATAACCTATAATGGAAAATAACCTGAAAAATAATATATGTATATATGTATAACTGAATCACCTTGCTGTGTACCTAAAATATTGTAAGTCAACTGTACTTCAATAAAATCAATTTATTATGAAAAAAATAAGTAATCCACTGTGCCCTAAGCTATTAAAAATAGAATAAAGCAAGGATGTGGATTTAGCCTTTGGGTTTGGCAAAGTCATTAGTGACCTTGGTGAGAACAGTTTCTGTGGAATGTTGGGTACAGAAGCCTGATGTGGTAGATAGAAGAAAGAATGGAAAATGAGGAGGTGGTGATATTGAGTATAAATAACATCGTTGAGGAGTTTTGCTATAAAGAGTAATTGGAAAATGGGGCAGTAGCTAGAGGTGGGTGTTGAAATTGAGGGTTGTTTATTAATATTTAAGGTGAGGCTATTTAAGCATTGTTATAAGCTGATGTTTATGAAAGCGATTTAAGCATTGTTATAAGCTGATGTTTATTTAAGCGATTTAAGCATTGTTATAAGCTGTGAATATTCAATGAAGAGGGAAAACTGCTGCTTTGGGAAAATCCTGAGGTGAGTAAGAAGGTTGATCTAGTATTCCAGGCAAGAAGTTGATCTTAGATAAAAACAGGAGTGAAGGCAGAGTATATGGATTTAGATACAGGTAGACTGGTAGATTTAAGGTAACTTAGCAAAAAAGCTCAAGAGGATATTAATTACCTTAAATGGATGATTTGTACATGAATCATGAGGTAACCACATTATTGTTATATACTAATGATAAAAGTGATCAAAATAAATTTGAAATTCCTTGGGTGTCTTCACAAGCCAAAGGTCAGAGGTTATTCCTTTTTAATAGATGGAAAAGTGTAGGTGCCCCTAGGAAGCTGGGACCTCAGCTAAATCATATGAAGACTCAAGAGTGATAGAGAATAAGGCTCATGAGACCTGATTAGTCTTGTTTTTAAACTGATTGGGACTTGAGAACTGATTCTTCCCTTTAGAAAGGTGAATTTCAGATTAAAAATATACTATAAAGTAGTTTTAACTGGATAGGAAATTTATAATGTTTTTCAAGGACAGTGAGTATTAGATGTGCTGAGTCCTAATCATACCTGGTTTTACTGTGTTAGCCATTCCACCTCAAGTTTAGGAGTGGAGAAAAGGCAGAAAGAGGATGGTGAGGGCTTAACCATGGGCTGAGCTCACTCTTGAATGCCTGGGGAGTTGTTTGCTGCAGTAGAAGACATCATTTTTCTTTGCCTAAGACCTTAAAGGACAGAGTTATTGCCACATTTGCCTTCTGTCATGGAGCTAATATAAAATCAAGATTCATTCTTTCCACTTCTCCGAGTCAAATCTGCCACTTTCGTATTCCACTGCATTTTTTTTTCCCCCAAAGTTTGGAGGATAGGCATGTTGGAAGGAAGGCTAATGGACAAAAAACTGGATTGGAAATTTCATCTGGAGACCATTTAGCATTTTTAGGATGTAAAGTAATTCATGACTAAGTCTCTCATAGTAGAGGAGAAAGAGTGTGGAATAAATATTTTGGTTCTGAATGGTGACCTGGTTGCTCTGAATTTAAGTACAGTGGAAGGAGGTACATCAGCTAAAGCAGTTGCTTAGCTTGCAGGCTGACAAATCCTCCCAAGTCACAACACATGGATTAATTTTAAGCCAACAGAGCAATATATAATTGTATATTATATAATCGAATATAGTCATCTTGAATATAGAACTTTAGCGATTAGAATACATTTTTAAGGAGTTGTGTGAAGAATTCATATTCTTTTATGTGAATTGATTATGAAAAAGTATGTAATCCTGATAAAATTTCAAATCTTCTTCATTAGGGAATTTGAAAAGATTTGAACATATCCCTGTGAATATTTCAACTAGTCTCCTCTACTATTTTCAGCTATCTTCAGTTCCTTATAGAAGAAGACAGAGAAGTATGTAAATATAAAAAACATTACTTGTGGATCACCTCTCTTCGAGGATTCAGCAGCATCTTTTGTTCTCTCTGTCAAAGCCTCAGTTGATATTAAGTTTCCACATATGCCAGCAGCTTTCCAGTTTCTAATTCCCAACAAAACCTTTGCTTGCTGGGTTTGATCTCCTAAGAAAAAGTGAAAACAGTACTTATCTCGTTAGGATTCTGATGTAATCAGACTAGACTGTTTCATTGTTGAATTCTGTGGAGTTTTCTAGGATCAAGTATGCTTCATGTGACTTGTGCTTTCTTATATCTGAATGGCATAATTTTTGAGCCTGCTATTACTGTGCAGAAACCAGAATCAATTGATGAACTAAGAGTCCAATTCATGAAATTTAAATACATTTCATGAATAGTTCCCACTAATTTTCATGACTTGCTCCTACCTTAGGACTGGTATGTTTGCAACTCCCCTCACCAGGAGCACTGCATTTCTAGGTCTTACGTGACTGGATGTTTTCCTATTCAGGTCTCCATTCAGAGGTCCCGTCCTCAGGGAGGCCTTGGCTGTTCTGACCTAAAGCAGCCCCTTCCTGTATTGTCATTTCACCATTTTATTTTCTTTGAAGTCCTTGTTGTTTTCCAAAATTATCCTGTTCTAATTATTATCATCATTAATTACCAGGATTACCATTATTATCCTAACAAGTGTACACAAATTGAGTTTTTCCTACATGCCTTATGCAAATCATTGTGTTTTATGCAACATTTTTGTAATGACAGCTAACATTCATTGAACATTTACTACTCACCAAGCACTAGGTTTAGCATTTATCGTACTAAGCCAGGTCAGTGTCATCTCTTGCTTGGACTGCTGCAGTGGCTTTCTAACTGGCCACCCTTTTTTCATCTTAGCTTCCTTATGGTTCATTGCCTACATAGCAGCTAGTCATTCTTCTAAAACACAAGTCAGGTGCATCACGATCAGCTTTTAGCATCATTCAGGTTTTTGGCCGTCCTCAGGTTCTCCCAGTGGCTTACAAGCTCCTATGTCATCTGGCCTCCCACCGCTTCCTTGCTGTATCTCTAACCTCTCCTTGCCTTTTTCCCCTCTGGCCACGGTCTCTGAATTATCCTTTGCTCAAATTACCACCCACCCCCATGGTGTCATTTCTCCCTTCACTTAGGTTTCTGCTGAAATGTCACCTTCTCATAGAGGCTTTTCCCCACTCACTTATACCTCATTTCTCTTCACTCTGCATCATATTACTCACTTGTCTGTCTTCAGTAAATACCTGTTGAGTGTTTACTAAATACCAGGTCCTGTTCTCGACACAGGGTATGTGAAGTCAGTACAATGGGCAGAATCCCTGTCGGCATGGAGATATGGGGTAGGCATAAAATAGACCAAATAAATAGGAAGCATGTAAGGTCACTTTGGGAAAGCTAAAGCAAACGAAAGGCTCAGGTTGATGGGACAGGAGAGGGAGAGTCAAGTTTATAGTAGGGCAGTTGGGGGAGGCCTAGGGGAGACAGTGGACATTCTGCAAAGTCCTGAAAAAAGTGAGGGAGCGAGCAATGTGAATAACTACATGGAAGCATGTTCTTCATGGAAGGAACATTGAATTTGAAGGCTCTGAAGGGAGAGCATGTCTAAAATACTCAAGGAGCAGCAGGGAAGGCTGTAGCTGGAGGACAGGAGTCTGTGTGGGAGGGAGGTATGGCTAGAGAAATGACCGAGGTGCCAGATAATAGCACTCAGCGCACCCCACCTCTCTGTTTGGGAGATTTTGAACAGAGGAACTTCCCGAGCTGACATGTCTGACCCTTGTGTGGAAAATAGACTTTCGGGGAGCAAGGTTTGAAATAAAGGGTCCAGTTAACCCTGAAAAGATTGGAGAGGGTAGAGTGTGGTCAGGATTGCAGAGTAGAGATAGTGAGACCTAATTGTGGTCTAGATTTATTTTGAAGGTCAGTCCTATATGTTTACTAAGAAATTGAGAAATAGAGCAATCAAAGATGTCTCATGCCAAGATATTAAATCCAGGCCTCTGGAAGGATGTGGATGCCAGTACCGAGATGGGGAGGCAATAAAGGGACAGATTTAAAGTGGAAAGAAGGTCATGATCAGGACCTCAGTCAGCATTGTGGAGCTCTTGTGAGCATGAGAAAAGGCTGCTCCTGTAGACTGATTCAGTAGGCACTGTCAGAGTAAACTGGATTTCAGGCCCCGTTCTTTCCCTTGGCAGGGCCCCTCTGTGCACAGTTGTAGGCAATGGTATTAGTCAGGGACTTTGCTCTGGGCCATGGTAAGTTTGTAGCCATTGAGATGCTGCTGGGGCTGCTGGGTGTGAGTTTGGAGTTCAGGGAGGCAGATTTAAGGCTGTGTCTTCCATGGCGTTTGCGAAGAGTCGGACACAACTGAGTGACTTCACTTTCATTTTTCACTTTCATGCATTGGAGAAGGAAATGGCAACCCACTCCAGTGTTCTTGCCTGGAGAATCCCAGGGACCGGGGAGCCTGGTGGGCTGCCGTCTATGGGGTCACACAGAGCCGGACATCACTGAAGTGACTTAGCAGCAGCAGTAGCAATATGAGACCACTCCTAGCTGTTTTATCTTTATATTTTTTTATATATTTGTGTGTGTATTACATTGTACATTAGATATTCTTCGTTTACTCATTCATTGTCTCCGCCATCACTGTGTAAGCTCGAGGTGATCTGTGTCTGTGTTTACTACTCAGTTGTACACCCAGACCCAGCTCAGTGCCTGGCACCTGAACACTGATTAACGTGGTTGGATGAATACGCTACTTGGGAGTACCACTGCTTTCCACTGGTCCTGTGGGTTTCATGAAATTGAGTGCATGGCCTTAGGGTCTAATTGTCAGTTGGTCAGACATTCCCGTTTTCTGCTCAGTACTTCAAGTCCAAAGAGGTTTTAAAACCCTCACCACTGAAAACCATTTGTTATGTGAATACCAAAAGGAAACTTGAGTTCCAAGAGGCCATAATACTTAATCAGGATTGCCTTGCAGCCAAAAACACATGCTAAAATGATGGGGAAACTTGAAGGAAAATGATTCTGGTTTGGATAGAAAATTCCTTTCACGGTGGTTCTGAGCTTCTGGCCTGTTCTTGAGGGGACTGTTAACACTCCGCTTCCACATTTAGGTTTGCTTGTTGGTGAGCGTTTACGTTTAACTTTGGTGCATTAAGGGTAAGAATTCCAATTTTATGAGAGGAGGTAAAGGGTGACTTAATTCAGTACTTCTGTTAAATTTATGCATTTAAACTTAAGACAGGGAAAGATAGATGCCCAAGACCTCAGCATTTTTATTTGGAATGGTCAGTAATGGCTTTGCACATGAGGTGAGGTTTGAAATGGTTCTGTGTTCTTATCTATTGTTGTATAATGACAGACCACTCCCAAATTCAAGTGTTAAGGCTCATAAGACTGTTGTTTAGCTAAACTTGATGGGATCCAATCATGAGTTGAATAAGCAACTGCTTACCTTGGCTGGGCTCTCTCACATACCTGGTGCCTCAGTCTGGTCTAGCATGGCCCTGGCTGGGATAACTGGGCTGCCATCCTGCAGTAGGCTAGACCAGACTTACTTACGTGGTATGATTTCAAGAGCTAGACTGGAAATGCCCAAAACTTCTTGAGGCTTTAGTCTGGACCTGACATAGCATACCTTCTACCAAATTCCATTGGTCAGAACACAGTTGAAGAAATAGACTCCACTCATGATGGAGAAGCTGTACAGTCATATTGCAAGAGTGTGGTTAGAGACCATTAATTGGAGCTATCAGTCTAATAGATGGCTTGAAGGATAAGTAGGTAGGGTTTAGAAGGAGGACATGAAGTAACTGGTGTGAACCTCCTCTGGTCTAAAGAAGAATGCACCTCAACTATCCTGCATCCCACCTCCCTAATGTCTGAGAAACACAAGAAGTATAAGCTTCTCTATTGGCTTGCAGGTTTTAATTAATCTCATTGAATTTTAATTAATCTCATTGAAAGTATATCTTTCTTGAGAAGGTTTCATAAAATATATATATATACACATACACTACACTGTTTTCCAAGATGCTTGGCATACAGCCATATTTCTTGTAGTTATCTTGATCATGTTGATATTTTCACAAGTAATGATTATCTCCTTCTCTTGTAGGATTATGCCCATATGTTGACCTGTGTTACTGAAAGAGAAAAGTTTATTGTGCCCATCAAAGCTAGAGGTGCACGAGCCATCATAGATTTTCCTGACAAGCTGAATTTTTCCACTTGCCCTGTCAAATACAGCACTCAGAAGATCCTGCTGGTACGAAACATTGGCAACAAAGATTCTGTGTTTCACATCAAAACTCATAGGTATGCATTCCTTCAGCTCTTGGTTTTGATTGACTCTAGCTAACTCTAGTCCACACATGTAATTTCCCAGAGTAGCAGTCAAGATGCAACTGCTTATTATAATCTTCAGTTGCAAGGATGGGAGACCTCCTTGATATGGGGCAGACTTCCTCTTCATCCCATGAGAAAACCAAAATTCAAGATTACCTGTTTGGTTAAGGTGGTTTTCTGAAATTCTGGATAAGAGACTGAGCAATAGAGAGATTGTATAACTTGCTCAAGAGCGCACAGCTAGTAAGCGAAGGTGTTCAATGTTAATCTGTTTATTTATTTGGTAGCTACAGTGTAGTAGACAGTGAGACAGTACAAATATGGCCTTCAAGGACCTCTCTTATAAGGCAGGAAAGAACAGTTGTTATGGGACATGAAAATGCTGGCTGATTCAGTTCAGTTCAGTCGCTCAGTCATGTCCGACTCTTTGCGACCCCATGAATCGCAGCACGCCAGGCCTCCCTGTCCATCACCAACTCCCGGAGTTCACTCAGATTCACGTCCATCGAGTCAGTGATGCCATCCAGCCATCTCATCCTCTGTCGTCCCCTTCTCCTCCTGCCCCCATCCCTCCCATCATCAAAGTCTTTTCCAATGAGTCAACTCTTCGCATGAGGTTGCCAAAGTACTGGAGTTTCAGCTTTAGCATCATTCCTTCCAAAGAAATCCCAGGGCTGATCTCCTTCAGAATGGACTGGTTGGATCTCCTTGCTGGCTGATTAGCAGGACCATAATAAGAGTAGCCAGCTTGGGAAGACAGGAGACAGAAAGTCAAGTTCTTTTCTGTGGCTTTTTGAAAACTAGTGCAGATCCTGGGCTGAATCATGAATTCATTTTCATAAGGGCTTTATCTGTGGAATCCTTTGCTAGTTTAAGGATACATCTCTTCAGGCATTTACTTCTGCCTGGTTAGACCACGTAGACTGCCTTTCTGGGAATTTCTTGGCTTAGGGTTTCCTGGACTGAGCATGTATGTCCAAACCCCAAACCTGTAGAAGACACACGTCCAATATGAATTCCCTGGAGTTCCTTTTTCCCTCCCGCGGAACCAAGGTAGACATTTTCCCTTGTGCTAATGTTTTGGTAGCCTTTGACGTTTCTCAGGTTTATATGGGGATTTTGTTACCAGCCCCCCTGACTTCACCATCCCAAGACCTTGTCTCCTGCTTTGGCAGGGCTTTTAAAACCCAGGCTTCAAGGGCTCAGTAGCCTACTGCTCTGGTTCTTATTTTCCTGAGGATTTGAATCCTGTGGATTTGCCTTTTCTTTTCTTATGTTTACACGCTTAGCTACACACTTACATAAGTTATTTTTTTTATCCAGACTTCCTAGGTATTTTCTGGTGGGAGAGTTTTCAGGTTACTTGGTAGCAGGGATGCCATAATATAGGTTGAGGCACATCCCACAGGAGGGAGTTTGTGCTTATTCTTACATGTGTCCCAGGAGCATCACTATCTGTAAACCAGTTCATGTAGATTCAAGTTTCTGTCTGGTATCATTTGTTGTGGCTGAAATCTACTTTAATATTTCTTGTGGCACAAATCTAGTGGATATTCTATCAGTTTTTGTCTACCCGAAGAAAAAGCATATTGTCTTCATTTTTGAAAGATTTTTTTCTCTATAGAATTGTGAATTATGTATACATTTGATGAATATTAAATTATATATGCATTTTTTAGTACTGGAAAGATGTCACTTTATTGACTTTTGGCTTACATTGTTCTAATGAGATTTTAGAGATTTCTAGCTTTGTTCATCTATAGGTCTACAGGTAATTATATCTTTGTCTTGGGCTACCTTCAAGATTTCTGAAGATATTTGGTTTTAAGCAGTTTAAATGTGATGAATCTAGGTGTGGATTTTGTTTTTGGTTATTTTTTGTTTTAAGAATTTTATTTTGCTTTTATTTTGTTTTGGTTTTAATCCTGCATGACATTCCCTGAGCTTCTTGGATCTTTCACTATTTTGGGGAAATATCAGCTATTATCTCTTCAAATATGTCTTTTGCTCCATCCTCTTTCATCACTTCTTCTGCTTGTAGGAGTGCTCTATCTGCCACAGGTGAACTCCTCGGCACATGTCTCTTCTTAATTAGGAGCAGAGCATTGCCCATTTTTGTTTGCCCTGCAATGTCAGCTCTCTAATGGGTTTGAGAAAAATTGTGATTTTGTGGTTTATCTGTTTTTTTTTTTCATTGTTAGGGTAGGAGAAACACTCTTTCAAGCTTTCTTCCTCCTGGGTGGAAGCAGGGCTCTGACCTACTTTAGATAAATCAGTCAGCAGAAGCGAAGGAAAAACTCTTGTAAATCAGTGTCTGCTCAGGTTGTCAAAGTACTTATAAAGCTTTTGTTTGCATTTTGTGGTAAGACTCATATTTTGATTGAAGGGAAGGGGGCAAGTTGTTCAACTGGCTCACTGTCACTTAGAAAGAACCAATCTCTTTACGTTAAGGAAAAAGACCCTTCATAACCGCCATCCATAATACATGTTAAAAACTTCCTGTTACATTGATAATGTTCCAGTGAAAGAGAGAATCCACATAAGGTGGAAAAACAAACACAGGCAGCATACCTTCCTGAATTGTTTGGCTGATTCTTCACAACTACACGTAAATGGCAATACATTCATATAAAGTAAAACGAAATCACAGATTTAATAGTATGAAGTTGCAGGAAAAGATCTAAAACTTTTGTATTCATACAACTGAAAGTGAATCATAATATAGAAGCGCTTCTAAGGTAACATGGTGAGCTAACTCAAGGACTAGCCAGGAATCATAATGACCTTAGAAGCTCAGAGTCCCACATTTTAATTTTACAGATGAAAGAAGTAAGGTCTGAGAAGGAAAATGACTTATTCAAGTTCTCCCAGTAAGTTAATAATAAAACTTGGATTAAAAACCAACATGGGCCAGTTCTGGCCTTGTTTACCTTAAGATCCATTCCTCGCCCTTCCAGGCTTTGTTCAACATCAATGTTGGGCTGTGTTATCCTCCCTCACCTGCAGACCTGCTGGATGCCAGCTGTGTTTGTCCAGGGCGGTGGGAACTAGGAGGAGGTTGGAGAGTGGGAAGAAGTCACAGTGTTTCTCTTTCTCCCTTTCTGACTTCGGTAGAGTCCCCAGCAAAGCAGCTGCATCTCCTCTGCTGTTCTAGCTCCTGTCAGACAGACCTGCCATGGTTCTAACTTCTACCCGGTCCCCAGGACCTGCTAACACTTCCTCCACTCCTTTTGTCTCCAGCCTAGTGATGGAAGTGGCTTACTGCTGTTACCAATCCCTGAGCTAGTTTACCATCTTAAGTTGGGCTTTTCATAGCTTCCATCTTCTATATAATCAAATCTTTCAGTTGAATTTCCTATTCATTTTTGTTTTCCTGTGTAGATTCTGTACCAAACGGTACTTTAATGTTCTTTCCTCTAAATGTCTGTATTACAACCATGATGTCGATTCTGTGAGTTACTTCCAAATCCTTCCAATAAATCCTCTTTCTGTCTAAGTTAGCCAGAATTGGTTTCTGAAGAATGCAGCTGATTTTGTGGTCACATTGTATTAAATCCGAATGTCTGGGGAGATCCTCTGATGACTATCCTAAAAACTGTGTAGGTGATTATGTTGCCCAGGCAGGACTGAGGACCCCTCTTTCATTGACAGCATGATTCTCATCAGACATAGTGGAGCAGTAATAGTTTGGGAAGTCAAAAAGTCTTGCTTCTTTTATGGTCATTATACAGTTAGAAATATCTCTCAGGGAATTGTTTTAAAAAAGCAAATCATATTATTTTCATTGAAATAATAGTTTAATTAATGGCTAAGTTTATAAATAGGTTCATATAAATAACAAAAAATGAAACTCTCTTTATGTGTCTGCTGCTCCCATTAGAATATGAGCTTCTCAAATGCAAGGATTTTATCTCTTTTCATTTGTATGTCCCCAGCATCTAGCAAAGTGTCTAGAATAAATAAGTGCTCAATAAATGTTTATAGGATGCCTAACCAACAGTATATCACAACAGAGCTACAACTATAAACCTCTACAATAACTTAAAATGAAAAACATGCGCCAAGTACCATAAAAGAGGCATAATGTTTTTTTACACTATAAAAGGAGCCTCAATGTGCTGTAAAATATACAGAGAACACAAACAATAACTTTTCAACTTTATTACAGATTTGACCTAAAACTCTTGTAGGTACCAGAATAAGTTTGACTATTAAAGTAGGATTAATTTTGGAAGGTGAAATAGAAAGAATGAAGAAGCAATTTAAAAATCTAAAATCTCAATTTAGGAATCAATTAATAAGATTCTCTAAAGGAAAAAATTATTATTAATATTATTATTATTATAAAATTTATTTAATTTTATATTCAGTGTTTAATATAATACAATCAATATTTAGTCTTCTGCTAAAATATTGAATCATTTGGATGGGATCATTTTAGTTCTTACGAGCAGTTCCTAGTGAATTGAACAAAAAACTCAAAATCTTTCTCATGGCTCATGATTTTTCACAAACCTGAATTCCCTCCCTGATCAAGTATGCAGTATTAATGAGGATGTGATGTCAAAACCAGACATTCTGGTAGACAGAGCCAGCCTTATACCCTGGAGGAACAGCACCCTTTACCTCTTTGTAAGATCATTTTCTGGTACTTGGTATTCTCTAGCCTTTTCAGTCTGTCTGCCTTTAGTAAAATGAAGTACAGAATCAAATTATAGACATGTTTAAACACCAGAACTTAACACACTCTCTCCAATTAATGTCTGATTTATTGAAGAAGCTTAGGCAGCTCTAAGTAGCAATGGCTCTCCCAGGTGACTTTCTAACCACTGAAGAAGTTTAGTGTAATATAAGCCCAACAATTAGCACAAAAAGGAAGAAACTGTTACCACTCTTTAGAATTAGAATGTCTAGAGGTCCTAAGAAGAGTCCCTTTGTCCATAGAAAATTAACTTAGGTTCTGTAATGTAATACTAATTCATTCCAAAACTGTTATTTTGCTGCTGAGAAATGTTTGAAAAGATAATGAAAACACAGTGTAGGAAGAAAAATATTAGGAACTAGGAAAGCAGAGATAGAAGAAAATACTACAGTGTTTTTCTCAAAGCCAGGAAGCTGGGGCCAGTTCTTGATCCTTTCTGAGCCTTTAAGAAAGGAAAGAACTTTAAAGACAATAAGACTCACCTTCATCTCCCATCAAGTAGAAATTCTTGAGATACCAGAAGTCTGCTCCTTCTGTATTCCACCAAAATGGTAGAAAGAGTAAGTAAAAATTAGATATATTTTAAAGTTCCCTTTAAAAGTTGATTATAATTCAATTCAACATGTTTTGAGAGGCTCTTATGAGTAAATAACTGTGCATGGGCTGGTGAGAGACACAAAGATAAATCTAACCAGGTGGTTTCCACATTCAGGGATAGTCTGGGGACATAGGGAGAACTTGAACTTGAGGGCAAGCTTCCATCCCTGCTGTATCACTCACTAGTTGGGTAGCTTTGGGCTGGTTGCATGTGCTTTTAGAGCAAACATTTCTCATGTCTAAAATGCAAATAACAGGACCTGCTTTCTCAAGGTTTTTGAGGACTAAAAGAATTGACATATATGAAATGCCTACTGTAGTATTGAGCATAGAGTACATGCTTTTGAAATTTTGTTTGCTTTCTCTTTCCTTTCAAAAGTCTCTAGCTATTGAGAGAGACAGGCATGAAAACTTATTATAGTGCAAAGTAAAAAGTAAAAATAAAGTTACAGCTTCCTCTGAGAGGAAGGAGACTTTATTAATAAGAGGAAGAATCTGGAAAGATTCAATTTAAGAGGTAACTCCGAGTGTGGGCTCTGATGGGTGACTTTGGAAGGAGTATGATCGGAAAACAGTGAATGTTCCTATACAACTCAAGCAGTTCTGGAACGTGCATGTAGGGGGCACTGTCTGGCTGGAAGGAAGAGGAGATGCAGTGCTGGGGAGGATTATGGGTAAAGAGACTAAAGCTCTCCCATCCTGTGCACCCCAGCCTGATGTGAAATGTGACAGGTATACAGGACATTTGGACAGATGTATCTGTTTCATGAGAAAGCCAAAACTGGTTGGAAACAGATTTCTTGGGACTTTAAATGTCTAGGACTTTGAACTTTATCACATAAATTACGGGGGCCACTGAAGGTGTTTGAACGAGGTGTTATGTCCTCTGTGTGTTTTTCACAATGTCTCTGGGGCAGAGTGAAGGATTGAAAGGACAATAATAAATACCTGATCTTATCTGAATTCTGAAGATCATCCTCTGTCTCCTTTTCCATCTAAGGGCTGCCAGTGAGGCAGATAACAGTAGCAATAACAAAAATAATAACAAACATCTGTTTAGCTCTTCCTACGTGCCAAATTTATTCTAAGCACTTTACCTATGTCAGCTCCTATAATTCTCACTATAATCCTGTGAAATAGGTGCTGTCATGACCTCATTTTGCAGATGAGGAGACTGAAGGTTGAGTAACTTACCCAAACTCATGACTGATCTGGGTTTTGAACTTATTCAGTTGACTCCAGGCTAGTAACTACTACCTTATGGTACTCCTACAGCAGTGCCTGGAGCTCATCGGAGGATTGGTGCTGAAGGTACAGGAAAAGGACAGACAAAGGAATGGGAAAGTAGTGAAAGAAAAGGGCAATCCAAGTAGAGAGCACCAGAGAAAATTAACAATTGTCCACGGTAGGAAGCACTTGAGATCCTGCAGTGATAATCTGCGGTACCACCAAGTGCTACCCAGACTGTAAGCTCCGTACCCTCAAAGAAGAAAGGTTAGGTTTTCTGAAATTAAGTTCATTATCTAAGGGAAGATTTTAAGGAATGAAGACTCTAAAAATGCTTGCATTGAAGTAAATAATCAGAAACAGCTTAGCCTGCCAGATACATTGTCTGGCACATTACTTTGAAAAATAAGCAATTTAAAGGAGTGAAGTGGACCATGGAAAGAATTAAATGGGCTGGGTTTCCTGTTTAAAAGGAAGAGCTCTGTAAGTTATTTAAGGTACATCACGATCCGATCCAACTTCTCTCTTACTGCTCCTTTCCAGGGCAATTAAACTCAATTATTTCCTGTTCCCAGATCTACCCTACCTCCTCATAAGGTCTCCTTGCCTAAATTCTATTTTCAAGGGACAGATCTCCCCTTTCCAAATGCTCTCCATCCTTTTCCAGCTTATTCTCACCCAGGAGGCTGACCTATTTAAGAGGTCAGTAGGCTCTTATGCCTTTGGCTTTTGGTTGGGGTCAGTCAGTGGGAGCCCCAGCAGGCAATCAGACAAAGGATATAAGGTCAAGACACTTTTCACCCTAGAGTCTTACGTGTGAGGCCCCCTGGAATGACTAACTCTTGACTAAAGCCCTTGGAGCCTTCTCTTAGGCCACTGGTGGGTTTCAAAACCACTCCTCCTACTTGGCTCTTTGGGTATTTGTGCTCTTTGGTAAGTGTTCTACTGTTAATAACCCTGGGTGATCATATCGTCTCTTGTAGTTTCCCTATATCCCTTCACCCTTTTATTATAAATAGACCCTTTGTTAAACTGCGCTCATCTCATCCTCATGCAATTGTGTGATAATTTTCCTTTTGAGACTTTGATACGGTTTTTCCATTGTCAAACCTTCTCTTCTCTGAACTCTTCCCCAAACTTGGTTTTTATCTCTTTGAAGGTACTGTTCTTTTGCAAATTACAGTATTTGCATACATGTTATAAGTCCATTCTTCACTGGAATCAGTCAGTGAATGTTCAAAGAATGGCTAAATGGCAAGGATACAAACAAGACTATTATGCACCATTTCAGTTTTTCTTATATTTGTTGTTCTATATCTGTTATTTTAATATTAATATAAAGCTTTTCTACATTAAGGAGAAAGTATAATTCTGAATCACTGAATTGTGGTATAGAGTGTGCTCTCTCTGCAGACCTGGAACTCACATTTCCTCTCCCCTTCCCCTCACACTAGTCAGCAGTGTGTTCTGATGGTGTGTGTCTCCATGTGTGTTGCAGGCCCTTCTCTGTAGAGCCATCTGTTGGAACTCTTAATGTAGGAGAGTCCATGCAACTGGAAGTGGATTTTGAGCCACAGACTGTGGGCAATCACAGTGAAAGACTTATTGTGCATTATGACACAGGTATGCATTATCCTTTGGTAAAAGTTCTACCTGTTATGAATGGTTGGATGGAAAACATGATTAAGCAAAATAGGAAATGGTTATTTTGAATGCATTAGATTAAAGCTAAGACCCACAAGGTAAAGAACGAAAGAGTAAATGCCTCCAGCAGAAATAATGTTGAGCCACATATAAATCTCACCTACCAGTTTCTCCAATGCTTGAAAGCCTGAGAAATACAGGGCTCAGAAGAAAGGGAAGGAACCAGTTACCCAGAAGTTACTGAGGTTATTTATATGTAAATGCAAACTTGAAATTAACTTAATATTCCTTGGGCTTTCAATTTACTGCTGCCTTTGTCTAACATTTTAAAAATATAAACTCAAGTTCAAAATGTTCTTCTGCATGGCCTCTAGTCTGTGTAAGATCTGGTTATTTAATCCTTAGAATGTGCAAATATCTTACTTAGCATCTTACTTAAATCTGGGGCTTTGTTGCTGCTAGCATTTTCTTAGAGGCCCTGCCCTGCATAATAACGAATATTCACTCACTGTTTTTGCAGCTATTTGCTCTGTGTTCATGTAGATTGCATGTACATTATGCCAGTCTCCAAAATTGGTCTGCAAATTAATATATGTTATCTTGTTGTTGTTGTTCAGTCGCTGAGTTGCATCTGACTCTTTTGCGACCCCATGGACTGTAGCCCACCAGGCTCCTCTGTCCTACTATTTATTATTTCATGATTTTTCTCACTTTTTCTCATTTCTTCTTTACCCATTTATGTTGATTGACCCAGATTGTCTGTATCAGAAGGGCATTGTAGGGAGAAAATAGTGCACAGTCAGGGAAAAATCAGCAAATAACATCTGGGTCACAGTTCAGGATTGCTGGCTTTGTGGATGTGTGTCTGAGCAAGACCAATCAAGCCCTTGCTTAAGGACCTGTGGGTAAGTGGTCCTGGCTTCACAGAGCCCAACATAACAGCATCTCATAACCAGTCATACAGTCTATATTTATCTTTAAGGAGTGGCGGCTGCACTTTGCTGGAGCAGCCATGAACAGATACCCCACGTCCAAGGTAAGAGAAACCCAAGTAAGACGGTAGGCGCTTAGAGGGGGCATCAGAGGGCAGACAGACTGAAACCACAATCTCAGACAACTAGCCAATCTGATCACACAGACCACAGCCTTGTCTAACTCATTGAAACTAATCCATGCTGTGTGGGGCCACCCAAGATGAACGGGTCATGGTGGAGAGGTCTGACAGAATGTGGTCCACTGGAGAAGGGAATGGCAAGACACTTCAGTATTCTTGCCTTGAGAACCCCATGAACAGTATGAAAAGGCAAAAGATAAGACACTGAAAGATGAACTCCTCAGGTCAGTAGGTGCCCAATATGCTACTGGAGATCAGTGGAGAAATAACTCCAGAAAGAATGAAGGGATGGAACCAAAGCAAAAACAACACCCAGTTGCGGATGGGACTGGTGATAGAAGCAAGATTCGATGCTGTAAAGAGCAATATTGCATAGGAACCTGCAATGATAGATCCATGAATCAAGGCAAATTGAAAGTGGTCAAAAGGAGATGGCAAGAATGAGCATCAACATTCTAGGAATCAGTGAACTAAGATGGACTGGAATGGGTAAATTTAACTCAGATGACCATTATAGCTACTACTGTGGGCAGGAATCCCTCAGAAGAAATGGAGTAGCCATCATGGTCAACAAAATAGTCCGAAATACAGTACTTGGATGCAATCTCAAAATGACAGAATGATCTCTGTTTGTTTCCAAGGCAAACCATTCAATATCACAGTAATCCAAGTCTATGCCCCGACCAGTAACGCTGAAGAAGCTGAAGTTAAACAGTTCTATTAAGACCTACAAGACCTTTTAGAACTAACACCCAAAACATATGTCCTTTTCATGATAGGGGACTGGAATGCAAAAGTAGGAAGTCAAGAAATACCTGGAGTAACAGGCAAATTTGGCCTTGGAGTACAGAATGAAGCAGGGCAAAGGCTAACAGAGTTCTTCCAAGAGAACGCACTGGTCATAGCAAACATCCTCTTTCAACAACACAAGAGAAGACTCTACACATGGACATCACCAGATGGTCAACACCAAAATCAGATTGATTATATTCTTTGCAGCCAAAGATGGAGAAACTCTATACAGTCAACAAAAACAAGACCAGGAGCTGACTGTGGCTCAAATCATGAACTCCTTATTGCCAAATTCAGACTTAAACTGAAGAAAGTGGAGAATACCACTAGACCACTGTGGTGTTGGAGAAGACTCTTGAGAGTCCCTTGGACTGCAAGGAGAGCCAACCAGTCCATCCTAAAGGAGACCAGTCCTGACTATTCATTGGAAGGACTGATGTTGAAACTGAAACTCCAATACTTTGGCCACCTGGTGTGAAGAGCTGACTCATTTGAAAAGACCCTGATGCTGGGAAAGATTGAGGGCAGGAGGAGAAGGGGGTGACAGAAGATACGGCGGTTGGATGGCATCACCGACACAGTGGACATGGGTTTGGGTGGACTCCGGGAGTTGGTGATGGACAGGGAGGCCTGGCATGCTGCGGTTCACGGGGTCGCAAAGAGTTGGACACGACTGAGTGACTGAACTGAACGGAACTGAATGTGTCCACAGTTCACTGGCTGCTAGCAAGACAGATCTAGCCTGGACTTAGCTTAAGCAGAAGGCAGAAGTTTCAGCCCTGGTAACCCAACGGTGAAAGATTAAGAGCAGAGTACAGAAGCCATCATGGAAGTCAGTGTTTCAAAGCAGTGCCATTTTAGTGTCCCACTGACAAAGCATGGGAGTTCCGCTTGCTTCACACCCTTGCCTGCCCGCAGTATTGTACTGTTCATTTTAGGCATACTGGATATATAAAGTGATGTCTTCTAGAGGTTTTAGTTTTTATTTCTCTAATGATTAATGATGTTGGGCACCTTTTCATGTGCTTGCTGGCTTTCAATTTATCTTTTAAAATTGTTTCAACTCTTTTGCTCATTTTTATTGTTTTTCCTTTTATCATTAATTTGTAAGAGTACTTTACAACTTGTTATTCTGAATACTAGTCATCTGTCAAGTCTATGTATTACTAATCTTCTGTTCCATTCTGTAGATTGCCTTTTCATTTCCCTAAAGATATTTCTTGACAAGCTGACATTTTTAATTTTGATGAAATCTCTGTTATAATTTTTTTTTCTTTTAAGATTAATGCTTTTTGCCTTCTTGCCAAGAAATCGCTACCTTTTCCAGGATCATGAATATGTTCTCTTATGTCTACTTTTATAAGGGCAGTAGTTTTGGCTGCTTTGTTTAAGTTAATGGTTTATCTTTTATTTCATTTTTGCATATGTGTCAGGTGCAGACCGTGCTTCTTTATTTATTTTTACCCTGTGGGTTATCAGCCGATCTCCTTTCTATTATTCTGAAATTCCACAACTACTTACTATATTATTCTCTTACATATTCTACTATTTGTCTATTATTTATTCCTTTTAACCTGTATTTTATGTTTCCCATTTTTTTGTGTACTTCTCTGAATGCTTCCTATGCATTGTCCCATTCAGTAATTTCTTCTTCAGTGAATACTCATCTGCTGAATTTTAATATTTCAATTATTTATAATTATTTTAATTACTGAAAGCTTATTTCGTTCTGTCAAATCTGATTGCTCTCTACTCTTATTTTGCATGTTTCCCTTTTATTTCTTTAATATAATAAATATATTGTATATTTGGTAATTCAGACATACTAAGTCTGCTCATCTATTTATTTATTTGTTTATTTTGTTGTTTGCTGTTCCTTATGGTTTTCTATCATGGTATCTGGTAGAGGAGGAAATATGTCTTTCTTCCTCTGTTTTGTTTTTTAAGATGTGGCTCCTGTAACAAAGGACAGATTAACAAGAGAAGAACATAAAAATGTTTTTAATATAAGTTTTATGTGATATGTGAGCAGCTGGTAAATAATTCACTTGCAATGAGGGAGACCAGGGTTTGATCCTTGGTTTGGGAACATCCCCTGGAGAAGGGAAAGACCACCACTCCAGTATTCTGGCCTAGAGAGTTCCATGGCTGTATATATATAGTCCATGGGGTTGCAAAGTGTCGGACACAACTGAGCAACTTTCACTTGCAACTTACTTGAGCCTCCATAAAGAAATGATCTGAAGAAGCAGTAAAATCTGAATTTCTTTACGCTAGGTTTGCCCTTCAGGGTGGAAAATTGTGGGAAAATGTGACAGGACCAAACAGTGTTTGAACTAAGCATAGTAAATTGAGACAGTAAGGCCTGTTGATTCAGATTCCTCTTGGTATCCTTCTGTATTTGAAGGTAAACATTCTTTTTTCTACCTGGTATTGAAAGGCACCTCTCACATAGGGGATCTTATTACCTGCTTCAGGGGAGGTTAACAAAGTCCCTATTGCACCTGCCATTTCTTATATTCCTTCAATTTGATATATTTAATATGTCAAGGTGCCTTGTTTGTGGTAGTATGTTATGGATCTCATCATATCTTATGCCTCTTTCTGTTTTATAATTTTTGGATTTAGTGTCATCACTTTGGGCAGGTCCTGGACTTTATGTCCTGTCTTTGGCATCCAATGTGATAGTTAAAACAGAAGTTCAGTTCAGTTCAGTTCAGTCGCTCAGTCATGTCCGACTCCTTGCAACCCCATGAATCGCAGCACGCCAGGCCTCCCTGTCCATCACCAACTCCCGGAGTTCACCCAAGCTCATGTGCGTTGAGTCGGTAATGCCATCCAACCATCTCATCCTCTGTCGTCCCCTTCTCCTCCTGCCCCCAATCCCTCCCAGCATCAGGCTCTTTTCCAATGAGTCAACTCTTCGCATGAGGTGGCCAAAGTATCGGAGCTTCAGCCTCAGCATCAGTCCTTCCAATGAACACCCAGGACTGGTCTCCTTTAGGATGGACTGGTTGGATCTCCTTGCAGTCCAAGGGACTCTCAAGAGTCTTCTCCAACACCACAATTCAAAAGCATCAATTCTTTGGCGCTCAGCTTTCTTCACAGTCCAACTCTCACATCCATACATGACCACAGGAAAAACCATAGCCTTGACTAGATGGACCTTTGTTGGCAAAGTAATATCTCTGCTTTTGAATATGCTATCTAGGTTGGTCATAACTTTCCTTCCAAGGAGTAAGTGTCTTTTAATTTCATGGCTGCAATCACCATCTGCAGTGATTTTGGAGCCCCCCAAGATAAAATCTGCATATCTGAGGTTATTGATATTTCTCCCGGCAATCTTGATTCCAGCTTGTGCTTCTTCCAGCCCAGCGTTTCTCATGATGTACTCTGCATAGAAGTTAAATAAGCAGGGTGACAATATACAGCCTTGATGTACTCCTTTTCCTATTTGGAACCAGTCTGTTGTTCCATGTCCGGTTCTAACTGTTGCTTCCTGACCTGCATATAGGTTTCTCAAGAGGCAGGTCAGGTGGTCTGTATTCCCATCTGTTTCAGAATTTTCCACAGTTTATTGTGATTCACACAGTCAAAGCCAAACAGAAGTTCACAAGATCACAAAGGCTGGTAGGGCAAAAGACAGCCTTGGCACTAGATTATTTCCTGATATTCTTCATTTTGCTTTAATGTCCTTATTTTCCTATCAGGTTAGTGATCAATTTTAAAGTAGTTTGAAAAATGTTTTATTGAGTATTTTAGTTATTTCAATCTCTAGTTTAATATGCTGCTTAAAACTGACTCTAATGTATGTCTTTTTTTCACATTATAAACAGCTGTATTTATACAGGAGTTAGATTGCCCATACATCATCAGTAGAATCAAAACTTGACAGAAGACTTCAGTGAGAATCTAATCTAGTCCCTAGCTTCGTTTGCATGTGGAAAACTGACATCCTAAGAAATTAAGTGGCTTGCCTGTAGCTCATAGAAGTAGTCAGAAGCACAGTTAGAACCCAAACTCAGACTCTCAACTCTCACGCAGTGCTTTTTCCTCCATAGTGGATCATCTCCCTAATCTCTTATATTACTACATACACATTTTTACTCCCTTAATCTGTTGACTTTGAATTGCAACTATCTGTACATTCTCCTAGCAGTCCTCAATCTGGATTTTACTTTTATGTAAGTATTTGGATTTGACACACATACTTACATTTATAGTCTCTTGCTAAAGAAAGTGAATATTTGTATATTAAAATTTAGTCATGCATAGAAAAGTTGATTTCTGTACACTGAGGTTCTGGTGTCAGCTTTGATTTTTGAATAAAGTCATTTTCTAAAGATTGCAGACAAAGATAAACTGTCTTGTAGCATTTTCCTTACATGAAAAGAACTGCTGATAAGAATATGCTTTCATCTTTATTGTGGGTTATCAATGACCAGGACTTATAACCTTTCATTAGTGGAAAACAGTAATGACTACCTAAACACAATTAATCACAGAGCTTTTCCAAGCAGCCTTGATCACATTGGCTTGTCATCTCACTAAATAAGCATCTGATTGAACTTTCTGCAGCTGTTTGAAGTATGAATTGATTTGAGGAGGGAAATTTAGCATCATTTTTTCTTCATACTTCTTCAAACAATGTTCCAGAAGGAGAAGCAGGATTACTCCTCAGCAGGAAGTACTCAATCACTTTTTTAACAGTTGTGTTTATGCCCTTCCACTGCTGATCCTCCACTGGATTTAATTATTGATTAAATACAGCTAGGACATGTTGTTTTCTTGACATCTAGAGCTTGAACCAGTGCTGTAGCAATTATGGTGGTCAAGTGTAAATTTTACCAATATCTAATATTTTACTCATTATCATTTTCCTGAATCATATCTCTCGCCTCCTTTCCTCCTGTGTATGCCCTTCCATAGTGAAATCAAGTTTGTTCAAACAACTGATTGTACCTCAGGGATGATTTAGTTATATTTTTATTATAGTCAAAAACTAAGAAAGAAATGAAGTAACTTGTGGTTTTTACAAACTACAAACCTCCAGAAGAGAATTAGGAATACAGTTTCTCAAAGCTACATTAATAACAGTGAAACAGAACAAAAACCAAACTAAACAGAACAACTAGTAAATGAATTCTATCATTTCATTGAAACTGAGAAGTGAAAATGTTGACTACTGGGAGACAAATAGCTGCAGTAGGAAATGGCAACCTATTTCAGTATTCTTGCCTGGCAAATTCATGGACAGAAGGGCCTCAAGGGCTGTAGTCCATGGGCTTGCAAAGAGTCGGACCCAATTGAGCATGCATGCACACATGTACAGGAGACAAAGAAATAATTGCTTAACTTTCACACTTTTCAACTGGGTATTGAGAAACTTTATATAATCTAAGGATTCAAAGAAGTATCAGTATTCAGAATAGGCTTAAAAAAGACATAGGTTCTAAGATTTTGGTTACTTGAATGAGCATTAGAAGTCAGAGCATAGCAGTGTTTTTTTCTTTAATGCCTGGTAATGTTGCTATAACTTAGAGCTGACATTACTGGCATAAATAGGAAACAGAGCTAATACACTTATTCAGCATTTTTGAAAATGTTATGTCTTTTACTAAAGTAGAGATAGTTCAATTCAGGGATCAGAAGTTGGCAAATAGGCTCTTTTCCCCAAAGGTGTGATGATGTATTATTAAATATATAAGCAATCATATTAATACCTCACAGAGCAGCTCTATGAACAGTTATATATTTTACCCTAATAAACCATGAAGAAATTATTTTTTTCCTCCTAAAAGCTAATAAATGAGTACCAAATTATGATACAGTAATTGAGTGTGATATGCTATCTTGCAGTTAAAACTGCTAAATAATATACATCTGAATATAACTGTTGCAGGAAGGGGGACCCCTTGCAGGGCCTGAAACTGGGCTCTTGTCTAACACTTGGAAATGAATTGTCCGAGGAGACACATGTGCTGACAAAACAAGAGATTTTATTGGGAAAGGGCACCTGGGTGGAGAGCAGTAGGGTAAGGGAACCCAGGAGAAATGCTCTGCCGTGTGGCTTGCAGTCGCGGGTTTTATGGTGATGGGATTAGTTTCCAGGTGGTCTTTGGCCAATCACTCTAATTCAGGGTCTTTCCTGGTGGCGCATGCATCACTCAGCCAAGATGGATGCTAGCCAGAGGGATTCTGGGAAGTGGACGGACACGCGGTGTCTCCTTTAGACCTTTCCTGAACTCTTCCGGTTGGTGGTGGCTTATTAGTTCCGTATTCCTTATCAGGATCTCCTGTCATAAAACAACTCATGCAAATGGTTACTATGGTGCCTGGCCAGGGTAGGTGGTTTCAATCAGTGTGCTTCCCCTAACATAACCATAGAGAATTCACTGGTGGTCCAGTGTTTAGAACACTGAGCTTCCACAGCAAAGGGCCTGGATTTGATCTCTAGTCAGGGAAAGAAGATTTCCTGCATGCTTCCAGGTTAGGCCAAAAAGAAAAAATAAAAAACCCTGCTAACTGACTATACTCATGCAGATTTACCTGTATGAGCTGTGTGTCAGTTGTGCAATTATTATAATGAATTATAAACATTCTATAAACATAGAATTATGAAATCTAGCAAAACATCATTACTATTTAAAAAAAGGAAATGTTTTAACATGGCTTTAGAATCAGTGCAAATATTTCTTGACCTAGGAATATTTTTTTGTCTATATTTTTGTCACAGTTTTGTTTTCTTTGCCTCTTTCCACAGTTTAGGATAGGGAATGTCAGAGATTAGATGGTTAGAGATTGTTTAGATAAGTGGAATGTTTTTGAAAATTACATAGCAAGTGAAAAGTCTCAAATCATTAGATGTTAGTGCTTACAGAGAACATCTCTGTAACTGCCTTCTTTTTAAAGGTGAGTAAACTGAGGCCCAGGCTTCTCTGGTGCCCCAGTAGTAAATAATCTGCTGGCCAATGTAGGAGGCATGGGTTGGTTCCCTGGGTTGGCAAGAGCCCCTGGAGAAGGAAATGGAAACTCACTCCAGTATTCTTGCCTGGGAAATCCCATGGAGAAAGGAGCCTGGCAACCTACAGTCCATGGAGTCACAAAAGAGTCAGACACGACTTAACTAACAAACAACAAACTGAGGCGCAGAGGCATTAAGTGACGGTACATCTAAGTAAAGTTTGAACTTGAACCAGCTCTTTGGTTCCCTCTGAGGCCAGCAAATTTTCTATAATGCTATAATACTTTCTATAATACTACAGTATTAAATTGCAGATCAAATTGCTAATGTCCACTGAATCTTAGAAAAAACAAGAGAATTCTGTAAAAACATCTACTTCTGCTTCATTGACTACGTTAAAGCCTTCGACTGTGTAGATCACAACAAACTGGAAAGTTCTTAAAGAGATGGAAATACCAGACTGCCATACCTGCCTCCTGAGAAACCTGTATGCAGGTCAAGAAGCAACAGAACTGGACATGGAACAACGGACTGGTTCCAAATCAGGAAAGCAGTGCATCAAGGCTGTATATTGTCACCCTGCTTGTTTAGGTGCAAAGTCCATCATGCAGAATTCTGGGCTGGATGAAGCACAAGCTGAATCAAGATGGCTGGGAGAAACATCAGTAACCTCAGATATGCAAATGACACCATGCTTATGGCAGAAAGTGAAGAGAAACTAAAGAGCCTTTTGATGAAGGTGAAAGATGAGAGTGAAAAACCTGGCTTAAAACTCAACATTCAAAAAACGAAGATCATGGCATCCGGTCCCATCGCTTCGTGGCAAATAGATGGGGTCGCAATGGAAACAGTGACAGACTTTATTTTCTTGCGTTCCACAGTCATGGCAGATGGTGACTGCAGCCATGAAATTCAAACATGCTTGCTCCTTGGAAGAAAAGCTATGACCAACCTAGACAGCATATTAAAAAGCAGAGATGTTACTTTGCCAACAAATGTCCATGTAGTCAGAGCTATGGATTTTCCAGTACTTGTGTATGGATGTGAAAGTTGGACCATAAAAAAGGCTGAGTGTTGAAGAATTGATGCTTTTGAACTGTGATGTTGAAGACTCTTGAGACTCCCTTGGACTGCAAGGAGATCAAACCAGTCCATCCTAAAGGAAATCAGTCCCAAGTATTCACTGGAAGGACTGATGCTGAAGCTGAAGCTCTAATACTTTGGCTACCTGATGTGAAGAGCTGACTCATTTGGAAAGACCCTGATGCTAGGAAAGATTGAAGGCGGGAGGAGAAGGAGATGACAGAAGATGAGATGGTTGGATGGCATCACCAACCTGATGGACATGAGTTTGAGCAAGCTCCAGGAGATGGTTAATGGACAGGGAAGCCTCGTGTGTTGCAGTCCATGGGGTCGCAAAGAGTCGGACACAACTGGGCGACTGAACAGCAAAAACAAGACCGTAATACTGTAGTATTATAGTATACTGTAATACTTCTAATAATCTGCACACTGCCTTCTGTGCAGATTAAGAATACTGATTTTGGCATTGCCATTGACACTGGTGTGCTGGGTTAGCCCAGATCAAGTTGCATAATTTGTTTCCTGAACCCTTCAGAGAAGGAGCACTTCTGAAGATGTTTGATTCAGCAGTTCATTCACTTGAGAGGTGAATTTGACTTTGCCGTGACCAGGAGATGTGAAACACTCTTTCCATCAATTTGCTGGTTCCCTAGAGAATCTATGGCTCCGCTCATATATTTTATTTACTGTCCTCCATTGTCTGAAAGTAACTGAAACCACAGAATGAAATGTATTGTGGATATAGCTGGCTACACATTTTGGGGACAAAATTAGTTTTGCTCATGTTTGATTTTGCTTAATTGATAGTAGCGAAACATGCAAGAAGTAATGAGACATTCCACAAAATATGTCTTTACTAGGACATAATAAATGAGTGTGGCTAACCTCATCTACAGTGACTGCAGAATTCAACCCCTGAAACTGATAAGAAACTACAGTGGTAACAGGCACTCAAGGGCACAAAAAATACCGATGGTGAGGTACAGCAACCTTAACCATTCTCCCAGGCTTAACACCCTTGCCATCTTTCCTATCAATCGTCTAGCTGGGGATAGGGACCGTATTTATGGTTGTCTTCATGAAAGTAGATGGGAATAGCAAGTTCTTCAACAGCTATGGAAGCAAGACAAGAGTTATTGCTTCCTTCCCTTTGTGATCTGATGACTTCTGGAAGATAGTAGTGAAAATAATCAATAGTAGATGGCTCTTGAAAAGAATACAGTGGCTTTTGTTATATTTCTGGGAAGGAACGTTTGGCAGTGAGCAACTTAAACTGATGACGTTAGTCTGTCTGACCCCTAGATTTGGATGAAATAAGTAAGCCCTGGAATCTTTTTCCTCAGTTAGATTTTTAAACAATGAAATATTTCAAGTAAGTGCAAAAGCACAGAAATAATGTAATCAACAGCCATTATATTTAACATATCTCAACACTTTGCCATATGCTTTTCTTTCAGATGTTTTATGGATAACTAAACTGGTTATAGATGTGCAGTCGCTTTGTTACTCTTTTCTAATCTAATTCTCATGTCTTAGTCCTCAGAGGAGCCATACTGGGTGCATATTAATGCCACTCCTGCATATTACTTATTCATAAACCATTGTCTTGAGTAATTTCAAACTTCTTGTAAATGGTATTATATTGTATATACCATTTCCCAACTTGACTTTTTCATTCAATATTATGGGGTTTTTTGTTTGTTGACATACTTTCTAAATTTATTTGGCTGTGCTGAGTCTTAGCTGCAGCATGCAGGGATCTTTAGTTCTCTGACCAGGGATTGAACCCTGGCCCCCTACATTGGGAGTGTGGGGTCTCAGCCATTGGACCACCAGGGAAGTCCTTCAACATTATATTTTAAAGATTTAAACACATAGATATATAGCTCTGATTCATTTTAACTAATGCAGCATGCTTCAGCATGTGAAAATACTATAGTTTATCTGTACTCCTATTGAATGTTAGATATTCCTAGTTTTTTTGCTATTATAAACAGTGCTGCAATGAGTGTCTTTGTATACGTCTTATGCAGCTGTGTGAGATTATCCTTAGGGATAAATAACTAGAAGTGAGATTGCTGAGTTACAGGGCAAATGTGTCTTGCACTTTCAGTTCAGTTCAGTTCATTTGCTCAGTCATGTCTGACTCTTTGCAACCCCATGGACTGCAGCACGCCAGGCCTCCCTGTCCATCACCAACTCCCGGAGTTTATTCAAACTCATCTTGAGCTTTACTGGATATGAAATTTATTGGTCAAGTGGTTGTACCAATCTGTATTTCTATCAGCAATATATGAAAATTCTTATTTTTCTACCTACTTGTTAATATACTGACAAAACAGCATTGTCAAATGGTTTGATTTTTGTTAATCTAATGATTATGAAATAGTATCTTCTTTTTTTCTTTTATATTTTTCTTATTACTAGTTCTATCTAGCACATTTAAATGTTTCCTGGATGCCCTTTTTTACATCAGAGTTTTGAACGAGTAATGTAATCAGATAGCCAAAAAATAAAGCAATATTTGAAAAGTACATATTGAAAAGTACTATTTCCATCCTACCACATTCACTTGATCCTTCTTTCATTTTAATGGTTTCTTGTATATCCTTCCAGTGTTTTTATACAAATAGCTGCAAACTTGAATTCATATTCTTATTTTCCCACCTAACACAAAAATAACATACTATTGGGTTGGCCAAAATGTTCATTCGAGTTTTTCTGTGTAATATGTTATGAAAAAAATGAATGAACCTTTTGGCCAAACCAATATGTATATTGTTCTAAACCTTGATTTTCCACTTAATTGTATATCTTGGAGCTCTTTTCTTTTCACTAGGTACTTTTTAATACCTGCACAATATTCCACTTTTAGGTGTAACACAGATTTTTTAAACTAGCCTTCTCTTGATGAGTGCTCTGTTTTTTTTCCACTCTGTTGTTATAAGGAACAATACTGTAAGGAATACTCTTCATCGTGTTCTGAATTATCTATAGGATAAATTTCTAGAAGTGGGCTATAGGATAGTTTTGTAGTTTGGTTCTTTGATTCTTTGTGAGTCTGCTTCTATTTTTGTTGTGTATGCTGTTTTTAACTTACAAAGTATTGTTTCTTTGCATGTCTGGTTATGTTTGGCTTTTTTTTTTAAAAAAATGTTGAACAATTTGAAATATTAGATCAGGTACTTTAAAGAGAAATGGGTTCTTTTATCCAGGTTTCTGAGGGCAAAACCAGTTCATAACAACCAAAATCAAGGTTTAAAGTCCTCTAAAAGACATAGGCAGTTCCACCATAATACTTTTTGTGTGTGTTAACCTCTCCCTTCAGTAGGCTTAGGACTTGGATTTCTATGTCTCTTGCCCCCTTCAGAATGATATCTTCTTTGATGAATGATGAAAGAATGATATAACACACAAGTATATCTGTGTGTATATAAAATCAATACATGAAAAGACGTTCAACATCATCTATAATTAGTTATTCAGTCACTCAGTCGTGTCTGACTCTTTGTGACCCCATGAACTGCAGCACACCAGGCCTCCCTGTTCATCACCAACTCCTGGAGTCCACCCAAACCCATGTCCATTGTGTTGGTGATGCCATCCAACCATCTCATCCTCTGTCGTCCCCTTCTCCTCCTGCCCTCAATCTTTCCCAGCATCAGGGTCTTTTCAAATGAGTCAGTTCTTTGTATCAGGTGGCCAAAGTATTGGCGTTTCAGCCTCAGAATCAGTCCCTCCAATGAACACCCAGGACTGATCTCCTTTAGGATGCACTGGTTGGATCTCTTTGCAGTCCAAGGGACTCTCAAGAATCTTCTCCAACACCACAATTCAAAAGCATCAATTCTTCTGCACTCAGCTTTCTTTATAGTCCAACTCTCACATCCATACATGACCACTGGAAAAACCATAGCCTTGACTAGATGGACCTTAGTTGGCAAAGTAACGTCTCTGCTTTTTAATATGCTATCTAGGTTTGTCATAACCTTCCTTCCAAGGAGTAAGCATCTTTTAATTTCATGGCAGCAATCACCATCTGCAGTGATTTTGGAGCCCCCCAAAATAAAGTTAGCCACTGTTTCCACTGTTTCCCCATCTAATTGCCATGAAGTGATGGGACTAATGCCATGATCTTAGTTTTCTGAATGTTGAGCTTTAAGCCAACTTTTTCGCTCTCCTCTTTCACTTTCATCAAAATCTCTTTAGTTCTTCTTCACTTTCTGCCATAAGAGTGATGTCACCTGCATATCTGAAGTTATTGATATTTCTCCTGGCAATCTTGATTCCAGCTTGTGCTTCTTCCGGCCCAGCATTTCTTTTTTAAAAAAATTTATTTATTTTAATTGGAGGCTAATTGCTTTACTCAACCCAGCAGTTCTCATGATGTACTCTGCATGTAAGTTAAATAAGTAGGGTGACAATATACAGCCTTGACGTACTCCTTTTCCTATGTGGAACCAGTCTGTTGTTCCATGTCCAGTTCTAACTGTTGCTTCCTGACCTGCATACAGATTTCTCAAGAGGCAGGTTAGGTGGTCTGGTATTCCCATCTCTTTCAGAATTTTCCACAATTTATTTTGATCCATAATTAAGACGCAAATTAAAGCAACAAATTTCCACTCATCAGAATGTTAAATTTAACTCATCAAAAAGCTTAAAAGTTGAGAAGAATGCATATCTTTATTTGGAAAGGAAGTACATGAACATATTAGTAGTTCTTTCCTCTAAAAAGCAGGCCTATGGTTGAGTAAAGGAGGGGAAGATGTGTTCTTTTCATGGTATGTGCTGTTTAGTACTTAAATTTTTAACCTCATGTATATATTTCTCATGCGAAGAGTTGACTCATTGGAAAAGACTATGATGCTGGGAGGAATTGGGGGCAGGAGGAGAAGGGGACGACAGAGGATGAGATCGCTGGATGGCATCACTGACTCGATGGACGTGAGTCTGAGTGAACTCCAGGAGTTGGTGATGGACAGGGAGGCCTGGCGTGCTGCGATTCATGGGGTCACAAAGAGTCGGACACGACTGAGCAACTGAAATGAACTGAACTGAACTGATATATTTTTTAAATAAAAATGTAACATTTTAGAGGCAAATGCCTAGATACTTAACTTTCTCTTTAAACTTTGGGAAACGTTTTGATGTGGTCAAAGTAATAGGGCCTAAAAAATGTTTGCACTATATAAAGGGCTATCAGTTTGCTAAATACCTGTTCAGTTCATATAGTTGTGAATGTAGCAGAAATATTTGCTGAAAAACAGTCCAAGGGATTAGACCTTCTGAGTTCTAATTAAAATGGTAGCAGCACAGATCAACAGACATTCATGATATTTAAGGATTTCCTTTTTCTACCTTGATGTCAGAGTAAGGTACTTGCTGTGACATTGCAGAGATCAGATAAAAGTTTGTAACTTGTGTCTTTTTGGAAGCTTAAGGATATTCATATGCAGTGGATGCATCCTGAATGAAATCAAAACCTAAATTACCATGCCGGATAAAGGCGTTCTTAGCATTAAAACATTTAAAGTTTTAACCAGTACTTTTGTCTTTCTATTTTTTCCTTTTCATGTAATCACTATCCGGCCATAGTATGTATGTATGTGCATCTGTGTTTCATTTCATCTTTGTATTGTTATAATGACTGTTGTTAGGAATGTGGTTCCTTTTAAATAGTCAGTTTTCTGTTAATGAAGTCATTAATGCTGCCTTTCTGATCCCCTTTGTTTGGACTTAGATCCTCTCATGCTGAGCAGCTCTTCCCAGATGTACTTGGTGCAGTTAAAGACATCCACTTTATGCTTAGAATAAAGATGAGGCTGATAGTTATAATTCTAGAACTCAGGTGCCCTCATGGTCAGGTTGTTGGATTTTAAACTATTACAAAGAAGTAAAAGATTGGTAGCACTTACCACAATTCATATTTTATGTATTCTTTTTACAGTAATCAAGATAGTTTATTTCTCTATAATTGTACCAAACATAACCTTTGAGATTTCTGATCGCATCTTGTCTCTGACTGTCGGGGAAGAGGGGAGAACGAAGTGTCTAATGCTTGTGTGGTACCCCCTGACTTCACCGGCGGGGAGAATAGCTTAGTAGCGTAGTTCTAGAGTAAATCTAAAAGGGCATTTATACTTTCTTAATATTCTAGGTGAAAAGGTGTTTATATCTCTGTATGGAGCTGCCGTAGACATGAACATAAGGTTGGACAAGAATTCCTTGATCCTTGAGAAAACTTACATATCTCTGGCCAATCAGCGATCTGTAACTATTCACAACCACAGTAGCATCATCGCCCATTTCCAGTGGAAGATATTTGCTACCCAGGTAGAGGAAGACCAAGAAAAGTACAGGTTTGTAAGAAAAATCACTATCCATATAATTTGAAGGAACATGAAACTTAGTTATGAAAATTCTGTGGCTTTTGTGGTAAGTTTCTAACCAACTCAAACAATGTCAGATATATTATCATTTGGGTCCAGTATGCAATGCCCCTTGTTTCATTTAAAGAACCTAGACTGACCTATGTGGAACACAACATTGTCCTCAGTTAATCTTATCCTGCTTATGTTAATAATTTATCAGTAGCTGGTTTCCTGAATTTTAACGACCAAATACATCATTCTTCACTATTCTCTAAACAAATCTACATGTCTTTATTTCTTTTCATAACCCAACCAGATCAATCAGTTTTTATAGGGTTTCTAAAAGTCATCTCTTTTGGATTGGGATCGTCGTGGACTACTTTTTTCCCAGTGAAAAGAAACTTTCAGAAAAGACAAAGAATGGGGGAAATGAAGGCTTAGATATAATGGCTTTAATAACTTCAGTTTTAGTAGCATTGTTCAATCCTCACTAACTGTATAATTTAATAGAGGTTTCTTGTTGGTATTTTAATCTGCCGCTTTTCAAAATGATACTTCAGGCAGTGGAGAAAATTAATAAAATGGAAAGCCAAACTTTTAATTAATCTCATCACTGTTAAATTTTTAATATTTCTCTTTTTTACTGAATCTATCATTGACTCTTTTAAACTCCATTTGCAATTTTAGCTTCTTCCATCCTCCCTGAATTAGCACTTTTGCCGCTTTCATTCGAATTTATTTCAATCTTTTTTATTTGCCTCTCCATTTTCATTAAAGATTAGCCCCACGAAGCTTCAAAGCTCTGTTTAACACCAAGTTAGTATGTGATAAAAATAAAAGGTCTTAGGTCTGTGGAGACCAGGCAGAAATCCCCCAGCGAGCTGTCCCTAATTGAATCAGAAGGAGCGGTGACAGTGATAGGACACCGCGGACCAGAGGCTTTGTCATCCAGACAAT
Source organism: Ovis aries (assembly GCF_016772045.2). Lineage (NCBI taxonomy): Eukaryota > Metazoa > Chordata > Mammalia > Artiodactyla > Bovidae > Ovis > Ovis aries. The sequence goes on from NC_056067.1 coordinate 39,421,465, forward strand.
GAGCTTTAATCACCGCATTGCCACTGCGCCACCTTTAAAAAGTGAGAAAAGAAAAGCCTTTCCTGCCTAAAAACTTCATGTTGCCTCACAGCATAGAAACACCAGTAGTTTAAAAAGGCAAGAGGAGACCTCTCGTCCATTGCTTCATCGGTCCTGATTCTTCAGCTGACATGTATGTACCAACAATCAGAATGGTCTAGGTATGTTCAAAGATAAAAACAGAGCAGGTACAAACGCAGAAACAGCAGTAAAGTAGTGTGTCAGTACCCTCCTTGTACTGTGGGCATAATCTTTGGGGGAGAAAAGAGTATGCGCTATCAGAGAGAAAGTGTCAGTTGGTGGCTCAGTCATGTCCAACTCTTTGCGACCCCATGGACTGTAGCCCACCAGGTTTCTATGTCCATGGGATTCTCTAGGCAAGAATACTGGAGTGGGTTGCCATTCCCGTCTCCAGGGGATCTTCCCAACTCAGGGATCAAACCTGGGTCTCCTGCATTGCAGGCAGATTCTTTACTGTCTGGGCCAGCAGGGAAAATCATCAGAGGGAAAGCCAGCTTTAATTTCAACTATGTCTTTGTGTTTGACCAAATGTATAGGACATGACTGATGCCATGCCTATGTCCAAAAGATATGTAAGGAAGTTATTCAACAGTGAAACTCAGGAAAAATTCAAACCAATTGCTGTCAGAAATTCTAAGAGATTATAATTTTAATCACATGTGAATGGACATTTCTCCCCTCCCCCACACTGCTTGTCCCCCCAGACACTCATGGCCCTATCTGTAATATTATCTTTGAGTCTCATTATTCCTTTTCTTTTGCATTGTCTCTCTTGCTCTTTCTGTTAGATCCTCCTGGCTGTTTTTGTTTTGTTTTGTTTTTGTAGCAAGGAAACAATATAATAGAGCATTTTAACCATCACAATTGGAAGCCCAAATTTATCATCTTGGATCATGCTATGCTAAGTCACTTCAGTCGTGTCCGACTCTGTGGGACCCCATAGACATACCCCTCCCTTAAACAATGAACTTGAAAAGTGGCTTCAGATGGCTAAATAAGAATGCTTTGCTGTGTGTGGGTGACACAGAGAAACATAACTTATTGCTACAAACTGGATTGGTTGATCTAAGTGAAGAATGTATTGAATTTTCTGCCCCATCCCTTCTTCCTTCCCTTCAATTAGGGTAAAATGACTTATCTCTTATTTGACCAGGTATCTCTTCTCTCCCATGCCTCTCCTGTTCCTTGATACATTCCCAAGCATGCCACCAAGTTTCATATTATTAGCCATGGATTCTTGTCCTAGACTAACGAGCAACAAAATGCCCATCATCTCAAAAACCAAAGAAAGAGGCTATTCTTTACTGAACATCCGGTTCATATCTTTGGATAGGTGCCCCTTTCATGGGTGGCTGTGCTCTTGCTGTGAGTGTAGATCCTCTCCTCCTCCGTGTAACAAACCCTCAGCTTGTCTTTTAGGCTCACATCAGCAGCAGATCAAGCAGAATGTTCTTGGATAGCTTGCTTATGGGCCAAGGTTTGCTTGTCCCTAAGAAACAGGAGTGAGATCTTTAGCTTCTGGCATAAATTCTCTCTTGAGCTCCCCAGGAAGAACAGTGCAAGAATCCCTGGAATAATCGTTTTATGTTTGACTCTGCTACTCCTAGTGGTGAGCGAGCTCTTTTTTTCTCCTCTTCCTTCAGTAACTTCTGTAGTTAAGGTGTAGAGAGAAAGCTTGACTTCTGTCCTGAACTTGCGACACAGGTGATCTAAACGGGCCTTAGGCATACTTCAGGAGATTCGCGTTTCCCATTGCAGCGTCCCAGTAACTTAAGATTTTAAAACTTCAGTGTAGATTTTAGGTGAATTCAAGAGTCTTCTCACTGCTTTCCAGTTATAACATGGCTTAAAACTCATCCCAAGGCATTCTTCTAAGGGGCTGAAACTTGCTACGTGATCACTTTGAGAATTCTAACCCCTTCAGTATTATGGACATCCTCAAGGCCCTAGTCCAGCCATCAGAGTTTCTTGTTCTCCGCATCTTGATGCTGTGCCTCAGCAAAGGCACATCTGAGCCCTCTGCCTTTCTGGCAGTTCATCACTTCCATTCTACAAAGGAAGTCTTCCTCCCTGCCTTCCAAAGCATGTTGGTGTGAATCTTAGGACACACATTAAGATTTGGGGACCTCAGGCTAATCTCAGGCTCCAGACTCTGACAGTGGTGATATCATTTCCCTTAGGAAGAAGTTCTGAGCTTATTTTGTTTTTCAATTTTTTTGAACCTTAGGAATCAGATATAGAACCTTTGAAAATGATCTTTTGGTTCTCTCTCTTTTCTGACATTTTTCTAGGAGTTACAGAAAACTAATCCCTTCAAAAATTGGGACTGAATTCATTCCCCCTTACTTCCTCTATCTTGGCCTGAGGGATTATAAAATATCCTACAAGATATTTCCATCCTCATTCTTATCACAGTTTATTATTTCCAGAGACACAGCATGGGCTTTTGAGGATTTCTGCTCCCCATTTCTCCATCAAGGTCATGGCCATTCTCTCAATAACAGCTGCTCTCGTTCTGGATTCACTGTGTACAAGAACACAGAATCCTCAGTGGAGTCCCCCACCCCGAAAGTGATTAGCATGGATGTGTTCCAAAGCATTACAGTATTGGAGATGACACATTTCTGTAAATAAATCAGTTGTATTTTGGCTTTCAGCCTATCACCTGGGTAGCAATAAATTTAATCTCAGTTGTGTTTGGGGAGCTCTTCCAGGTGGCGCTAGTGGTAAAGAACCCGCCTGCCAATACAGACTAGACATAAGAGACTCCAGTTCGATCCTGGGTCGGGAAGATCCCCTGGAGAAGGAAATGACAACCCACTCCAGTATTCTTGTCTGGAGAATCCCATGGACAGAGGAGCCTGGAGGGCTACAGTCCATGGGGTCACATAGTCAGACACGACTGAAACGACCTAGCACAACACTCCCTTTCCCAGTCATATAAGAACCTAAAGACTTGAGTGGTACTTGGTGAACAGGAAGAGGACCTCTAGTACTTCATTTATGACAGGCATCACAGAGTTATTAATACTGTCTGTCCAGTATCACCCAGTCCATTTGAAGTTGGATGGCTCTATCCTTTCCATACCGGGTGTGGAGGGGAATATTTCTGCCAGCCATGATGGCTGAGGTTCTTAGTTTTTAATCTCGGCATTCAATTACCACCTCTTGGGATGCTGCAAAGGATCAGAGTGCAGGTCTCTAGGAACCCAAGATGAGAGGGCAGTACTGGTTCAACACTACTGTACTTGAGACACACTGTACTCCCCACTGAGAATAGTCCACTGACTGAACCGTAGTTGATGCCTGAAGGTGATGGTTGTTTGGGCTACCAGACCATTTGCAAAATGAGTAAATCCATGATTTTACTGGAAGGGAAGGCTAGTGTATTGTTACATTCTGTGATGAGAGGCATCTTCAGCTGAAAAACTGAACTCCTCTGAGTGCAGGAGCCAATGAGTATCCGCCAGACAAGATGGCATAACAATAGACTGAGGGATACAGAAGTCCTTGTTGGAGTCAAGCCAGCTCTCAGTGGTATGCCACATTCCCTTCTTACATCCAGCCATGGCTGTAATTCTGCATAGATGGCAGAGAGGATGACATCTGGTGTCCTCACCCCACACCCCCACTTCTCATTATACAGCTCTCACTGACTCAAGAGTCCCAGCAGCATGGGAGGAAAGCATCCTCCTTTGTTTCTTGGCGTAAGGGTTGAGTCCATCATCCTCCTCAATTCATAAAGCATTATCATCTTTGGTCCACACCCCACTCCCATTAACCCTCATATATAAATGTAATGTCTGAGTCCCATTATTTGTTTAACCAATACTTCAATGTGATACATCAAATTTACTCACATTTTTTGTGTTATTACAAGCACTTTGGTGAACCTCTTTGTTGCTCTTTATTTATGTTCATGATTGTTTCTTTAAGATTTGTTCCTAAGGAATCAGCTCAGTTCAGTCGCTCAGTCGTGTCCGACTCTTTGCGACCCCATGAATCACAGCACGCCAGGCCTCCCTGTCCATCACCAACTCCCGGAGTTCACTCAGACTCACGTCCATCGAGTCAGTGATGCCATCCAGCCATCTCATCCTCTGTCATCCTCTTCTCCTCCTGCCCCCAATCCCTCCCAGCATCAGAGTCTTTTCCAATCAGTCAACTCTTCTCTTGAGGTGGCCAAAGTACTGGACTTTCAGCTTTAGCGTCATTCCTTCCAAAGAAATCCCAGGGCTGATCTCCTTCAGAATGGACTGGTTGGATCTCCTTGCAGTCCAAGGGACTCTCAAGAGTCTTCTCCAACACCACAGTTCAAAAGCATCAATTCTTTGGTGCTCAGCCTTCTTCACAGTCCAACTCTCACATCCATACATGACTACTGGAAAAACCATAGCCTTGACTAGATGGACCTTAGTCGGCAAAGTAATGTCTCTGCTTTTGAATATGCTATCTAGGTTGGTCATAACTTTTCTTCCAAGGAGTAAGCATCTTTTAATTTCATGGCTGCAGTCACCGTCTGCAGTGACTTTGGAGCCCCCCAAAATAAAGTCTGACACTGTTTCTACTGTTTGCCCATCTATTTCCCATGAAGTGATGGGACCAGATGCCATGATCTTCGTTTTCTGAATGTTGAGCTTTAAGCCAACTTTTTCAATCTCCACTTTCACTTTCATCAAGAGGGTTTTTAGTTCCTCTTCACTTTCTGCCATAAGGATGGTGTCATCTGCCTATCTGAGGTTATTGATTGATTCCAGGTTGTGTTCCTTCCAGTCCAGTGTTTCTCATGATGTTCTCTGCATATAAGTTAAATGAGCAGGGTGACAATATACAGCCTTGATGTACTGCTTTTCCTATTTGGAACCAGTCTGTTGTTCCATGTCCAGTTCTAACTGTTGCTTCCAGACTTGCATACAGATTTCTCAAGAGGCAGGTCAGGTGGTCTGGTGTTCCCATCTCTCTCAGAATTTTCCATAGATATGTATTAATAAATTACACCTGGAGGAATACATGATTTCCTTTCTTCTTGTGGACTGAACTGCCTTTAATTTGCCTTGACCTGCCCAGCAGTATAGAATGATGGCTGCTTTGGTTACCTTGTGTCCCATCAAGCAAGAAAAAGGGAGCACACAATGCTTTCTTCATTGGGGCCAGAACACACTGAACCCACTTCTTCGACTTCTTTATGCTGTGTGACTGAAGGACCCTGGACACTGAATTTATTTTAAAAAGAGTTATTTGACATTGCTGAGCATATGGTTTGCATGAGGTCAGTTACAAAATAATTGGGGCTGGGACTGGATTTAAGTGACCCTATCTTCTCACTCAGTATTCACATTACTAAATAATGTCTCTCACCACTGGTAATACCAGAAAAATGCTGGGAAAATGGTCATGTATCCTGGCAGGACTTGAAATTCAGTCTTCAGATGAAGTCACAGATGCAAGTAGTTATGTGAGCATACCTTCAGTAATGAGTAGACGGTCATGAAGGCTGCTTTTTCACAAGGGATGTGAAGATCTAGAGAGAGAGAGAGAGAGAGAAAGGACGTGTCTCCACTTGTAGTCTGAGTGTTTTATAACTTGACAGCTTGGCAACTGCCTGCCATTCATATAGACAGAAAACTGGCATTTCTTGAGCAACTGCTTTGTTCCAAGAATTACCCCATGTCCTTGATCATATTTAATTCTCAACACATCTTTATGATGGAGGATCTCCTATTCTTTCCATTTTGTTGATGAAGGCACTGAGGCTTAGAGGGTTTAAGTAACTCCTGAAGTCATAGAGTGAGTAAATAGAGAGTGGAATTAGTGTCAAAACCTAGTCTGCTGGCTCCAGATTCTGTTCTGTAGGTAATAACAACTAGGAAAAATTTCAAGCTAAGCAAGTTTAGAAGAAACAAAAAATTGCCCTTGAAGTATCAGAGGCAGGATAGATGTTAAATATTGAAAAAGCATCCTGGAAAACACAATTACCTAAAGGAAAATATTTGTGCAAATATCTGTAAGGGATCAGGAGTAAGCAAATGAGCATTGAGTAGGATAGGAAGCCTGGGGGACTTCTTGAAGGAAACAAACTGAAGTTCTCGAGAGGATGAGGTATAAGGTCTCTCAACTGGTAGATTAGAGTCTTGGGCAAGGAAGGACCACCCCAAGATCATGGGTGAGACTTCACGAGAGGATGGGCTGGAGGGGAGCCCTTTACTTCATGGAAGTACCAGAATAAATCTCATGTTTCTTCTTCTTTTTTTTTTTTTTAGGGTCTGTGATGATCTTAGCAAAAAGGAAAAGAGTGAGACTGATGAGTTTCTTGAGGAGTGCATTATTGATCTTTCTCTCCGACAACGTCTTTCCATTCTCTCCCGAACTTTTGAGAATCAGAGAAAGCTGGTTCAGGCAGACAGCATGCTCTTCTTGAATACCGTTTTCACTATTGAGCCTCTGGTAAGCACATAAATACAGTAAACCTTGCAATAAACGTTGTGGGGAAGAGGGCTTAATGTGATGTGAGTACTCACTCTGAGACTGATAACGGTGTGATTCAAGAGCATAAAGATTCCATCTGAGGGACCTCATTGTCATTATGTGCCAGTGAATGAAGGTTAATGGTTAGAACACTCAGAGGTGACATTTATAGAGGTCACACTCTATACACCAGTTGCTGATACGCACTTCATACATGATACCTACTTTATCTCATTTATATATATATATTATTATCGGTTATAATTTGTCTCCCATTCTATAGATGAGGAAGTTAAGAGTTAGAGAAATCTGATAACTTACTCAAGGTCAAGCAATTAGTGTTAGTAGTTAGAAGTTTATCCCTGATTGACCTCACCCTAGAGCAGGGTTTCTCAACGTCTTCACTATTGACATTTGGGGCTGGATAATTCTTTGTCCTGTATACTGTAGGATATTTTAATAGCAGCTCTGACTTTTACCCCTTGGATGCTAGTTGCAAGAATCAAAGCTCCATCCAGATGTCAGATGTCCTCTGGTGGGCACAATCATTTGGGTGGAAAACTGTTTTGTCCTTAATTCATTCAATAAATACTTATTGACTGCATGTTCTGTACCAGGCACTGCGAACTGGGCATTGATGAACAAAACAGACATAGTCCTTGACCTCACTGTCTAACTACTGAGACCTGAGCTAGAGTTAGAACAGAATCTGTCTGATTCCACAGACTAAATTCCCCCCTTTTTTTTTTTAAGGTATGCAATGTAGTGAATTGATATTTTTATAGATGGTGCTCCATTTAAAGTTATTACAAAATAATGACTATAATTCCCTGTGCTGTGCAATATATCCTTGTTCCTTATCTTTTTTATACACAGTAGTTTGTATCTCTTAATTCCATACCACTATCTTGCCCCTCCCCACTACCTCTTCCTACTGGTATCCACTAATTTGTTTTCTATACCTGTGAGTCTGTTTCTGTGTTGCTGTATATATTTGTTTTATTTTTCAGGTTCCACATGTAAGTGATAATATAGTATTTGTCATCCCCATCTGACTTATTTCACTAATCATAATACTTTCTTGGTCTACCCACTTGTTGCAAATGGCAGAATTTCATTCTTTTTTTTTATGGCTGAGGAAAACAGTAGAATGGGAAATACTAGAGATCTCTTCAAGAAAATTACAGATACCAAGGGAGAACGTCATGCAAAGATGGGTACAGTAGAGGAGAGAAATGTTCTGGACCTAACAGAAGCAGAGATATTAAGAAGAGGTGGCAAGAATACAGAAGAACTATATGAAAAAGATCTTCATGACCCAGATAACCGTGATGGTGTGATCACTCACCTAGAGCCAGACATCCTGGAGCCTGAAGTCACATGGGCCTTAGGAAGCATTACTACGGGCAAAGCTAGTGGAGGTGATGGAATTCCAGTTGAGCTATTTCAAATCCTAAAAGATGATTCTGTGAAAGTGCTGTACTCAATATGCCAGCAAATTTGGAAAACTCAGGAGTGGCCACAGAACTGGGAAAGGTCAGTTTTCATTCCAATTCCAGAGAAAGACAATGCCAAAGAATGTTCAAACTACTGCACAATTGCACTCATCTACACGCTAGCATCCGGTCCCATCACTTCATGGGAAATAGATGGAGAAACAGTGGAAACAGTGTCAGACTTTATTTTTGGGGGCTCCAAAATCACTGCAGATGGTGACTGCAGCCATGAAATTAAAAGACGGTTACTCCTTGGAAGAAAAGTTATGACCAACCTAGATAGCATATTCAAAAGCAGAGACATTACTTTGCCGACTAAGGTCCATCTAGTCAAGGCTATGGTTTTTCCAGTGGTCATGTATGGATGTGAGAGTTGGACTGTGAAGAAGGCTGAGCACCAAAGAATTGATGCTTTTGAACTGTGGTGTTGGAGAAGACTCTTGAGAGTCCCTTGGACTGCAAGGAGATCCAACCAGTCCATTCTGAAGGAGATCAGCCCTGGGATTTCTTTGGAAGGAATGATGCTAAAGCTGAAACTCCAGTACTTTGGCCACCTCATGAGAAGAGTTGACTCATTGGAAAAGACTCTGATGCTGGGAGGGATTGGGGGCAGGAGGAGAAGGGGACGACAGAGGATGAGATGGCTGGATGGCATCACTGACTTGATGGACGTGAGTCTGAGTGAACTCCGGGAGTTGGTGATGGACAGGGAGGCCTGGTGTGCTGTGATTCATGGGGTCACAAAGAGTCGGACATGACTGAGCGACTGAACTGAATACGCTAGCAAAGTAATGCTGAAAATTCTCCAAGTTAGGCTTCAACAGTATGTGAACCGTGAACTTCCAGATGTTCAAGCTGGATTTAGAAAAGGCAGAGGAACCAGAGATCAAATTTCCAACAACTGTTGGATCATAGAAAAAGCAAGAGGGTTCCAGAAAAACATCTAATTCTGCTTCATTGACTATGCCAAAGTCTTTGACTGTGTGGATCACAATAAACTGTGGAAAATTCTTAAAGAGATGGGAATACCAGACCACCTTACCTGTCTCCTGAGAAATCTGTATGTAGGTCAAGAAGCAACAGTTAGAACTGGATGTGGAGCAACAGTTTGGTTCCAAATTGGGAAAGGAATACGTCAAGGCTGTATATTGTCACCCCACTTATTTAGCTTATATGCAGAGTACATCATGCGAAATGCCAGACTGGATGAAACACAAGCTGGAATTAATATTACCACAGGAAATATCAATAACCTCAGATATGCCGATGACACCACCCTTATGGCAGAAAACAAAGAGGAGCTAAAGAGCCTCTTGTTGAAAGTGAAAGAGGAGAGTGAAAAAGCTGGCTTAAAACTCAACATTCAGAAAACTAAGATCATAGCATCTGGTCCCATCACTTCATGGCAAATATATGGGGAAACAATGAAAACTGTGACAGACTTTATTTTCTTGGGCTCCAAAATCACTGCAGATGGTGACTGCAGCCATGAAATTAAAAGACACTTGCTCCTTGGAAGAAAAGCTATGACCAACCTGGACAGCATATTAAAAAGCAGAGACATTAGTTGGCTGACAAAGATATGTCTAGTCAAAGCTATGGTTTTTCCAGTAGTCATGTATGGGTGTGAGAGCTGTACCATAAAGAAAACTAAGTGCTGAAAAATTGATGCTTTTGAACTGTGGTGTTGGAGAAGACTCTTGAGAGTCCCTTGGACTGCAAGGAGATCCAACCAGTCCATCCTAAAGGAAATCAGTCCTGAATATTCATTGGAAGGATTGATGCTGAAGCTGAAGCTCCAATACTTTGGTCACCTGATGCGAAGAACTGACTCATTGGAAAAGACCCTGATACTGGGAAAGATTGAAGACAAGAGGAGAAGGGGATGGCAGAGGATGAGATGGTTGGATGGCATCACTGACTCGGTGGACATGAGTTTGAGTAAACTCCGTTGTTGGTGATGGATAGAGAAGCCTGGCGTGCTGCAGCAAAGAGTCAGACATGACTGTGGGACTGAACTGAACTGTTTTACACGCCACACCACACCACATCTTCATCTGTTTGTCTGTTGATGGAATTAGATTGTCGTAGGTTAATTGACCATATGTGTGTGGGTTTATATCTGGGCTCTCTATTCTGTTCCATTGATCTATATGTCTGCTTTCTATTCAGTTTTATTGATCTATGTGCTGGTACCACACTCTTTTGATTAGCTTTTTAGTGTGGTCTGAAGTCAGGGAGTGACTTTGAGCTTTGTTCCTTTTTCTTGAGATTGGGTTATTTGGGGTTTTTTGGGTCCCAAATAAGTTTTAGGTTTACTTGTTCTAGTTCTTTGAGAAGTGTCATGGGTATTTTAACAGGGATTATATTAAATCTGTAGATTGTTTTGGATAATATGGGCTTTTTAACATTAATTCTTCCAATCCATGAATACAGGATACGTTTCTACTTATTTGTATCATTTTCTATTTCTTCATCTTTGTCTTTACTTTTCAGAGGATAGGTCTTTCAATTCTTTCATTGTTTATTCCTAGGTATTTTAATCTTTTTAATGAAATTATAAATGGAATTGTTTTCTTGATTTCTTTTTAAATTGTTCATTATTAGTGTATAGAAAAGCTACAGATTTCTATATATTAATCTTATATTCTATAATGTTACCAAATTCATTTATTAGTTTGAGTAGTTTTATGGAAGAGATTTTAGGATTCTTTTTATATAGTATCATGTCATTTGCAAATACTGACAGTTTCATTTCTTCTCTTCCAATTTAGATTCCTTTTGTTTCTTTTTCTTATCTGATTTCTGAGGCTGGAACTTCTAATACTGTGTTACATAGAATTGTCAAGCATGGGCATCCTTGTCTTATTCCTGATTTTAGAGAAACAGCTTTTAGCTTTTTACCACTGAGTATTATATTAGCTGTGTATTTATTGTAAATGGGCTTTAATGTGTTGAGATATGTTCCCTCTATACCAACTTTGTTCAGAGTTTTTATCATGAATGGCAATCGAATTTTGTTGAATGCTTTTTCTGAACCATTTGAGAAGCGATCGTGTGGGGTTTTAACCTTTGTTTTGTTAATGTGGCATATCACAGTGATTTATTTGTCTATATTGAATCGTCCCTTCATCCCTGGAACAATCCCACTTGATCTTGATATATGGTACCTTTTATATATTGTTAAATTTGGCTTGCTAATATTTTGTTGATGGTTTTTGTATGTGTGTCCTTCATAGATATTGGCCTGTAATGGTCTCCTGTTTTTTTTTTTTTTTTTTGACAGTATCTTTCTCTGGCTTTTGTATCAGGGTAATGGACTCATAGATGAGGTTGGGAGTGTTCCCTCCTGTTTAATTTTTTGGATTAGTTTGAGATGGATAAGTATGTTTGATAGACTCTTCTTTATATGTTTGATAGAATTCCCTGTGAAGCCATGCAGTCTGGGACTTTTTTTCTCTTAAAATTTTTTTGATTACTAATTCAATTTTGACACTAGTAATCAGTCTTTCAGATTATCTATTCTTTTCCTGATTCAATCTTAAAAGATGGTATATTTCTGGGAATTTACCCATTTCTTCTAGGTTGTCTAATATGTTAGCATATGACCATTAATAGTATTCTCTTACAATTGTTTGTATTTCTGTGATATCAGTTGTAATTTCTCCTCCTTCATTTCTTGTTTTGTTTATTTGCATTCTCCCTCTTTTTCTCTTAATGACCCTGGCTAAAGGCTTATCAATTTTATCTATCTTGGTGTCTTTGATTTTTTTTGTTGTTCTCTATTTTATTTAGTTCCTCTCTTATATTTATTTTTTCCTTCCTTCTACTGATTTGAGGCTTTGTTTGGTCTTCTTTTTCTAATTCATTTTGGTAATGTTATATTGTTTATTTGAAATTTTTCTTGTTTCTTGAGGTACTCTATTATATTGCTGTAAACATCTCTCTTAGAACTGCTTTTGCTGTATCCCACAGATTTTGGAAAGCTGTGTTTTAATTGTCACTTATTTTGGTGTATTTTGATGCTTTCTTTTTTGATTTCTTCAATGACCCATTGATTTTTAGTAGCATGTTTAGTCTCCATGTGTTTGTGTTTGATCCATTTTTCTTCCTGTAATTATTTCTACTTTTATACTGTTGCAGTTGGACATGATGCTTGATATAATTTCCATCTCTTAAATTTGTTTAGACTTGTTTTGTGACTTAGCATGTGATCTGTTCTGGAGAATGTTGCCTGTGTACTTGAAAAGAATGTATATTGTCCTGCTTTTGAATGGATCGTCCTGTAGATATCTATGAAGTACAGCTAGTCTGATATGTCCTTTAAGGTCAGAGTTTCTTTATTGATTTTCTGTCTGGATGATTGGTCCACTGATGTAAGTGAGATGCTGAAGTCCACTACTATTATTATATTATTGTAAATTCCTCCCTTTATGTCTGTTAATATGTTTTCTGCTTTTATATCACAGAACAAACTCCTGACCACTCTGCCCTACTGCCTCAAAATGAATAACCAGCATCTTCTATATGTGCTAGGCACTATATGTTATTTTAAACTTAGCAAGCATAGAGTGATGTGAGGATAAAGACAATAATAGGAGTTAAGAAAGCCCACAACCAGTTAGAGCGGCTGGATTGTTACCATTCAGACCTGTTGGGCACAAGGACACATTAGAATGAAAAGTCATTTCTGAGAAATGCCACTGACTTATACACAGCAGTCTTCCTTTTATCTGTACCTCGAAATTATGATTACAAGATATAACATAGAAAAGGGATTCCATGGCTAAGTAAGTTTGAGAAACACTGGGTTCCATATTGTTTGAAAGGTTTATTTTGCTGTTAGATGGCTAAAAGTCTTTCATATGGTAATGAGCATTATAAATCGCTAAGAGGGAGCCTTCCCCTTGGAGATACCCTTTAGTATTTAGTAGAATTAGCTATGTGAATCACTGGTAAAGATTGTCAGGACACTAATTCAGAGGCTGAGGTGATTATCATAGGCTACGAAGTTAGAGTAGGCTTTTTGAGAGCAGAGCCTTGAGTTGGATCTTGCAGAATGGAACTTTTGGAAAATAAAATAGGGGTTTCATTCAAGGCGTGGTTCGTTTAGAGCTCCATTAATGGTTCAGTTTTGCTTGAAGTAAAGGGTTCATGTAGGAAAATAAGGTTGGAGATGTGGATTGAGGCTGAATCTTCTCTCATGTCGGAAGACCATCTAGGGTTCAACTGAGCCAAGGGATCTTCAGATATAATGAGTTAGACCAGAAAGAGGTTAAGTCAAGGTGAAAATATAGTCTTGGAAGGACAGGACATGTACCTGTAAAAGTAAGCCATACCCAGAGATGTGAGAAGTTCAAGAAGGCATTACAAATCCCAAGCATGTAAGTTGCTGAGTGGGACAGAGGCAGGGAGGAGCAATCAGGCAGGGCAATCTTAGACATGGCTGGCAAGGCCCAGAGTGTGGGCAGTCCAGGACTTTTCCCAGCTGGTACAGAGAATCCAGGCTGATGACTGCTATCATTTTCTCATAGCCTTCTGGGAATGGGTGACTCTGGGATGGCAAAGATTGGTAGTTGAAAGGAGGTGGGAGGCCCACAGGTAAGGCTTGTACATATTAAATTCAGAAGTAAAAAGACTAGGCTTAACCTCAGATTTTCTTTTCTTCATGCACAAAACCAAAAGCTTCTCATTGCAGATGTTAAATGTATTAATATGTGGCATTTAATATGATTATTTTTGAATTCTAAAATAGGAACTGAATTGGGCACAAGGCATATTTTTACTATTAGGAAGGAAACCACTTTGTAAGATAGTGATACACAGATATGATATCTTTTAAATAAATGAGACTAATTTTGTTTATGTTGTATGAAAAAAATCTCCAGGAAGGGGACAATATTTGCTTAGTATATAAATGATGCTTATAGCATCTGTAATGATTTTATCTTTTCTGTACAGTATTTAGGTTTTCTTCTCATGAGAGTATTTATTAGCTGATTCTTGATAATTTTTGCAAATTGAAAAATGAAGTCATAAATTTTTCCTAATGTCTTCCTTAGTGTTTTTCTGGTAGAAAGAGCAGAACTCAGTATCTGTTATAGTGAATTATTTATTGATATTAAATTTCCTTTTTTCCTACTTAGAGACCCTGATAGTTTTATAGAAATACAGTTCTTGTGAGTGTAATGCAATCTTACCTTGTAAATTACTTTTGAAGTTATTTGATGGGAAAATTTTATAACATTAGCTTCTTGACTCAGATGTGAGCTATGAGTATTTTGCACCGTTGAGATTTTGGTTTTATGATTACAGGTAAATGAATTCTATGAGGGAGCTGGTAAAAGATTTATAGAAGAGATGAGATCTGACCTGAATGTTGGAGGAAGGGTAAAATTTAAGAAAGGAAGAAGAATGTTTCCAATTGGTAAAGTTATGAAAACAAAAGAGAAAGTGTTAGGTTCACAGCATATTAAATAGCAATGAAACGATCAGTTTGTCTGGAGCTGGTGGTCATGGAGAATATAAAAACTGAGACTGAGAAGGAGAGTTGGCATGTCTGGGCTGCCCTGGCAACCTGTTATGCTATGGCCGACTGTCTCCTACAGTGTGTTTCTGTAAACATTGGGTCTGACAGGTGGCAGTGTATGTTCCCTGCAAAAAGGGAATTTCGCAGTCAAATAATTTTGGGAAATACTGGTTCAAGAGACTGTGACTCTCAAAGGGCAAAGTGCAAACAGTATTTCCCCATGACCAGAGACCCCTTTCCCCACAAAATCTGTACTGGAGTCAGTGTTCTATGGATCCTAGTTTGGTAAGTGGTACTGAGGGTTTCTGAGACTCAGTTCAGTTTTGGATCAGGCACAGGGTGTGTTCAGGGTGTTTCAGGAAGATTATCTTAGCATCCGCTTGTGGATCAAGTTGGAGGAGGATGCGCAGAGGTGGGATGGGTAGTGCAGGTCAGGCAGGGGGAATTCACTAACGCAGGGAAGGTCAGGAAACTGAACATCTGCTGACAAGTGGAAGGTGTGCTGTGTGAGGGTGATGCTGACCTGAAATAGCCGGGTGACAGTCGGAAAGCAATGGAAATGGCAGATGTGAGAGATGCTCCAAAGAAAGACACCAAAGTGCTTTTTGGTAGACTGGCCATTGAGGGTGAGACATAGTGAAGAACCACATGTCTTCTCAGATCTAAACTAGAGTGACTGGGAGGATTATGACTTTAATAGGAACTGGCAACCAGAAGTCCTGGGTTCTACTCCTAGCTTTGCCAATAGCAAATGTGACCTTAAGCAAGCCATTTCATCTCCTGTGGCATCAGTTGCCTCGTATACCGGATAAGGATATTTGGGTAGGGCATGTTGATCCTTTTTGGCTAGTAGGTTATGATTCTCTGGTCTGACAGACTCTGAGCTCCTTAAAATCAAGAAGTGCCTTATCCTTATCTGTACCCCATGCATAGCACAGTACCAATTAATGGGTGGATGAAGGAACAAATGAACAAATGGAAATCAATTTATGATGATGAATTTGGTTCTGAACAGGCTGAATTTGAGATGACACTAGATGTCCAAATAATTTTGAAAATACAGTACTTAATTTGTGGGATAGGAATCAGGTCTGGAGGCAAGCTTTGTGAGTATCCTTTGGAGTCTTCACAGAAGGGATGAAGAGCAGACGGAAATTCCAAAATAAAAGCAGCACAGAAAGAAATTTGCAGCAGGCCTAAGATAGCCCCCAGGTGCTCACCTTTAGAGGCCCTGCAAAGAGGGGAGAGGCTGTTAATTCACAGAGAAGGAAGGCCAAGAGGAGAATCAACTGACTGAGAACTCATCAGGTCATCCTGCATGTCTTTCTACCCTATTATGCCTTGCCCATCACCATTTTCTGCTGAAGGATCTTCTGAATATTGCTCATGTATAAGATCAGTTGTGCCAAATGGCCACTATTTAATATCTGACAGTTGAGCTATGCATCAGTGATTAGTTTTCTTTATTAGGATGTGATTCTTTTTAATTAGTTTCTTGATATGATCTGAGTTCACAATAGAAGCAGAGATTATTAAAACCAATCAGTGTCACCTACTGATCTAACAGTCAGTCTCTAATTGATGGCCTGTTCAAAAAATAAAATTAAAGATTGATGTAGGGGTTTAGAGACTACCTTGCTTTCTGTTAGGTCCTTCAGCCTCTTTGTCCACTAAGGAAGGATATTTTCTTCAAATGAGGTAAACTTAAAAAATAAGTTTAAAAACCAAAAAGAAAAAAAAAGGTACTTTAGGGTCTGAAAATAAGTAAGAAATGATATGCCTATTTTCTCAGACCTTTGTCTATATATCTGGTTCTCTAAATGCATCAGCTAAAATAGAGGTTAGTTTAGCCCTTATTGTGTTCCTTGCATATTGAGTGTTTTATGGGAACATTGTTCCTATTTTAGAGGCTCTTTCAATTTAAAGCAAGCAGATTCCAGATTAAGAGATCAATCATTGTCCATAAATTGTCAAAAGGTGGTGAAGGTTTGAATTTAAATCACATTTTGTTTATATGATCTTGAGAAGTAGTTTGACTCAGTGCTGTAAGAATGATCCAGAACTCTGGAACTACAGGTTCTTACTCTATAACCTTTTCACCACTTGACAACTGGTTGGTTCCACTGTCTCAATTCATTTTCTGCTCATCATGCTCATTGAATACCATTGCTGTAGGGTCTGTTGGCAGAATCCTGGGGAGTTATGCCTGGGCATCTCTGGATCTGGTGTGGTCACAGAGTGTAGAAGTGGAAGTTTGTCTTTTGAGAGACCCCAGACATGTTCATTGGTGGAAGAAGGGTATGGGCAAAAACACAAGAAGTAGGCAGTTTTGGGCAAATACATGAAAACTGGATGGAAGGGATTTTTTTCAACTTAGTTTGTAATTTATTGATATTCTAATAGTAATCACTGATATTCTAATAGTAACAAAAATTGTTGTTCTAGTCATTAAAACATGTTGTGTATTACTGCTATTTACATCAAGTTCCTCATGCCAGTTCTTTTGATAAGATCTCTAAATACTAATGTACTTAACCTAAAATTTCCCTTTATTCCTTACCTAGGGAAGGCACTAGGTTCTATAGAATACTGATCATTCTTCAAGCCACCTGCATCCACACAGGTTTCTTTTCCCTTTGGGAAAGAATCACAAAATTGAGTCTATTATGCAAGTTTTGTGCCTTCCAGAAAAACAAGTGAAATGGACTACTTTCAGAAATGTAATATTCTATTTTACTAGATGGACTCTAGCTGTACAGAATTTTGACAGTCTTATTCTCTAATTTCCTTTGCTTATGTCTCTTGAGTACCCTGAGTGAGAGAGATTTAAAGACAAAAAAACACAATTCTGAGGATTGAGAGGCAGAAGAATATTACAGGGCAAAAAGAGAGAATTAAGCTTTGGATTTCCATGGGCGTCTAGGAGTCCTCTGAGAAATCACAGCATAGGTGTGGTAGCCTTGCTTCTGGACTCTGGTCCTGCTAGCTCAGGTCACACTTTTAAAATGCAGCCATTTTCTGAATGTTGAACACTAGATATTTTCTCAAAAAGAAATGTCTGAGAATTTAAAGATATTTGCCCAAACTGGCTCTAACTGATTGACTGACTGACATCAGGGAAAACACTTCTGCTTCTTTTAGCAAGTGTCTTCCATCAAAGCAGACTTCATCCAGTATTCCTAGGAAGCTTCAGCTTAATTTAACTAAGTCTTTTAAAGGGAGAGAAACTTGATAATTTCTTTATTACCATGTAAGAAACAGTAAACCATGCTTTGTCGTCACCTAAGCCTGCAGAAAACAGGGGATTCAGCAATTCAGGCTTTGAAAGCACAGCTCAAATTTAGTTTACTTTATTTTTCTCGAATTGGCATAGCATGTGAGCTCAGCAGAACTAGATTGGGTGGGAGCCCAGATGGCTAGCAAAGAGGAAGGATCAAGCTTTTTACTGCAAACCCCTTCCACTTCTTGTACCATTAGTCGTGAGTCACATTGCAAACATGTGGGCGCTGACATCTTGGAAATGGACACCGGAAAGGAGAAAAGAGGACAGGGATGTGCTGAGAACAAACTGTCCTTGACAAGTCATGGCTCTTCCATCAGCGTGGTTTTCCCATTCTTCACCCTCCCTTTATTATTGTTCATCCTTCTCAGATCTTTGTGCTCAGCTAAGTCTTTTCCATTTGTGCTGGTATATTCACTGTTGTATATGAGAACCAGTGGAGGTAGAAAGTCTTAGGGAAGTCTTAGAACCATCAAGGTTCCTCTTGGCTTGTTAAATAAATTAAGACCCTTCTTTGTTGAAAGTGACACAGGTCTGGCTCTTTCCAGAGGAATGCAGGAACATCACCCACAGCTACCTCAGCTCCACAAAATCCCACTGGAGTTTTTGCTGTACATGGGTTGGAGTATCTCACCCAAGAGAGATCTTTTGTGAAACATTCTCTGAGAGATGGCCAAATCTTTTTTTTTTAAGGTTTTTTTTTTTTTTTTGATGTGGTGGACCATTTTTTAAAGTCTTTATTGAATTTCTCACAATATTGTTTGTTTTATGTTCTGGTTTTTTGGCTACAAGGCATGTGGGATCTTAGGTCCTTGACCAGGGATGGACCCCACACCCCCTGTGTTGGAAGGTAAAGTCTTAATCATTGGACCTCCAGGGACATCTCCCCAGGATAGCCAGATCTTAAAACCTTGTCTTAAAAACTTTTCTGGTCAGAATCAAAACTTGCCTAAATTCACAGTTTCCTCTCCCAGGAGATATACTGAAAGAGAAAAATCTCTTTGCATGCCATGTGCCAATTCAGTCTTTTCTTTCAATGATAATTAGAATAGTTTGCCTTTAGTTTTTAGCTTCTATTTTTTCTTATTTCTCTTTGAGACACTTCTATTAATGTTTGCCCCAGGTGACAATAAAGAGAAACTTCTATTGATCTGGAAGGTTCTAAGAAGGTCATTGTGGATTATAGCTGCTGATCAGTGCTTCTATTTTTTCTCTCATTGTCTAATAGAAATTTGACTTTAAGGGGATATTTTTATTTCCCAAGAGAAATTCTTTAAATTTTTCTTAAATATGATAAGATAGCGGAAACCATTCTACCAAAAGAATATTTCCATTTTGGTAGAACCTTATGAAATTCATGGCACATTATAGCTGCTCTTGGAGTCATTATTCAGTAACCTTGTTCGGAACTGGCTGTAGCCTGACCCAACCAGGACAGCTTGGTGAAGATCCTCCAGCGCGTTTCTCAAGAGCTGCACCATGCTAATGTTGACTGTGTCATTCATAGGAACCTCCTGCGAGTCACCTTCCAAAGTACCTGAATGTTTGAGTATGCAGCATGTCCTACTATGTCCACTGGACGAACACCAGGTCCCACTGGCTTCAATTAAGCCTGATTGTTGGTTGTAGTGTTTTAAAATTTCTCCTGGCAGTTTTTAAAAGCAGAGGCCTCATGTTTTGTTATGATTGCAGCAGGGTTCAGGAAATTAAAGAAAAAAGTACTACAGAATCCCAGCTCTGCCACTTAACTGTTGATGCAGCCTTAGGTGAGATACTTAACTTCTCCTTGCCTTGGTTTTCACATGTTTAAAATGGGGATAATACTACTTCACAAGGTTGTAAAGACTGATAGATAGGGTACATCGGCACTTAACACAGTACTGGGAACATGAGCTCTCACTTAATAGCAAATATAATGGTTTGAAGTTAAATACAACTCATTCTTATGTTGTGTCTAATCTCTTGCCAGATTAGAGAGTATGATTGGAAAGTGTAACATTTGAGTGGGCAAGTGTTTGGATTATTTTTCTAAATGTAAGTTGAGAATTAAAATGCAGCTATTTTATGATAAATATAGGCAGAGTCATATTGTAAACTACTTTCCAGATAAAACAATGTATCCATGTATGTATGTATGTAAGCTCAGTTGCTCAGTGATGTCCAACTCTTTGCAACCCTATGCACTACAGTACACCAGGCTCATCTGTCCATGGGATTTTCCAGGGAGGAATACTGGAGTGAGTTACAGCCCATTCTTGTACTTTTGGCTTTGATTTTCAAAATTTTTGAAGAAATAATTCTTCATTGGAAAGAAGGAAGGAAAGAGATGGGTAATAGGAGGGGAAAAGGTGATTTTAAAGAATTTATTTTTATCTAAAGATTTTCAGTAGAGGATTTTTAAGTCAGTTCAGTCACTCAGTCATGTCCAACTCTTTGTGAACCCATGGACTGCAGCACACCAGGCTTCCCTGTCCATCACCAACTCCCAGAGTCTGCTCAAACTCATGCCCGTCAAGTAGGTGATGTCATCCAATCATCTCATCCTCTGTCATCCCCTTCTCCTCCTGCTGTCGATATTGCCCAGCATCAGGGTCTTTTCCAATGAGTCAGTTCTTGGCATCATATGGCCAAAGTATTGCAGCTTTAGCATCAATCCTTCCAATGAATATTCAGGACTGATTTCCTTTAGGATTGGCTAGTTTGATCTCCTTGTTCCAAGGAGTCTCCAAGGGACTCTCAAGAATCTTCTCCAACACCACAGTTCAAAAGCATCAATTCTTTGGCGCTCAGCTTTCTTTATTGTCCAGCTCTCATATCCATACATGACTACTGGGAAAAAGATAGCTTTGAAGAGATGGACCTTTGTTAGCAGAATAATATCTCTGCTTTTCAATATGCTGTCTAGGTTGGTTATAGCTTTTCTTCCAAGGAGCAAGTGTCTTTTAATTTCATGGCTGCAATCACCATCTGCAGTGATTTTGGAGCCCCCAAAAATAAAGTCCGTCATGGTTTCAATTGTTTCCCCATCTATTTGCCATGAAGTGATAGGACCAGATGCCATGATCTTAGTTTAATAATGTTAAGTTTTAAGCCAGCTTTTTCACTCTCCTCTTTCACTTTCAAGAGGCTTTTTAGTTCCTCTTTGCTTTCTGCCATAAGGGTGGTGTCATTGATATTTCTCCTGGCCATCTTGATTCCAACTTGTGTTTCATCCAGTCTGGGATTTTGCATGATATACTCTGCATATAAATTAAATAAGCAGGGTAACAATATACAGCCTTGATGTACACCTTTCCCAATTTGGAACCAATCAGCTGTTCCATGTCTAGTTCTAACTGTTGTTTCTTGACCTACATACAGATTTCTCAGGAGGCAGGTAAAGTGTTCTGGTATTCCCAACTCTTGAAGAATTTTCCAGTTTGTTGTGATCCACACAGTCAAAGGCTTTGGCATAGTCAATAAAGCAGAAGTAGATGTTTTTCTGGAACTCTCTTGCTTTTTCAATAATGCAACGGATTATGCATATGATCAATAATGCAATATGATCTCTGTTTTCTCTGCCCTTTCTAAATCCAGCTTGAACATCTGGAAATTCTCACTTCAGGTACTGTTGAAGCCTAGCTTAGAGAATTTTGAGCATTACTCTGCTAGTGTGTGAGATGAGTGCAATTGTGCAGTATTTTGAACATTCTTTGGCGTTGCCTTTCTTTGGGATTGGAATGAAAACTAACCTTTTTCCTGTCCTGTGGCCACTGCTGAGTGTTCCAAATTTGCTGGCATCTTGAGTGCAGCATCATGTTTTACGAACTGAAATAGCTCAGCTGGAGTTCCACCACCTCCACTAGCTTTGTTCATAGTGATGCTTCCTAAGGCTACTTGACTTCACATTCCAGGATGTCTGGCTCTAAGGTGAGGGATCACACCATTCTGGTTATCTGGGTCATGAAGATCTTTTTTGTATAGTTCTTTTGTGTATTCTTGCCACCTCTTCTTAATATCTTCTGCTACTGTTAGGTCTATACCATTCCTGTCCTTTATTGTGCCCATCTAAGAGGAGAGTGAAAAAGCTGGCTTAAAACTCAACATTCAAAAAACTAAGATCATAGCATCCGGCCCAATCACTTCATGCAAATATATGGGGAAACAATGGAAACAGTGACAGACTTTATTTTCTTGGGCTCCAAACTCACTGCAGATGGTGACTGCAGCCATGAAATTAAAGGACACTTCCTCCTTGGAAGAAAAGCTATAACCAACCTAGACAGCATATTGGAAAGCAGAGACATTACTTTGCCGACAAAGCTATGGTTTTTCTAGTAGTCACGTATGGATGTGAGAGCTGGACCATAACAAAAGCAGAGCACTGAAGAATTGATGCTTTTGAACTGTGGTGTTGGAGAAGACTTTGAGAGTCCCTCGGACTACAAGGAGATCCAACCAATCCATCCTAAAGGAAATCAGTCCCGAATATTCACTGGAAGGACTGATGTTGAAGCTGCAATACTTTGACCACTTGATGCCAAGAACTGACTCATTGGATAAGACTGTGATGCTGGGCAATATTGAAAGCAGGAGGAGAAGGGGACGACAGAGGATGATATGGTTGGCATCACCAACTCGATGAACATGAGTTTGAGCAGACTCAGAGTTGGTGATGGACAGGGAAGCCTGGCATGCTGCAGTCCATGGGGTTGCAAAGAGTCAGACTTGACTAAGTGAACTGAACTGAACTGAACTTGCATGACATATTCCCTTGGTATCTCTAATTTTCTTGAAGGATCTCTAGTCTTTCCCATTCTATTGTTTTCCTTTTTCTCTTTTCACTGATCACTACGAAGGCTCTCTTATCTTTCCTTTCCATTCTTTGGACTCTGCATTCAGATGGGTATATCTTTCCTTTTCTCCTTTGTCTTTGGCTTCTCTTCTTTTCTCAGCTAATTGTAAGGCCTCCTCAGACAACCATTTTGCCTTTTTGCATTTCTTTTTCTTGGGGTGGTCTTGTTCCTCGTCTTCTGTACAATGTCATGAACCTCTGTCCACAGTTCTTCAGGCACTGTGTCTACCAGATCTAATCCGTTGAATCTATTTGTCACTTCCACTGTACAATTGTAAGGGATTTGATTTAGGTCATACCTGGATGGTCTAATGGTTTTCCCTACTTTATTCAATTTAAGTCTGAATTTTGCAATAAGGAACTCACGATCTGAGCCACAGTCAGCTCCCAGTCTTGTTTTTGCTGACTGTATAGAGCGTCTCTCTCTTCAGCTGCAAAGAATATAATCAATCTGATTTTGGTATTGACCATCTGTTGATGTCCATGTATAGAGTCATCTCTTTTGTTGTTGGAAGAGGGTGTTTTCTGTGACCAACGTGTTCTCTTGGCAAAACTCTGTTAGTCTTTTCCCTGCTTCATTTTGTACTCCAATTTGCCTGTAACTCCAGGTATCTCTTGACTTCCTATTTTGCATTCCAGTCCCGTACGATGAAAAGAACATCTTATCTTGG
The DNA here is from genome assembly GCF_016772045.2 of Ovis aries. Classification (NCBI taxonomy): domain Eukaryota; kingdom Metazoa; phylum Chordata; class Mammalia; order Artiodactyla; family Bovidae; genus Ovis; species Ovis aries. The sequence continues at coordinate 39,444,800 of NC_056067.1, forward strand.
TGTAAGTTCTAGAAGGTCTTGTAGGTCATCATAGAGACATCGTAGAGAATTTTTAAAGGTCCTATTTAATCATTGCCAATATCATTTTTTAAGGAGATCATTTTAATGGGATAGCCTTCTCATGGTCCTATTACTTGCTTATCATGAACCAGTGGCTGTATGTTCATAAATAGCTTTCAAAACATCTCTAAACTGTCCCTGTCAAGACACTTGGTTGTTCTTGTCCCAGAAGTTCCATTCCCAGAAATATTTAATGTTTGGGCCAAAAACACAAACATAGCAAATTAACTAAAGTTGAAAATTCAAAGGTGATTTTTTTCTAGCAGGTCACTTGGTTGATAAGTGAAATTTAGTGGTGGTTCTGAGGGGAAAACAAAAGATTGAGACCAAGAAGGAAGATCATTACAGTAAAACTGAAGGCCATTTTGCCAATTATTTTCAACAAACGAGATAATGGGCATCTGCAGATTATATTCTACATTCTCAGTCTCTCATTTGGAGCAGGAAAATGGACAGCGATGGGAAAGGAGTCATTTGTGGAAGGCAAAGGGGAACAGCAGGGGGTTCTGGGTGATGAGGCTGGTTTCACAGGCCTGAGAGGAAACGATACTGATGTCAGAGCCAGAGGGGAACATTCTGGATGTTTTGGCTGTCAGAACGAAACTTTAGAACTGAGCAATAAAGAAAGAAAAGTTCTTTTCAGAGATGACATAGATGTCATGGTAGTTAACTTCAGAAATGTCTGAAAAGTAATATGAACTGTATCAAAGATACACAAGTAAAAATGGGATCATCTTAGGCTAATGACCTGTTTCCGGTATTTGCACTCTGATTTGGTAGGAAATGCTGTAGTGAGTTTTGCTGTTAAAAAAAAAAATTAAGTTCTTTAACTTTTAATTCCAGCTGAAAAATCAAAGTGTCCTTCTACATGTTCCTAACTCCTTGATATGACCTTGGGTGAGAAGCATCCCTCTGTGACAGAAAACTGAATGACCAGACGTCTGTTTTTACAGATAGCCTCAGCACTCTTAATGCACATTAGCTGCTACATGCCCAGGAGAGGCTTTAGAATAGGATTTGTCCTTGAATTATCTCCTGGGGCTCAGTAAAAGCTGTAAATTACTAGCAGATGTCGTAGACACAATGAAACCACTGCAGCCTAGGATAAGAAAGCAAGGTACCCACAGTCGCATTCGCCCAGTCTGAACACCCGGTGGGCTCAGATTCTCTTGTATTGGTCTTCCCTCGCCAGGCAGAAAGCTTTCTCAGCCTCCAAGCCATCCATATCAGACAGTCTGCTCCTGGATCACATCCAGATGTTACTGCTCCTTCCTCTGGGAGATTCTGATAGCCTCTCTGGAGCATGTCTGTCCCACCTTTTCCCAACTCACCAGTTGGAGGAAGGCAAGGCAGCCCACTCCAATATTCTTGCCTGGAGAATCCCCATGGGCAGAGAAGGCTGGCAGACTCTAGCCCATGGGGTTGCAAAGAGTCAGACATGACTGAATGAGTAAGCACAGTCTGATAATCAGACTTCTTTGAAGATGGGGTGTGCAAAAGTGCCTCTGGGATAATACTTAAGTGTATTCCCTTCTTGTGTGCACATGGGCCCTGGATTGTCTTGCTTGAATAATGTTTTTGAAAGTGGTTCAGACCAGTCCAAACCATAAGACTTGAATTTATCCACAGGTACTGAGCTTATCTGTCTTCTAGCATATCCTTTTTGGGGCATATCCTACCATTTCGGTGAGGCTTTTCCAGTAGAGATTTTATAGGGATCCAAGATGGCCTCTGTGGTCAAGCAGTTCGAATGGGAACAGGTTAGCTGTATCCATTCTACACTTCCAAACAAAGCAGAGCCTGATCCCTCCAGGGGAATGCATTTGTCTTGTGGGTTAGGAGTAAGCCCAGGTCTTCAACCATTCTAAGATGGACTACCTACTGATATACCACTGAATGGGTGAAACATCTTTTCTGCTTGGCCTCTCTGCTCATTCTAGCCACAAACGTTCCCAGCACCCCGTATCACCAGAATCCCCACAAATCAAAATGGGCCAGGTATTAACTATCTATCAAAAGAGAGCAGATACCAGTTACAAGTTTGGAAAAGGGCTACAGTGAGATGCCCAAATAAGCGAAAGTGCTTAGGACTTCCCTATTCCCTGCATGATCTCAAAAGAACCTGTCAGATCTAAAACTGTATGACTTTTGGGTTCCAGTTGAGGTGAAAGTGGCAGAAATAGGTTGCAAAGATGAATAGGCAACTGCCAATAACTACACATTGTGCAAACTGAATGGATACAACCAATTCAATAAAAATGTTGAACACGTACTATGAGCCACCTCTGGTTTAGGTGCTGGAGATAGACTAGCACCCACCCTCATGGAGCCTGCATCCTAGTGGGTTGAAGGGATGTGAGAGCTCCCAGGACCCATGTGGCCCCCACAGCCCTCACTGCTCCTTCTTGGAGTCTCTGTACCCTTTATTCTCCTGAAGCAGGGGCATACAGCCTGAGAAGCACACTCACCAGACAGTTACCTTCAAAAGCAAACACAAATTGACTCTACTTTTCTCTTCCTTGCCCTCTTAGTTGATATCTGCATTTTAAACCACTTTTGTGTCTGCTTGATTCTTTATTCCAGCATGATGTTCATGTCAAGTCAAAACGGGAAAAGAACATGCATGTGAGATTGTCTGAAACTGGATCCTGATTATTTATCATCACCTTCCTTAGTTTTTTATTTAGTTGGTAGGACTGTTTATACATTTTTGGAGGTGCTTATCACTGATACTCTACTTGGCCTTATTTATAAAAACCATAGAAAAAAACACATTCTCTTCCCTAATTTTTCTCATATTTTCATCTTAGTCATTCCAAGTGGCAAAAGAATAACATCAATCATAGCAAGCCGTTATTTGCACAGCTCTTACTGTGTACTAAATGTGGGTCAAAAGCATTTGATCCCTCATGATCCCTCATCATGGAAACCCTTTAAGGCAGCTGCTATAACATGTCCTTTCACAGCCCTGAGAGGTTACATGGTTAGTAGAAAATATTTTTCAAAAGGGTATCTCAAGGGGATTCTGATTTTGTCGTATGTTGCATTACAGTTTCAAACCTCAGTCTTCTTATTACGACTTTTGAGTAGTTTGAGTTAAAATGAGAAATAATATCACACAGGATCAGAACCAGAGTTCTGAGGCAGAATGATTCTGCCTCAGACCATTGCTATTTTCACAAAATAAGAGTATTTCCTCATGCTGTCACTCAAAGGTTCGGAATGTGGTTTCTCCGTCAAGTGAATTAGATACTTCTTTGCATGTGAAAAGCAGTACCTGGATATGTAGCTAAAGAACAGATAGCACTTATCACTATATTTTAAGATATTTGTGTACATTTTTATCATCCCTCTAAGAGATGAGCTCCATGCAATCTTAGACCTTGCCTTTCTTAATCTCTGAAGCCCAGTGCTGTACACACATTGGCATACAATGAATGTTAGTTGAATCTACAAACTTTAGAAAATGTCCTAAGTACTCTAGCTTCCTTTAGTAAGTAATTATAAATCCATTTACTCACTGAAATGATCTTTGAAGCTTTTTTTCCCAGCTTTTATCACCTCTTGACAAGTAATAGAAATTTCCTATCTATTGGGTAAAGCTGTGCTTTCTTTTATTTTTTGTCAAAATATTTCCTTCAAATTTCCTAGAGTTATATTAACAGCATTTAAAAGCAGGGTCTTCCCTTCATCATATTGTTTTTTAACGATTCTTTCATGTTTTTAGGAAGGCGACGTCTGGCCCAATTCATCAGCTGAAATCACTGTGTACTTTAATCCCCGGGAAGCCAAGCTCTACCAGCAGACCATCTACTGTGACATTTCAGGTAAAGACGTCCTTCATGTGGTAAATTCAGGTTACCAAGTGCCCAGAGCATAAAGTGATAAAGTGCTGTGTGTGTGAGAATATTGGGGTTTATGTGCAGTATATGATATCAGGAGGAGAATAATAGAGGCAAGTTATGTACTTCATACTTCTTTCTAGAACAGATCAAACTTTGAAGTACCTTATAATTGTGGTGTGCTGGGTGAGGATGGAAGACCACGGATCTAGGTTACCCCTTCATTTTTAGAGCAGTAAGCATATTCGTTGGAATTCTCTTGCTTTTTCTGTGATCCAAGCAAGAGAATTCCAGCTAATATTCTTATTGCTCTATAAATCAAAGAATAATTTGGATCATAGAAAAAGCAAGAGAATTCCAGAAAAACATCTATTTCTGCTTCACTATGCTGCTGCTGCTGCTGCTGCTGAGTTGCTTCAGTCGTGTCCGACTCTGTGTGACCCCATAGACGGCAGCCCACCAGGCTTCCCTGTCCCTGGGATTCTCCAGGCAAGAACACTGGAGTGGGTTGCCATTTCCTTCTCCAATGCATGAAAGTGAAAAGTGAAAGTGAAGTCGCTCAGTCGTGTCTGACTTCGCGACCCCATGAACTGCAGCCTACCAAGCTCCTCTGTCCATGGGGTTTGCTAAAGCCTTTCATTGTGTGGATCACAACAAATTGGAAAATTCTTCAAGAGTTGGGAATACCAGAACACCTTTCCTGCCTCCTGAGAAATCTGTATGCAGGTCAAGAAGCAACAGTTAGAACCAGACATGGAATAGCGGATTGGTCCAAATTGGGAAAGGAGTACGTCAAGGCTGTATATTGTCACCTTGCTTATTTAACTTATATGCAGAGTACATCATGAGAAACGCTGGGCTGGATGAAGCACAAGCTGGAATCAAGATTGCCAGGAGAATATCAGTAACTTCAGATATGCAGATGACACCACCCTTATGGCAGAAAGCAAAGAGGAACTAAAGAGCCTCTTGATGAAAGTGAAAGAGGAGAGTGAAAAAGTTGGCTTAAAACTCAACATTCAGAAAAATAAGATCATGGCATCTGGTCCCATCACTTCATGGGAAATAGATGGGAAACAGTGGAAACAGTGAGAAACTTTATTTTGGGGGGCTCCAAAATCACTGCAGATGGTGACTGCAGCCATGGAATTAAAAGATGCTTCCTTGTTGGAAGAAAAGCTATGACCAACCTAGACAGCATATTCAAAAGCAGAGACATTTCTTTGCCAACAAAGGTCTGTCTGGTCAAGGCTGTGGTTTTTCCAGTAGTCATGCATGGATGTGAGAGTTGGACCATAACAAAAGCTGAGCACTGAAGAATTGATGGTTTTGAACTGTGGTGTTGAAGGAGACTCTTGAGAATCCCTTGGACTGCAAGGAGAGCAAACCAGTCAACCCTAAAGGAAATCTGTCCTGAATATTCATTGGAAGGACTGATGCTGAGATTGAAGCTCCAATACTTTGACCATCTGATGCAAAGAACTAACTCATTTGAAAAGACCCTGATGCTGGGAAAGATTGAGGACAGGAGAGAAGGGGATGACATGGGTGAGCTGATTGGATGGCATCACCAACTTGTTGAACCTGAGTTTGAGGAAACTCCAGGAGTTGGTGATGGATAGGGAAGCCTGTCTATGGGGTCGCACAGAGTTGGACATGACTGAGTGACTGAACTGAAGAATATTAGTAGTAACAGTAGTATTTGCTCAGTAATAATAGTATTAGTTGCTCAGTCATATTTGACTCTTTGTGACCCCATGAACTGTAGCCCTCCAGGCTCCTCTGTGTATGGGATTCTCCAGGCAAGAATGCTGGGGTGGACTGCCACATCCTTCTCCAAAGGATCTGCTTGACTCGGATTGAACCCGGGTCTCCTGCATTGCGGGCAGATTCTTTACTATCTGAGCTACAGGGAAGTCCTAGAGTAAGAATATTACTGACACAAATTCTCACAATGTTATGTTTTATTCTTTTTATAGTATTTGGATAGTTAATTTTTTTCCTTTTTAAGTTTTTATCAGAATAATGCATGCCAAGTGAGATGGGAAGGTAGCCTGGCAGTGGCCAGAGCCACAAAGAGGGTGTACTGGTAGGGTGGCAACCTGATGGCTTCAGGAGATTGGATACATATAGAGGAATTAAGCAAAAAAGTAAGTATATTGAGGATAACAAGAGCTAGTAATTTTCACTCAGAGAAGGGAAATAGAGATATGGGAAGGAGGAAGCCTAAGATGAGCCCTTTGTTATTGGAATGGAATGGTAGATGTCATCTTAGTTAATACCAGCAGTAATAGAGCAAATCAACCTCATATAGCACCTGCTAGGATGCAGTGGAAACACAGCATCTCTTCAGTGATATTAAATACTTACTTGGGTCTAATCACAAGGAAGCCTCAGACTAACCCAAGTTGAAGGGCAAAACATGATGCCATCTGGGTGCAACATGTAAGCCTGGGTTGGATCTTTTGCTACAAAGGAGATTATTGGGAGCAAAGGAATATATAGAAGTTCTTTGTACCACTAAGGAGAGTTTTATGTATTTTAAAAATGTTTCAGAATTTAAAAAAAGCTGATATCAATAAATAAGTAAAAATACATTTAGTAAGATTATAAAGCTAAATAATAATCTTATTTCTTCAGTACTGCTTTCCAAGAAGTACTTTTAGCTGTTTCTTGCTTATATGGTTATTTGTTGATTTATCAACTTCACATACTACTTTTGAGTCCTCAATATAAAAGATGAAGATTTAGTTCACTTCTATCTTCTCTACCCCTTCCTGGACTTAATAGATTATAATTTACATGCAGTAAAATTCACTTTTTTTGGATAGACAGTTCTGTGAACTATGGCAAATGTAAACAGTGATGTAGCCACCACCAAAAGCAAGCATAGAATATCTCCACCACCCAGTAAAATTTCCTCATGCCCCCCTCTGCAGACAGTTCTATCCCACACCTTAATCCCTGGTAACCCAATTGTTTTTATTATATTTATTTTATTTTATGAGGTTTATCTATGGTCTTAAATAGCCTTTACTTGCATGTTTAAAACCGTAAATTTGTGTCCATCAGCTCTACAATATCCTTGCATGAGCTGTCTATAATTCTCCCTCTTCTGTGAGCTGTTCTGCTTTTGTGTTGTCATGGTTGATAACCACATTCAAGTCTGTTTTGTCTACATAAATTTTATACACTGGGGGGCCAAACTGTACTCTGGGATTATATTTTATCCTCTATTGGTTGAGTGTTCTGACCTTAAGTCACTCAAAGAATGTCCCTAAGGTCTGAATCTTGTAGATTCTCTTTCTTGACTGTCCACCACCTTCTCACAACTATATCTCATTTTAACTCACTTCATAATTGAATTGACGCGTCCATACACTTTTTGGTATTTTTTCCCCTGTGGTTTCTAATTCCTCATTTTTAAAATTTGTATCTAAATTTAGGGTTCATGCTCTTCTTCTCCTTGAAGATATTTCCCCAGAGCCCATCAGCTGTCTGTTCTAACTTAGATCATTTACTTCCTGCACAGTTTATATCCAGGAGTTGTTTTTTTTTTTTATTTCCATGTGCATTCCATTATATCTTTTGACTCTCATTTTACTCAAGTAATTTCCTCAGAAGGGGTACCTAGATGGGAAACTTTGATCCTTGCATGCAATAAAATGTCTTATTTTCCCTCCATACCCACTTGATGGGCTTTTCAGGTTGCGCTACAGATAAAGAACCTGTCTGCCAGTGCAGGAGACTTAAGAAACACGGGTTCAATCCCTGGGTCAGGCAGATTCCCTGGAGGAGGGCAGCAAACCACTCCAGTATTCTTGCCTGGAGAATCCTATGGACAGAGGAGCCTGGCAGGCCATGGTCCATAGGGTTGCAAAGAGTCGGACACGGCTATAGCGGCTTAGCATGCACGCATGCACCCACTTGATAGTTCAGCCGACTATAGAATTTTAGGTTCAAAATAATTTCTCCTCAGAACTTTGAAGACCTTGTGCCAAATTTATTATAAAAATTCAGAAGCTTGAAGTCACTCAGTTCTCATTCTTTTATAGGTGGCCTGGTATTTCTCTCTCATATTTTCTAGGGTTTTCTTTCTGTATTTGCGATCTGAAATGTTGTGAAGGTATGTCCAAGAGTGAGTTTTTCTAGTTCATTCTCCTCAGCTTTCTATGGGCCAAGTCTGATTACTTGTATGTTACTTCAGCTCTGGGAATTTTTTTTAACATACTTTCTTCCATCTTTTTCATTTTATTCTTATAGAAATTTTAATGTTCCAAAGGTAAACATACAGAATTGATCACCTTTTGTCGAAGAACAAGATTTCAATCCTCAAACATGAATAGTAAATGATATTAAACACCATTTAAAGCTATTAAATAAGGATCCCTAGAGAAATACATTTCTGACATTTATTAGTCAGAAAAATCCAGGTAGCTTGTATCTTGCATTCATAGGACTCCTTCCAGTGTTTTCTGGTCTGTGATTGTCTATTTGTATATAAGAATAAGAAAATGGGCTTAGTTTTCAGGATAGCTTGTGCTACTTACCTCTTTGTAGGTCTCCCAGGAATATGGCTGTGGTGGTGATTTTAAACTTGGAGGGAGAGTAATAAGAGTGCACAATCATTAGTATCCCCAAGTGCAAAAATCCCACCATTCTGTTATTACCAGCATGTTTCCAGTCCATATCTATACAGTCACTCTTTTCTTTGTGTAGAGGGGTCAGGCAGTTTAGAATGTGGGCTGCCCAACCCAAGACTGTGCCATTTTCCACTTACCCGAGGTGTGTGTCCTTTCCTGGTGATATTTCCCTCACCTCCCCTGGAGGTAGCCATCACCTTGACTTTTATGATAGTCATTTTCTTGTTTTCGTGTATTATCACCTATGTATTCATTCCTAAGCAAAACAGTATAGTTTTACCCATTTTAAAAAATTTTGTGTCTTATACTGTTAGTACTTGAAAGATAAAGCCACTCAGTAAATACTGATTAAATGAATGAGCAGGTAAGTGAGAAAAAAATGAATGAATGAGTGAATGAATCCTAGTTTGACCCGATCTCTCCCTTGTGCATGGACGCAGGATTCTCAAGACAGCACTAGGATTAATGTAGAATGCTACAAATTTCTGGACTGACCTCTTTCCACGCTTCAGAGCGGCATCATCTACCCCAGACCTCTTAGTGGATCTGGAGGAAATGTTGGTACATCAGTGTTCAGACATAGGCTGGAAATGGTCCAGTGGCCCCCACATCACAGGTGCTGGGATCTCCCTCCCATCGATGGCTCCCCTGGGATGTCGTCGTGCTTGGCCTTATTCCAGGGGGCTGGCTGCTCTCCAGGAGGTTCCCAAACATTACATAACTAATTGTATTTATCTATTGTTTTCTTTGCAATCCTGAATTCTGCCACAGAATTCACATCCTGGGTAAAGTGAATGGTGTAATTTTCCATCTGCATGACATTCTTTTTTATTTTGTTAGTGATTTATTTAAAGATATGATTGCCAGGAAAGGGTTTTGTTTGCATAGTAATTCCATATTATCTTCTCTGTAAATTCCATGCAATTCTGTGTGTCTTTTCAAGGGCTGGTGCTGATTCCTTACTATTATCTTCAAAGGGTTGGTGAAACCTCCTGATTTTAGGTCACTAAGAAATACTTCTTAGGCAAATAGAAAAGCTCCTTCCCTTGCTTTAATTTTGTTTTCATACGTGGTTTGAGCACATAAAAGGAGAAACATGCAGATATGCTTTTCCTCATACTGTTTTGCAGAAATGACAGCATACTTTACACAGTAGTTCTAACACTACTTTTTAAATGCTTCTTAGAGATTATTCCACAACACTAACAAGTTTAAAAGGGTCATTCTTTTTCATGGATGTATAGGAATTCTTTGTATTTATATACCAAATTTTACTTTTAACCTTTTGTCACTGAGAAATAGAACACAGATTCAGAACTGTACATATTGTGTGCTGGGGTAGCCAGAGTAATGGCCTCCCCAAGATGTCCATGTCCCCAGTATCTATGGATATTTTACATTGCATGGCAAAGGGGAATTAAGGTAGAAAATTTAGGTTACTAATGAGCTAACCTTAAGGTACAGAAAATGTCCTGGGTGACTCAATCAATAATAATCACAAGGGTCCTTATATGTTCAAGAGGGAGGCTGAAATATCAGGCTCAGTGTCAGAATGCTGCCCTGCATGAAAGATTATACCAGCCATTTCTGGCTTTGAAGCTAGAAAGGCCAAAGAATTCAGGCAGCCTCTAGGAAATAGGTAAGGCAAGAAAAGGTGTTTTCTTTTAGACCCTCTAGAGAGGAACACAGCCCTGCCAACACTTTGATTTTAAGCCAGTGAGACCCAGTTTGGATTTGGACCTACCAAACTTTTAAGAGAATAAGTTTATGTGTTAAGCCTCTAAGTCTGTGGTAGTTTGTTATAGCAGCATTAGAGAACTCATACTCATACTCACTGTACATGCAAGTACAGTGTGACAAATAGTTACAGAGCATACATTATGTAATTGCCACCAAGATCAATAATAGAATATTTTGAACCTTCATTAGGCTCCTGTGTGTTCCTTCCCTGTCAGACTCCCTTCACTCCAACTTCCCTCTAGGTAATCATCATTTTCTCCTTCACAATCATTATCTCCTTGCTTTCACTTATAGTTTATATTCCTGTGTATGGTAGCTAAATATTACAATTTCGTACTGCCTGCCTTTGGAATGTACATAATTGGAATCAATCTACGTGTCTCATCCACGTTGCTGCTTGTAGCTCTAGTTGCGTTTCATCTTCATTGTGGTGACGTATTCCATTATGTGAATGTGTGTTCAGAGACAGGAAGTAGCAGGGAAGGCCGATGTCATTGGTCTTGAGGGAGGCCTCTTGGAACACGTGAAATTTAACCCCCATCTCCAGCTGCAACTTTTTCTTCGTTTGAAAGCTTCTATAACTGGGCAGCATGAGTACAAAGATGCACAAAAGCATAGCTCCTGCCCTCAGAAAGCATAGAATGGAGTGGGGGGAACTGACATAGAAACTAACAGTTATGTAATGCCATACAGTGAATGAGTGAAAATTATTGAAAAGAATAGCTCTGTCTTGCAGTTTGCATGGAAGGTCCCAGAGAAAGTGACCCTTGAAATATTTGTTAGTCAAGTGGAAAAAAAAGGAGGGCCTCGGCATGACAGGCAGGGAAACTACTTGTGAAAACACAGAGAAACACTATGTAAAAATATGACGAGCATGAAATGACAAAGAATTGTAAGTTCTTAGGGTGTGAATCAGAGAGAAACCGAAACTTGGGAGGGGACAGGCAGGGGCCGGAAATGAAGCTGTAGGCTGGTGTATAGTAGGTGGGAACCAGTTCTCAGAGGCCTGCCCTTGACTGGCCGACTAAGAAGCTCAGACTTCATCCTCAGGGAGCAGGGAATCCCTGAAGGGCTCAGACCTGAATATGGCAAATACAAGATCATTAAAACCTTTTCAGTTAATTTGATACTGAATTTTTTTCATTTAAAATTTTCAGATTTTCTTAGAAGTGGTTAAACCTGTATATTAGATATTTATAAATACTTGCTGGTGGTTTGATCTAGGTCTCAAAGCTGATCTTTCATCCATCTTGACTTTCCTGTGGAATGTGAAAGTACCTAATTTAAAGATTACCCTTAAAAAAAAAAAACTCAAAGGGAAATGACACATATTTGGTTTGAATCACCATATGAGAACTTCAAAGGAAGTAACACTTCCTGATTTAAACTGTGAAATATATTGTTAGAGAACATGGTTAATGGGTGCTTCAGAGTCAAATTCAGAAAAGCAGCATGGTGGAAGTGACTCAGAAGTACCCACTTCCTTGAAAGGCCCAGTTACAGTGAAACCTCATTGTCCATTTTCACTCTGTGCATCCCAAGAGAAACATCTGAGTTTTTAGCACAATTTGGGACTTTTGAGGTTTATCCTAATTAAACTAAAGAATGGAGGTTTAGGAAAAAGAACGTTAAATTACTCAGGTCGTTAAAAACGTTTGGGGCTTTTCAGAGTATTGGTGGCTCAGTGATAAGGAATCCGCCCGCCAATGCAGGAGACATGGGTTCGAACCCTGTGACGGGAAGATCCCCTGGAGAAGGAAATGGCAACTCACTCCAGTATTCTTGCCTGGAAAATCCCATGGATAGAGGAGCCTGGTGGGCTGTAGTCCAGGGGGGCGTGAAAGAGTCGAACATGACTGAGCGGCTAACACTTTCACTTTCGCTTTCATGTGAGTGACATGCTACATAGTTCTAAGTTGGCTTTCTCAAAACTCATCAGATTGCACCCTGATGATAATATGAGGTGCGTGATTCCTATGAATGTGAAATTATTTTCTTAATCAGCTACTTTAAATTACATTCTCAGCTATCAAATATTTCAAACATAAAGAAAAATACAGAGAATAATAGACCAGTATCATCTTTTATACTTAACCCAAATTTACGAAAGCTTGAACAAATAGAAATGCTCATGATTTTGATCAGGAAAATAAAAATTATAAATAAGTCAGTTCCCCCTGTAAATGCAATGTGATCCCAGTGATAATATCAGTAAGGTGTTTTTTTTTTTGTTGTTGTTGTTGTTGTTTTTAAATTAGGTTCATTCTAAAACTCCTTTAGGGAAGAAATAAATTCCTGATTGCCTAGAAAATTCTACAAGAATAATGTGGGAGGACTAGCTACACTATACATTGAAACTTATGAACACTGGAGTGGGTTGCCATTTCCTTCTCCAATGCATGAAAGTGAAAAGTGAAAGTGAAGTCACTGAGTCATGTCCAACTCTCAGCGACCCCATGGACTGCAGCCCACCAGGCTCCTCCACCCATGGGATTTTCCAGGCAAGAGTACTGGAGTGGGGTGCCATTGCCTTCTCCATTTAAAACCTATAGTAAATACAATTGTATGGTTCATGAACATGAAGAGAAAGTAACCATCAAATCAATGTTTATTTTTGTTTTCATCCTTATTAATCATCATCAGTAACAGCAGCATGTCCTAATCCCCTAAAATCCTATCCTCCCCCAAATCCATATGTCCCAGTGTCCTATGTGAGCAAAATAAAAACCCTCATTTGCTTAAGTCACTTTGCTCTTTTATCTTTTGATGCATAAGAGACTACCCTCAATTTAGTGGTTTAAAACAACTAGCAATCACTTATTTTGCTCATAGATCTGTGATTTAGGATTCAGCAAGGGCAGCACTATTTGCTCCACATAAGGACAACTGCACAAGCTTGAAAGTAGAGGCTGATAGCATTTTTTAGCTCATCCATATCTGGCACTCAATCCTGGTTGTTGTCAGGGCCCTCACCAGGTTCTGTTTGCTGCAAGCCCTGTTGTGGCCTCTCCATGTGGCTGCTTGCTTCCTTGTGATGTGAACAGTGGACTCAGTTGTTGAGATGAGAAATCTCCTGCAGTCTAATTGTCACTTCTTTTGGTTATCTCTTTTTCATCAGATTAATATTAAGAATTACTTTATGCTTTGGTGTTCTACAATTTCACCTAAATGGATTTACCTTTATTTATCCCACTTTAAACTTGATATGCTTCTTTAATATAAGTACCTTTCATCAATTCTGGAAAATTCTCAGCAGTTATTTCTTCAGTGTTTTTCATCTCATTATCTGTTTTCTCCTTCTGGAAATTCTTTTATATATATATATATATGTCTTTCCCATGGAATCAAAAAAATCTTTTCATTTCTCCTTTATATATTTTTTTCTTTTTACCCCCTGCAATGAAAGCACAGAGTTTTAACCACTGGATCATCAGGGAAGTCCCTCCTTTACATTTTTTCCTTGTATGATACATTCTGGGTTTTCTCTAAGATTTTTCTTCCAGTTGACTCTTCAGCTATTTCTACTCCATTTATTTAGTTTGTATTTCATCAGTTTGGCTTTTCAGTTTTAGAAGTTCTATTTGGTTTCAATACTTTCATTTATCTCCTTCACGTGGTTTCTATTTCTTCATCTACATCTTTAAGGATTTTGAGAATGCCACATGTTAGACTTTTCTATTATCTCAAACTTTTGGAATACTAATTTACGTGTTTGTGGTAACCACTGATTTTCCTCATATTGAACTGATTCTTCAGATGACTTGAAACATAGGTGTTGTTAGCTCATCTTTAGCATGTGCCGTGGAGTGAATGTTTGTGTCCCTACCCCCTCACTCCCAAATTCATATTTTGAAATATAGTACTCAGTGTGATGGTAATTGGAGGGTAGTACATTTGGATGTGATTAGGACATGAGGGCAAACTCTTCATGACTGTGGTTAGTGCTCTTTATAAAAGAGACCCCATAAAGCTCCCTTGTCCCTTCTTCCATGTGAGTGAGAAAATAGCGTCTGTGAACCAGGAAGCAAGCTCTCACCATACGCTGAATCTGCCAGTACCTTGATCTTGGACTTCCCAGCCTCCAGAACTGTGAGAAATAAATGTTTGTTGTTTAATCCTCACAGTCTATGGTATTTTATTATGGCAACCCAAACAAACTTAGCACAGCATAAGTACAAGATCATGAATGGTCCTTCAGAACAATTTTTTATTTCTTCAAGACCTTGCAACTTTTATCTTCTCAGCTTCTAATTCTTTCACTTATGTTGCTGTTTGGTTGCCCAGTTGTGTCCAACTCTGCAGCCCCATGGCACACCGGGCCTCTCTGTCCCTCTCCATCTTCCGAAGTTTGCCCAAGTCCATGCCCATTGGTGATGCCATCCAGCCGTCTCATCCTCTGATGCCCTCTTCTCCTTCTGCACTCAATCTTTCACCTATCAGTTCAGTTCAGTTGGTCAGTCATGTCCAACTCTTTGCTACCCCATGGACTGCAGCACGCCAGGCTTCCCTGTCCATCACCAACTCTGAGGGTTACTCAAACTCATGTCCATCGAGTTGGTGTTGCCATCCAATCATCTCATCCTCTGTTGTCCCCTTCTCCTCCCACCTTCAATCTTTCCCATCATCAGGGTCTTTTCAAATGAATCAGTTCTTCACATCTGGTGGCCGAAGTATTAGAATTTCAGCTTCAGCATCAGTCCTTTCATCTATAATAAAGTGTAGATTTGGATCCTGTACCTATACATGAGACTTTGATTTCTAGCAGGGGTGTCTTTCCCTTATTCAGAGTACAGGGTAGAAGACAGGCTTCATCACTGCCTCCCTAGCCCTATAGGTAGAATTTTTCTAGTTCCCTTTTTGGAAAGAGGCATCCTTTCCAAGATCCTGGACTAAGTTCAGTTTCTCATTCCCAGATAGGAGCATAGCCATATGCCCTGTTTCTGGAGGGTACTTAAACTGAAGCCATTTCATCATAAGATTGTATATACTTCACAAATCTCTGAGTTCTTTTTTTAATTTCTGGAAGTGAAAATGAAAATCAGTCACTAAGTCATGTCCGACTCTTTGATGACTGTCCGTGGGATTTCCCAGGCAAGAATACTGAAGTGGGTTACCATTCCTTTTCCAGGGGATCTTCCTAACCCAGGGATCAAACCCAGGTCTCCTGCTTGGCACATGAATTTTTTATTTCTAGCACCTGATAAATTCTTCTTTCTTTTTTCTTAGACTTGGATAAGTATTAAAGCCACATGTCTGTCATACTTTTAATAAGTTCTTTTTGTATTTAAAGTGAAAGGATGTGCTGAGTCAGCTTACTCTGCCCTCCTGTCAGAAGTTAATGTAGTTAACAGTGTTTATATATTTCTTGGGGTAGCGTTCTTAGAGAATCTGCATTGAGTCACTGGCTGCTCATTAAAAATGTGGGTTCTTGGGTTTCATCTATGTTTTATTGCATCGAAATCTGGAGATGGTGCTAGAAAGCATCTGTTTTATTGTGGACTAAAAAGTAAGTGTGTAGCAAAGTTGCAGGAAATGATTTATAGAGAGAGAAATCAATTGTGTTTCTAGACAGAGAACAATGGGAAATTGAAATTTTAAAAAAAGCAATATTACTTACAAAAGCATTAAGAAATACAAATTGCTTAAAGATACACTTGACAAAAGATGTGGAAAACTATAAAACATTGCTGAGAGAAATTAAAGACAAAATTGAATGAAGAACTGTACCTTGTTAATATAGGTAAATTAAATACTAAGATGTCATCTTTCTCCAAAATTCATTTATGGATTCAATACAATTCAAATTAAGATCCAAGTTGCTTTTTTTTTTTTTTTGATAGAAATTGACAAACTTATTCTCAAATTCCTATGGAAATGCAAAGAATTTAGAATTGTACCAAAACAACTTTGGGATAGAAGAATAAAATTGAAAGGCTACTATGACTTGATTTCAAGACAACTCTAAGCTATGATAATCAAGATAGAGACTTCCTAAGTGGCTCAGTGGTAACGAATCTGCCTGTCAATACAGGATGCACAGTAGACACAAGTTTGATCCCTGGGTTGGGAAGATTCTCTGAAGGAGGAAATGGCAACCAGTATTCTTGTCTTTAAAATTCCATGGACTGACTGACCCTGGTGGGTTACAGTCCATGGGGTCACAAAGAGTTGGACATGCCTAAGTGACTGAGCATACACACAGTCAAGATAATCCAGGATAATATCCCCATCTCAAAATTCTTAATCATGTCTTTTGTCATGTGAGACAGTATTCACCCTTTTGTGGTATGAGGTAATATTTATAGGTTCCAGGAATTAGGACGTGGTTATCTTTGGGGCCATTATTTGGCCTACCACAGACCCTGTGTTGGTGCCCAGTTGTTTTAGCTCTTTATACTATGGAGTCCATCTTTCCTACTGATTCTCAGCACCTGCTGTGTCATAAGTCAAGTTTACATATATGTGTGCATTTATTCTGAGTTTTGTATTCTGTCGCCTCAGTTATTTTGCACTTTTTGCCCAATACCACACTCTCTTAATTACAATGTATTTATAATAGATTTTAGTAGATGAAAGGGCAAGTCCCCTCACTTGGTGTTTCTTTAGAAATGTTTTGGTTAATATTGGCCCTTTAATTTTTACACTTAAATTTTATAAAGAACCATCAAATTATACCTGCTGGCATTTTGTTTAGTAGCACATTAAAATTATAGATTTAGGAAACAATTCCATTCACCATTGCAACGAAAAGAATAAAATACTTAGGAATATATCTACCTAAAGAAACTAAAGACCTATATATAGAAAACTATAAAACACTGATGAAAGAAATCAAAGAGGACACTAATAGATGGAGAAATATACCATGTTCATGGATTGGAAGAATCAATATAGTGAAAATGAGTATACTACCCAAAGCAATTTACAAATTCAATGCAATCCCTATCAAGCTACCAGCCACATTTTTCACAGAACTAGAACAAATCATTTCAAGATTTGTATGGAAATACAAAAAACCTCGAATAGCCAAAGCAATCTTGAGAAAGAAGAATGGAACTGGAGGAATCAACTTGCCTGACTTCAGGCTCTACTACAAAGCCACAGTCATCAAGACAGTATGGTACTGGCACAAAGACAGACATATAGATCAATGGAACAAAATAGAAAGCCCAGAGATAAATCCACACACATATGGACACCTTATCTTTGACAAAGGAGGCAAGAATATACAATGGAGTAAAGACAATCTCTTTAACAAGTGGTGCTGGGAAAACTGGTCAACCACTTGTAAAAGAATGAAACTAGATCACTTTCTAACACCGCACACAAAAATAAACTCAAAATGGATTAAAGATCTAAATGTAAGATCAGAAACTATAAAACTCCTAGAGGAGAACATAGGCAAAACACTCTCAGACATAAATCACAGCAGGATCCTCTATGATCCACCTCCCAGAATTCTGGAAATAAAAGCAAAAATAAACAAATGGGATCTAATTAAAATTAAAAGCTTCTGCACAACAAAGGAAAATATAAGCAAGGTGAAAAGACAGCCTTCTGAATGGGAGAAAATAATAGCAAATGAAGCAACTGACAAACAACTCATCTCAAAAATATACAAGCAACTTATGCAGCTCAATTCCAGAAAAATAAACGACCCAATCAAAAAATGGGCCAAAGAACTAAATAGACATTTCTCCAAAGAAGACATACGGATGGCTAACAAACACATGAAAAGATGCTCAACATCACTCATTATTAGAGAAATGCAAATCAAAACCACAATGAGGTACCACTTCACACCAGTCAGAATGGCTGCGATCCAAAAATCTGCAAGCAATAAATGCTGGAGAGGGTGTGGAGAAAAGGGAACCCTCCTACACTGTTGGTGGGAATGCAAACTAGTACAGCCACTATGGAGAACGGTGTGGAGATTCCTTAAAAAATTGCAAATAGAACTACCTTATGACCCAGCAATCCCACTTCTGGGCATACACACCGAGGAAACCAGAACTGAAAGAGACACATGTACCCCAATGTTCATCGCAGCACTGTTTATAATAGCCAGGACATGGAAACAACCTAGATGTCCATCAGCAGATGAATGGATAAGAAAGCTGTGGTACATATACACAATGGAGTATTACTCAGCCGTTAAAAAGAATTCATTTGAATCAGTTCTGATGAGATGGATGAAACTGGAGCCGATTATACAGAGTGAAGTAAGCCAGAAAGAAAAACACCAATACAGTATACTAACACATATATATGGAATTTAGGAAGATGGCAATGACGACCCTGTATGCAAGACAGGGAAAGAGACACAGATGTGTATAGCGGACTTTTGGACTCAGAGGGAGAGGGAGAGGGTGGGATGATTTGGGAGAATGACATTCTAACATGTATACTATCATGTGAATTGAATCGCCAGTCTATGACGCAGGATGCAGCATGCTTGGGGCTGGTGCATGGGGATGACCCAGAAAGTTGTTATGGGGAGGGAGGTGGGAGGGGGGTTCATGTTTGGGAATGCATGTAAGAATTAAAGATTTTAAAATTTTAAAAATAAAAAACTAAAATTAAAAAAAAAATAAAAAAAAATTATAGATTTAGATCAGTTGGAGAAAATTTGACAGTTTTATAACATTGAGTCTTCTCTTCAAAACATAACCTAGTTCTCCATTTATTTAGATCTTTATTAATATCTTTCAGTAAAGAAGTTTTACAATTTGTTCCTTGAAGGTCTTATGTATATTTTATTAGATTTATTCCTAGGTACTTTATATTTTTGTTGCTATTTTAAACAATATCTTGAAAGTTAATTTTTGACTGTTGCCCTCTATAGAAATGCAGTTGATTTTTGTATACTAATTTAATAACCATCAATCTTACTGTGTCTTATTAATTTTAAAAAAATGGTTATAGATTCTTTAGGATTTTTCAGATAAGATCATCCTAAAATGTGAGTAATGACGGTTTGTTCTTTCTATTTATACATTTTCCCCCTTTTTCTTGTCTCATTGCACAAGAATGGAGCTCAAGTATCATATTGAATATCTAGTATATCTTAGATGGCAGGTTTTTGAAAGCCCATGGTTACATTTTCTGGTCTTTGATACAATGTAGTCTAGTACATTCACAGATTTTAGGGCAGGGAAAGAGGTTTTACAGCACATCTCCGTGCTTCTTACCTGTGAAACCAGGACACTATAATCATAAGTGAGAAGCTTCCCTATTTTAAAAATATTGTAATAGTTTGATCTTCTGTTACGGAATCTATTCTTAGAGCTTTCTAGTTCCTGCAGGCTTTTCCACCTTGCTGCCTTTTGCCAAAACAAGAAAAATCCCTGCTTCGAAAATCTTGTGGAAAGGTAGCATTTGTAATGCAACACTAAAATTTAAATTAACTCTGGCAAATGCAAGTCTGGGTATTACTTTACTCCTGTTCTGCTCTGGGTTAGGGAAATGGCTAGTTACAAATAAGACAGTTACCTTTGAAGTAATTAATAATTCCCAAAGAAACATTGGCTCATGCTTTATTATAACACCTCTCCTCTTTTTGTTTTTGTTTTTTGTTTTTTGTTTTTTTTTTTTAAAGGAAGGCAGACGATGTAACAGATTGGGAAAGCTTTAAGCCTGACAATAATGAATAGGCTTGCAGTTTATTCCACAATACATTTGCAGTTCTCTTTCTTTGCCATTCTGAAAGTTGGATCTCTGTCAAAATACTTTCCTCTTGACCAGGGAGTATGAATCACTGCCTTCACAATAGGTTTGAAGATTAAAACTCTAAAATACTGAAGTAGGGTAATAACGTTTGGGCTGTCTGAAAATTTTACTGATGTTCTTGAGTGTTGTCAAGCTAGCACCTGATCTGTACTTCCAGGGATCCCATGGATTGGGGGAACCCTTTGAATAAATCAACTGTCCCAAATATTACAAAGGTTGCTCTTGTTTGTTGTAATCAAAGCAGTCCTTGCCTGATGACCACCGTGTTGCCAAGCGCTAGAGGGGACAGAGACGAGTGTGTGTGTGCCTGTGTGTATGCTCAGTTGTGTCTGACTCCTTGCGACCCCATGGACTGTAGCCCTCCAGACTCTTCTGTCCATGGGATTTCCCAGGCAAGAATACTGGAGTGGGTTTCCATTTCCTTCTCTAGGGGGTTTTCCTGACCCAGGGATGGAACTCGTGTCTCCTGTGGCTCCTGCATTGGCAGGAGGATTATTTACCACTGTGCCACCTGGGAAGCTCAGAGACAAATATCCTTGTTTTTAAAAGGATAGTTAGGGAGAGAAGGTACTAAAGATACAGAACCTAAATAGCAATAGAAGACAATGAAACATAAAATATCACAAGGAGTTATAATGATGACATTTAGTTAATTAATAACCAGTAATATCACTTGGTTGTTCAAAATGTATTTGCTGTAATATTGAAAATTACATCTAATGTAGCATCAAAATTATTTCAGATGTTTAAAATGTTACAAGCAGAGCAAATACATATTTTTTCCTTAAATAGCTTGAGATTATAATGGTATAAGGAGAACCTATTAAATTATCAAATATTTAGAGCATTGATTTTTGAGGGAGAACATGGAGAGACAGAAACTATTCAACACTGTTAATACTATTGATGTTTATGTGTAAATTAATGAAACCATTCTGGAAGATAATATAGCCATAGCTGTCAAACTATCAAATGTGCATCCTTTTGTTCTGGCATTATACTTCCAATTGTGGTGAGCTGGGTAATTTAGATTAACTTCCTCAGTCTCTCTCTCACATGCACACAATCTCAGAGCAATTAAAAGAATAAAAGAACAAGAAAAAATATATATATATATATTTTTTTTAACATTTCATTTTTACTATTTTTTTTTAAATTTTTATTTTTACTTTATTTTACTTTACAGTACTGTATTGGTTTTGCCATACATTGACATGAATTCACCACGGGTGTACATGCCTTCCCAAACATGAACCCCCTCCAACCTCCCTCCCCATAACATCTCTCTGGGTCATCCCCGTGCACCAGCTCCAAGCATGCTGTATCCTGCGTCAGACATAGACTGGCGATTCATTTCTTACATGATAGTATACATGTTAGAATGCCATTCTCCCAAACCATCCCACCCTCTCCCTCTCCTTCTGAGTCCAAAAGTCCACTCTATACATCTGTGTCTCTTTTGCTGTCTTGCATACAGGGTCATCATTGCCATCTTTCTAAATTCCAAATATATGTGTTAGTTACTATACTGGTGTTTTTCTTTCTGGCTTACTTCACTCTGTATAATCGGCTCCAGTTTCATCCATCTCATTAGAACTAATTCAAATGTATTCTTTTTAATGGCTGAGTAATACTCCATTGTGTATATGTACCACAGCTTTCTTATCCATTCATCTGCTGATGGACATCTAGGTTGTTTCCATGTCCTGGCTATTATAAACAGTGCTACGACGAACATTGGGGTACATGTGTCTCTTTCAATTCTGGTTTCCTCGGTGTGTATGCCCAGCAGTGGGATTGCTGAGTCATAAGGCAGGTCTATTTGCAATTTTTTAAGGAATCTCCACACTGTTCTCCAAAGTGGCTGTACTAGTTTGCATTCCCACCAACAGTGTAGGAGGGTTCCCTTTTCTCCATACCCTCTCCAGCATTTATTGCTTGCAGACTTTTGGGTCGCAGACATTCTGACTGGTGTGAAGTGGTACCTCATTGTGGTTTTGATTTGCATTTCTCTAATAATGAGTGATGTTGAGCATCTTTTCATGTGTTTGTTAGCCATCCGTATGTCTTCTTTGGAGAAATGTCTATTTAGTTCTTTGGCCCATTTTTTGATTGGGTCATTTATTTTTCTGGAATTGAGCTGCATAAGTTGCTTGTATATTTTTGAGATTAGTTGTTTGTCAGTTGCTTCATTTGCTATTATTTTCTCCCATTCAGAAGGCTGTCTTTTCACCTTGCTTATATTTTCCTTTGTTCTGCAGAAGCTTTTAATTTTAATTAGATCCCATTTGTTTATTTTTGCTTTTATTTCCAGAATTCTGGGGGGTGGATCATAGAGGATCCTGCTGTGATTTATGTCTGAGAGTGTTTTGCCTATGTTCTCCTCTAGGAGTTTTATAGTTTCTGGTCTTACATTTAGATCTTTAATCCATTTTGAGTTTATTTTTGTATGTGGTGTTAGAAAGTGACCTAGTTTCATTCTTTTACAAGTGGTTGACCAGTTTTCCCAGCACCACTTGTTAAAGAGATTGTCTTTACTCCATTGTATATTCTTGCCTCCTTTGTCAAAGATAAGGTGTCCATATGTGTGTGGATTTATCTCTGGGCTTTCTATTTTGTTCCATTGATCTATATGTCTGTCTTTGTGCCAGACCCTGATGCTGGGAAAGATTGAGGGTAGGAGGAGATGGCGACGACAGATGATGAGATGGTTGGATGGCATCACCAACACAATGGACATGGGTTTGGGTAGACTCCAGGACTTGGTGATGGACAGGGAGGCCTGGCGTGCTGCAGTTCATGAGGTCGCAAAGAGTCGGACACGACTGAGCAACTGAACTGAACTGAACTGAACTGAACTGAATGTTCTAAGGTATCTTTTATATATGAGAAATTTAACTTCTCTTCTGTATGTAGGATGATCCTCACCACATACCCTTCTTGGTAGAATGGAGAAAATAGTCACCTCAGTGATTTGGTGCAGGGCTTAATTCTGTCACAGACTCTTGCTGCCAGTGGTTAGATTTGGTTATCTGGGATCACTAATATCCCCTAGTTACCACCCAGTTCCTGGAGGAAGATAACATCTTAATAGGGTTTCAGATTATATCTACATTTTCTTATGTACACTGACCAGCCAGCCCTCCATCAAAAATAACCAAGTATATAAGGAGATAATACAATCTGATGGAATATTAAGATAAACAGTGAGAGCAAACCTATAGAGAGCCAAGTAATAGAATTTTTCAGACACAGATTTTTTTTAATGTTCTCACTGAAAACATTGAGCAGAGGTCTGGGAACTACAAAAATCCAATAGGAAGTCTTGCACTGAAAAGCTATGATGACAAATTAAGAACTCAGTAGATGAATTTAATAGCCTGTTAGGTACAGCCAGAGGTAGATTTTGTAAACTGGAAATTAAATAAAATAACCAGTACACTAAAGCATGTGAGGACATAATGCAGAAAAGAGCATAAGAACTGAGGGGAATGGGGCAAAAAGCGTGTGTGTGTGTGTGTGTGTGTGTGTGTGTGTGTGTGTGTAAAGAAATGGGAAAATGGAGCATAAGCAGTATTTGAAGAGATAATGACTTTAAAATTCTCCGAATTGTTGAAAGATATTTATCCATAGATTCAAGAAATGCAGTAAATCTCACAAAGGATAAATCCTAACTACAAGAATGTTACAGTCAAACTGCAGAAAAACAAAGAAAATCTTAAAGTGGTCATAGAAAAGACATATTATCTCAAATGAGCAATAAGACAGTCAACTGAATTCTCAATAGAAATGGTAGAAGACAAGAAAGAATAGCATGATGTCTTCAAAGTGCTTGAAGAAAATATACAGGAAACTGATCATAAATGTATTCAGGGACATTAATTATACTATATGTTGGAATGAGAAGTTGGAAACCGCTTAAATATCCACAGAAGGGAGTGGTTAAAAGTATTTAGTACATCTTTAGGTGATGATATGTAAAAATGTTCCAGATGTATTCAGTCAGTTCAGTTCAGTCGCTCAGTCGTGTCCAACTCTTTGCAACCCCATGGACTGCAGCATGCCAGGCATCCCTGTCCATCACCAACTCCCGGAGCTTCCTCAGACTCATGCCCATTGAGTCAGTGATGCCATCCAACCATCTTATCCTCGGTCATCCCCTTCTCCTCCCGCCTTAAATCTTTCCCAGCATCAGGGTCTTTTCCAGTGAGTCAGTTCTTCACATGAGGTGGCCAAAATATTGGAGTTTCAGCTTCAGCGTTAGTCCTGCCAGTGAATATTCAGGACTGATTTCATTTAGGATTAACTGGTTTGATCTCCTTGCAGTCCAAGGGGCTCTCAACAGTCTTCTCCAACGCCACAGTACAAAAGCATCAATTCAGCACTCAGCCTTCTTTATGGTCCAACTCTCACATCCATACATGACTACTGGAAAAACCATAGCTTTGACTAGACGGACCTTTGTAGGCAAAGTAATGTCTCTGCTTTTTAATATGCTGTCTGGGTTGGTCATAGCTTTCTTCCCAGGGAGCAAGCATCTTTTAATTTCATGGCTGGCGTCACCATCTGCAGTGATTTTGGAGCCCAAGAAAATAAAGTCTGGATTCCATTTCCTCTACATGAAAGAAGGTGCAAAGTGAGGGTCAGATTAGACTCCTGGACTCAAATCTGTTAATGCCCTGGCTCCTCCTAAATCTAGGAAAGATCAGTGTGAACAAGTCTCTTGGAGCCCCATGTCGACTCTCATCTTATGGTCATATTTTAGAGACCATTTCTCTTTGATTTAGAGATATTATTTTCCTTTATAAGAAATTTAAGGATACAGTTAAGATATTGGGTTAAATTCTTTTTTAAAGTTTTTTTTTCTGCTAAAAGTTCAGTCTCACTTGCAATATAAGCTGTTCTCTAAAGTTAAGAAAGTAATAGTATTTTTGTTTCTCAAAGATAAGCTAATTATTTAGCATTGGTTAAATTATATTCCCTCAGTACATTGCAGGGAGCTGTTGCAATAATCTTGACTGTTTTTGCTAATAAGAAGTTGTGGGTGATCTAGGGTAATAGAGCATCATTTAGGGTAATAAAATCTGAGTTGTTTTTACAGGTCGAGAGATCCGTCTGCCCCTCCGAATCAAAGGGGAAGGAATGGGACCAAAGATTCATTTCAACTTTGAGTTGCTGGATATTGGAAAAGTTTTTATTGGATCTGTACATTGTTACGAGGTAAACATTAGGATTGTTCATTGAGACTCAAAAGTATGTGCTGTTTTTGTTTGATTTTATGTGTTTTTATTGATAGGAAATTTTTGACATCATATTTTTTACTGTTACATCTGTTTGGACCCCAAATGATCAAACTCCTCTTCCTCCGTCCCAGTCTTACTGAAGGAAGCAACTTTTTTCCATCCCTTTCAGCCCTTCTAACTTTATGAAAGGCATCAAATTCATAATTTTATTGATTTTATCAGCATCATTTTATGAATTGCAAAGGGGGACACCATAAATATTATACGTCTCCCTATCTGTTTAATTCTTGTTCTCTGACAACATAAATTCTACAGATCAGAGAATGGAGGACCTTTTACATTTTCCAGAATGTCCTAATGAGGATAGCTGTTTTCACACTTCCGAGTTTTCTCTAATTTAAAATTTTAATTTAATTTTCTCTGATTTAAAAACCAATCATCCTGATTCCTGGAAGCAATCTCCCTGTGTTATCTTTCCAATTAAATAGAAAATTATTTTTTTCCATGGTGTTCCCATGGGTTCATGAGGATCAAAATTACTGCACTGTCACTTCATCATTAAATTCTTGTCTAGGACATTTGTTTACACTATATAAAACTATAACCTAGAAAGGTTATTGTAGAAAGACTCCTAAATTGTGTTTCCATGTCTATAGATGTAAAAACGAAAGCCTTCATTTAGTGAGAGACAAACAGGCACCAGGTTCCATGCTTTATTATGTGTACATGCCTACATATGCGTGTGTCATTTCCATTTTTTACGTACCTATTTTATAAATGAGAAATATGAGGCATAGCAATTAATTCAACATTCTCGCCCATCAGGTGTGTGGGCCACACATGTATTAGTTCTCTTGGTCCTCACAAAACCCATATGAAGTAGATACAATGACTGTTCCCATTTTATAGCTGAGGAAGGTAGATAAGGTAATGCTACATACTATAACAAACAAATACAATCACATATCTATTTTCTTCCTGACATAAAGTCCCAGACAAGCTTGCTCATCAGCAGAGGGCTCTCTTCCTGCGGAGGATCAGGAACTCAGCCTCCTTCTATCTCATGGCTCTGGCCCCCCTTGCCCCTCACATGTGACTTGCAAGATTGTGGTCTCACGTGTATCACACTGACAGTAGAAGAAAGAGCATGGAGGGATGCGCACAAGAGGTTTCTATAGGAGGCAGCACCAGCAGTGGCACGTATCACATTCTATTAGGGTCTGTGGCTGCAACGGTGACTGGGAAATGTAGTCTAGCTGTAGGCACAGGAAGAAGAGGATATAGGTCCAGTGAGCAGCCAACTTGACTCTGCCACATTTGTTAAGTAACTTGGCAAGGTCACATAGCTTGGAAATGTTAGTGAGCAGTGAGTGACTAGGGCCCTACATCCTGGGGGAAGAGAAGGCCCTGGGCTGGCTTGTCCGTCTCTTGGCATCTCATGGTGGACAAATCCAGTCTACAGGCAACTCACCTCTCAGCCCAGCCTAACTTGGCATGGAAGGTAAGTGCCCAGCTGATGTTGAGAGCTTCCTGCTGTGTCATTGGTCATCACATTCGTCAGAGTTAAGGATAGCCCAAATGGGATGATTTGAAAGGTAAATAGAGATGTTAATGTCATGTTGATGTGGAATATACCTAAGAGCACACTTTAAGTGAAGTAATCAGTTGCGTGACTGTCATAAAATGAAAAGTACACACCCACCATGTTGCGTTGTGCTGTATTGCATTCTGAAAAAAATAGTCACTTAGAGGGAAACAGGTATGAATTCTTATTGAGTTGATATTATGCCTGTAATTTATCCAGAATAAATTCCACTTGTACCTTACAGACTGTGTCTTATAGATGCTACAGCAGAAAAGAGCATTTAGTTTTGATGCAAAATGGATAGGGTTTGCCCGAATATAATAATAATTTCTTACAAATTTTAAGAGAAGTGTATTTGAGCCCATCACTTCCCACCCTCCCACATTTGAACAGTAACAAACCACAGCCAGCTAAATATGTGTTAAATGAAGTGTAGCATTAGACTGGACAGTTTTGAGAACTGTGCAGTGCCAGAGAAGGTCATGGTAAGGTGCTTCTTATAGGAATATTTTGCACGCACTGCGTATTTAATGCTGATGCCTCATTGCATCTCTGTTTCAATTTATTACATTACCTACTTGAGACAAATTTGAATAACTAGCTATTGCTCTTAGTCATTGCTGAGCTTGGCAGATACATAAAGGATAATCCCCAAGAGTATACACTGTTCCCCAGTGTAATTAGAAGAAAACCAGATGAGAGGTGAAGTTCTTCTATAAATTTCCCCCTCTCCAAGGAGTTGGGCTATAGGGTAAGAGCATTACTAGTAAACAGAAGATGTCAGAATTGTGCTGCCAAACAATTTCCTGGATTCCCTATACATAAATAGTTTCTGATTTGTCGGGGGGAGAAGAATGAAACGCATATTCTTTAAAATTGAGTTGGCCCCTTATAGAAAATCTGAGTAAGACAACAGAAAAGGTAGTCCTTGCACCAGCTCAGAGAGGAGAACAATGGTCCTTCAAGTTACCACCAGTATCTTTGAGTTGCCTTCAAGTTACCACTTCAAGTACATATCAGTTGCATCTTAAGCACAGATAAATCTTAAACCCATTCGGCTTAACAATGGGTATATAAATATCAATCACTGTCCTTTGTGAACACTCATTGCCACTCACTAGTCTAAAAGTAATTTAATAAATTTCATTTTCATGGCAATCTGAGAAGTTAGTAGTATTATATTTTACAGGTAGGGAAATAGGCACAGAGACGCTAAGCAGGTTCTACACGGTCATATAGCTTGTAAAGTCAGTGGAAAAGCTGGGATTTGAACCCAGGCATTTGACTTCTGAGACCATGGTCATAATCACTTTTCTACATGGTCTTTTTAAAAGGAGTAAAGAATAAAATGTGGTTCCTATGACCAAGGAACTTAGAACAAGGGAAATGGGAAATAAATGAGTAACATCAAGTAACAGGTATCTTTTGGTGAATTATCCATCTTCTCTTGGCAGGGGCAGTTTCTTCCTTTGCAAGAGCCTCTGTCTCTATCCTACTTATGCTCTTGATTCCTTCTTCTCTGCTCCTCAGGAGGCAACCTAATCTAGTGGACCCCCTACACCCACCTAACCCTATTACCTTGGTTACCTAGTCCCCTTTTCTTATTACAACATCAAACATCTAGTCTGGGCCTTGAGTGCATTATCTCATTTAATAATATAAATAGACTAGATCTCCTCTACCATACCTTCCTACAGCTTTGCCATCCCCATTTTCTCTTTTACCACTAATATTGTCAAAACAGCAATCTGGAACAGTCAACCACTATTTCCTCTGTACCTGCACACTCCCTAAACATTTGTACTCTGGATTCCACAATCACGCTCTTTTGGAATTGCTTTCTTCTTTGAGGGCAGGGATGGCCTAATTAAAAATAAAATATCTGTAGCATTTTCTCAAAGCTTATTCGCCTTGACCTCTGTCCACATTCAACCTCTTTTGGAAATTCTCTTGTGGCTTGCTTAGTTCCTGACATGCCTCACATCCCTTTTTGAAGCTCTCTTCATTATCTCCTCTTTTTTTTTCCCTCGTGTTTGAGTGTAGGTTGAGGGTACTTTCTCCATACAGAGAATGGCTGTTCACTTGTTCAGGTGTAAACATTGGCAAGGAATGGAGACTGTGTTCTAGAAGTCCAGGAGTAGGACTGTGTGGCAATACTACAGGCTCACGGCAGCACCTGTGGCACGTGGCAGCAGGGGCGGTAGCCAGAGCCAGCGTAGAGGCCTCTAAGTGCCAAGCATGAGCTTTCTGCACACACACCGAGTGTGCAATCAACTATGGGCAAATTGGTTCCAGAAACTGATATATAGGAATAAAACTTCTCTGTAGTAAAACCGTAGCTTGCATAAGCATCCCCAAACAGTTATCCCTCCATTAGAGTTTGAGATGAAAATATCACAATAGAATGAAATCTAATGGTGCAACAAAGAGAATCTTTGCAATCTGGAATCCACAGTTATGTCTCATCTACATTATTCAAGCTACATTATAAAGATAGGCTTAGATAGTTCTTGCTTCTCTATTCTGACTTGATTTTTACTTTCCAGCATGTCACTTAATCCCAGCCTTCTCATGTGTATAAGAGAAAGACCTACCTTCCCTTGATAATTTCATGGATAGAATAAAAGGTATTTTAAGGTTCTTCTTTCAGTAGATGTGACTATGATCAGTCTTTATAGCATAAGTATAATACATATGAGTAACTCCATTTTAAAGAGGAGATAAAAACACAAAATTATTTTCTGGCTTGGGACTCCTGTCTTTAAACAGAACACCGTTCATTTTTCCCCTGAAGCTTTTCTTTGGAGCTGTCTTCCTGCAGCTGTCTCTGTGTTGGTGCTTATATGAAAATAAATCAGAGTCCCGTTGCCTACTTTTTTCATTCTTTTTTTGATACAGGCAGTGCTATCCAACAAAGGCAGCATTGATGCCCTCTTCAATGTGATCCCTCCAGTTTCACCTCTGGGGGCCTGCTTTGTTTTCAGTCCCAGAGAAGGCATCATCAAACCAAGCGGAGTCCAGGCTGTCCAGATCTCCTTCAGTTCTGCCATCCTAGGGCACTTTGAAGAAGAGTTCCTGGTCAATGTGAATGGGTCACCTGAGCCTGTGAAATTGACCATTAGGTAAGTTGCTTCTACAAGTAATATGGAAACTGAAGTTTTTACCTACTGCGTTCTTAAACTTCAAAACTAGATCACTTCACACATTAATGGAGAATTACTAGGTTGACAGAATGTTTATTTTTTGTTAATAACACTATTGATACCTATCTGAAAATAACAATATGACTCCCTACTGATTACTTTTTAACACCCAGGCACAAACATAAAATGTAAAAATAAAATCCTCTCATAAAATTATTTTAAAAACCAGAACTAGATCATGTCTTGAATATCCATATCTGTCTTTGTTGATATGAATACCTCAATATATAAGGGTGTTTTAAATTTCTACCAGCGTTTCTGTGGTAGACATGTATAACTTCTTGTAATATGGATGCAGTTGCCCTTTTGGAATCTAGTTTTTCTTTAAATTACAGCCTTATAAAATAAAGACTTAAATTAGTTTCTGCTTACTCTCTCTGTTTTAGTATGTTTAGGGAAAGTAAGTTACTAACACCTGGATAAAATCATGTTCTATGACTAAGCTTTGGCTGTTACCTATTAATAGTTTCTCTAAACTTTCATCTTTTGTTTTTCTCCCATCTTTTGTTTTTATTTTAAGGAAATTATTTGAATGGTCTTATGCCTAATGCTGCCAGGAATTGTAAAAGTCTATTCACAGTATCTGTCAGTCAGCACTAGACACTTGCAACTTTGGTGCTAGACATCTTTTGATGCCTTCCCTGGCTGCTCTCTTTGTCGTCAGGTTTTAAGAAGTTTTCTGTGACCAGCCCCATTGGCAGACCTATAACTTTGGTTCCTGGTGCTTTAGAAGTTCATGTCTTCAGAATAGATTGCAGATTCCATTTGGATTCCTACAGAAACAGGTTGTTAATTAGTCGATAGTCTCTCTTATTTTGGCTCAGTAGCCTAGCAGGGAGAAGGCAATGGCACCCTACTCCAGTACACTTGCCTGGAAAATCCCATGGACGGAGGAGCCTGGTAGGCTGCAGTCCATGGGGTCACTAAGAGTCGGACACGACTGAGTGACTTCACTTTCACTTTTCACTTTCATGCCTTGGAGAAGGAAATGGCAACCCACTCCAGTGTTCTTACCTGTAGAATCCCAGGGACAGGGGAACCTGGTGGGCTGCAGTCTATGGGGCTGCACAGAGTTGGACATGACTGAAATGACTTAGCAGCAGCAGCAGCCTAGCAGGACCTCACTCCATCTACAGCTGAGGTATCTCCCTTGGGGTCTAGAGATGACATAGAAAAGAGACAGGCACATTTCTGAGGCTTGAATGATCCTAGAAAAACTTACTGATCTTAAGATATTTACTGAAAATGTAGAATCTTAAGATTGACTCGAAGGTGATTACCATTTCTTCTCAATTCTGTCACCTAACTATCTCTGTTATAGGGTGAATTACATTCTCTCAAAATTCATATGTTGAAGTCCTAACACCCAGTACTTTACGATGTGACTGCACTTGGAGATAAAACTTTTAAAGAACTAATTAAGGAAAAAGGAGGTCATATGACTGGGCCTTAATCTAATATGAATGATGTCCTTGTCAGAAGAGGACATTAGGACAGATACACAAATAGGAAAAGACTGTGGGAAGACACAGGAAGAAGGTACCCATTTGTGAGCGAAAGAGAAAGTTCCTTATAAGAAAGCAACCCTGCCAACATGTTGATCTTGGACTTCCAGCCCACAGAACTATGAGGAAATAAATATAGACACACTTAACAACAGAGTGCAAAAATACATAAAGCAGAAGCTTACATAATGGAAGAGAGAAAAGGTAATTGAACAGTAATAAATGGAGATGTCACTACCCTACTTTCTTTTTTTTTTTTTTTTTTTACCCTACTTTCAATAATGGATAGAACAGCTCGCCAGAATATCTTACTAGAAGAGTTGAATAATACCGTAAACCAACTAGACCTAACAGACACCTGTAGAACTCGCCACCCAACAGGTACACTTGGAGCGTTTTCCAGAATAGACCATGCATGAAGCCATAAAGCAACTCTCAATAAATTTTAAATAATTTGGGCCATGCAGAGTGTGTTCTTAACTAGAAAGGAATAAAATGAAAACTCAAAAGTGGAAGAAAATGTAGAGAATTTACAAATATGTGGAAATTAAAAAACACTCCTAAATTACCAATAGGTCAAAGAAAGAAATTACAAAATACTTTGAGATAAATGAAAGCAGAACAGAGTACCAAAACTTATGAGATGTGGTAAAAGTAGTGCTTTGAGGGAAATTGATAGCTGTGAGTGCCTGTATTTAAAAAGAAGAAAGATCTCATATCAATAACCTAAATTTCTACCTTATGAAACTTGAAAAAGAAGAGCTAACTAAATCCAAAGCAAGCACAAGGAAGGAAATAATAAAGATTAGAGTGGAAATTAATGAAATAAAAAAGAAAAACAATAGAGAAAAAATAAAACTGAAAGTTGTTTTTGTTTAACATTGTATTGAAAGTTCTATCCAAGGCAATTAGGCAAGAAAAAGAAATAAAAGACTTTCAGATTGGAAAGGAAGAAGTAAAACTATCTCTCTTTGCAGTTGATGTGATTTTATATGTAGAATATTCTAAGGATTCCACCAAAAAGCTATAGAACTAGCAATTGAGTTCAGAAAAATTACACAATATAGGCTCATATACAAAAATCAATTGTATTTCTGGAGAGTAGCAATGAAAATTCAAAAATGAAATTAAGAAAATTCCTCTTACAGTAGTTAAAAGAATGATATCAGTTCAGTTCAGTGCAGTCGCTCAGTCGTGTCCGACTCTTTGTTGTGACCCCATGAATCGCAGCATGCCAGGCCACCGTGTCTATCACCAACTCCTGGAATTTACCCAAACTCATGAGTCAGTGATGCTATCCAGCCATCTCATCCTCTGTCATCCCCTTCTCTTGCCCCCAATCCCTCCCAGCATCAGGGTCTTTTCCAGTGAGTCAGCTCTTTGCATGAGGTGGCCAAAGTACTGGAGTTTCAGCCTCAGAATCAGTCCTTCCAGTAAACACCCAGGACTTATCTCCTTTAGGATGGACTGGTTGGATCTCCTTGCAGTCCAAGGGGCTCTCAAGAGTCTTCTGCAACACCACAGTTCAAAAGCATCAATTCTTCGGCACTCAGCCTTCTTCACAGTCCAACTCTCATATCCATATATGACCACTGGAAAAACCATAGCCTTGACTAAACGGACCTTAGTTGGCAAAGTAATGTCTCTGCTTTTGAATATGCTGTCTAGGTTGGTCATAACTTTCCTTGCAAGGAGTAAGCATCTTTTAATTTCATGGCTGCAATCACCATGTGCAGTGATTTTGGAGCCCAAAAATATAAAGTCTGAAAACTGTTTCCACTATTTCCCCATCTATTTGCCATGAAGTGATGGGACTGGATGCCATGATCTTAGTTTTCTGAATGTTGAGCTTTAATCAAACTTTCTCACTCTCCTCTTTCACTTTCATCAAGAGGCTTTTTAGTTCCTCTTCACTTTCTGCCATAAGGGTGGTGTCCTCTGCATATCTGAGGTTATTGATATTTCTCCAGGCAGTCTTGATTCCAGCTTGTGCTTCATCCTAGCCTGGCATTTCTCATGATGTACTCTGCATATAAGTTAAATAAGCAGGGTGACAATATACAGCCTTGATGTACTCCTTTTCCTATTTGGAACCAGTCTGTTGTTCCATGTCCAGTTCTAACTGTTGCTTCCTGACCTGCATATAGGTTTAGTTGGGAATAAATGTAACAAAAACAAGTGTTAGACTTGCACATCAAAAACTACAAAACCTCATCAAAATGAATTTAAAAGAAGACCTAAATAAGTGACATAGATTAGAAGGCTTAATATTAACCTAAGATGGCAAAATTTGACAAAGTGATGTATAGATTCAACATGATTCTATCAAAATTCCAGCTGTCCTTTTTGCAGTAATTGATGAGCTGATATTAAAGTTTATATGGAAAGGCAAGAAATCCAGAATAGCCAAAATAATTTTTTAAAAAACCCTAAATTTGGAGAACTTCTATATCCCATTTCGAAACATACTACAGTTTTGATGCAGAAATCAAGAATGTGTTATACTTGTATTAAGATAAACATGTAGATCAATGGCACAGAATTGAGATTCCAAAAATAAATTCATATGGTTATGGTCAGTTCATTTTTATCAAGAGTATCAAGAAAATTCAATGGGAAAAAGGGTAGTATTTTCAACAAATGATGCTAGAGCATCTGGATATCTACATTTAAAAGAATAAAACTC
The DNA here is from genome assembly GCF_016772045.2 of Ovis aries. NCBI lineage: Eukaryota > Metazoa > Chordata > Mammalia > Artiodactyla > Bovidae > Ovis > Ovis aries. The sequence continues at coordinate 39,479,036 of NC_056067.1, forward strand.
CATGGAACCCCCCTCCATCTCATACCATATACAGAATTAATATGGACTTCTCTGGTGGCTCAGACAGTAAAGAATCTGCCTGCAATGCAGGAGACCTGGGTTCAATCCCTGGGTCAAGAAGATACCCTGGAGAAGGGAATGGCAACCCACCCCAGTATTCTTACTCAGATAATCCCATGGACAGAGGAGCCTGGTGGGGTATAGTCCATGGGGTCACAAAAGAGTCAGACATGACTGAGCGACTAACACACACATAGACCATAGACCTAAATGTAACAACTAAATTATAAAACTTTTAAAATAAAACATAGGTGCAAATATGCATGACTTTGGATTAGGCAAAGATTTCTTAAATATGACACCTAAGTATAAGCAATCAAAGGAAAAGTAAGTAAATTAGACTTCATCAGAATTTTTAAATTTTGTGCTTCAAAGGACACTATTAAGAAAATGAAAAAAGCAAACTACAAAATGGGAAAAAATACTTGTAAGTCATATATCTGAAAAGAGGCATCTGCCTAAGATATATACAGAACACTAACACTCAATAACAAAAAGACAACCCAGTTAAAAATGGGCAAACCCTCTGAGCAGACTTTTCTCTAAAAAACTAGTACCATAACTAATACCATATGAATAGACTCTCAGCATCATTAATCATCAAGGAGATGCAAATAGAAAGCACATTGAGATACAACTTCATACCTGTGTGGATGGCTATAACTTAAAAATAGAAAATAGCAAGTGTGGTAGAGAATGTAGAGAAATAAGAAGCCTCATACACTGATGGTGGGAATGTAAAATTTGCAGCCACTTTGGAACAGCCTGACAGATTTTCGAAGAGGTAGGCTTTGAATTACCTTATAATTTAGCAATCCATTCCTAGATACCTACCCAAGAAAAATGAAAATTGAAATCCACACAAAAACTTGCATGTGAATGTTTAACACTGCATTATTCTTAGTAGCCAAAAGGTGGAAATAATCCAGGTGTCTCCCAGCTGATGAATGGATAAATAAAACATGGTCTATTCACACAATGGAATGTTATTGAGACCATAAAAAGAAATGAGAAAAGAAAGAAGGATGTACCTGCTGCAACATGGTACCTGTTAAATGGGTGATTTTATAGCATATGAGTTTTATTTGAATGAGGCTGTTATTTTTTTTAATTTCCAAGAGCCTGTAATATTGAATAATAGTTCTGTCATTTCATGGGTGAATTTTTTAAATCTCTCCTCTCTTCTCCTAAAGATCCCAAGCATGCACTGTGTAGTGTTGCATGTCACTAGGAGAAGGCACTGGCACCCCACTCCAGCACTCTCCTGGAGAATCCCATGGACGGAGGAGCCTGGTGGGCTGTAGTCCGTGGAGTCTCAAAGAGTCAGACACGACTGAGCGACTTCACTTTCACTTTTCACTTTCATGCATTGGAGAAGGAAATGGCATCCCACTCCAGTGTTCTTGCCTGGAGAATCCCAGGGACGGGGGAGCCTGGTGGGCTGCCATCTATGGGGTCGCACAGAATTGGAGACGACTGAAGTGACTTAGCAGCAGCAGCAGTAGCAGCAGCAGCAATGTCTGAATAGATCAGAATGTACTTGGGTTTTCCTCTGTGAATAACAGAGTTTAGAAATCTTCTAGGAACCTTCTCACAAGTAAGTTTGGGCTAGTTACTACTCCAGGTATTCTGTGAAGGTGAGGTCTCTTAAGTCTCTGGACCTTACCATTCATACCAGCTCCCATGCTTCTTCTTCTTTTTTTTTTTTTTTGCATGTTCACTCCTTGTTTCTTGCAAAGGAAAGGAAAATCTGACTGTGGAATGTTTATTTCATCCTAAAACTAATTACAAATTGCTAAGAGAAATATTCTTGTCTAAATTGCATTTGTCCAGAATTGTTCTAGCATGTCATACCGCAAACAGTAATTTTGAAAACTTGGTAAATATCTGGTGTCACAGAAAAATGTCTAATGATAAAGGTTGAAATATGTGTATAATTTATTATTTATTTTTGGTTCCACACAGTGATACTCATTTTACTTATGACTTTGCCAGGGATACTCTCTTGGGCCTTATAGCCCAGGAAGTCTCTATAAAGTTTACATTGTGGATCTGAAATTTTATTTCTTATTCTTTTACCGTCAGGTAATCTTCTTTCCTCAATACCACATAATTTTTGCTGGTATACCTTGAAAGTTATCAAAACTATTGCTGAATTTTTTTCTATTTCTGTTTATTTCTCCAGCTGCATGACATAGTGCTTAAAGTGGTTGGATAAACAACACTGTAAAATTGAAGTGATTTTTTAAAATTACCTATAAGCAATTTTGTACTCTCCTATTTTTACGTATGTGACTTTATGAAGTTTAACTGTAGCATATTTTTCATTTAGTCTGTTTTACATCACATCATAATAATTCAATCACTCTATCTCTTAGTCTTTAAAATTCTAATCTTGAGAGACCACTGCATTGGTGTTGGGTACCATCTTGGCAGAGACTGTCCTAATATTCAGAATCCCTGTTTGAATGGATGTGACAGTGTCTAAGCCCAGTTGGTATTCGGCTGCCCTTCCCTTAGTTACATGTGCCTTTGAACAAATGCAATTTAACTCTGGTTTTTTCTGCTTCACTGATTAAACGACTGCATTGTGCAATTTTGTGATCTTCTTTCCTATTTCTCTATGCTTTTGTGCACAGCAGACACTTTTGATCTATTTGTTACTTTGGCCTCCCCAAAACTTTTTTTACAAGTCAAGTATCTAATCTGTAGGCTCATTTGACTTCATTCTCAGCTGGATCCTAATTCCTCCTGAGTACCAGCGGCTCCTTTTGAAACCACTTTGGATTATTAACATGAAATAGGATAGATGGTCCTGGGAAAGGCTTTTAGAATCGAAACTTCCTGCACTGAGTCTTTGTTGTCATCTCTCCTCCCAGGCTTGCAGGAGCGTCTCAACATATTATAGTCAGATCTCTAGCAGCCGGAAGTATCACTGGGGCACCAGGTGCATTTAGCGTGGTATGACACACCTACATCACCAACATTTGGGCCTGGGTGGATTAGAAGACTCAGGCTTAGTGGGATTTCTGGTATTTGTGTGTCTCTAACTTTTGAAAGCCTGGCACACAAATGGGGAATTATTTCAGTTCTTACCTTTGGTCTAGAGATTTTAGGGACATGGACCATGGTAAAAGGCAAGAATAAGCAAATACCTGATATATTAGTTTTCTATTGCTGCTGTAACAAATTAACCACAAACTCAGTAGCTTGAAGCAATACACATATATTATTCTAAGTCCAACACAGGTCTTACTGAGCTAAAATCAAAGTATTGGCCAGGGCTGTGTTTGTTTATAGTAGCTCTTGGGGAGCATTCATTTCCTAACCTTGTTCGGCTCCTTGATGCTGCCCAGTCTTTAGCTCATGGTCTCCCTCCTCCATCTTCAAACCTAGCAAAAGCTGGCCGTGTCCTTCTCACATTGCCTTGCTCCTACCTTGTCTTCTGCCTCCATGTTCTGATTTTAAAGACCCCAGTGATTACATTGAACCCAACTAGATAATTCAGGCTAATGTGCATATCTTGCATGCATGCCTGCTAAGTCACTTATGTCGTGTCCAACTCTCTGCAACCCTATGGATTGTAGCCCTCCAGGCTCCTCAGTCCATGGGGTTCTCCATGCAAGAATACTGGAGTGGATTGCCATGCCTTCTTCCAGGGGATCTTTCTAACCTAGAGACTGAACCCGCATCTCTTACATCTCTTGTATCTCTTACATTGGTAGGCAGGTTCTTTACCAGTAGCATCACCTGGTGAGCCCAGTTTCCTTATTTTAAGTTCAGTTAATTAGCAATTTCAATTCCTTCTGCTACCTTAATTACTCTTTGCCATATAACCTAGTGTATTCATAGATTTTGGGGGTTGTTAGCACATAGACATCTTTGGGGACCATTATACTATCTACCACACCTGAAGTCAGCTAGAAGCTATGGAATCTCTGTTATTTATTTTAAGCTAGAGCATCACTCCAAGATCCAAGAGCCTTGCATGAGAGGGAAACAGAAAATCAATAGCTAAAGAGTCCCTGAAGCCCACCTATTCCCATCTTCTCTCTTCTGTGTTAGGAAAAAAACTGAGACCTGCAGAGGTAAAGTGGTTGACCAAGATCACAGCTAGTTGGTGGTAGGAACTGGGTTAAAACAGATTTATAAAAGTGTGGGCCAAGGAATGCTGGTATCATTGATAGTCCTTGATGTCTGTACCTGGATTAGACCTATAATTTTTTCTTGTCTGAGTTAATAACTTTTCATGTTGTGTATCTCATCCACATTAACATTTTGTGGCATTAGTTCAGTGATGTGTCTTCTCTGCCTCATCACTGGTAGGAATATGGTGGTAAGTTAACCATAACATCATTTGCTAAAACCCAAAGGTTTGAGGGTTGTAAAGGAATTTTAAGAACCATTGTGATTGACCATCATCTCACAGTTTCTGTGAGTCCTAGATGCTGCTGTAATTGATTAAATGCCAAATTATGGTTTTCAGTGCTCACTCTCTCCCTACTTCTTGAATGTTACCTTGAATTCACTGGGTTCTCTTTCCATTCCCTCAATGTATATTCTTACTTCCAGAGGCTGTGTCATTGGACCTACCTTCCATTTTAATGTTCCTGCTCTGCATTTTGGTGATGTTTCCTTTGGTGAGTACTTTTCCATTTTAAATTAGATATCGAGAAAAATTCCTTTTCCCTCTACGTGGGAGGGAGAAGGTTTACAAAGAATTTCTCTTACCATTTTGTGTGGGCAATAGCTAAGAGGTTCTAGAATTGTTCTTCCTCTCTAGCACTTTGGTGCCATTTCCTAGTTTTTAGGTGAACATTTTAGCCATGTGCTGGACACTGGTAGTTGTCAGGCCATGAGTGTCCACCCCACTTCCTGCAATAGAACAACAGAATGCTTTTTCACTCCACTATCTGAACATTCTGAGCACTCTTTTTATGCAGATTTTGACTTGCCACTTTGGCTACACAGCCTGTCAACAGAGATGCTCTCAATTTAAAGTGAACTCAATGGAGGTTTAAGTCAGGTGTTTTATCACTTCAAATTGAAGACTCTTCTTTATTGTTGTATAGACTTTTTACTCACTTGCTTCCCTGACTCATTTTCTCCCATCTGAACTTCCCTAATATTACAAATGATAACAACAGTGGAAGCAAATTTACTTATTAATTGGTTCTTTCATGTATTCCAATTGCTTCTAAGTAATAATATGAAATATGACATTTAAACACTTTAGCAATCCTAGGGGGAGGCTCTCTTAAAGGTCCCCATATTAAAGATAGAAGACCTGAGCACTGGAATAGTTAAATAACTCCCAAAGGTCACACAGCAGTAGCAGAATTAGTATTTCAATTGAGATCTATCTAAATCATATTTTGTCAACTTGGGTGTTGACAGTTGCACCTAGAGAAGCAAAAATTGATTCCTAGGGGTTGAGAAAACTTAGATATAACAATGGTTTGTGTCCAAAGGTCCACCCTACCCAACAGAATCTTTTTCCTTGGTATTTATTTCTCTTGTTGGAGAGAATTGAGTCTAATTTAAATCATGTTTAATTAACTGATTTGATGATATAAAATTAGTTTATCACAAAGGTTCTTTTTAGGAGGTGATAATTTTTTTTTAAATTGAGAAACCATAGTCTGAATCTTTATTCCTTAATTATTTCCATTTTGCTCTATTGGTTTCCATTTTGACTTTTAATTCTTTTACTTCATTTCAAGTTGGCCCATCTAACTTGGGGAAAAATAGTTCTTAAGAAAAATCATAATGCCTTTATAAATTGCTTTAACATGTGGGTGTTGTAAAAGTTTTTGAAAATTCAGAGCACATGTATTTATACAATGCTCCCACCCTGACCTATGTTATATTGGGTAAGGCACATACCGTAAGAAAGTTTACATAAATGAAGTTGAATGACTCTTCATGTAGCATGTGAAAATGGCTAGAGAGATGTTTACAAATCTGTAGGGCATATTTGAATGATAGACTCCTTTGAAGGAAAATAAAAGTGACCTACAACTTGAAGGGTAACCGTGAAGGGTAACTGACAGAGGCACAATAAGAGGCGATACAGAAGTGAGACCCTTGTGATGTTAGAGGCTAGACGATGCTACAGACCCAAGGCTGCCCAAGTCTGAGATCTGAGAACTTTCTCTCCTGAGTCCACCTTCGAAACCCAAGTTGCCTTTTCTTTGAGTTTGGAGACGGATTCCTTAATCTTCTCTCTGTTATGACAAGAAAGGTTAACAATAGCATACTCTTTTTTCTTGCCAACAGGAAATCTAAGGCTGTTTGATTTTCATAACACTTGGGTCAGTGAATTTAAGCTACTTTTCTGTGCTTCTGGATTCTGCACTGTAATGACCACAGTTAGGAACAGTTTTGTAACAATCTTTCAAAATTATCTTGTGATAATATTTTCAAATTCCAGAATTGGAACTAGAGTCTTCATGACTCCAATACCAGGTATCACGTATTTCTCCAGGTAGATTGGCCTCCTACCACAAGGAAACATGGTTCATTGGAGAATTATTTATTTGAAGCTCTCTAATTATTACCCCACCTATGCAGGTAGGGCTTTGATGAGAGAGATAAAATAAAGCATGTTACTGGCTCAGGGATGAAAGACTAATCAAGGTGGAACTACATTGGTAGTTCCAGATGCAGGAGAGAAAAGAACTGTCACAGAAGCCAGCCAGACATTGGAGGACTTCTTAAATTATTTCAGGATGACAGATATATTGTGTAGAGTTAAGCAAGGTCTGCAGGGATTGTAGTAGGGCTGGGTAGTACATTAGGGTAACTGAAGTTGATAATATCATCCCCTTATGGGCACTAAGGCCCATTCTTGAAGAGGCATCAGTTACGGACTAGTGGTGGAGACATGGCATTTACTTGGTACAGATAAAGATCTAGATTTGGCATCACAGGGTCTGCTGGTACTGATGATATTAGGATAGTGTAATTACCATAAAGCAGGCAAGAGGTAATAGTACTATTGGTTGGCATCTAAAATATTTAAAGTATGGCTATAGCCAGGAGAGATAAGAAAGCCTTCCTCAGTGATCAGTGCAAAGAAATAGAGGAAAACAGTAGAATGGGAAAGACTAGAGCTCTCTTGAAGAAAGTTAGAGATACCAAGGGAACGTTTCATGCAAAGATGGGCTCAATAAAAGACAGGAATGGTATGGACCTAACAGAAGCAGAAGATCTTAAGAAGAGATGGCAAGAATACACAGAAGAACTGTACAAAAAAGATCTTCATGACCCGGATAATCACGATGGTGTGATCACTCACCTAGAGCCAGACATCCTGGAATATGAAGTCAAGTGGGCCTTGGAAAGCATCACTACGAACAAAGCTAGTGGAGGGGATGAATTCCAGTTGAGCTATTTCAAATCCTAAAAGGTGATGCTGTGAGCGTGCTGCACTCAATATGCCAGCAAATTTGGAAAACTCAGCCGTGGCCACAAGACTGGAAAAGATCAGTCTTCATTCCAATCCCAAAGAAAGGCAATGCCAAAGAATGCTCAAACTACTGCAGTTACACTCATCTCACATGTTAGTAAAGTAATGCTCAAAATTCTCCAAGCCAAGCTTCAACAATACATGAACTGTCAACTTCCAGATGTTCAAGCTGGCTTTAGAAAAGGCAGAGGAACCAGAGATCAAATTGCCAATATCTGCTGGATCATCGAAAAAGCAAAAGAGTTCCAAAAGAACATCTATTTCTGCTTTATTGACTATGCCAAAGCCTTTGACTGTGTGGATCACAACAAACTGTGGAAAATTCTGAAAGAGATGGGAATACCAGACCACCTGACCTGCCTCTTGAGAAATCTGTGTGCAAGTCAAGAAGAAACAGTTAGAACTGGATGTGGAACAACAGACTGGTTCCAAATAGGAAAAGGAGTATGTCAAGGCTGTATATTGTCACCCTACTTATTTAACTTATATGCAGAGTACATCATGTGAAATGCCAGGCTGGATGAAGCACAAGCTGGAATCAAGATTGCTAGGAGAAATATCAATAACCTCAGATATGCAGATGACCCCACCCTTACAGCAGAAAGAGAAAAAGAACTAAAGAGCCTCTTGATGAAAGTGAAAGAGGAGAGTGGTGAAAACATTGCCTAAAACTCAACATTCAGAAAACTAAGATCATGGCATCTGGTCCCATCACTTCATGGGAAATAGATGGGAAAACAGTGGAAACAGTGTCAGACTTTATTTTGGGGGGCTCCAAAATCACTGCAGATGATGACTGCAGCCATGAAATTAAAAGACGCTTGCTCCATGGAAGAAAAGCTATGACCAAATTAGATCGCATATTAAAAAGCAGAGATATTAGTTTGCTGTAATGTCCATCTAGTCACAAGGGTATGGTTTTTCCAGTAATCATATATGGATGTGAGAGTTGGACTATAAAGAAAGCTGAGCACTGAAGAATTGATCCTTTTGCACTGTGGTGTTGGAGAAGACTCTTGAGAGCCCCTTGGACTGCAATGATATCTAACCAGTCCAGCCTAAAGATCAGTCCTGAGTGTTCTTTGGAAGGACTGATGTTGAAGCTGAAACTCCAATACTTTGTTCACCTGATGCGAAGAGCTGACTCATTGGAAAAGACCCTGGTGCTGGAAAAGACTGAAGGCGGGAGAAGGCAACGACAGAGGATGAGATGATTGGATGGCATTGCCTACTCAATGGAGATGAGTTTGGGTAAACTGGGAGTTGGTGATGGACAGGGAGGCCTGGCATGCTGCAGTCCATGGAGTCGCAAAGAGTCCGACACGACTGAGCAACTGAACTGAACTGCTGGAGATTGTGATGGTAGGATTGGATGCTGGATGACATATCTAATAATTAATTAGTTTGACAAACACTACAGTATTGAGAGAGTTAAATCATAGAATTAGGGTAGTAACTGTCCCTGAAGGAACACTGGGGCATTGATAACTCCTCAGATTGATCAAGGAATGAAATGGACCAAATCATCAGTGGCATGCCAAGGCGATAGAGCAAATGGGGCAGGACAAGTATCTGCAAAGTCACTATTTTTCAGGAGGTACAAGAACTTGCTGAATGAGAATAAGAAATTTAGAAGGCTCTGGGTTCTCAGTGGACTAGACCATTAGATAATTTAGACAGAGAAGTTAGGGTTTGAGGGCAGAGTTGTTGGGATAAATAAATATAAGCATCAAAAAATACACATGGCCTAGTATGAACTAGCAGTATTTTACTCAAGGAGAAGTATTTAAGTTAACTTTAGGAAGGTGTAAAGTAGAGCATTATGGGCAAAGCTTAATTGTCGTGATCATAGGAAGTTCTTAGAAAGATTGGCAGAAGAGATTATAGTAGGCATAAGCAAAGCCTAGATTTGAGTAAGGGATCATTAGCAGTAAAGGGAAACACAACAGCAGATATCAGAAGGATTAAGGATGAATATGATCTTAAGGTAGCAATAGAGAATAATATGGCAGAATGATAAGAATGAAAGTATACAAGGTAAAGTGTGAAACTCAGTAATACCAGGTATGTTGCAAAATCTTGTTCTGTCACTCATGAGCAGAATCTTTCAACTTCATGTAGAGTCTGCTGCTTCTGAGGATCTTAGAATAGCAATCTATTGCTGAAGGTCACTGATTTCTGAAAGTTTATTTTAGCAGATTTCCACTTATGATCTCCAGCTGTCAGAACTGAAAATTTTCCTTTTGCAGCCTTGTGATCTTTTGCCCCTAGTTTCCTTAAGTTTCTTCTTCGGGGCTTTCTAGGTCAGATGAAAATGCACATCTTGAATGAGATTCAAACCTCCTAAGACTGCAATCTTTTAAATCATTATTTAAGTACTGGGAGAGATATGAAGGTGTCTCTTTGAGTCTTTGAGGCATTCTGGCCAAGTGTGTTGTTAATTATTTGAAGAAAAGGCACATAGATGTTGATTTTTTTAAATGTATTAGATGTAAAGTACTTGCATTCAGATGGACAAGAGAATAGTAATTCAGATTTGATGCAACCAGAAACCTAGGAATAACATTTGTATTAATGAATGTTTGATCTTTAATAAAGCAATATCCTCTTTTGGGGGGCTTCTACACAAGCAATACAGGTTATTATAAGTAGTTGTACAAGGAATTGTTCTAGCTAGAAGGTGTTTATTTTTTATTTTTTTAAATTTTAATATCTTTAATTCTTACATGCGTTCCCAAGCATGAACCCCCCTCCCACCTCCCTCCCCATAACATCTTTAATTGACTTTATTCTCAGAAAAACTTACAGATTCAGGAACATAGTCTGGGCAGTGGTTTGGAAAGATACATGTGAACCTTTATAGGATCCACTTCCAAATTACACCATACATTTGAAGAGTGTGTATCCTATAAATGATGAGGTAAAAGAAGGAAGAATCTGTAGTTTTAAGAGTCATTTTGAAAAAGTTCAGAGAAGTCGGATGAAGCAATTATATGATTGTGAAAATGACTTTCTAGCAGTATCTCTGGAATTTCCAAGAATAATCTTTCAAGTACCCTTAATCACACAATTCTTCCATAAAATGTCTCTTCCAAGGAGGTGCGAAATTATAAGGGAGACGTGGATGTGCTTCCTCCAATAGTCCTAATGTGTAGACAAAGGCTCGGACAGGGAGAAGTAGATCAGTTCAAAATATCCCCAGCAGTACTGCAGCAGTTACTCCAGGAGACCAGTTGTATTTTATCACAGTAGGTTTCAACATAGAAAGAGAAGTGTTTACATCCCGTAGAAATATGCATGTTTATTCTCTTGTGGTTTTAGATCATTCTTGTTCTGAAAATGGTAGCAGATACAATGACCACCCAGGAAATCCAAAATCAGAGTTTGGTTTATTGCTTGCCAGGCAAGGAGGAGCCACAGCTCTTAGGGAAGGAGCACGAGTCTCCCCGAACTGAATGTAGGAGGGCTAGAAATAACACTGAAAAGCAGTTTCGTCTCAGGGAGGTGAAAGCTTTGGCCAGCTCAAAAGCAGACCGTAAAGTCTCTCTCAGGAGAGGCCATTATTCGATTTTGTGTCATCCACCCTAAGAGCAAGAGCCTCAGACAAGTCTAGGATGAATTACATAATGTGTTGGCAGGCTCTGGGTCACACAGCAAGCAAAACTGCGTGGGCTTCTCCTTTCACACACCAGCAGATACAAAGAGCAAATAGACTGCTATTCTTTGGGGGAAATTGTATTTCTATGTAAAAATCAAATGCACAATGTGCTTCTAGAAGATTACTCAATGAACTGATTATAGAGACTGCCTCTGGAGAGGGGTCTGGATGATGACAGAGTGGTTTGTTTAATGTCTATTGTTGTTACATAGTAAGTACACAATAAGTGCTCATTGAATGAATGAGTGAAATGTATTTATTGGTTGTGCAACTGAAAATAATACTGGGGAGAGCTGGAAATAAATAGCAGTGGTGAACTGCCTGTCCAATTCATTTAAGAGGTTTGGCACTGAGAGGGGAGGTTGAAGTTAAAGGGAAGCTATCATAGGGCATTTATTTCTCACCTTATATTTTGTTTTCCAGGGTTTCCTCATACCTTGATATGTTCCCTCAATAATACCTCCTTGGTCCCCATGACCTTCAGACTGCGTGTCCCTGGGGATGGCGTTGGCCAGCAAAGCATTTTAAGTTGTGAGCAGTATTCAGACAACCAAAAACCATTTTGGAACAAGGATGAATTACCTGTAATAAGACCAAAAGAATTCACCATAACCCCCAGCTGCGGCACCATTCGCTCCCAGGGATTTGCTGCTATCAGGGTAAAGTGCTCAGCCTTCCAGCACATGTAGTCATACAGCTGAACTGTCAAATAGATACTGAGACCACATCTAGCGTTTGCTTTATATCCCCAGTGTCAATGAGAGGGAGTGCCTCTAATTCGCATGGGAAAGTGGGTCTATTTCTACAAGGAAGTAAACTACTGTGGCAAAAGAAACCAGATACAAATAGATTGGGCCAAAGAACTGACACTGCTTCAGGAGGTTTCCATCAGTCTGAATGCATTGCCTGTGTCAGAGCAGTGGATTTTAGCAATTTCTGCTGAAATCACTGCTCTGTGCCTAATAATTCACTCATCAATACTAATATAAAAATATTTAAGGGCTCATTGACAATCAGGTCCTCCATTAGACTCAAATCATTTATGCTAGTAAGTATCCAGGTTTATGCCCCAGATGATATCCAGTTTATTCAAATTTTTAACCTGAATCTGAGCTTCCTGGTGAATGTGGACGTGATGTTCCCAGCAGTGCTTTAAGGTCCACAGTGTGATGCTTGGCTTATGGCCTCAGTGCCAGCAGCAGAATTGTTCCAAAGCTAACTGAGAAAGGTTCTCGCTGTCTCCCATCACTTACTTTTGCTTCTTGAAGCAGTTAGGTCTAGCAACACTGAAGGCTGCTAAATTTAAATGATTTTTTTCTTTTCTGGGAAAGAAAAAAAAATGACTTCATAGCTAAGGTGATAATATTCTCTTTAGTCATTATCTTTCAATATTTAATTCAGCTGTGAGTTTTACCACCCCCCAAATTTGCTTTAAATGCTTCATAATATCTCACCATGAATTTATTCATCCTAAATCTATTCTAGGAGGTTTCAGCTTTTCTAAGGGCTTCTTCAGGGATACAGTGAGGTTTGATATCACATATTGTTGTAACTTCCCATTTGGGCTCCTATTACAAAATACCAGAGACAGGGTGGCTTATAAACAACAGAAATTTATTCTTAAAATCTGGAGGCTGGAAGTCTGAGGTCAGAGTACCAGCATGGTAGGGTTCTGGTGAAGGCCATTTTTCAGATTTCACACTGCTGATGTCTCCTGTACCCTCACCTGGTGAAGGGACGAGGGCGCTCTCTGGGGTCCCTTAGAGGGGCACTCATCCTGCTCAAGAGGGCTCCACCCTCATGACCTCATAACCTCCTAATAATCAGCATGTTGAGAAAGGATTTCAGCATATACATTTGGGGTGGGAGGTAGGGAGATCAGCATTCAGATCAGAGCAGATGCTAATTGTGACTTGCCCAAGGAGAGGTGCAGCTGTAATGAATGAATTTATTTTTTACAGAGTAGTGCTTAGCTTACATATTACCTACCATTCCCCGCCTTTTGTGGATCTTCTCCCGTGTAGTTCAGGAAGATTCTAGAAGACAGCATCTATCCAGCAGGTTTCTGCCAGAACCACTTCTTCTAACCAGAGCTCAGAGACAAAAGTCAGGGTTAGAGCCAGTCCAGGAATCTGGACACTGTAGTGGCTGCTTCTCTCCAAAGCTCCAAGTTTTCCTTCCAAATCAGCAACTCCCTCTTTGCTTTTTTTTTTCCTTTGTATTTCAGAAAGCTTTCTCCAAGCCTCAGTTTTCCCTCCTGATCTGCACTTTAACCACATCTGTCTGGATTCAAATTTGCATCCAACAATTCCCTTTCCAACTGAAAAAATTTTAATTAGTACCTGATGCATAATTTATAGATAGAAGAGCCATAACCTATGCCAGAAGCTGTTTCTACACTTACAAGTATCCCTTCCGATACAAGTCATTTAAAGCAATTAAAAATTGTGACAAGGCTTCAAAAGCCTAAATGTTGAGTTTCACAACAATAAATACAAATATAGGGTAAAATATATTGGTCAGATACTGTCCTTGGATTAACCTTTCTTCAGAGTTTCCTATTTTCTGCTCTAATAGTGAATACAGGAGGTGGGGAGGAACGACAAGGTTTTGGTTAAAAAAAAAAGACTAGTTTATTTCTCACACCATTTCTATCACTGACTTGGTTATATTCATTTATTTTGCCGTTAGTGAAATCTAGCTGTAGTGTTTTATTGGTGTACTGAATTTTCAGAATTTATATAGCCCAGAGGCATAGGGAACACTTTAAATTGCAGTAATTAAAGTTTGTTTGATGTTGATGTCCTTCAGGGCCTGGTTTTCCCTCATACCAGATCTGTGGCTCCTTTGATACTACCCCCTCAGAATTCAGCAGACCTATTATACCAAAAGCCATTTGTTAGACTCTAACCTGGCCTTTGAAACAACTCAGCATGCCCTGACCCTGAAACAAAACCTGTTTAACTAAAAATGTTAAATGCCATACATCCTCTAATAAAGTACTTAGAAACTACACTCATCTGTGTGGTCCTCTCCTGGCCCCCTTCTCCCCTGTGCAGGGGGAGAGCTGGCCTTTTAGAAGAGCAGCTTTTTACCTTTTTCTTTCCAGGTGACCTTATGTTCCAACACTGTGCAGAAATACGAGCTGGCCCTGGTGGTGGATGTGGAGGGCATCGGGGAGGAAGTGCTGGCGCTCCTAATTACAGCAAGGTATCATGCTCACCTGCTCTCTCTTTCCCAGTCTCCCCTAAGCCACCAGCAGTGGGCTGGCTCTCGGGAAGGAAGGCAGCACAGGAGCAAACATCCAGTTCACTGCCTCTCCTGAGAAAGGAAGAAGAATCTGATATTGGAGTGACAAGTTTTATATGAGAAAAAGCACCATTGGTGGAGATATGAGGAGGGATGTGTATGTTAGGTGTTAAGTATAATAGTGCTCTTTAATGGGCCTGATTTTACGTGTGTATACTTGACAAGGTTTTATCAGGAAGAGATGAGCAGTTGCTGGTTTTTATTTTTATCTTTAAAGATAGTACTCCAGAGTTCTGCAGCAGAAAGAGTGGTGCTCATAGCCCTGCTCCAGGACATTGTCAGTAAGACTTACAGGCAGGCTGCAAGTGGCCCCCCAAAACGTCCGGAGTCAGGTTAAGATCCTGGCTCTGACATTTGTTGACTGTGTCTCCTTCACCAAATTTACAGCCTTTCTCAGCGTAGTGTGTCACCTACTGATGCTGACCATGGTCCTAAATAAAATCATGGGCCAAGCTTTTGCCAAAGTAAACAAGTGTCCAGGTCTGGGGCCTGATAGTGTGTATGAAAATACCATCTGAAGGAAACAGGCAGTGTTCCAGTACCTAGAATGTAGGACCTTCATGAATCTTAGGAAGATGCACCTCAAAGAAGGTACAGGTATGCTGGTTGGTGGGATCATCATAACCAGCACCATTTCCTCTGTCTTGGGCTTGAGTGAAGTCAGGGGGCAGCCCTAAAATACCTTGACTATCAAGTTCGTGCCACAATCTGCTTAATATTCCCTCCAGAGACTTCACTAATCATTTGTTCAAGAACAGTGGAAAAACTCTTTTTTGTTTGGTCTTCTCTATCCCAAAGCTTGACCTTTTGTCTAGGCTTGCATTTCTTTTCGATTTTTCTTTTATTCTGATACTTTCCGATGCCTTTTCCCTGCCGCTCTAAGTAGAAAATCCTGAATTTTAAAAAGGTGGGGGATGGGTTCTAGGAGGCTATCAGTTTTCTAGCATGTATACTCTGTGACCAAGTCAAATGCTATGAGTCCTGTCAGCCCCAAATGTTTCAGGTAGTAAAGGATAAGCTTTACCAAAATCACTGGGTCAACTGACAACTTCCTGTGTATCCCCAGGAAGAGCTGATGCTAATGTCAGTCCCTCGAATTATCTTCTTTCTACCTATGAGCAAAAATGGGACTCTGGAAGGGAGAGTAGCTGGCTCCAGGCTGTGCTTGGTGAGGTCAGTATCTGAACCTGGCTCTGATTGATTACACGCCAGCACTCCTCACCATGACACTATGTTGTGAAAGTGCAGCAGGGCAGGGCAGACCCGGGGACTTAACAGACGCAAAATAAAACCCAGGTCACCTAATAATAGGCCAGTCTGCACACACAGGCCTTCCGTGCCTCCCTCCTCTCCCCCACAACACCCCCTTCACACTGAGCAGCACTGTCACAGTGCCAGTTCTGGGTCGAGCAGCTGCCTGAGCCCACTGATCCGAGGCAGCTGTTCCACGTGGAAATTAGAATTATTACCATTATTTAGATGGTGCGAGCTGTTGCTGGTCCCCAGGGGACTCTGACTGGTCCAAAGTGTCACAGCGAGTCAGGACCCCATGCTGGTGGCACGGGCCCTGTTTGTCATGGAAACAGATCCACTATCCTAAGGAACTTGTGCTTTGGGGGCTCCTTGCCAGAGAAAAGGCCAAATATGAAAAACAATGGAAATGTTAGTCATTACCCACAGAAGACAGTGTTTAAGGCGTCCTGCTTCTAGCCCTTTTTTGATTAAAAGGTGGTTATTAGGGGTTCAGAGAGAGGGATGACAGGAGAGAAGACGTGAAAATGATTAATGTAGTTATTAGAGGAAAACTACTGTGTGACAGTGACGAATGTGTTTAGCTTGGGACTCTGTGTCCTCCATGTGTAAACAAGTGCTGCCTTCATCCTTTTGAATTCTCTAATGGGCTCCTTCCCTCGAGCAGGTGTATTGTGCCTACCCTCCACGTGGTTAATACAGAGGTGGACTTCGGGCGTTGCTTCCTGAAGTATCCATATAAGAAAACGATCCAGCTTGTCAATGACGACAACCTCCCAGGATGCTACCGGGTCCTGCCTCAGGCGAGTTACTCTATCCATTTTCAGG
Source organism: Ovis aries (assembly GCF_016772045.2). Taxonomy (NCBI): domain Eukaryota; kingdom Metazoa; phylum Chordata; class Mammalia; order Artiodactyla; family Bovidae; genus Ovis; species Ovis aries. The sequence continues at coordinate 39,495,613 of NC_056067.1, forward strand.
GTTGCTTTTCATTCAGTTGAATTCCTTCAGTGAGAAAGAGAAGTCCTTTGAAAGAGCCATATTCCTGACCACATGATCTATGTAATTCTGATTTTTAACTGTGGGATAACCTGGAGGTGGGGTTATAAAGCCACAGCTGGATTGCCCCCTGTATGAGTGAGCAGCTGCAGGTGGAAACAGTTGTTAATTTCTGAGGGAAATTGCCTTTGATAAAGAGGGGAAAGGGTCAATTAGGCCAACATGCAGAAGTTGCACCTGCAAATTATTGCCTGTGAATTCACCATGCATGGGAAATAAGGCAGAGCTGGGAGTTTTCGTTTATGTCTACGGCTGTGACTTGAACAGAATCACTAAGATATGCTAATATAGTATTTATAAATGAACTTTTTGTACCAGAAAGCTAGAGATAATATATGAAGGAGAAAGGAGGAACTGATCCTTAATGTTTTATGAAATGGATCTATCCACATCCCATTATACCTATCTAGGTGGGAGACTAAGCATTTAAACACACTTGGAAAAATGATTCAAAAATATCTGTATAGACTCGAGTAAATGGAAAGTGACTAATGAGATACAGTTTACCAGGGAAGTGTTTGGATTTAAAACTCATTTCTATAGGTACAACTCTAATAAAAATTCATGCAGAAAATCAAATAGTTTTATTTGGCTACAAGTGCAAAATAAAAAACCAGTGAGGTGACTCCATGGTGCAATGAATAGTGCACTGGGCTTCCAAAAGACCAGTGTTGGGGCCACAAAACCAAGGCAGGTTTAGGCTGCATCAGAGAAACACAGTACTCCACAGCTGAAGGAAGGAGAGAGCCACCTGTCAAAGCAGTGCTGGAGTGCTGTCTTCAGCTCTTGACAGGATGTTTTTTTAATGGAAGCTTGAAAAATAGAGAATCATGTTCAGAGTAACCAGAAGGTCAACCCACGTCATCTGAGGAGCAGGCACAGCATCTAACCTGGAACAGATGATTAACTGGAATGAAATAGCTACCCCTAGTCAAAGGACTACTGTATAAAAAAGGGAATTCAAGTTATTCTGTGGGCTTCTCTGAGAAAAAACCAGAAGCTAAGAATGGAGGTGACAGGAGACACCTTTTCTAGCTTTCAGGTGTTCAACAGCAGAACCCAGGCTGGCCACTCACAGCGCATGATCACCTCCAGAGCTCAGAACAGAGCCTGAGTCACATAGAGTGACAGGGAAGCTGTTACTGCACATCTGGGCTGGGAAGGGCGAGACACCAGCCTCAGGGGGACCAAAACAGTAATCAAGATGGACAGTGTTTTCATGCTGCACTTGAAGAAATCAAAAGTATCTCAAGAAGTCCACGATAAATAAGATATCAAAACATTTGGTAAAGGTGGAATCAGTGTTACTGATTTTCCTTTGGCCTCAGGGTCCAGGAAGGCTAGGCAGATCGTTGCCACAGAAGGATGTTGAGTTATGATTAGCTCAAGTTGAACCAGACCAGGTACAGAAAAACCATGGGGCACTCCAGGCAGGTGAAACTGGCACCATCTGTCCTTCCTTCCAGAAGTGGGGGCTCTGAAAAGTGTTTCCCTGAATTATTCAAACCTATTTGACTGTGGGAATTGTTTTTTTTAAATTTTTTATTGAAGGATAATTGCTTTACAGAATTTTGTTATTTCCTGTCAAACCTCAACATGAATCAACCATAGGTATACATATGTCCCCTCCCTCTTGAACCTCCTTCCCATCTCCCTTCCCATCCCACCCCTTTAGGTTGATGCAGAGCCCCTGTTTGAGTTTCCTGAGCCATATAGCGAATTCTCGTTGGCTATCTATTTTACATATGGTAATGCAAGTTTCCATGTTACTCTTCCCATACATCTCACCCTCTCCTCCCCTCTCCCCATGTCCATAGGTGTGTTCTCTATGTCTGTTTCTCCATTGCTGCCCTGTTCTTCAGAACCATTTTTCTAGATTATGTATATGTGCATTAGAATACAATGTTTATCATTCTCTCTCTGACTCACTTCACTCTGTATGATAGGTTCTAGGTTTATCCACCTCATCAGAACTGACTCAAATGTGTTCCTTTTTGTGGCTGAATAATATTCCATTGTGTATATATACCACAACTTCTTTATCCATTCATCCGTCGATGGACATCTATGTTGCTTTCATATTCTAGCTATTGTAAATAGTGCTGCAGTGAACAGTGGGATACATGTGTCTTTTCCAATTTTGGTTTCCTCAGGGTATATGCCTAGGAGTGGGATTGCTGGGTCATATGGTGGTTTTATTCCTCGTTTTTTAAGGAATCTCCATACCATTTTCCATAGTGGCTGTATCAATTTACATTCCCACCAACAGTGCAAAAACATTCCCTCTTCTCCACACCCTCTCCAATATTTATTGTTTGTAGACTTTTTGATGATGGCCATTCTGACTGGTGTGAGGTGATATCTCATTGTGGTTTTGATTTGCATTTCTCTAATAATGAGTGATGTTGAACATCTTTTCATGTGTTTGTTAGCCATCTGTATGTCTTTTTAGGTCTTTTCCCACTTTTTGTTTGAGCTGTTTGTTTTTCTGGCATTGAGTTGTATGAACTGCTTGTATATTTTGGAAATTAATCTTTTGTCAGTTGTTTCATTTGCTGTTATTTACTCCCATTCTGAGGATTGTCTTTTCACCCTGCTTATAGTTTCCTTTGCTGTGCAAAAGCTTTTAAGTTTAATCAGGTCCCACTTGTTTACTTTTGCTTTTATTTCCATTACTCTAGGAGGTGGGTCATAGAGGATCTTGCTTTGATTTATGTCATCAAGTGTTCTGCCTATTAGTATTCCTCTAAGAGTTTTAGAGTTTCTGGTCTTACATTTAGGTCTTTAATCCATTTGGAGTTTATCTTTGTGTGTGGTTTTAGGAAGTGTCCTAATTTCATTCTTTTACACATAGCTGTCCAGTTTTCCCAGCACCATTTATTGAAGAGGCTGTCTTTGCCCCATTATATATTCTTTCCTCCTTTGTCAAAAATAAGGTACCCATAGGTGCATGGGTTTATTTCTGGGTTTTCTATCTTGTTCCATTGGTCTATATGTCTGTTTTTGTGCTGGTACCATTCTGTCTTGATGACTGTAGCTTTGTAGTAAAATCTGAAGTTGGGAAGGTTCATTCCTCCAGCTCCATTCTTCTTTCTCAAGACTGCTTTGGCTATTTGGGGTCTTTTGTGTTTTCATATGAATTGTGGAATTTTTTGTTCTAGTTCTGTGAAAAATGCCACTGGTAATTTGATAGGGATCACATTGAATCTGTAGATTGCATTTGGCAGTATAGTCATTTTCACAATGTTGATTCTTCCTACCCAGGAACATGGAATATCTCTCCATCTTTGATCTCTTTCATCAGTGTCTTATAATTTTCTGTGTACAGTTCTTTTGTCTCCTTAGGTAAGTTTATTCCTAGATATTGAATTCTTTTTGTTGCAATGATGAATGGGATAGATTCCTTAATTTCTCTTTCTGATATTTCATTGTTAGTATATAGAAATGCAAGTAATTTCTGTGTATTGATTTTGTATCCTGAAACTTTGCTAAATTCCCTGATTAGCTCTAGTGATTTTCTGATACTCTATTTAGGGTTTTCTATGTACAGTATCATGTCATCTGCAAACAGTGAGAGCTTTACTTCTTCTTTTCCAATCTGGATCCCTTTTATTTCTTTTTCTCCTCTGACTGCTGTAGCTAGGACTTCCAGAACTACGTTGAATAATCCTGGTGAGAGTGGACACCCTTGTCTTGTTCCTGATCTCAGGGGGAATGCTTGAGTTTCTCACTATTGAGAATAATGTTTGCTGTAGGCCTATACATGGCCTTTACTTTGTTGAGGTAGGTTCCTTCTATGCCCATTTTTTGAAGAGTTTTAATCATAAATGGTGCTAAATTTTGTCAATGGCTTTTTCTGCATCTGTTGAGATTATCAGTTCAGTTCAGTTCAGTTGCTCAGTCGTGACCAACTCTTTGTGACCCCATGAATTGCAGCACACCAGGCTTCCCTGTCCATAACCAACTCCCAGAGTCTATCCAAACCCATGTCCATTGAGTCAGTGATGCCATCCAACCATCTCATCCTCTGTTGTCCCCTTCTCCTGCCCTCAATCTTTCCCAGCATCAGGGTCTTTTCAAATGAGTCAGCTCTTTGCATCAGGTGGCCAAAGTGGAGTTTCAGCTTCAAAATCAGTCCTACCAATGAACACCCAGGACCGATCTCCTTTAGGATGGACTGATTGGATCTCCTTGCAGTCCAAGGGACTCTCAAGAGTCTTCTCCAACACCACAGTTCAAAAGCATCAATTCTTTGGTGCTTAGCTTTCTTCACAGTCCAACTCTCATACCATACATGACCACTGGAAAAACCATAGCCTTGACTAGATGGACCTTTGTTGGCAAAATAATGTCTCTGCTTTTGAACATGCTATCTAGGTTGGTCATAACTTTCCTTCCAAGGAGTAAGCATCTTTTAATTTCATGGCTGCAGTCACCATCTGCAGTGATTTTGGAGCCCAGAAAAATAAAGTCTGACACTGTTTACACTGTTTCCGCATGTATTTGCCATGAAGTGATGGGACTGGATGCCATGATCTTAGTTTTCTGAATGTTGAGCTTTATCATTTGGTTTTTATCTTTCAATTTCTTAATATGGTGTATCACATTGATTGATTTGGGTATATTGAAGAATCCTTGCATTCCTGGAATAAACCCAACTTGATCATGGTGTATGAGCTTTTGATGTGTTGCTGAATTCTGTTTGCTAAAATTTTATTGAGGATTTTTGCATCTATGTTCATCAGTGATGCTGGCCTGTAGTTTTCTTTTTGTGTGTTGTCTTTGTCTGGTTTTGGTATCAGGGTGATGGTGGCCTTGTAGAATGAGTTTGGAAGTGTTCCTTCTGTAATTTTTTGAAAGAGTTTTAGAAGGATAGGCATTAGGTCTTCTCTATATGTTTGATAGAATTCTCCTGTGAAGCCATCTGGTCCTGGGCCTTTGTTTTGGGGGAGATTTTTGATCACAGCTTCAATTTCAGTGCTTGTAATTGGGTTGTTAATAATTTCTATTTCTTTCTGGTTCAGTCTTGGACACTTGAACTTTTTTCCTAAGAATCTTTGCATTTCTTCCAGGTTATCCATTTTATTGCCATATAGCTGTTCATAATAGTCTCTTATAATCCTTTGTATTTCTGCATTGTCTGTTGTAACCTCTCCTTTTTCATTTCTAATTTTGTTGATTTGATTCTTCTCTCTTTTTTCTTGATGAGTCTGGCTAAAGCCTTGTCAATTTTGTTTATCTTCTCAAAGAACCATCTTTTAATTTTATTAATCTTTACTAGTGTTTCTTTCATTTCTTTTTCATTTATTTCTGCTCAGATCTTTATAATTTCTTTCCTTGTACTAACTGTGAGGGTTTTTTAAATTCATTTTTCCAGTTGTTTTAGGTGTAAAGTTAGGCTGTCTATTCGATGTTTTTCTTGTGTCTTGAGGTAGGATTGTGTGGCTAGAAACTTCCCTCTTAGAACTGCTTTTGCTGCATCACGTAGGTTTTGCGTTGTGTTTTCATTGTCATTTGTTTCTAGAAATTTTTTGATTTCCCTTTTGATTTCTTCAGTAACCTGTTGGTTATTTGGAAATGTGTTGTTTAATCTCCATGTGTTTGTGTTTCTTACAGTTTTTTTCTTGTAATTGATATCTAGTCTCATAGTGTTGTGGTCGGAGAAGATGTTTGATATGATTTCAATTTTCTTAAATTTACTGAGGTTTGATTTGTGACCCAAGATATGGTCTGTCCTGGAGAATGTTCCATGTGCACTTGAGAAGAAGGTGTATTCTTCTGCATTTGGATGAAATGTCCTGAAGATATCAATGAGATCCATCTCATCTAATGTATCATTTAAGCCTTGTGTTTCCTTGTTAATTTTCTCTTTTGATGATCTGTCCACTGGTGTGAGTGGGTGTTAAAGTCTCCTACTATTATTGTGTTACTGTCAATTTCTTCTTTTATGTCTATTAGAGTTTGTCTTATGTATTGAGATACTCCTATGTTGGGTGCATAGATATTTACAATTGTTATGTCTTCCTCTTGGATTGATCCTTTGATCATTATGTAGTGTCCTTCCTTATCTCTTGTAATCTTCTTTATTTTAAGGTCTATTTTGTCTGATATGAAGATTGCTACTCCAGCTTTCTTTTGCTTCGCATTTGCATGGAATATATTTTTCCATCCTCTCACTTTCAGTCTATATGTGTCTTTAGGTCTGAAGTGGGTTTCTTGTAGACAGCATATATATATGGGTCTTGTTTTTGTATCCATTCAGCCAGTCTGTGTCTTTTGGTTGGAGCATTTAATCCATTTAGAGTTAAATTAATTACTGATATGTATATATTCCTATTGCTGTTTTCTTAAATGTTTGGGGTTGATTTTGTAGATCTTTTTTCTTCTCATATTTCTTAACTATGTAAGTCCCTTTAACATTTTTTGTAAAGCTGATTTGGTGGTACTGAATTCTCTTAACTTTTGCTTGTCTGAAAAGCTTTTTATTTCTCCCTCAGTTTTGAATGAGATCCTTCCTGGATACAGTAATCTTGGTTGTAGATTTTTCCCTTTGAGTACTTTAAATATGTCCTGCCATTCCCTTTTGGCCTTCAGAGTTTCTGCTGAAAGATCAGCTGTTAAACGTATGGGGTTTCTCTTGTATGTTACTTGTTGCTTCTCCCTTGCTGCTTTTAATATTCTTTCTTTGTGTTTAGTCTTTGTTAGTTTGATTAGTATGTGACTTGGCATGTTTCTCCTTAGGCTTATCCTATATGGGACTCTTTGTGCCTGTTGCGCTTGATTGACTATTTCCTTTTCAATGTTGGGGAAAATTTCAACTATAATCTCTTCAAAATTTTCTCATATCCTTTCTTTTTCTCTTCTTCTTCTTCTGCTGCTGCTAAGTTGCTTCAGTTGTGTCTAACTCTGTGCGACCCCAGAGATGGCAGCCCACCAGGCTCTTCTGTCCCTGGGATTCTCTTCTTCTTCTGGGACCCCTGTAATTCAAATGTTGGTGTGTTTGATATTGTCTCAGAGGTCTCTGAGACTATCTTCAGTTCTTTTCATTCTTTTAACTTTATTCTGCTCTTCAGAAGTTATTTCCACCATTTTATCTTCCAGCTTACTGATTCGTTCTTCTGCTTCAGATATTCTGCTATTGATTCCTTCAAGAGTATTTTTAATTTCAGTAGTTGTGTTGTTTGTCTCTGCATGTTTGTTCTTTAATTCTTCTAGGTCTTTGTTAATTGATTCTTGCACTTTCTCCATTTTGTTTTTGAGGTTTTTGATCATCTTTACTATCATTATTCTGAATCCTTTTTCAGGTAGTTTGCCTAGTTCCTCTTCATTTATTTGGACTTCTGTGTTTCTAGTTTGTTCCTTCATCTGTGTAGTATTACTCTGCCTTTTCATTATTTTTTTTTTAACTTATTGTGTTTGAGGTCTCCTTTTTCTAGGCTTCAAGGTTGAATTCTTTCTTCCTTTTGATTCTGCCCTCCTAAGGTTGGTCTAGTGGTTTGTATAAGCTTCTTATAGGGTGAGATTTGTGCTGAGTTTTTGTTTGTTTGTTTTTCCTCTGATGGGCAGGGCTGAGTGAGGTGGTAATCTTGTCTGGTGATGATTGGGTTTGTATTTTTGTTGTTTGGATGAGGCATCCTGCCCAGGGTGCTACTGGTGGTTGAATGATGCCAGGTCTTGTATTCAGGTGGTTTCCTTTGTGTGAATTCTCACTATTTGATACCTCCTAGGGTTAGTTCTGGTGGGCTGCAGTCCATGGGGTTGCTAAGAGTCGGACACGACTGAGCGACTTCACTTTCACTTTTCACTTTCATGCATTGGAGAAGGAAATGGCAACCCACTCCAGTGTTCTTGCCTGGAGAATCCCAGGGACAGCGGAGCCTGGTGGGCTGCCATCTATGGGGTCGCACAGAGTCGGACATGACTGAAGTGACGCAGCAGCAGCAGCAGCAGCAGCAGGGTTAGTTCTCTGGTGGTCTAGGGTCTTAGAGTCAGTGCTCGCACTCCAAAGGCTCAGGCTTGATCTCATTCAGGGGTGATTCTTGTTTAAGGAAATGTCCCTCTTGTATGTCTGTGGCTTAGAGTTGTATGTTGTGGCTTCTTTCAAACCTGAACAACTGCGGTGGTGGCTTGGCAGCCTGCTTCGATGTCCAGGCGGATGACTGGGCACCCCAGGCAGTGGCTTGGGTGTGGGCTCCCAGCAATGTGATTTTTAAAGTTTTATTTGTGTTACATAAAAACTTAATAATGTGCTGCAGAACAGCACACTAGTGCTTAGGAACACACACTAGTAAACAATGGACAATGTTCATTTATTCACCTACCTGTTTTTCCATTTAAAAAACATATACTGAGCATGTATTTTGGGCCAGAAAGTGGGCAGGTATTGAGGAGAGAGGCCCAGGTCATGCCCTAAAGATGTTTATAGCCCTTGGAGAAGATGGACATGTTGATAGTGCAGGCTGAGGAAAGGGACTGAGGGATGCTCCCTGAGAACAAAGGAAGTGCCTGGACTTTAGGGCCCAGACACCCCTTGGGGTTTCAGGATGAGTGAGGGGCAGGTCAGAGGGTATGGGCATTGCAGAAAGAGTAACCATAAGTGCAAAGGGTTGGAGGTGAAAGCAGTATCATGCGTTCAGGAAATGCCAGTGGCCTCTACTGATGTAGTGTACAGGGGTGAAGTGGACAGGGATTAAAGCGTGAAGGTGCAAAAGCCCTGTTCAGGGAATTTGGCCATGGGAAGCCGTTGTCCTGAGCTAACTCACTTTGTGGATGGTTCTGCAGTTTTCTGGGTCACACACTTTGGATTTGGGGCTTGTGCACCTCTCTTAGCCAGAGTTCCTTTTGGCTGAATTGAGGCGGTCATCCCCATTTACTTGCCCTAACAACAGTACATTATAAAACCCTCTGTGGATTCAGGACAATGCTTGTTTCAAAAAAATGTAATGTGCTACTGGCTTCATACTGAACCGGAGGCTTGCTTATCCTTCTAGCTTCTCTCCCCAACCAGGTATATCAGGATGTGCCCGCTGTGCTGCTCTCTAGTCCCACGCCCTGTGGGATCATCCCCCCGCACAGCACAGTTCACATACCTCTGACCCTGGAGACCCAAGTGCCTGGGGAATACAGGTCCACAGTTTACATCTCAACCTTTGGGAGCCAGGATCCCCCGATGGTGAGTGCCTGTTTTCAGAATTGCAGTTCTAAGCGCCGTACTTCTTGTGGGGACATTCTAACCTTTGCCTGTAAGGTACTCACCATATTTGCATATCCTCTAGTTGTTGGTCTTCTAGAGTCTTTCATTTTTTCTCTGCAGTGGTAAAATACCAGGGCTGGTACTTCAGGAATCTGTTTTGTGGATATCTCTGAAAATGGTGCTTTATAGCAATTGATTTATCCTCACACATACAGACACACCTGACCTCTCTCCAGACCCATGAAACCAGAATCTCTGAGGACAGAGGACCAGCACACCCCTTCTCAATTGTTCCTACTACAAAGCTGGGTATCCCTAGCTTGCTACATGTGGTCTCTGAGATTGATTTCCTTCACCGCTCACCAGGTCTTTTCCTGTAGATTATTGGATATGTATACACAACTATATGCTACAGTATATCTTATTATATTCTTGGACTTATATCACCAATTAACCTTAATTACTCCAAGCCTGAGAAAAGGGAGACATGGAAAGCTCTCTGCTGCTTGAGCTGAATCAAAGGACGAATCTTGAAGGAAGTTACCCAATAGGCTATTAATTCCTAGACATCGGATTTACTTGGAAGCTGGATGGTGTCAACATGCGTTTGTTTGAAGTGATTCTGATTGCTCAGAGAGTATAATAAACTAGGGTTTTGCTTTTATCTCTTCCATATAAGATCATGTAGATAAGCCATCTGACATAAGGCAGCGTCATTAAGGCAGGCCAGCTGAAAGGTGCCACAGTCCAGGTAACCTGCTAGCCTACACGCCTGCCCTGCACAGATGCAGCACAGATGTACCTTGCTGAGCAGGAAACATTTTATGAAAGAAAAAGACCCCCTTCCTTGGGCAGACAGAGTGCCTGGCCGAGAGCATAGTGGAAAGGAGGGAGAGCAAGGCGAATTTCAGCCCCCAGCCTGCACAGCTTTGCATGGTGGGTGCCCCTGTCGTATTGCTAGTACAGCAAACAGCCACATCCAGCCTTGAAGTGCTGGTCTTTAACCCCTCAGTGCTCCTGAGACTGGAGTCCTGGTGGCACATACCGAAATATTATTCTGGTTTCCCATCAGTGCACGGCTCTGGGCTGACCCAGGGAAGCAAAGCTTTATTTTAAGGGAGGAATTCCATGCTAGATTCTCAGGTCTGATCAGAGGGGCCATCCCTGTGACCCTTCACTACAGAATATCAGGGAGAAGGACTGTCGATTCTAATAGCAACCTTTTATGTCCTTGCTTTTTATAAAGGGATGCTTAGAAGGTTCCGTTTCAATTTGATTTTAAAGGCCCATCATTTCAGCCATTCCTGTATTGTTTCTCTTGCATGGACTGCAGGTATGTCACTTAAAGAGCATCGGAGAAGGCCCAGTTATCTATGTACATCCCAGTCAAGTTGACTTTGGCAATATCTACGTCCTGAAGGACTCCCTCAGGGTTCTCAACTTGTCTAACCAGTCGTTCATCCCTGCATTATTCAAGGCACACATGGTGAGTAGATTGTGCGCTGTCACATGACGAAAACACAGCTTTGCTGTATCTTGGAGGCAGTGGCCTTATTTCAGCAACATGTCTTTGAAAATTATCTACAGAAGCAGAGATTTAATTGCAGAGTTCAATTGCGTTAAACTGTGTTATTCTCATCCCTAGTTCCTCTTTATTATAACCCACTCCTGGGTATGTCTCTTGAAAAAAACAAAAACAAAAACACTAGTTAAAAAAGACACACTCACTCCTATGTTTATAGCAGCGTTATTGACAATTGCTAAGACATGGAGACAACTATGCCTGGCTTTTCATTTTTTCAAAGTATTATCTTTTTTCTGTGTATTAAAGTAAAAGACATGTTTTAACACTTAAACTCATTGATTTATAGTCAAACCTCTTAACTATTTTTTATAATGTTTTATATATTACCAGTGAGCACCTACAAAAGACCACTAAAATGTATCTTTATGAGAGAGCAGAGTTCTTACGTCTTAGCCTTAACTGTGAACAAAATCTATAGACTAAACTCATAGGAATAAGGAATAAGAGAATAACATCCTAATTTATCAAGACAGGCATCTTGTCTCTTACCATGTAAAAGTCATAGCCATTCCAAAATGGACCATGCTCTTCCTAAGCCTTACCAAGTGACTCTTTCAGTCACAAGAGGATACCAATGGCAGTGATGTCAACAGACTTCCAGAAGCAAAGGTTTGTACTTGGCAGACAACTGTAAGCCCCTCATGCCGACCCTCACTTGAGACTGTCTTTACTTTGGCATAACTAAATGTGAAACTCATAAGACAGATTCCAGTAGATCACACTGATTATAAACTACTCTAGGAGAAGGAAAGCTGTTGATTACAAAATGGGTCAGCACCTTCCCTGAATATAGAGTGACAGCTCTACTGATTAAATATGATTAGTTCAAGTATAAGCTCAAGCCAGAATGAAAGGAGGCTTGATTTCTTTGTCATGAAAGAGCTAGCCAGAAAATAAAAGAAAAATATATTGGTTTCCTGCATGCTTTATAAGCCTTTCCATCTTCATTCTGCCTATTCCAGCTCTTAATTAGCTTTAGCCAGTTGTTTTTGCTAATTAGTTATTATTCAGGCATACACTTGATACTTGTCACCACAGAGGGAGATTAAGGCAAAATTTCCTTCATATGGACCAAATGTGGCTTTTTTATTTCAAGTTCTACTTTCCCTCCTCCATACAAATCTATAACTTCTTCCCCATCGCCAGCATCACCATCAGCAGAACTGCAGTGGACTAAGTGTTAGTGTCCTGTGCCACCCCCCACCCCCAGCACCACCAATTCATGTATTGAAATCCTAACCCTCAGTGTGATGGTATTAGGAGGTGAAGTTTTGGGGAGGTAAATAGGTCATGAGGATAGAGTCGTCATGAATGAGATTAGTGCCCTCACAAAAGAGACCCCAGAGAGCTCTCTCACCCTCTCCATCACTTAAGGATACAAAGAAAAAAATGGCGATCTACAACCTGGAAGAGACCTCACACCAGAACCTGACTATATTGACACTCTTATCTCAGACTACCAACCAGAACAGTGAGAAATAAATTTCTGTTGTTTGCAAACCACCCAGTATAGTATTCTGTTATAGCAGTCTACATTGACTAAGACGCCAACTCATGTTACTCTTAAGGGACCCCTGTCATTGTCATTATAAACTAAAGAATTTATTCTGCCTGTTTGTGCCCTGACAGTAGACAGTCATCCTCAGTAATAAGCTAGTACAAAATGAAACACACTTTTATGTAATGAGAAAAGACAGATGCATTAAGGAGCATGGTGTAAAGGTTTATTAATGGTATGAAATCCTGACACGCATACATAAAGATCAGATGAAGTTGATCGGGGAGCAAGTCATATTCTTCCTCAGTGCCATTTTATCTTCTCTGTCACAAGTGAAAGGAAAGAGCCTAGAGAGGCATCTGTAACATGGTAGAGCTCTCTGTAGAATGGCATTTGGGATATTTTTTAAAATTTTGGTTGTGATGAAATTGTATGCAGCATTGTTTCATGCTTTGGAAGGAAAAAAATCCTCCTCTGGGATGTTAGGATATTAAATTGAAATGAGCCTGGGAAAGAAGGGCAACATTTATCTGAGGGTGGGCATGGTCATACCCCTTGCACAGTTGTCTTACATATAGTAGTCACTCAGCAAACAGTGGTTGAGTATCTGAGAGCTGCAGTAATATTCTGTACTATCAACAGTATGGGTTCTAGTCAGACACATCTGGAATCAAGCTCTAACTCTGCATGTGCTGGGCACATTGTTTAATCTTTCTGAGGCTTTGGTTCCTTCTCTTTCAGTGGAACTAATAATGGCATCTAAAAGATTAAACATGATAATTACATAGAAAGAGCCTGGTGAAAAATAAACATCAGCATTCAATAAATGGTAGTTTTGATTATTAATGTTGACAGACAAAAAGATCTAGGTGAAATGGCTTATGGAAAGACTTTTTATTTTTTTGACCCTATATTTTAAGATTTTTTTATATTTCTTAGGTAAGAAAGAAAAAGAAATAAGGCATACTCAGAGAGGCCTTAAGATTTCAAAGTTAACTGATCCACACAGTATAGTGCTCTATCAGATGGGAGCACTATTACTGCCTTTTTTCTTACACTTCATTTGTTTCTGTAATTTTTGACAGTGAAGCCAGCTTATAAAGTATAAAACATTTTTGTTGATGAATCCATATGTGTTTTTCTACACCAAAGAAAAGAGATTTATGAGCAAATAACTTACTTTAGAAATTTTAGGTCCATTAGCTTTCTGATCCTCGGAGTTTATTTATTCCTGTATTTGTGCAGATGCTTCCTGGCACCATGTAAATCATGTCTGTGTGCTCAGAGCAGTCCTAGTTCCTGTTATTTAACTGTCTTCATGCCTTGTGTTTGATTGAACACCTTTGACTGAGTCCTGAGAAAGCAGTGATTTTCAGAAAGAACATTATTGTCCCTGTAGAAAGGTACCTCCTTGCAGCCTTAAAAGATTATTGGTAATCTTAAGAGCTGTGTAATCGTAAGAGCTATGTAAGTTACAGAAACCGGCTTCCCTCATATAGTCAAACTCTGCTGGCCTTAAAATTCTCACAGACCTCCCCCTACCCCCTACTCCCTGCAAAGGGGGAAATTAAGAAGTAGGACAGTTGCTTGACCAATAGGAACTCTCAGCATCTCAGTGACCAAGCCCTTTCACTCAATCTGTGATTCTAAACTCCTTCCCTCTAAGAACAGGGAGAAAATCTGGGCCCAATATGAAAAATCACAAGTTTAAGGGAATGATGGAGCAACAATGCCAGTGACAACAGCCCAGAAGAGAAAGAAGTTAAGAAATTTAAACCCAGCCTTTATGACTGCTTTTTCTATATAGTACCAAAAGAGGTTGAAAACTAAAAGGAACTTTCAGGAAACTTGTTGATCCAAGAAGATAGACACTGGAATCAAGACAGGCTAGAGAGATAAAAACTGGAGAAGAATGAACTTGGTAAAACTCTCAGACTTTTGGTTCCAACTAGGAAAGCTATATTCTGGAAATAAAAGTGACCTAATGCAGATCTCATAAACTCTGCCTGGATGAAGGAGTTCCAGGATTCTTAGTTCCCTCCACATCTTTCCTAGAAGCAAATATATGTTCTCACCAGAAGACAACAACATGATTCTAAGCCTCAAAATATCTCTACAGTTTTCATATACAATGTCAAACAGTTAATTTTAAAATTACCAAGCATAGGATACAAATTAACATAAAACTACAATGTGCTTAATATACTCAAGGAAATAAAAGGCACGATTTAGAATTTTGGTAGAGATCTAGAAAGTGAAAAAGAGAACAAATGGGAATTGAAAACCTGAAAAATGCAATTGAAATTAGGAACTCAGTTCAGTTCAGTTCAGTTGCTCAGTCGTGTCCGACTCTTTGCAACCCCATGAATCGCAGCACGCCAGGCCTCCCCGTCCATCACCATCTCCCGGAGTTCACTCAAACTCACGTCCATCGAGTCGGTGATGCCATCCAACCATCTCATCCTCTGTCGTCCCCTTCTCCTCCTGCCCCCAATCCCTCCCAGCATCAGAGTCTTTTCCAATGAGTCAACTCTTCGCATGAGGTGGCTAAAGTACTGGAGTTTCAGCTTTAGCATCATTCCTTCCAAACAAATCCCAGGGCTGATCTCCTTTAGAATGGACTGGTTGGATCTCCTTGCAGTCCAAGGGACTCTCAAGAGTCTTCTCCAACACCACAGTTCAAAAGCATCAATTCTTCAGCGCTCAGCCTTCTTCACAGTCCAACTCTCACATCCATACATGACCACTGGAACTCAGTAGATGAGTTTAACTGCACATTACATACAGATGAATAGAGAACCGTGAAAGTGAAAGTTCAGAAGGAACTACCCGAAATGAAAATGTAGAAGAGTTGGTAAAACAGACGAACTCAGAGAGAGGGGGAAAGGGAAAAAAGCTGTCATTACCTTCCACAGAAGCAAATGAATAAGGCTCAAACTGCCAAGGCAAGAAGTAACAGTAGATTATAGATGAGAATGTGAACAGCAAAAGAAAATGCTGAAAATAGACAGTGGTTGCCCTCATTAATGAGCAACAGTGGGATTGATAAGGGTGGGACGGTGGGTGCAAGAGACTTCTGTTTTTCACAAAAATGCCTTTTCTAGAACCATTTAACTCTGTAAATTGTGTAATGCATATATCTCATAAAAATAAGATTAAAAAATTTAAATCATGCTGCAAGACAGTACGTAGAAGTATGCTACCATTTATGCGAGAAAAAATATGTAAGAAAAAATATAAATATGTCTATTTTTTAGTTTTGTTTATAAAGTTTCTCTGAAAAGACAGGCAGAAAACTGTAAACAATGGGTGCCTCTGGGAATGGTAACTAGCGGTCCTGTGCAGGAGAGAGAAAGACTCGTTAGAATCCATTTGAATTCAACCCTGGGATATGCATTATTTATTTTTTCAAGAAAAAGCTTCTAAGAAAGAAAGAAACTGGGAATGAAACTAAGAAGAATAAGCAGAGTTAAAATTAAATGGGCTCTAAAGCTGAAGCTCCACTACTTTGGCCACCTCATGAGAAGAGTTGACTCATTGGAAAGGACTCTGATGCTGGGAGGGATTGGGGGCAGGAGAAAGGGACGACCGAGGATGAGATGGCTGGATGGCATCACTGACTCGATGGACGTGAGTCTGAGTGAACTCTGGGAGTTGGTGGTGGACAGGGAGGCCTGGCGCGCTGCGATTCAGGGAGTCGCAAAGAGTCGGACACGACTGAGCGACTGAACTGAACTGAACTGAAAGAGAAGGGTGATCATATCCTTTTAGGATGAGTAATTTATTCAAGACACGAAAGTGTGTCTTCCCTGTTACACAAATTAGCGTCCTTATAGAACAAACAGAAGTTAATAAAAGAAAAGTCATTCATATGCCACCCTATCAATAACCACCAAATTTTGGTGTACATCTTCCAAAACTGTACTATGTGTATCTGTCTGTGTATTCCTATCCCCCACCATCAATACTATTTCATTACCAGCTATTTTCATCCAACAGTGTGGTATAGTCAGTTTCTGACATGAATTATTAAGGAATATTCCTACACAGATCATTTACAGTGACTGACTTTATTGCATCATTTGGCTTCACCACAGTTGACTTAGCTAATCGGCTACCAATAGGTGGTTTCCAGCTTTTCACCGCTGTAATCAGTGTTCACATCCTAATTGCTGTTCCCATCTTTAACTGTTTCCTTAGACTAAATTCCTAGAAATGCAATTGCTGGATCAAATGACATAAATGTAACTAAGTCTTGGTAAGTCTTTTGAAATTATCTCCTAGAAAATTTGTACCAGTTTATATCCTACCCCCCTCAGCATTGAAGAAGGTTACCCTGTCCCAGACCCTTGCTGTCATTTTGTTTGCTAAATCTGGTAGATGAGAAAAACAAACAAACAAACAAACAAACATATTGCTAGTTAAATTTGTGTTTCTTTGGCTTACTGGTGATACTGAACATTTTTCATGTACTTATTGACTAACAAGTATTTCTTAGTATCTTCCCCATGCCTGGGACTAATTGTGCTCGCTGAGGGGAGAGACATAAAAATCATCTCTTAGTTCATAAGATCATAAGAATGATCTCTTTCTTCAAAGAATTTACAATCTCAAAAAAAGAAATGACTACAAAAACAACGCAGTATTACAGTGTGCAATGTTATATATAAGCACAGCATAAGATGTGGCTAGTGAGTGAGTAAAGTGAAAGTCACTCAGTTGTGTTCAACTCTTTGCGACCCCATGGACTGTATTCTCCAGGCAAGAATACTGAAGTGGGTAGCCTTTCCCTTCTCCAGCGGATCTTCCCTAACCAGGATCTCCTGCATTGCAGGCAGATGTTTTACCAACTGAGCTATCAGGGAAGCCTATAAGAAGTAGCTAATTCTCCCACAAAATTAAAAATGTTTATAGATGGGCACATTCGAGTGGAGAGTTGAGGGATAAGGAGGAGGAGGACAGGGAAATGGGGTGTACATTTCCATAGAGCAGCACAGTTAAATGCAGTGATGGTGTGTAGCAACCTCTGGGGAGATCCAGTGTGGCTGAGGCCAAGGATGCCTGTTGAAAACTGACAGCATCTGGGAAGTAAGCCTACAAAAGTGCTCCTTAACAAAGAATTTGAAACAGATCCTCCATACCAGAGGCTCCTATCTGATGTGCCAGTCTTGATTGCAGGCTGCGTTTGTTTCAAACAAATTGGACTTCCCTGGTGGCTGAGATGGCCTGCAAATACAGGAGATCTGAGTTCAATCCCTGGGTCAGGAAGATCCCCTGGAGGAGGGAATGGCAACCCACTCCAGTGTTCTTGCCTGGAGAATCCCATGGACAGAGGAGCCTGGTGGGCTGCAGTCCATAGGGTTGCAAAGAATCAAACATGACTGAAGCGACTTAGCACACAGTGCCTTTATTTCAAACAGGAAAGATGACAAATATCTGCCATGTTTGGAGGTCCTTGACCCTGGAAATTATATGTGAAGTTTGGGATATGTATTTAGAGTATGCTTGTGTGTGGGAGGTGTGTGTGTGCATGCACACGTTTTTCTTTGAAGAGATTCGATAGTTTTCCCAAAGTGAAAGTGAAGTCACTCAGTTGTGTCCAACTCTTTGCGACCCCATGGACTGTAGCCTACCTGGCTCCTCCGTCCATGGGATTTTCCAGGCAAGAGTACTGGAATGGGTTGTCATTTCCTTCTCCAGGAGAGCTTCCCAACCCAGGGATTGAACCCGGGTCTCCTGCACTGTAGGCAAACGCTTTACCATCTGAGCCACCAGGGAAGCCTAGTTTTCCCAAAGTGGGGAAAAATCAGCACTGCTAGTCCAGATGTTGGAGAGCCATCCAGAATCTCCAGTAGGAGAGGCACAGGATCAGGTCTGTGAAAGAGAGTCCTGTCAACAAGTTAGATTGGGGGGAGTGGGGGGCACAAACAGGAAGGAGGACTGGACATGAAATTTTGAATGATAACCTTCTAATAACCACAAGTTACTGAGTATTTATTCTGTGGTAGACAAAGTGCCTGCATCCATTTTATTAAAAATTAGTACAGAGTCTCTTGGCTACAAACTGGCAGAGTCTGCAGTTGACCTATCGGTCTCCATGTGACTCTAAAGCCCTCTTTTTTAATCATGACCCTCTGTGCCTCTCTTATAAAACTCTGTCATCATTTCTTTTGTATTTCATTTCCTAACGTTCAGTTAATTATTTTAAGCAGCAAAGTGACTCACTTCAGGGCAGAGTACCATATGGCTAGAGATACCATTTAGAGGACGAAAAAAGAGAAAGGCCTCGGTGACTGTTCATTGTTTTGTTCCACAAAGAATTGATCATCTGCTGAGATAATGGTATAAATCCAAAGAAATCCCTCACTCTGCACTTTGGTTCCCGTTGTTATTTGTGTCCTGTCATCCCGTGGAAGGAAATTCCTGCAGGTTTCAACTGGCAAGCGAGTCATTCTGGAGACAAGTGCACAGTGCTGTTTACTTCAAGCTTCCTAGTCATTAGCTCTGCAGGATAGAAGGTCTGCCTGAGTGTATGCGCGTTCATTTATTGATAAAACGACATGTGCAAACACTTCTGTCTTTTGTGGAAAATATTAAATACACGATAGGGTAACTTATAAAAGCACTGGCTGCTTTACCTTGGGACCTGAGTGTTGGCTAAGAAGTGTGCTAATGCCCTGTTGTCAAATAAAAAGCAAATGTTAGCCTTAGTTATGTGTAACCTCAGGGAGCAAGGATTAACACTCCTCACCAGTGGGCCTGGAATTCTGAAATGTAAAAGATCACAACTTCTTGTGTTCTGCACAATCATATGCATATATGATACCAACCATAAGCTACTGTAATGACTGAAGCATTTTAGCCCCAGTTCATGGAAGAAACAGAGGCAACTATTGCTGAAATTTTGGTAGAAGCCTTAGGAAAGCTTTTTTTTTTTTTTTTAATCATCTTAGGAACAAATATTTGAAACTCTGTATTAGTTTTCTATTGCTAAGTAAATAATTACTACAGACTTAGTGGCTTAATACAACACAGATGTATTACCTGTTTCCATGGGTCAGAAATCCAGGCATGACTTGGCTGGATCCTCCTCCTAGGATCTCAGAAGGCTGAGATGGAGTTGCTGGCTGATCTGCATTCACTTCTGGAGGTTTGACGAGGGAAAGATCCATTCTGGGCCCCCTCAGATTTGGCAGAGTTTCTCTTCTTGCAGTTGAATGACTGAGGCCCCATTTTCTTGCTGGCTATCAGTCAAGGACCACTGTCAGCTGTTGAGGCCCCTACAGACCCTCTCCTGCTTAGAATCTCCTCATTAGGAAGACCCCATCCCTTCTAAGGGCTCTCCTGATTAAGTCAGGCCCAACAGGGTAATCTCTCCTCCTTAACATCAAGTGACTCAGGACCTTTCACAGTAGCGCTAAGATTGGTGTTTGATTGAATAA
Source organism: Ovis aries (assembly GCF_016772045.2). Lineage (NCBI taxonomy): Eukaryota > Metazoa > Chordata > Mammalia > Artiodactyla > Bovidae > Ovis > Ovis aries. The sequence continues at coordinate 39,515,409 of NC_056067.1, forward strand.
CTAGGAGAAGATAACTGGACACCAGCAGATGGAGATCTTGGGGCCGTCTTAGATGTCCACCTCCTGTGAACCCTTATGAGATGCTTCTCTTCTGACAAGAGTATTGTGTGTTAAATGCTTCTTAGCATCTATCCTTGTTTTATGAGTTTGGTAATACATGTCATGGGAAATACTACTGAGCCCATAATTATATGTCATGTGGAGCATTTCAGCTCTTGGTAAAATGATGACAGTAGCTGTTACTTACAGGGGGTTACTATGTGTGAGACAATGTTCTGAGTTGTCTGTGCATCACCTCATTTAATCATCAACTCTTTGCAGAAGTTGTCATCAGTATCATGAGCTACAGGTGGGATAACTGAGGCTGGACACAGTGAAGAGACGTGCCCAATGTGTGAGAGCTGGCAAGTGGCAGACCTGGGACTCAAACCACAACTGTCTCTCTTCCTTTAGAACCCTCCTTTGTAACCATTGGAACCTTTAAAAGGGTTACAGAGTGTCCTCCATAGCCAAGATTATCATTCATCGGTTCCCTCTTTAGTCAGATTTGCCATCTAATAACAGAAAATGTCGCATAGACCAAGTCCTCCCTAAAAACAAAGGACACCCCTAAGAGCCAAATACCAAAGAGACACAAGATGAGCATGGCTTAGAGGCTGACTTTTGATAAGGACAGTCCAATACCTTAGCAGCAGGCATTTTATTGTGACTTGTTCTTGGATTCCAGGATGTACTTTGCTGCCTGGTTTTATGCCAAACATTGATTAATAAGCTTCATCAAAAAGAAAACTCACCACTTCAGCCCTGGAGAGCAACGTCAGGTCTTCTTTCCAGAGCAGCCAACCTGTGTCAGCAGGAATCAGAATAGAAATGGTACCCATCCATCTAAAACTAATGTCCCCTGACTTGAAACAGCGCTTGTGCTGGTGACACCCTCTCTTTACTGTGGACAGAGGGTTGACCTGGGTTACTAGATAGGGAGGAAAATAAATGGTTAGAACATGAAAGCTGACATTCACAATGCCCTCTTCTGAAAGGCATTTGTTTTTTTTTGATAAAAGAAGAACAAAAATGGCATTGATTTATGTTTTAATTGTAAGCTAAGCCTCAAACTAAATAGAGTGCTCAAAGGCCACATATTTGGGGAGAAGGGCCATCAGAGTGAGATGAGCCTGCCTAGAACATTTTTTATTTTATCTCCTAGCTGCTCCTACATTTGTCCTAACAGCAGATAGATATGAACTCCAGGCATGAAATTCCCAGAGAAGTTGAAATGTGATGCTTCTACTTCTGTGTTCTGGTGGAGTGAACTCTTCACCTTCCAAAATCTACGATCTAAGGCAGTTGGGGAAGACCTAAGAATAGGACAGTAGGCTGAACCCGCAAGGTTGTTGTAGCAGACAGTGGCTTATAGTTCACTATGCCTGTCCTCCTTTCCTCTTGAACCAGAGCAGGTGACGTTTCCCAGCCTCCTCTGGAGTTAAGTGTGGCTGCATGACGGAGCTCTGGCCAGTGGAAGTGAGCAGAAGTGATCTGTGCCACTTCGAGGCTTGGTACATAAAATCTTGGCCTATGACCCTCCATTCTCTTTGTTTCTTATTGGCTGGGCAGATGTCAGTCAGTGTCCAGACTGCCAAAGAAGCCATGAATTAAACATGACGTTGTCTATTTAGCTGGGGCTCGTGAATGCCTGAATGGAACAGAAACCCATCCTCACTCCTGCCAGCAACTGGAATGCATGTGAACAGGAATAATAATAAAATAAATGGCTTTTTTTTTTTAAAGCCATTGAGTATCAAGGGTCTTTCCCTTATAGCAGTTGACATTACTTTGTCTAAAATAATCACCTAAACAGACTACTGTGTGTCTTTCAAAGTCAATCTGGATATTAAAATTCTGAAAGACCTCTAGAAATGTGAAAGATTACATCAAATGTTGTCTTTTTATTGTTCTATAGGAGATCAAGCAATTAAATGTCTAACTTATTAGCAATTGTATTTCAGCAATTTTTCCTTTCACTGGCTATATAAACAAGTCCCTGTATTCTCTTTGGAACCAGCTGTATTATTTTACTAATTTTCTCATTAAAGAGATAAAGAAATCTTTGACAAAATAAAATAAAAGCCCAGAATCAAAAGACTGAAAATAAAACAAGTAGTTTTAAGTAAGGAGAAGAGCTGGTTGATTGTGTACCTCAGACTGAAAATGATATGTCAAAGACTCCTATGTACAATAATAAAAACTCCAATGAAATGAAGCTATAATGACTCATTTAAAAGCATCTATCTGCATTTATAGCTCTTTAGAACTCACTTTTGTGTTATTTTCTATGGTCAATATGTTAGAAGTGAAAGTTGCTCAGTCATGTCCAACTCTGTGCGACCCCATGGACAATACAGTCCATGGAATTCTCCTGGCCAGAGTACTGGAGTAGGTTTCCCTTCTCCAGGGGATATTCCCAACCCAGGGATTGAACCCAGGTCTCCCACATTGCAGGCAGATTCTTTACCATCTGAGCCACCAGGGAAGCCCAATATGTTAGAAGGTATTAGTATTTGCACTTTGGGACTGTGTCTTAGTTCAGGCTACTATAACAAAGTACCAGTAGTCTGGATGGCTTATAAACTACCAAAATTTATTTCTGTAGTGTGGTTGAGTTCTGCCAAGGGCCCTCTTCTACCCCAGGGACTCATAACTTGTCACTGTATCCTCAGAGTGGAGGAGATGAAGTAAATCTTTCACGATTCTTGTGCTGTGCTGTGCTTAATTGCTCAGTCATGTCTGACTCTGCAACCCCATGGACTGTAGCCCACTAGGCTCCTCTGTCCATGGGGATTCTCCAGGCAAGAACACTGGAGTGGGTTGCCATTTCCTTCTCCAATGCATGAAAGTGAAAAGTGAAAGGGAAGTCACTCAGTCGTGTCCGACTCTTAGCGACCCCATGGACTGTAGCCTACCCGGCTCCTCCATCCATGGGATATTCTAGGCAAGAGTATCCTAGAGTGGGGTGCCATTGCCTTCTCCGGATTAATCCCCTAATAAGGGTCAAAAGAGAGCTGCTTCCTCTGCTGTCTCTCCACTGTGTGAGGACACAAGGAAAAAGCCAACAGTCTTCAGTCTGGAAGAGGGCTCTCCGGAGAACTCAACCACACTGGCACCCTGATCTTGAATTTAGTCTTTGGAATTGTGAGAAATAAATTTCGGTGGTTTATAAGCCACCCAGTCAGTCTATGTACTTTGTTATAGCAGCCCCGGCTGACTAAGACAGATACTGATGCTGAGAATGGAGTGCTGCTGTAACAAATACCTACAAATATGACTGTGGTTTTGGAACTGGGAAATGGATTGAAGCTATGAGTTTTTTGTTTTGTTTTGTTTTCTTAAATTTTTTATTGAAGTGTGTATGTTTGTGTGTGTGTATTCTATTTTAGATTCTTTTCCTTTATAGATTATCGCATAACATGCAGTATAGTTCCCTGCGCTATGCAGTAGGTCCTTTTTGGTTATCTCTTTTAAAAAAAATTTTATTGGAGTGTAATTGATTGATAATCTTGTGTAGCTTCTGCTGTACAGCATAGTAAATCAGTTATACATGTAAGAGTTTTGAAGTTCATGCTAGAATAAGCCTACATTGCTGTGACTGGGCTATCAGACACTGTTTTTTGAAAACTGGATACATTAAGAAGTTGCAAAGAAGTTATTTCTTTGAGCCTAAACATGAGCAAAATATAGTGATATTCAATCATGTAGTTTATCTTACCAGTAATAATTGATCTATAATCTCCAAAATTAAATTTATGAGAATTATTATTTTTGTTACTAATATTTTAGGATAAAATTATGTAAAAGTACAAGTCAATTTTATGGAAAGACAGACTTTGCTTACTATTTTCTTAATATTAAAAGTATTTCACTGGGGCTAATTTACTATGAGGAGAAAAGTTTAAAAATTTTGGAGAAATAGTTTGTCATACAAACATCAGCATTTCTTTTGGCAAGTGTTCTGAATAGAGATAATTAGCGTACAAATATCTTATCTTAGTAGTTTATCTAGTGTGGTATTTAATGTTTGTTTTCTTTTCTATCTGTGTCTTTAGAGATGTCCCATATTAAAAGGTTACAAATAATAATAGGACTCATGACTTAGAGTTAAATCTATAATCTCCATTAATACTAAAATTAAAATTTTCTCATCATTCTTCTACGTCATCTTTATAAACAATTTATAATCTTGAGAACTGTTCTTCTTTGCTTCATTTAGTTTATTTGAATTTTTAAATGCAATTTATTAGTTCCCATGCAGACTTGCAAGCCAAGAGAAAATTTAATTAGCGTTCTGATCTGTGAAATAGGATTTTCCTCAGCTGTTAATTGGGAAGTTGGCATTTGGGTTTAAATATTAGATTCTCCTTATTTAAGTACCTGTGACCCTGTTCCCAAGAGGGTGACCATTCAGGGCCCACTGACCAAATCCAGTCTCTGAGTTTACACTGGGGCTAGATGTGCATTATGGTGACGTTCCAAGGCACTGTCATCCTACAAGATTCTGCCTACTGAAATGTCTAACTCTTGCCTGCAAATTGCAAAATACATTCTTCTTATCTACAATGAACATCAATCAGTACAACTCTATTCCAAACCCAGGAGATTTCTAATCTGTAACTTCACATTGAGCCTCAGCCCTCATGGAGCTACATGTGTTTTTACATTTCTCTTTTTCCTTTTGCGAAGAGAAATACACCATAGACATTAAATAGAGGAAGGATAACTTTGGACTGGAATGCTCTCTCAAATCCGCCCGTAGAGTATAGTTTACATTTGTTTTTAAATTGTTGTTTTCTTCTGTCTGCTTTTGTTAAAGAGAGCTTATTCTGAGCTTCCTTACTCAGAAGAGTACAGGGAGCCAAGGAAGATTCATGAGGGGATAATCAGACTCTTCTTCAGTGGAGTGGAAAGCTTGATTTTGCCACTCCATTATTATCCTGGAAGTTTTGAAATGATCTCTACATCTTTTCTGTTTTCAGCCTTTTCCCAATGCATTGTTAGTCATTGTTAAATATTTTCTGTGAATATTTATGCATATAAACATTTCTGAGTAACTTTTTTCTCAAAACAAAACAGTACTGTTAGAATTAATTTAAATAATATAACAATCAAAATAGGGATATGGTGCTTTGTATTAATTTTGAGATACTGTTTACATGTAAAATGAGAGTAGAACAAATTGAATTTTATTAAGCAATGGCATAATATAGTTAAGGATCACAGTCTCTGATAATTAAGCTCAATTTCATATGTAAACAGAAAAGAAAATGTGTCTGGAAATTCATCATACAAAGAATTTCAATATCTTCTGCTCCAAAAATGCAGCTTGTTCTTTATATTTCCCTGAGACACTTGCACCGTAGCCTTCTTCTGACTTGCATTTTTGTTTTGCATGGTCGTCTCTCTGAATGTCATTATCATCAGCTTCCTGGGGGCAGAAACTGTGCTTTTGGACACTTTCGTGTCGCAAAGCGTCGGACACGACTGAGCGACTGAACTGAACAATATCTGGACCTCAGAACCACTGAGCATGTATTTGCTGTATGTACTTAAAAAGTATTTGCTTTTAAGTACATATAAAACAATTTGCTTATCAAATTTGCAGATGACTGGGAAGGATGAGGAAAAGTAGCTAATAAGTTGAATGTCATAATCAGAATTTTAAAAGATCTCAAAAGGCTGAAAAATGTATAAAAAGAGAAGTAAATAATAAAACTGAATTCAAAAAACACTGAAATTAAAATATGCTAGATGTGTTTAGCAGTGAATTATATGCAGCTGAAGAAGGAATTATTGAACTGGAAGACAGCTCAGAGGAAATCATCCAAAATGAAGCATAGGGAGAGAAAGGATGGAAAATGCAGATGAAGCCTGTGAGGACACACTAGGAAAGTCATACCCACATACAATGGAATAATATAAAGAAAGAAGAAAGAATGAGGCAGAAACTGTAGTTAAACACATAATTGCTGAGAATTTTTCAGAAATAAAGATACCAAACCACAGATTCTGGAAGGGTAGCAAATTCTAAGCAGGATATACAAATAAACTCATAACTGGACACACTGTGGTGAAACTGCGCCATAATTAATCAAATACAAGGAGAAAAGTCTTAAAAGCAGCTTAGGAAGGTAGATTAACACTAAAGACACAGAGTTTATATTTTTAAATAAGATACTTATAGCTTGAGTCATTTTTTAAATTATTATTATTTGACACATTAGCCAAATTTTCAACTTACTTTGGAGCCATAAGAGGTTTTCTTCTTAAGTTGGAGATGTAATTTGAAGGGCTGTTAAACAAAAGAGGGAGATTCAATTTGTCCTATTTAGCTCCAAGGGAGTGGACCAAATACCAGTATATGGAAGGTCAAAAACAAACAGGTCTCTGCTTAGTGTAAGGAAGACATGCCAGATATTATGGATTGTTAAAAAACAGGCATACGTTACCTTAGTTGATGAATGAGTTCTCTGACATCACAGGATTTGATTAAAAGGCAGATATATGAATTCATCTAACAAATATTTATTAAGCATCTACTATGTACCACACATAATTATAGATACAAGAACAACTATAACAAAAGAGACAAAAACCCCTTCTACAGAGGGTGTATATTGTAGTGCAAGGAGAGCAGGATAATGATAAGTCAGTCATGCCCTATGTTAGAAGATGTTAAAAAACGGAGCAGGGTAAAAGTATAAGGAGTACTGGAGGGGGAAGGTTCTCAACTTAAAATGTGACGGTAAGCGTAAGCTTCATTGCAAAGTGTTGTTCAGTCAAAGACCTTGGGGAGGAGAGAGACTGAGCTATGAGGATCTAAGCAGTGAAAGGGAACACATTGGTGGGAGTCACTTCCAGCTCTATTCTTTAGTCCTGTAACATGTTTTAAAATAAGTTTGAAATTCTATTGATTATTTTGAAATAATAGAAACCAAGATGATTTTTACATTGTTTTTATAAATGAAAGCTGTTCACCCCTACTAGAACATCATGGAAACTTTGCACTTGAAAAACATTTCTTTTAAAAATTCCAAATTCCAGGAAGGATTTTGTACCTTCTGTTGGTGTCTCAGAATTTGAAGATTAGAGCAGATAATTAGTATAAGTTTGTTAGAGAGCTGAGCTGTCATCTTATGAAAAAGATGTAAAGAATCTTCACAGAGCATTCAAACGTAGAATTGTAGGTTTGCTCTTCAGAATCATATTGCTTTTTGAAAAAAAGAAAAGCCAACAAACACCCAGCTGCTTTGATTCAAAAAAATAATGTCTGTCTCTGATGTTGAATTCTGCAGCGCCAGGCATCTGAAGTATGGAGGGCTTTGACATGTGCAGAATGAAAAGCCAAGAATATCTTCACAGTTAACTTGTAGTCTTGTTTTACAGGCACACAAAAAGTCCCTTTGGACCATTGAGCCCAAGGAAGGCATGGTTCCCCCGGAAAGTGATGTCAAACTGACACTGACTGCCAACCTGAACGACATACTGACATTCAAAGACACGGTCGTTTTGGACATTGAGAATAGCAACACCTACCGAATTCCTGTCCAGGCTTCAGGAGTTGGCTCCACCATTGTTTCAGATAAGCCCTTTGCACCAGAACTCAATTTGGGAGCACACTTTAGGTAAAGAAATATCATGGACCAATTTTTATACATATCATATATATTGCATAAGCTGAGCACTACTTCTACTTCGGAAACTTATTTTTAAGTAAACAGAACTAGCCTCCTCATCTTCACTTTCCTTCCTCCAGGTGGTTCATCAGCCACAAGGAGACATTTTCTAGTCTTAGTTTGGTTACTGCAAGCTGTGTCCCTCTGCGCTAGAGAAGAGATGGTTCGTAGGAAGGGTGTTCTTCTCTAAAACTTAGAGTAGATTCTCTGTGACAGATTTAGAATCTCAACCATGATTTCTCTTCCTTGATTTCAATACATTGCTAACTTCTCTCCATGAAAGTAGAAAATAAAGATGCAACCTAGTGATAACATAAATAGAATATAACTAGGAAGGTAAAAATACACTGCAAATGTATCTTTTCAGGTATTGCAAAGCCAGTGATTTTTTCCCGTATCATGTCCTCTGCTTGCCTCCTTATCATAGCACCAGCAATTGAAATAATTGTGGTTGGCTTCACCTGATCACTCAGGAAAAGCTAGAGAGCCTAGATATTTAAATAACAGGTGGTACAGTATAGATACCTCTGAGCAGAATGATGTAAATGTAACTCTTAAAATGTGTGGGGTTTGAATATTAACCATGGAGGGTATGTGTGGGAATTTGTTCATGGTTCCTCACAAGAGTCACACGTTGTCACTAGTCGACTCTCAGGAGCCAGCTAAATTGGTGCCTGTCTGTTTCAATACTGTGAACAGATGTCAAAGGGATGCTCTTGCCTTTTGGTCTGATGCCCTGAAACCAAGATGGACACACTGCGTTAAGAGAAGGTGTACCTGACAAAATAATATTAGGAGCCATCTCCTCCTGTCCATTAACCATAAGCCAGGGCATTTTGTCATTGCGTACCATGCCTCTGTTTGCAGATTTCTTTGTTAAGTGCATTCAGATATAATTATAGAAAACATTATACTGCAAACCAGACTTAATTACATGTTCCCCTTAATCAACAAATAGTGTCAAATACCTGAGAAATCTGTATGCAGGTCAAGAAACAACAGTTAGAACCAGACATGGAACAACAGACTGGTTCCAAATTGGGAAAGGAGTACATCAAAGCTGTATATTGTCACCCTACTTATTTAACTTATATGCAGAGTACATCATGAGAAATGCCAGACTGGATGAAGCACAAGCTGGAATCAATATTACTGTGAGAAATATCAATAACCTCAGATCCACAGATGACACCACCCTTATGGCAGAAAACAAAGAGGAACTAAAGAGCCTCTTGATGAAAGTGAAAGAGGAGAGTGAAAATGCTGGCTTAAAACTCAACATTCAAAAACCTAAGATCATGGCATCTGGTCCCATCACTTCATGGCAAATAGATGGGGAAACAGTGGAAACAGTGACAACTTTAGTTTCTTGGGCTCCAAAATCACTGCAGATGGTAATTGCAGCCATGAAGTAGAAAAACACTTGCTTCTTAGAAGAAAAACTATGACCAACCTAGACAGCATATTAAAAAGCAGAGACATTACTTGGCTGACAAAGATCTGTCTAGTCAAAGCTATGGTTTTTACAGTAGTTATGTATAGATGTGAGAATTGGACTATAAAGAAAGCTGAACGCTGAAGAATTGATGCTTTTGAACTGTGGTGTTGGAGAAGACTCCTGAGAGTCCCTTGGACTGCAAGGAGATCCAACCATTCCATCCTAAAGGAAATCAGTCCTGAATATTCATTGGAAGAACTGATGCTGAAGCTGAAACCCAGTACTTTGGCCACCTGATGTGAAGAACTGACTCATTGGAAAAGACCCTGATGCTGGGAAAGATTGAAGGTGGAAGAAGGGGATGACAGAGAATGAGATGGTTGAATGGTGTCACCAACTCGATGGACATGAGTTTGAGCAAGCTCCGGGAGTTGGTGAAGGACAGGGAAGCCTGGCATGCTGTAGTCCATGGGGTCGCAAGAAGTTGGACATGACTGAGTGACTGAAATGAACTGAGCCCCAAAAGATATTCTGACACTTGCCTAGAATTGGAGGGTTAGCTGATAGTTTTCTATGAAAACAGAAGCAACCTGTAGCTTTTAAGTGCCAATTTCTGCTCTGCCTAAACTCTACGGTCCTTCTTTTTGGCATAAAATCTTGATGCCAGCAATCTTCAGAAGAGTCATCAAAAGCAAAGGTGGGAAAACTACAGCCCATTGCCTGTTTCTATAAATAAAGTGTCATTGGACATATTTTCAGGGCAGAAATAGAGAAGCAGATATAGAGAACAGACTTGTGGACATGGTGGGAGAAGGAGAGGGTGGGACAAAGTGGAAGAGTAGTATTGAAACACATTCAATACCATATGTGAGACAGCTGGCTGGTGGGAAGATGCTGTACAATGCAGGAAGCTCACCCCAGTGCTCTGTGACCACCTAGTGGGATGGGGTGGGGTGGGGGCTGAGAGGGAGGCTCCGGAGGGAGGGGACATATGTATACTATGGCTGATGCGTGTTGTTATATAGCAGAAACCAGCATAACATTGTAAAGCAATTATCCTCAGATTAAAAATAAATTTAAAAAAATAGTGTTATTGGAACACAGCCATGGCTATTCATGTACATGTATCTTCTACGGCTTCTTTGACACTGCAGTGGAGAGTAGAGTAGTTGTAATGGACCACAAGGCCCAAAACATTTGCCAACTTTTGGGGCATGAGATCTAAAGAAATATCCAGATGCCACCTTTTCTGATGGCATATTTTTGAACAACAACTTTCAGTTTTCAGAGCTTCTGTTTCTTGGTCAATAAAATGGGAGTAAATATGCTTATTATTACGGGGTTGCTGTGATGGTTAAAAGATATACTGTGAATAAGTGACAGAGACCCTACCTAGTTTATGGTATTTATTACTTGTTATTTCCCCAAAAGTGTACTTTTAGCCATGAAGTCTAACTACAAAGTAAAGACTCCAATGAGGAAGCCCTGTTGGACATATATTTAGGTAAAAATGGTTGTACCTGACAACTGGCACTCATTTTTTTATCAAGGTTCAGCTTGCTTATTAGATATGACATCTTTCCAAAGAAGGGACAGATGAGATGAAAACTGAAAGTCCCTCAAAATTAAAAATAAATTTAAAAAGTCCTGAGATGAGTTTTTCCCCAAAAAGAATATTTTAAAATAAGCTTATAATCAGTTAAAAAAAAAACACTCAAAAACACATATAAACCACCTCCAAGATCTTATAAATCCCTGTAGCTCACAAAAAAACAAGACAATAAAGAGGTACTTTATTTGTGGAACAGATGAATGAATAAGTGAATGGAATAGTAGCATCTGTAAAGCACGTGAGTCTAAGAAAAATGACCAGGCTGGCTGGTGTTCTAATCTATTACAATCTCCTTGACTGTAAGGCTTAGAGCATGTTTTTTCTCTCTTTTAACTTCCCTTCAAATTGAGTCCATCACAAGGCATTTTACTGGTCACTAGAAGTTTTCTCAACACAATTTGAAATAAGCTTCTCCTCCAGGAGGTATTTTACTTTCACTCCTCAGAACGGTTTCTTGCAAATGAAAGTGGTTCCACATGATCTGTGTGGTGGCTTCTCCTGATGAGAAAGACTGAGGACAGAGCCACTTTCCACAACCCCTTCCCTGGTGATGTCAACTCAGGGACTGCTAATGACCCTGTGAGTAGGTGCTGCATCGTCCTGCTACTGTGGCAGCTCCTAATAGCATCACTGGTTAGCCTTTCTTTGGAAGGAATGATGCTAAAGCTGAAACTTGGCCACCTGATGCAAAGAGTTGACTCATTGGAAAAGACTCTGATGCTGGGAGGGATTGAGGGCAGGAGGAGAAGGGGACGACAGAGGATGAGATGGCTGGATGGCATCACGGACTTGATGGACATGAGTCTGAGTGAACTCCGGGAGTTGGTGATGGACAGGGAGGCCTGGCGTGCTGCGATTCATGGGGTCGCAAAGAGTCGGACACGACTAAGCGACTGAACTTAGCCTTTCTACGTTACCAAAAAAAAAAAATACTGATGTCTATTTTTTTGCTCACTTTTTAAGTACTTCTAGAGGGATAAATCCCAAGGGTGTAGAGCTGAACAGAGCAACCCACAGGGAAGTCCTGTGAATCCCTCCCTTCTCTTTTCCAGCCTGGACACCTATTACTACCACTTCAAGTTGACCAACAAGGGACGTCGGGCCCAACAGTTATTCTGGATGAATGAAGATTTCTGTCCCCGAGAAAAGTTGAGCAAGAGGAGACAGGCCAAGAAGGATCGTGCTAAGAGCCAGCCCCAGGTCCAGTGCTGCCAGGCACCCAGAGAGCCTCATGGCCCCGTGTTTCAGCTCCACCCCGTCAGGATGGAGCTGTCCCCAGGCCAGACGATCGATGTGATACTCGAAGGCTATTCTTCCACTCCCAGGGTAAGAGGACGCCGTGTTTAGAAGCTGTTATGCTCCTAAATAAATCTTTGCTCTGTTTCTTAGGTGAGTCTCTTGACATTTATCTGAAGGAAGGCTATGGTTTCTCAAGGACTGCATACAGCTCTGTGTTACCATGGCAGCACCCATTCCGTTCAAGGTTCAGCACTGTGGAGTTTTCCGTTTGTTTCTGCAGCTACTGTGAACCCAATCTTAAAATGCCGTTTAAAGCAGGTTCTCATCCCCAGAGTCAACAAAGCCACTAGGTCTCTGGTAGAAGGACAACCAGCGTTCAGCCAAAGCTAAGCCCCTTATTAACACTTAGTAGTATTCACTTAATATTTATTTTTAAAAATGTTTTTATAGTCACTCTTGTCTGCCTCTCCTATCCAGGTATTGGAATGTCTTCACTTCCTTTCCTCTCAGCCTGAGCTGAAAGATTCACATTTATAATCATCACCTTTTATGTAAGGATAAAACAGCCGCATTTATCTTCAGCTCTGATGTTCTGCTATTATTCACATTATCACCATTCTGCTAAAGACATTTAGGCAGATCGAACCATGTGTCTGTTTATTCTTATCACCTCATGGAGGTTAGAAACCATCAAAAACATAAAAATCTGAAATCATTTATAAGCCTCTTCACAAAGACGGACTTTGTGAATGAGAAACGGTGGTTACCTGAGCTTCTGCTCATGTTACCGAATTAGGATGCGATGCTGAACTTTCTCCTCATGGAAAAGGAAACAGTAATAAGTTGTCTCCTAGCAGATGAGGTGGGAAATCTGGTCCACTGCTTAGCTCCTCTGGGGTCACAAGGTCACTTTGTTTCACTTAAATTGTTTCTTCACAGAATATTTTCAGGTAAAACACATCTTCAATTTTTAAAAGACAGTTATTTCCCATGGTGGCGTGTATAATGTGTTCTTTCTCTCTGTTATTGAGGAATTCAGCCACCTTTCACTGAGTATGTACACACGACAGACACCACAGTAGGCACTGGGGATGCAAAGATGAATAGAATGCAGCCCCTCAGCTCAACACTGACGGCCCATTGCAGGAACAGGTTTACAGTGTCATTATCAGGCGCTGACTATTTTTAAAGCCATTAAATCTGAGCTACTGGGGTTCTGAATTCAGGAATAGCCTTACTAAAAACTTCGCTGAATGTTCTTCCAAGTTCTGCTACATAAGTGAGATGAGTCTTGAATTCATTAACATCTGAAACCTTAGCCAGTCTTCAAAAAAGGCTATTCATGACATAAATTCCTTTCTACTTTATAAAAATCTAGGCTTCTTGGGTCCAAAGACGTATTAGTTACCATATATGATTTTTAAATATTCAAATAGGTAAGGCAAAATTCTTCCAGTCAGTTTCCAGCTAGCTTGGTAAGAAATTGTGTAACTACCGTTGAACTCTAAGCCTGTGAAGATTTTTTTTTAACTGAAGTGTAGTTGATTTACAATGTTGTGTTAGCTTCAGGTGTACAGCACAGTGATAGCCCGTGAAGGATCTTTATCTGCCTCGTCCATCACTGTTTTGTGTATCCAGTCCCTAACAGCTCCAATGCATAATAGATCTTCCATAAACATACTGGATGAACTGGATATAAATTGATTGTGCCCTCAGGGACAGTCAGAAGTACACACAGGATCCACCCTGGCCGTATCTAACCAATGAGACTTTAATTGTGAGAGACCCCTCCCTGACATGCACTGCTCAGAAAACTGCTCTTCCCTGGTGTCCCCAGGCAAGTAGTTGAGAATGTTTGCTGATGGTTGGAGAAGGCAATGGCACCCCACTCCAGTACTCTTGCCTGGAAAATCCCACGGACGGAGGAGCCTGGTAGGCTGCAGTCCATGGGGTCGCTAAAAGTCAGACACGACTGAGCGACTTCACTTTCACTTTTCACTTTCATGCATTGGAAAAGGAAATGGCAACCCACTCCAGTGTTCCTGCCTGGAGAATCCCAGGGACAGCGGAGCCTGGTGGGCTGCCGTCTGTGGGGTCACACAGAGTCGGACACCACTGAGGTGACTTAGCAGTAGCAGCAGCTGATGGTTGAGAATTAAGTGTCCTGAACTATGGAGGGTCCACAAATGCTGGTATATCTTGTCCACAGGTAGTCAAAGAAAAGCTGGTGTGCCACACCATCATTGGGACACAAAAGGGGAAGAGCCTGGTGATGACTGTGAACATCATCTGTGAGTTTGTGGCGCCATTCATCCAGCTCTCCACCAAGCAGCTCGTTTACCGACTGGAGAAGGTCAGTGAGGCTGTGCAGCGGAGGGCCGGGCACTCTCCAGCCAGGGGTCCACATGTTCACACTTTCATGTAGGAAGCTAAATCAATGGGAATCCTGTTAGACCCACACCCCACAAGTGTTTTTCCAACTTCAGAGGACAGTACACATTCAACTAAAAATTCCTAATCTAAGCCTACATTCCTTTGAAAGGTGAATTGCCATGGAAATTCTATTTCCATCATTTCTGATGTATAAGACCAAAATGAAGGGATATTCTGTGCACTGAAAATGCATTTCAGTCCATCATTTATTCTACATAGGTAAAATTAACATCATAGTACAGAAATGGTTGGAGAAGAATTTTTGATAATTACAGTAACCAGTTAGAATAGCTACCCATTTTTGATTGGTATGTACTGGGCATCGAGCCATTCATTACACACATTTCCCAGGTGTCCCTCACAACAATCTATGTGGGAAAGTCTGATATCTTTCCTGTGATATACAGGAGGAAACTGAGAGACAAGCTATTTTATCGATCACCTAATACTGCTTGAAAATCACTGACTTAAACTATTTGATTCACATTCTTTAATTCATGTGCTTATACCTGTGTAAGACTTCATGTGCCATTAAGAGTGAGCAGTAAGTGGAGGAGGCCCAGGACAAGGAAGAGATTGCTGCTCAGGGCAGGGGGCAGGCATGGTTGCCAGGAGAGGGAGATATCATAGCAGGACTCAGCCTACTCCTAGGCAGGTTTCCAGCAGAAAATTATTTACTATTCAAAACAGGTATGTGTGGAGCATCTCTGAGTCAAGGGCTGTGTTGGTGCTGAAAATCTGACATAGTCAAAGCTGAGACACTGGTTGCGGTTACAGACTGTAAACAAACTATGAAAATGTAATTGTTTAAATGGCAGTCCCAAACAGTACTATGGAGAAAAGACACAAGGCGCAGTGAGAGCATGTGTCAGGAGACATGACCTTATTTGTGCATGAGGTCACAGATGACTTCCTTGAGCAAACACCTCAAGTTGGAACTTGAAAAACAGCAGTCTGGTGATGAGAGAAGGGGAGAGAATTGTAAGGAACAGCACATGCAAAGGTCCTGAGTCAGGAAAGAGCTTGGTCAACATAAAAAAGCTGGAAGTCCACCTTCAGTTCAGTTCAGTTCAGTCACTCAGTCATGTCCAACTCTTTGTGACCCCATGAATCGCAGCACGCCAGGCCTCCCTGTCCATCACCAACTCCCGGAGTTCACTCAGACTTGTGTTCATCGAGTCAGTGATGCCATCCAGCCATCTTATCCTCGGTCGTCCCCTTCTCCTCCTGCCCCTAATCCCATCAGAGTCTTTTCCAATGAGTCAGCTCTTTGCATGAGGTGGCCAAAGTACTGGAGTTTCAGCTTTAGCATCATTCCTTCCAAAGAAATCCCAGGGTTGATCTCCTTTAGAATGGACTGGTTGGATCTCCTTGCAGTCCAAGGGACTCTCAAGAGTCTTCTCCAACACCACAGTTCAAAAGCATCAATTCTTCAGCGCTCAGCCTTCTTCACAGTCCAACTCTCACATCCATACATGACCACAGGAAAAACCATAGCCTTGACTAGACGGACCTTAGTCGGCAAAGTAATGTCTCTGCTTTTGAATATACTATCTAGGTTGGTCATAACTTTTCTTCCAAGGAGTAAGCGTCTTTTAATTTCATGGCTGCAATCACCATCTGCGGTGATTTTGGAGCCCCCCAAAATTATGCCAAGAATGACAATGAAGTCCATCTGGAGAAGTGGGCAGGGGCCAGATGTGTGTGGCACGACTGGGACGTGTGTTGTGAACTTTGGGTTTTGGTCCGGGTGACCATTGGAGGGCTTGGGGAAGGGATTGACATGGTCAGATGTATTCATTGAAACAGGCCACTGAGTGGAATATGTATCCAGACCTACTGTGTGCCAGGCCCTGTGTTGGGTCATAGAAATACAACAGTGAGTAGTCCCTCCCTGATGAACCTCACAGTCAACAGGGAAGACCAAGCCTTAAGGAAGATCCCACCGGTATCATCTGTGCTGTCACACGAAAGGTCTGGGTGTGGTAGTGTCTACCCAGGTCGTGAGGGAACCAACCAGGATTCCTTTTATTAACAGAGGCTTGAAGGAGAGTGTTCAGAATCATTTGTTCTAGTAGTGTGCTCTGTAAGATTGTTCATATTAAATAAATACCTGTTGGAACACCCACCATGGATAAGGTGCTCTGCCAGAAGATGAATAAGAGAGCTTATTGGCTAGTATGCACGATGAGATGTATTAACACAATTCAATTCAAGTCAACAAATCATGTGTCAGCACTTAGACACAAGCAAAAACTCTAACATTTCACAGACTGGTGGAGAATGAAGAAGAAGTAGGATTGCGGTTTCAGTTACAGGATCTAAACTGACTTGGTATCAAGAGATACCTGAAATAACAGGCAAGTTTGGCCTTGGAATACAAAATGAAGCAGGGAAAAGGCTAACAGAGTTTTTCCAAGAGAATGCCCTGTTCAAAGCAAACACCGTCTTCCAACAACACAAGAGATGATTCTACGTGTGGACATCACCAGATAGTCAATACCAAAATCAGATTGACTATATTCTTTGCAGCCAGAGATGGAAAAGCTCTATACAGTCAGCAAAAACAAGACTGGAAGCTGACTGTGGCTCAGATCATGAACTCATTATTGCCAAATTCAGACTTAAATTGAAGAAAGTAGGGAAAACTACTAGACCATTCAGATATGACCTAAATCAAATCCCTAATGATTATATAGTGGAAGTGACAAATAGATTCAAGGGATTAGTTCTGACAGACAAAGTGCCTAAAGAACTGTGGGCGGAGGTTCATGACATTGTGCAGGAGGCTGTGTATCCCCAAGAAAAAGAAATGCAAAAAGGCAAAATGGTTGTCTGAGGAAGCCTTACAAATAGCTGTGAAAAGAAGCAAAAGGCAAAGGAGAAAAGGAAACACACACCCATTTGAATGCAAAGTTCCAAAGAATAGCAATGAGAGATAAGAAAGCCTCCCTAAGTGAAAGAAATAGAGGAAAACAAAAGATTAGGAAAGACTAGAGATCTCTTCAAGAAAATTAGAGATACCAAGCAAGGGAACATTTCATGCAAAGATGGGCACAATAAAGGACAGAAATGCTACGGACCTAACAGAAGCAGAAGATATTAAGAAGAGGTGGCAAGAATACACAGAACTATACAAAAAAGATCTTTATGACCCAGGTAACCATGATGGTATGATCACTCACCTAGAGCCAGACATCCTGGAGTGCAAAGTCAAGTGGGTCTTAGGAAGCATCACTATGAACAAAGCTAGTGGAGGTGGTAGAATTCCAGCTGAGCTATTTCAAATTCTAAAAGATGATGCTGTGAAAGTGCTGCACTCAAAATGCCAGCAAATTTGGAAAACTCAGCAGTGGCCACAGGACTGGAAAAGTTCGATTTTCATTCCAATCCCAAAGAAAGGTAATGCCAAGGAATGTTCAAACTACTGCACAATTGCACTTATCTTACATGCTAGCAAAGTATGCTCCAATTTCTCCAAGCTAGGCTTCAACAGTATGTGAATCTAGAACTGCCAGTTGTTCAAGCTGGATTTAGAAAAGGCAGAAACAGAGATTAAATTGCCAGCATCTGTTGGATCATAGAAAAAGTAAGAGAGTTCCAGAAAAACATCTACTTCTGCTTTATTGACTATGCCAAAGCCTTTGACTGTGTGGATTACAACAAATTGTGGAAAATTCTTCAAGAGATGGGACTACCAGACCACTTTATCTGCCTCCTGAGAAATGTACATGCAGGTCAAGAAGCAACAGTTAGAACCTGACATGGAACAACAGACTGGTTCCAAAGTGGGAAAGGAGTACATCAAGGCTATGTATTGTCACTCTGCTTATTTAACTTATATGCAGAGTACATCATGCAAAATGCCAGGCTGGATGAAGCACAAGCTGGAATCAAGATTGCCCGAAAAATATCAATAACCTCAGATATGCAGATGACATCATCCTTAGGACAGAAAGCAAAGAGAAACTAAAGAGCCTCTTGTTGAAAGTGAAAGAAGAGAGTGAAAAAGTTGGCTTAAAACTCAACATTCAGAAAACTTAAGATCATGGCATCTGGTCCCATCACTTCATGGCAAATAGATGGGGAAGCAATGGAAACAGTGAGCGACTTTATTTTCTTGGGCCCCAAAATCACTGCAGATGGTGACTAAAGCCATGAAATTAAAAGATGCTTGCTCCTTGCAAGGAAAGCTATGACCAACCTAGAGAGTGTATTAAAAAGCAGGAACATTACTTTGCTGACCAAGGTCCATCTAGTCAAAGCTATGGTTTTTCCAGTAGTCATATATGAATGTTAGAGCTGGACCATAAAGAAAGCTGAGCGCTGAAGAATTGATGCTTTTGAACTGTGGTGTTGGAGAAGACTCTGGAGAGTCCCTTGGACTAAAGGGTGGTCAAACCAGTCAATCCTAAAAGAAATCAGTCCTGAATATTTATTGGAAAGACTGATGCTGAAGTTTCAATACTTTGGCCACCTGGTGTGAAGAACTGACTCATTGGAAAAGACCTTGATGCTGGGAAAGATTGAAGGCAGGAGAAGAGGGTGATGACAGAGGGTGAGATGGTTTGATGGCATCACGGACTCGACGGACTGGAGTTTGGGCAAGGAACAGGAGATGGTAATGGACAGGGAAGCCTGGCGTGCTACAGTCCATGGCGTCGCAAAGAGTGGGTCCGTGGTGTTGCAAAGAGTCAGTCCATGGGGTCGCAAAGAGTCGGACACGACTGAGCGACTGAGCTGAACTAAAACTGACTTGACAGTCTCCCTGAGACACAAAGAAAATACTACAAGAATTCCTGCTGCAGCTATCAAGCTTTCATTGCTGTTTTAAATTCTTCCTGTTTTAAAGTAATCAGGAAGGATATTTACTGGTGACAGCTGCGCCAAATTTGGTGGCATCATATTTTCTCTAAATGTAGCCATTCAGAGAAAATTCAGTGAGGATTTATTGAATAGTTATTCTGTGCCAGACATTGCAGTGTATGCAGCATAGTTGCTTATTAGATTATTTTTTCCAAAGTGCATAAACATGTGTGGATAGTGTTCCTTTTCTTTATTTTCTTAAGCCTTGTTTTTAGTTAATGCATATTCCTGTTTAAGTGTCTTTTGTTTAGATTTACCACAGGAATAAAACAGCAAATACTTTGAATGTGACAGTAACTTGTTGAACTTAAGAAATGAATTGAGTCATAAGGCCCTGTTCGTTTTTGCCTTTCTCTACTTCCTCCCAAATGTCACAAGTTTGCAATCTGCCCTACTACTGTATTTTTCATTGTTCATTTCCTGCTCACATTGAATCCATATCAGGGGCAATGAAGAAATATGACTTCATTACCCAGGATGGGCAGAAGACCTGTTAGGTCTTGGTATTCAGGTTGAATTGCATAATACCCGGTTATCCATTCTTGTCTCCTTGTTTTTGGCTCAAGGCAATGTATCTGATTTAGCCCATTAGGCTATAATGATACCAAGCCTGCCTATGAGAAGAATTTGTCCATAACCGTTTCCTCAGTTTTGATCTACTGTGTAACTGTTGTACTGTTCATAAGCCACAGAGGTGACACCACATCTCTGTGGAATTGAAAAGGTCATTTGAAACTAGCAGTCAAGTTTGCTTCATGAAGTCCAGCAGCAAATCCTGTCTGCTGATATTTGGCGAGACAAACAAGCCAGAAGGGGTCATTTTAAAATAGAGCAGGTTCTCCGTGCATCGACTCTTTCTCAGCACTGTCCTCTAAATGGCCTCTTGCCAAAACAACCGAGTATGGCTTTTTCTCTTCAAAGCTACCTGCAGTGACACAGCAGGCTGGGGGGAAGGTTGAAGGTGCTGCTCCATCCCTCCCCAACTTGTAATATGCAGTCTGCGAGTGCACAGTGAACCCAGGACCCATGTCACCATGTTAGAGGGAGAGAAACGGTGGCAGCTTCTCTTGGGAGGTTTGAACACTGAAGGAATGTCGGGCATCCGCAAAGGGCTAGTGGGGTGCAACTGAGGCAGAAGGCTCAAGCCAACTTTATGGACTGAACATTGTGTCCCCCCAAAATTCATATGTTGATACCCTAATTCCTTATGTAGTGTTGTAAGTGGGCTTTGAGGGTATAAGATCGTGGAGGTGGAGCCCTCATGAGTGGAATTAGTGCCCTTATAAGAAGAGACAAGGGAGACGATCTCGCTCTCAGCCATGGGAGGACACAGTGAGGAGACGGCCATCTGCAAACCGAGAAATGGGCTTCCTCCAGACACTGGATGTGCTGGCACCTTGATCTTGGCCTGGCTAGCCTCCAGAACTATTAGACATCAATGGCTGCCGACTTAAACCACCCAGCCTGTGATATTCATTCCAGCAGCCTGATCTGACTAAGACATCATGGACACTGGTCACGCTAGCTCCCTCAGAAAGCCCAGTAGAGGAAAGGCTATTCTGGGCAAAGGAGCAGAAACAGAGAAAAGCATGGAATCAGGGGAATTTACCTTAAATTCCAACAAGAGAAAAAGCAAATCAAAACATTGAGGCCTGGGAAAAATAAGCTGGAGTTGTTGGAGGAGACAGGGAGTGAAAGGGAGCTTGTCGTTGGAGGCCAGAGACTGAGGTTTCTGGTCCCCTCCTACTGATATTAAAGGACCCCCTTTCCAAGATGTGCGAGGAATAATATGGATCCCAGAGTCAGAAGGAGAAAACTTCAGTCTGAACAGAAACTTCCAGTTCAAGATCCATTTCTGATGCTTTCTCGAGTTGAAAAATGAAATTTGATCTAATAGAATGAAAGGTGCTTCTAAATCACCTCTCCCAGTGTTATCAGGAAATTTTATAGAAAACAGTTATGAGCATTTCTGATATAGCAAGGTGAGTATATTTGCAAGTTGGGTGTTTTAAGTATTAAAAAAATATTGTGTAAGGAAAAAATGTTTTATTCATGATAGTGGTGCATGGATTCTTCCTTAAGATACCACTAACTTCTTAAACTTTTGTTTTATGATGCTGTGGAAGCTTCTGTAGTAGTAGTTCTATTCAGAGGCATGGCTTATATAGGGTTTTTTTTAACCAGGTAACAAGGAAGTAAGACAATCTAATCTGTATTTTCTGGCTTAACGTAGGATCATTTCTAGTGAGACAGATAGATAGATAGATACATACATACATAGACAATTCTATACCTGTGTTTTCATCTATATCAATCCCTTGTTAATGTATGGTAGACCACTGAGACATGAATCTATGTAATATATAGATACATGTTACCTATATTTAGATAGATGGGTAGATAGATGGAGATAATATAAATCCATACATCCATAGATATAAACAGAGAGAAGGCTAAATCAGCTGTTAACAATGAATATCAGACCTTTGTTGCTAAAGGCTTACTATGGCTTGTTTCCTCTTTTTTTTTTTTTTTTTTGCAGAAACCAAACACTATCCTAGAACCTGAATACCAGCCCTTGGCCATAAAGAACATTTCCACACTGCCTGTGAATGTGTTGCTCTCCACAGGTGGACCCTTCTTTATCTGCGAGACTGATAAATCCCTACTGCCCTCAACTCCTGAGGTAACTAGACAGCGGGGAGCCATGTGTGTGATAAAGAAAGAGAACAGTATCAGTGCACTGCCAAGTTTCCATCCAGAAAAAAGTGTAAAGAATCTTGGAAACAGAGAGGAAAACTCTAAAATGAGTCAAATTTAGGTTTCAGTTGGTAAGAAAGCTATTATTAATGATGTAAGAACTTCTCACTCTCTATTTTGATCCTTCCTTTCCTGCCTGTGATGATGAAGCTGATCTTTAGAAAATAGTAATTTCCCAGCAATGAGAGGAAAGATCTTAATGTCCCTCAAACTTGACCAAAACTCAAAGCCCAGGCCCTGAACCAGCCAGCCCATCTCCAGATACTGAGAAATGGGAACCAGGCCACAGGAGGAGGCTGTGAGCTCCCCTGGCCCACTGTCTGGGGCTGGATGCGCTGTTCCCTGAACAGTCCCACGAGACCATCCATCCTTGGCTGGACATGCGGACACCAGAGGGAATGACTGGGCCCTGCAGCAGGTGGTGCTGCAGAGGGAAGAGGGTTGAAGGAGAGAGCAGCCCCACACTCCATGGGGTTCAGTCTCTCAGGGGGGCAGCTAATGGAGAGATGAGACGGAGGAGGCAGGAAGGGCAGGCAGGGCAGAGGGAGCCTGTGACTGAAGGATATTTGCTGTGGAACACGAGTGGAGATGACTGAGATGTGGAGACGTGCTCGGGGAGACAGGTGTTTGTGGGAGATAGGGGTGAGCCACTGGATGAGAGGGTATTGCAGACAGTGCTGCACCGCCGCCCTCCCCTGCCCTGCCTTCCTCACTGATTCTTGAGGGTCTCATTCAAGCATGACTGCTGGGAGGGGGAAAACAGCTAAGGTCTTTGAACAGAAAAATAAAAGGAGAAGATGATTATAAGCAAGAGGCAGATGAAAACCTCCTGCGAGGGAACCTGTGCAAAGAAGAAAAACGCAAAGTACAAACAGGAGTTTTCTACAGTCTCAGAGAAATGACAGACGATATAGCCTGTGTTTAAAAAGAGCTCAAGGACAAGATAACAAGTGTTCAAAGGGGAGAGCAAGAGTGAACTGAGCAGCAGAGGGAAACAAACGGATGAGAAACTGAAAATCCAGGAACAAGCAGTTTTCTCCGCCTTCAGTCAGACCCCATCTTGTCCCTCCTGAAATCTTAATAAGATAAAAGTAGAAATATTCAAAAGGAAAGCCACCCAGACCAGTAAAATGAAAGGAGAAGAGGGTGGTTGTAACCAATTAATGAGAGATTTAAACAAATTCTATAAGATAGAATGAGGAGGGGAGTGGGTAGGCAAAAAGGCAAAGATGTAAAGCATAGGAAATTCTCCAGTGAGGCAAGGCAGTGTTGAGTCCTTCAGCTCAGGTAGCCTGAGCTGAAAGGCACCAGCTGT
The DNA here is from genome assembly GCF_016772045.2 of Ovis aries. Classification (NCBI taxonomy): domain Eukaryota; kingdom Metazoa; phylum Chordata; class Mammalia; order Artiodactyla; family Bovidae; genus Ovis; species Ovis aries. The sequence goes on from NC_056067.1 coordinate 39,538,793, forward strand.
GAACACAAGGGACCTTGTGTGCACCAGCCAGCTGTCCTGACCAACTCCACTCAGAAGACGTGGGCAGCAGGCTTTCTTCCCAAGACGTAAAGATAAATGTTCTTCAGCAGAAAAACTCATCAAAATGTTCCGGGAATTTAATGTGCCCTGTGTCAATGTCGATACATCAGAATAATACCTGGTGTCTGAGTTGTGTGCAACTCCTGATCATCCCCTCTCTGACCAAAAAGCTCTTCCAAGGACCCATCCTGCTACCAGAATTGAGAAATGGTAGCCTTGGGACTGTTGGAATGCCAGAGTGGGTCAGGAACGATTGTTTCTTGTAATAAATGGTGTAGTACAGTTCGACCTTGTATATTACTTGCACATGTAACTTTAATAAAAGCATACATAAAATTTTAGAAATAACTCCTACAAATCAACAGGAAAAGTACCAACAACCCAGTGGAAAAATAGGCAAAAGAAATGAACAGAGTTCACAAAAAGAAAAAAGCTCTTAAATATATGAAAGTATGTCCCACTTCACTCATGTTAGAAGAAATGCAAGTTACAATGATTATGAAACACATTTTTTCCTATCAGATTGATAAAGAGCAAAAATTGGATGATGCTCTATGTTAGGGGGCATGTAGAAACAGGCACTGTGTTGGGGAAGTATACAGTGGAAGACAGTAGAGCTCTCGCTATCAACATTTTAAATGCCCATACCCTCTGACCTCGTCATTCTACTCCTAGGAATTTATCCTACAGACGTAGAGATAATATATATACAAGGATATTCATTGCAACATTGATTATAAGAACAAAAGACTGGGAGTCAATATCTGTCAATAGGAAATTGCTTAGAAAATGATGGCAGAATTTTATGCTGGAATAAAATGCAGCTATTGAAAAAGAGTGAGGCAGCTCTGTGTGCACTGATGAGTGATTCCCCCAGGGGAAAAAGCAATGTGCAGAACAGGAGTGCATAGTATGCTATCATATATGTAAAAAATAAAGGAATGCATGTGATTTTATATTCATGTAATATCTTTACGTTCATACAGGGACAGATAAGACACTTGTGTAATCATAATCGCCTCAGGGGAGGGAAAGAGTTCACTTGAGTAACAGGAGGGGAGATGGGTACATAACATGGTTTTCATTGTCCTGTCTGTTCAAAAATAAAAATGAAATATTGTTTTAAGGATAAAAAAAAAATAAGGCCACACTTTGTCCTGGAACAAAATGATGTAGAATGTTCAACAGGTAGATATATCTTAGTGAGGTTACCAGTCTTACAATTGACCAAAGAATTCTATGGCTTCTAAAGAGAGGAGACCCACCAAGGAAAGATTTCAGACTTACCTTAGACTATTCCACACTTTCTGATCAATTCTGTTGACCATAAAAGGATGACAGTCAGTTCAGTTCAATCACTCAGTCATGTCTGACTCTTTGCGACCCCATGGACTGCAGCATGCCAGACCTCCCTGTACATCGCCAACTCCCAAAGCTTACTCAGACTCATGTCTGTTGAGTTGATGATGCCATCCCACCATCTCACCCTCTGTTGTTCCCTTCTTCTCCCACTTTCAATCTTTCTCAGCATCAGGGTCTTTTCAAATGAGTCAGTTCTTTGCATCAAGTGGCCAAAGTATTGGAGTTTCAGCTTCAGCATCAGTCCTTCCAATAAACATTCAGGACTGATTTTTAGGACTAACTGGTTTGATCTCCTTGCAGTCCAAGGGGCTCTCAAGAGTCTTCTCCAACACCACAGTTCAAAAGCATCAGTTCTTCGGGGCTCAGCTTTCTTTATGGTCCAAATCTCACATCCATACAAGACTACTGGAAAAACCATAGCTTTCACTAGACAGACCTTTGTCAGCAAAGTAATGTCCCTGCTTTTTAACATGCTGTCTAGATTGGTCATAGCTTTTCTTCCAGGAGCAAGCGTCTTTTAATTTCATAGCTGCAGTCACCATCTGCAGTAATTTTGGAGCCCAAGAAAATAAAGTCTGTCACTGTTTCCATTGTTTCCCTATCTATTTGCTATGAAGGAATGGGACCAGATGCCATGATCTTAGTTTTCTGAATGTTGAGCTTTAAGCCAACTTTTTCACTCTCCTCTTTCACTTTCATCAAGAGGCTCTTTAGTTCTTCTTCACTTTCTGCCATAAGGGTGGTGTCATCTGCATATCTGAGGTTATTGATATTTCTCCTGGCAATCTTGATTCCAGCTTGTCCTTCATCCAGCCTGGCATTTTGTATGATGTATTCTGCATAAAATTTAAGTAAGCAGGGTGACAATACATACTCCTTTTCCTATTTGAAACCAGTCTGTTGTTCCATGTCAAGTTCTAACTGTTGCTTCATAACCTGAATACAGATTTCTCAGGAGGCAGATAAAGTGGTCTGATATTCCCATCTCTTTAAGAATTTTCCACGCTTTGTTGTGATCCACACAGTCAAAGGCTTTGGCATAGTCAATAAAGCAGAAGTAGATGTTTTTCTGGAACTCTCTTACTTTTTCTATGATCCAACGAATGTTGGCAATTTGATCCCTGGTTCCTCTGCCTTTTCTAAATCCAGTTTGAATATCTGAAAGTTAATGGTTCACTTACTGTTGAAGCCTGGCATGGAGAATTTTGAGCATTACTTTTCTAGTATCTACCAACCTAGATAGCATATTAAAAAACAGAGACATTACTTTGCCAACAAAGTTCTGTCTAGTCAAGGCTATGGTTTTTCCAGTGGTCATGTGCGGATGTGAGAATTGGACTGTGAAGAAGGCTGAGCACCGAAGAATTGATGGTTTTGAACTGTGATGTTGGAGAAGACTCTTGAGAGTCCCTTGGACTGCAAGGAGATCCAACCAGTCCATTCTGAAGGAGATCAGCCCCGGGGTTTCTTTGGAAGGAATGATGCTAAAGCTGAAACTCCAGTACTTTGGCCACCTCATGCGAAGAGTTGACTCATTGGAAAAGACTCTGATGCTGAGAGGGATTGGGGGCAAGAGGAGAAGGGGATGACCAAGGATGAGATGGCTGGATGGCATCACCGACTCAATGGAGATGAGTTTGAGTGAACTCTGGGAGATGGTGATGGACAGGGAGGCCTGGCATTCTGCAATTCATGGGGTCTCAAAGAGTTAGACATGACTGAGCCACTGAACTGAACTGAACTTGCTAGTGTGTGCTGCTGCTGCTGCTAAGTCACTTCAGTCGTGTCTGACTCTGTGCAACCCCATAGACAGCAGCCCACCAGGGTCAGTCCCTGGGATTCTCCAGGCAAGAACACTGGAGTGGGTTGCCATTTCCTTCTCCAATGCATGAAAGTAAAAAGTGAAAGTGAAGTTGCTCAGTCATGTCCGACTCTTGGCGACCCCATGGACTGCAGCCTACCAGGCTCCTCCATCCATGGGATTTTCCAGGCAAAAGTACTGGAGTAGGGTGCCATTGCGTTCTCCATGCTAGTGTGTGAGATGAGTGCAATTGTGTGGTAGTTTGAGCATTCTTTGGCATTGCCTTTCTTTGGGATTGGAATGAAAACTGACCCTTTCCCACCCTGTGGCTACTGACGAGTTTTCTAAATTTGCTGGCATATTGAGTGCAGCACTTTCACCGCATCATCTTTTAGGATTTGAAATCGCTCAACTGGAATTCCATCACCTCCACTAGCTTTGTTCATAGTGATGTTTCCTAAGGCCAACTTGACTTCACACTCTAGGATGTCTGGCTCTAGGTGAGTGATCACACCATCAGAGTTATCCGAGTCATAAAGATCTTTTTTGTATAGTTCTTCTGTGTAATCTTGCCATCTCTTCTTAATATCTTCTGCTTCTGTTAGGTCCATAGCATTTCTGTCTATTGAGCCCATCTTTGCATGAAGAGGGCTTCCCTTGTAGCTCAGCTGGTAAAGAATGTGCCTGTAATGTAGGAGACCTGGGTTCCATCCCTGGGTTGGGAAGATCCCCTGAAGAAGGGAAAGGCTACCCACTGCAGTATTCTAGCCTAGAGAATTCCCTGGACTGTATAGTCTATGGGGTCACATAGATCTCCGGTAGCTGGCTGTGATTGTACAGTGGTTAGTACTCTGTGTTGTGGCCACAGCAACCTTGGTTCAAATCTGAGTCCTGGCATTGTGGCAACAAGGTACAGCAAGGGGCCTCTCTTTTCAAATTCCTTTTGGGGCTTCCCTGGTGGCTCAGCGTCTGCCTGCAATGCAGGAGACCCGGGTTCTATCCCTGGGTCAGGAAGATCCCCTGGAGAAGGAAATGGCAACCCACCCCAGTACTCTTGCCTGGAAAATTCCATGGACGGAGGAGCCTGGTAGGCTACAGTCCATGGGATTGCAAAGAGTCGGACATGACTGAGCAACTTCACTTTCTTTCTCATTTTGCATGAAATGTTCCCTTGCTCGGTATTTCTGATTTTCTTGAAGAGATCTCTAGTCTTTCCCATTCTATTTTTTTCCTCTATTTCTTTGCAATGATCGCTGAGGAAAGTTTTCTTATCTCTCTTTGCTTTTCTTTGTAACTCTGCATTCAAATGGGTATATCTTTCCTTTTCTCCTAACCTTTAACTTTTCTTCCTTTCCCAGCTATTTGTAAGGCCTCCTCAGGCAACCATTTTGCCTTTTTACATTTCTTTTTCTTGGGGATGGTCTTGATTCCTGCCTCCTGTACAATGTCACAAAACTCTGTCCATAGTTTTTCAGGCACTCTGTCTATCAGATCTAATCCCTTGAATCTATTTCTCACTTCCACTGTATAATCATAAGGGATTTGATTTAGGTCATACCTGAATGGGCTAGTGGTTTTCCCTACTTTCTTCAATTTAAGTCTGAATTTGGCAATAAGGAGCTCATGATCTGAGCCACAGTCAGCTCCCGGTCTTTTTTTTGCTGACTGTATTGAGTTTCTCCATCTTTGGCTGCAAAGAATATAATCAACCTGATTTTGGTATTGACCATCTGGTGATGTCCACGTGTAGAGTCTTCTCTTGTGTTATTGGAAGAGGGTGTTTGCTATGACCAGTGCATTCTCTTGGCAAAACTCTATTAGTGTTTGCCCTGCTTCATTCTGTACCCCAAGGCCAATTTGCCTGTAACTCCAGGTATCTCTTGACTTCCTACTTTTGCATTCCAGTCCCCTATAATGAAAAGGACATCTCTTTGGGGTGTTAGTTCTAGGTCTTGTAGGTCTTCATAGAACCATTCAACTTCAGCTTCTTTAGCATTATTGGTTGGGGCATAGACTTGGATTACTGTGATATTGAGTGGTTTGCCTTGGAAACGAATGGAGATCATTCTGTTGTTTCTGAGATTCCATCCAAGTACTGCATTTGAGACTCTGTTGACTATGATGGCTACTCCATTTCTTCTAAGGGATTCTTGCCCACAGTAGTAGATATAATGGTCATCTGAGTTAAATTCACCCTTTCCAGTCCATTTTAGTTCACTGATTCCTAAAATGTTGATGTTCACTGACATGTAATAACTGGCATTTATATACCCTACACTATGTGCCAGGCACTGCTGTGAACATATCACCAATAATATTAACTCATTTCATCCTCTTAGAAAAGAGTTAGGTACTATTACTGCTCCTGTTTTACAGATGGAGAAGCTAAAGGCTAGGAAAGGCAAGCAACTTTGCCCAAGTTCACAGAGTAACTAACTGGCATAGCCAGAATTTGAACCCAAGCAGTCTGACTCCAGAGTCCATGACCTTACAATTAATATCCCTTATATAAGAATTTTTCATAATTTTTAAAGTGCACACATGATTTTTATTTTTTTTTAAATTTATTTATTTATTTATTTTGATATAGCCATCTACATACAATTTTATTTTATTTTATTTTTTTTATTTTTTTTTTAGTTTTTTTATTTTTTAAATTTTAAAATCTTTAATTCTTACATGCATTCCCAAACATGAACCCCCTCCCACCTCCCTCCCCATAACATCTTTCTGGGTCATCCCCATGCACCAGCCCCAAGCATGCTGCATCCTGCGTCAGACATAGACTGGCGATTCAATTCACATGATAGTATACATGTTAGAATGTCATTCTCCCAAATCATCCCACCCTCTCCCTCTCCCTCTGTGTCCAAAAGTCCGTTATACACATCTGTGTCTCTTTCCCTGTCTTGCATACAGGGTCGTCATTGCCATCTTCCTAAATTCCATATATATGTGTTAGTATACTGTATTGGTGTTTTTCTTTCTGGCTTACTTCACTCTGTATAATCGGCTCCAGTTTCATCCATCTCATCAGAACTGATTCAAATGAATTCTTTTTAACGGCTGAGTAATACTCCATTGTGTATATGTACCACAGCTTTCTTATCCATTCATCTGCTGATGGACATCTAGGTAAATGTAAGATCAGAAACTATAAAACTCCTAGAGGAGAACATAGGCAAAACACTCTCAGACATAAATCATAGCAGGATCCTCTATGATCCACCTCCCAGAATGCTGGAAATAAAAGCAAAAATAAACAAATGGGATCTAATTAAAATTAAAAGCTTCTGCACAACAAAGGAAAATATAAGCAAGGTGAAAAGACAGCCTTCTGAATGGGAGAAAATAATAGCAAATGAAGCAACTGACAAACAACTAATCTCAAAAATATACAAGCAACTTCTGCAGCTCAACTCCAGAAAAATAAACGACCCAATCAAAAAATGGGCCAAAGAACTAAATAGACATTTCTCCAAAGAAGACATACGGATGGCTAACAAACACATGAAAAGATGCTCAACATCACTCATTATTAGAGAAATGCAAATCAAAACCACAATGAGGTACCACTTCACACCAGTCAGAATGGCTGCGATCCAAAAATCTGCAAGCAATAAATGCTGGAGAGGGTGTGGAGAAAAGGGAACCCTCCTACACTGTTGGTGGGAATGCAAACTAGTACAGCCACTATGGAGAACAGTGTGGAGATTCCTTAAAAAATTGCAAATAGAACTACCTTATGACCCAGCAATCCCACTTCTGGGCATACACACCGAGGAAACCAGAATTGAAAGAGACACATGTACCCCAATGTTCATCGCAGCACTGTTTATAATAGCCAGATTTTTAAATTAGTCTAATTCCATTTTTGTAAAATTTTACTTATCCATTCATCATGTCTGGACTAATGTTTTACCAAATATGATCTCTGAGGAATAATATCTGGTGAAATTTTAGGTAAGTTTGTGGCTTCTTCTTTGTGCTTTTGTATTTAAACACTAAGCATTACAATGCCTAGTGCTGCAGGTGCCATGGTCTACAAAAATGGCTTCTAAACTGTGCCAAGCCACCTGTGCCAAGTGGCTGGCAAGGCTCTCAGAGGAGATTAGCCAACTGGGGAGTCATTACCCTCTCTCTGACTCTTCAATCGGGTGATTGGCTTTATCCACTGAAGCCATCTGATCATGTCAGTGAAGTACATGGTTAAATACCTGAACCTTAAAACTCAGTGGAGAGGAAAGTGCTCTGTAAACAGATTGTTCCTGTGCTGTATTCTTCCTGACTTCCTCAGGGCACTTTTTACAAAACCAGGAGGTGGCTTTCATGCTGATTAAATGTGAGGATTAAGGGATTCCTAAAAAAGTGAACTCAGGGCCAGGCTTTCTATGGGGAGGTGTTTCTGTGGCCTTGGTATCAAGGAACACATGGGGATTTGAATCAGAGAAGAGAACAAACACAATCTCCCGAACAAACTCTGTACAGCTCTGGAGTGTCATTTTAAGTTGAATAGAAAACAGCGGAAAGTGAATAACACTGTGCGAAGTGTTAGAATTGCAAACGTTAGAAAAGAAATTAAATTACCTAATCTATCCCTTTCTGGGTCACCGTCTACAAAACTCCTCCCCCAGTCCTTTAGAAAGCCTTTTTAAAAATTTTCTTAAGCAAAGAACATTTCCCACTTATCTAGGAAGAGCGTTTTGCAATCTAATTTATTTTCAGTTTTTATATTATTTTCAGAATATTTTATATTAGCCATTCATTGCAGACTTTCCTTTCACAACTCCTCAATCCTTAGAACCTCACAACGTTTATCAAAATCTCTTCTTTCAAATGATTTTTCTCCAATTTTTTCTTGCTTTCATTTTCAACTATTGAAAAATATGTATGTGCATAGAGATTGAGATGGAGATGGATACATATAGATATTGCTATCAGTATGTCAGCTGTTTATGTAAACTGTGGATGCATGGTTATGGTTAAACTGTGTGTGTGTGTATGTATATATATATATATACATATATGTGTGTATGTATGTGTTTCTTGCTAATGTGTGTGTCTATATATATGTATATGTATGTGTGTGCACATCAGTCAGTTCAGTTCAGTTGCTCAGTCGTGTCCGACTCTTTGCGACCCCATGAATTGCAGCACATCAGGCCTCCCTGTCTGTCATCAACTCCTGGAGTTCACTCAAACTCATCCGCATCGAGTCGGTGATGCCATCCAGCCATCTCATCCTCTGTTGTCCTTTTCTCCCCCTGCCCCCAATCCCTCCCAGCATCAGGGTCTTTTCCAATGAGTCAACTCTTCGCATGAGGTGGCCAAAGTACTAGAGTTTCAGCTTTAGCATCAGTCCTTCCAATGAACACCCAGGAGTGATCTCCTTTAGAATGGACGGGTTGGATCTCCTTGCAGTCCAAGGGACTCTCAAGAGTCTTCTCCAACACCACAGCTCAAAAGCATCAATTCTTTGGCGCTCAGCTTTCTTCACAGTCCAACTTTCATATCCATACATGACCACTGGAAAACCATAGCCTTGACTTGACGGACCTTTGTTGGCAAAGTAATATCTCTGCTTTTCAATATGCTATCTAGGTTGCTCATAACTTTTCTTCCAAGGAGTAAGTGTCTTTTAATTTCATGGCTGCAATCACCATCTGCAGTGATTTTGGAGCCCCCCAAAATAAAGTCTGACCCTGTTTCCAGTGTTTCCCCATCTATTTCCTATGAAGTGATGGGACTGGATGCCATGATCTTAAATTTCTGAATGTTGAGCTTTAAGCCAACTTTTTCACTCTCCTCTTTCACTTTCATCAAGAGGCTCTTTAGTTCTTCTTCACTTTCTGCCATAAGGGTGATGTCATCCGCCTATCTGAGGTTATTGATATTTCTCCCAGCAATCTTGATTCCAGCTTGTGCTTCATCCAGCCTGGCATTTCTCATGATGTACTCTGCATATAAGTTAAATAAGCAGGGTCGCAATATACAGCCCTCACATGAAATAACTTTGGTTGCCCTATTTCATATATCAGGTTGTAAATGCATAGTGTAGAGATTGGTAACTCCCCATTATCTTTTTTTTTTTTTTTTTTGTAGCCTGTTAAACTGGAAGTTGGTGAAGTAAAAGACCTGCTGGTCAGATTTGACCCTTCCTACAAAAATGATCTGAACAACTGGGTGGCCGAAGAAGTTTTAGCCATCAAGTATGTGGAGCACCCTCAAGTGGACATCCTGCACCTGCGTGGAGAAGTGAATTACCCCAACCTCACCTTTGAGACCATGGAGCTGGATTTTGGCTGTATCTTGAATGACACTGAGGTGATCCGCTACGTCACGATCACCAACTGCAGCCCCCTGGTTGTGAAGTTTCGCTGGTTCTTCCTGGTGGACAATGAGGAAAATCAGATAAGGTACCAACCAGCAGGGCAATCCTGCAGAGCTCTCCTGTGCTTTCATTTTTTTTTTTTAATCTCCTTTGGACTTTGCACTGAGTTTGCTATATTCTGAGTCCCAGTCTTCCATGAATATTCTCCTTTTTTAACTTCTGTTTATTTATCTCTGGCTTTGCTGCATGCGAGCTTTCTCTAGTTGCAACAAGCAGGGCTACTGTTCAGTGGCCAACGCCTGGGTTTCTCACTGTGATGGCTTCTCTTGTTGCGGAGCGCAGGCTCCGGGGTGTGTGGTCCTTCAGTTGTTGCAGCTCCTGGTTCTAGAGCACAGGCTTCAGTGGTTGTGGTTTATGAGCTTAGTTGTTCCACGGCACGTGGAATCTTCCCAAACCAGGACTGAACCAGTGTTGCCTGCATTGGCTGGTGGATTCTTAACTGCTGGACCACCAGGGAAGCCCTCAATAATGCTTTCAGTTGAGATAAAGTTCCACAACTAATCACTGACAGAGGAACAAAGAGCCATGGTCCATCGTCGGTTTCACAGGAAAAGCAGAAAAAATATTCTTGAAAGCCCCAATTGCCACTAGATGAACAAAGTGATATCCCTAAGCCTGCTCTAATTTTGAATCTAATGGTTGGATCATTAGAGATTTATCACTGAAAATACTCTTTGTCAAGTTTCCTTAATAAGCATTTCAAACTCAAAGCACAAACCAAGTAGGACAATACATGAGGCGTGTGCTCCCCGAACTCTACCTTCTGCATGTTTCAGTGGGTTTTGTTCTGACCCGTAAATGTACATTATATGTATAGACATATACTCATACGTGGGAGTGTATGTGAGAGATGGAAAGCACTGAAAGGGAAAAGCTGTCTTCACAATATTTAGGTTTAAAAGTGTCTCTCCTTTTCACTTGGAAGCTAAATCCAACTTAATTTGAAAAACACCCCTTTACAGAAATGGAAACAGCCTATTTCATTCAGGCCTTTTAGTAACAGTTTCATCTGGGTCAAAAGCCACATTGGTGGCCAGGATGAATGGGCTTCTGCATGTTTCCCTGTTGGATGTTTGGACAGCTCAGTTTTCAACACCTGAATATGAACAGCCATTCTTAACTGGGAATATCTCATGTTGTTTCTTGGCTAGTCGATGCTTCCTATACACAGTCCTCATCTTGTGTATGACAGCCATCCTTTCCTTTAGCATGCCTGTTTCCATGGTAACTATGGCTTGCTCTGGATGTCTTCCATAAACATCTGATGATAACCCAGTGTAGCACTGAAGCCGGTTCAGAGCCTGAGTTGATCGAGCCTACTCATTTAGGTGTCAACGGCTGACTGTCCAGGTTTGGGATGAAATTTTGTAGATGGTGAACGTTTAAAATAATTATGGAAAAATCAGTCAACCTGATCTAATGAGTTTCAACTACCAGATCGTAGAAGTTATTCTGATGCAACACAGCTAAATGAATTTATTCCATCTGGGAGCAGGGGACATGCTTTATTTATTTTTTTGTTTTCGAGAAGCCATTTCCATAATTTAAAATGATGACATTTTGAAAATGTACTTGGCCAGTACTAGAGGTGATACACTTAATTTTTCATTGGCTTAAGCACTCATTTGACCTTTATTTCCCTTTCTTCTTTGTCTTCTAATATCTTGTTGTTGAGCCTCTTGCTTATATTTCATTTGTTCATTCAGAGAGTCTCTCGGAAACCATTTGGTAAGTGACTCTTACACACCAAATGCTTTGTGAGGCATCAGAGATACAGAAGTAAGACATGATCCCTGGACTGAGGCTGTTGGGGAGGCAGGTGTGTAAACCATGGTGGGCACGTGGTGGTGCCAGGCTCTATGAGCGGCCATGGGGATGAGTGCTCACAGGAGTCAGAGAAGACTGCGCTGCGAAGCACAGTTAAATGCTCTAGTCAGAGAAGCCCGGAAACATTCTCAGTTACAGAAATAGCAGGTATAGAAGTTAGGATTCATGGATTCTGCCACAAGTGACAGGAAACCTGGCTCTATGTGAAAACAAAAAACGGAGTTCATTCACTGGTTGCCACAGCTCAGAATTCCAAGTTCATTTTGGCTTCTGGCCTGGCTTAAAGGAAAGACTCAAAGAATGTCCCTGGTGCCAGTCTCCCTGTCTCAGCTCTGCTCTCCTTCACGCGTTAGCCATGTTCTCAGTGCTGCCAGCACGCCTGGGGCCATGTCTGTGTGATTCTGAGCCACTGGAAAGGAAGATAAGCCTTGGTCCCAGAACTTCCAGGAGATTCACCCTGATGGGACCACCTTAAATCACCTCCCCTCCCCTCACCAGTCCCTGTCGGGAGAGGGTGAAGCACTTAATTAGCATTGACCTGATTGTGTGCCCCATGCCAAGGGCTGCACTGGTGACTCAGAACCATGTGGACTGAAAGGGTGGGAGTGGGGCACATCTCCAGACAAAAGCTGCAATCTGGGGGGAGGAATGTGGGAAAAGCAGATGGTACACACTTGTCAGTGTCCACAGGGGCCACAGCACAGACTTCATCGGTACGGGGCAGTCGGAGAGAGGAGTCTGGGCAGGTAGACTGGCGGAAGCACGTGAGAGGCCTGGGATTCCATGATAAGGACCTTAGAGTCTTTCTTGGAGGCACTGCTGAGATGTGTAATCAGGAGCGTGATAGAGACAGGTTTTCTTGGAAAAATAACCCTTAGCAGCATTCAGCACAGTGGTTTAACCCTTCCTTCCTGAAACATAATGCCTTTCATGTCTTGAACAGCACCATACTCTCCTGCTTTTCCTCTCGTCCCCTTGGCTGACTACCGCTACTCTTGGCCAGCAACAGCTGGAGTTGTGGGGACACAGGGCTCCCTCCTGGGCCTTCCGCTCCTCCTGGAGCCGCCCCACCCACAGCTTCACTTAGCTCCTGTGGCAGAGGCTTCCGAATGGGTATCTCCTCCTAGAACCCTCGGAGCTGCAAGTTTGCCTTCTTGACGTCTCCCATGGCTGTTTAATAGGTGGCTCATGTCCGGTGGACCCCACTCCAAACTCAGGCTCCACCCCCTCCCTGCTTCTCCTCCAGGGCCCCTGTTCCAGTAAATGACCCCACTGTCCTCCTGGGAGGCATCCAGACTTCTTCCTCTTTCTTGTCCCATGTACCCCATCAAATCCATCACCAAATTCTACCTACTCCACCTTCTAAAAACCTCTCATTCCCGTGTCCATGGTTGTTACACTAATTGAAGGTACCTTTGCCTCTTCCCTGGACTGTTGTGACAGCCTCTGACCGGGCTCTCTGGCTCCACTCCTGTGCCACAGTCCATCACTCCCTCCGCAGCCAATGATGAGCACGTCACTGCCATGGTTTTAAGCCTTTGAGGACACCCGTGCTTTTTGAGATTAAGTACAAATACTCACTGTGTTCTTCAAGGCTCAACATGTACCACCTCTGCATTCCTCTCCGTTTTCCTCACTTTGCTGTCCGCTACCTCCTTGACACCGTTCTGTTTGCTCACATGCCAGCCTCTTTCCTGCCCAGTGCTGTTGTTGCCTCACGCCTTCTCTCTGCTGGAAGCTCTACCTGCTCACCTAGCTAGCCCTGCTGCCTCGTCAAGTCTCAGCTTAAACTTCCTTCCCTGAGAAGCCTTCTCTAGGACCCTTCCCTACCGGAGGGCCCCTGTCATAGGCACCAGTAGCCCGTCTCCTCCGTGACTCATCACATTTGAACTCTGGCTAAGGTTCAACTCCCCTGCAGGCTGTTAATCCCTGTGAGACTAGGAAGCACATCTGACCTGTGGCCTCTTTATCCCTGGGCCCAGCACAGCCCATAGCACAGAGTGAGTCCTCAAAGAATATTTTGTAATTAATCAACTTCTCTCTCTGCCCCTGGTGTTTGTAGTGAGAGGAGAGTCATTTCATGACTGGTTTAACATTCTTTTCTGTCAGCTTCCTGGCACCTGCCAAATGGAGGTTCAAGGCATAAATGTTACCTTGCATAGAAAAAAATGCCACTTGCTGTCCAGACAGACTCTGTCTGGACAGCCCGTCAGGAAAACATGAACCACTCATTGACTAAAGGTCACTTTTATCAGATATACCAACACAAACCTTTCATTTCCAATCAGAATTCCTCTAACCCTCACAACTAATAAAAGAAACAAAAGCGCTAAAAGAGGATTTTCTTTTTTATTAGACAGGATATGAGGAGACCTTGACACTGTAAATATTCCTGCCTATCACAGCACACATATATCACACCCAAGGGAGTGTGTGTGTGTGTGTGTGTGTGTGTGTGTGTACATGTGTGCAGGCATGTGTCTGTGCATTTGGGAGTTTATGTATATGTGTGAGATTTTGTAGGCAATTCTGACTCAGACATTCAAACTATTTCTCTTGTTTGAGCATAATTTTTGTTCCAAAATTTTTTCCATCTCATATCACACATAAAAACAAAGATGTGAAGTGGGCAAGTGTGTTTGGTAAGTACTCTGTAAGCCTGCCATTGTCTGAAACCCACTCATCTAGGTGAGTCCCTGTGCATGACAGGGTTCTAGGCTGACTCTGGTAGATGACAGTCCAGTTGCTCACGTGTAGTGAGGAAGCTGGGGTGACATCAGGGCTGGGCACGGCTGCTGGCCTGACCAGTGCTATAGGAATGTACCCTTTCTTTGGCCTGACTGCTCAGCTGGATAAGAACATGATGTTTTATGGCATCTGTGTAGAAGGAGAGCAAAGGAACACCCACACTCAAACCAGGCTTTGCTCTGAAGAGACCAGAGAGAGCCAAGCAGATGCTGGCTCAGCTGGCATCCATGCCCAGACTAAGAGCTGCAGGCTGACGCGATGTTAGAACTTCGAGCATGTGGGCCACATGGTCCCCAAGGACAGCTTTGCCTTTTCATTTCCAAATCAGATTATAAATAAATCAAATACAAGAGCCTAAGGGAGCCCAGCCTGACAGCAAAAGAACATGTATTGTTCTCACACTGATTTTTTCTGTGGTGAGCGTCATTTATCCAATATTGTGATTGTAAGAGGAGAGTGGAATGGCTGGAAGCATGATAGAGAGATGCTCATTGCCTGGAGGCTTCTGTCTGTTTCTTCATCACCCCTCACTCTGTCTTGCCTTGGAAGTGGAACTTTTTAAAGACACGGAGTCAATGGTAGCTGAGGTCCTGGGCTGTGGAATTGGACCTGGCTGGGTATGTCCTCCTAGGTCTGTCCTCCTAAATGTGTGACCCTGTGCCCTGGTTTACTTACCTGTGAAAGGGGGTGATGCAGAAACTGAAAAGAGTTGTTGTGAGCACTAAATGCTTATGAAGTGCATGTGTCTCCGAGATGACACTCGAAAGAAAAATCCGCAATTGGTGGCTGTTTTCAGGTCTCAAAAGGTTCCTTCGTCTCTGTTCCTTCCCACCAAGGGCTGCTAAGCGAAACCCTCCCCAGGACCCTAAGCGTCAGAACCACATGATCTTTAGACACCGAGATAATGGACTCAGACCCCTTTTCCTTCTAAAGGGTAGAAACTCACTTCCCTGTACCAGGCCACATTCACCAAGGCTGAAGCCGAGCCTTCACAGGCCACAGGCCGAGTGTGGGCAGGATGACCAGGCCCAGCATGCCTCCCTGTCCTCCCCACCACTCCTCTCCACAGTCAGGTAAGCCCAAACTCACGGTCAAGGACAGGCCCTCGCTTTGCCCAAGGGCCCAATCAAGAAAACAAAAATGTTTAGGGGGAAAATAAAACGAGGCTTTATTTTTCTTTCAGAACAGAAACAATTTTATTTGAATTGAATAAACAATTCAATTTTAATTGAATAAACAATTTTATTTACTCAGGCACTGGGTATCCTTGCACCCCAGCCTTCCAGGGCTGCTCACTATGCTGAGAGCCTGGCCTCTGTGCAGCCTCCCACTCAGCCACCTGCCCCACCTGACTTGGTGGATGGCTGACAGTCCCTGAGCCTCGGCTTCCTCATCTGAAACGAGGGCGATTGTAATGGCAGCTCCCACATATGGACGTGGTGAGGCTTGACTCCACCCCTATTCAGAGCCTAGATCTTTGCCCATCACATAATACATGATCAGGAAGTGTCAGGTGTTATTCCTTTATTGAGGAAATCAGTGGATTGGCACCCCAGTGTAAACACAGGACCTATTTGAGAAGCAGCGTCCCAGAGTTGGCTTGGAGATACCTTCTCCTGCAATCAGTCAGAAGCTACAGAGCCTGAGGGCCACAGGTTATCGCTTGCTGGCCTGAGCATTTATCCCTTTCATAAGTAACCCTGTCTCTTCCCCCGAGGCCCTAAACCTCTCAGAATCCTTTAAACTTCTGCAGTCATGGTTTCTTCTTTGCCACCTTCCAGGGAAGTTTGTAAAAGAAATTATGGAGCCTGAGGGCTGGAGGGCAAGCAGCTCTGTTGAGGGAGCAAGAAGGTCAGAAAAGGGAACAGAAGTGGCCACAGATGGCTTCAGGCAAAGTGCCAAGTCAAGCTCTTAAGCCCCTCCCATCCCTCCTTTTTGCCCTAATTCTCCCCCTGCTTGTACTTGAGCCAGAATGATTATTTTACAGCCCAAAGAATGAATCCAGGGCCAACAGGGACTAACCCTTCACCTGTATTAGCTTCCTTCTGCTGCTGTAACAAACCACCATAAGCTGATGCTGGCAGGAAGTAGACAGCACACCTGAAGGATTAGTCTAGATGAGGTTAAGAAAGAGAGCAGAGGCCTGAAGGGATAGGGGGTGAGACTCCTAACCAGAACCTCCGTGACCTCCCTCACCAGTTGCAGGATGTCCTGTGACCTGTCGTGAGTCATGTATGGCTGAGGGTTGAGGGGCAGTTGACCTAAGAATATCCCCTGAGCAGTGGGGCAGAGTACTGGGGGTTAGAACTTCAACATAGTATTTCAAGGGGGACCTTGAATTTAGCTCATAACAGTTTTTAATTAAAAAAAATTTAAATCAGCAAATGTATGAGTAAACATTCAAAGAGTAAAAAGGTCATGATATCACAAGCTCATGAGCCAGGGAAATGTTAACAATACGACTGGAAGGTTCTGTAGGGCCAGTCAGGTCATGCTAAGAAATTTGACTTTTTTTCAAAATGTAGTGAAAAGCTATGGAAGGGTTTAAAGTAAGAGAGTGACATGGGCTACTGTGAACCAGAAACAGCAGTCCTTAGAATAACTGTAACTGCAAGAGGTCATTATCAGCAGGCCCATTAAAGGAGGGACAGACTCATTAAAGACACTTTCACGGGTATACTTAGGAAAATTATCTGATATAATGTCTAAGATTCAAGAAAGATTTCTGAACTAAGAAAATGGTACATTATGGGTAAACTTTAGCTCCATTAACTACATAAAATGATAATAGTAATATAAAATCTGGGGGATAAATATCATATCAATATAGGACTGAAATAGTGTTCACTATGAAAGAGGAGAAATCAGCGATTTTAGGTCTTTGAATTGTTCCAGAAGAGGGAAAAAGTAAAGGGGACAATTACAGTCAATCCAAAGATAAATTTAAAAATTAGGAGAAGAGGTGACATGGAGAAGATACAGAGAAAATTTTTTTAAATTACAAAATAAAATGATAAATCCAAATGTATCAGTAATTGAAATCAATGTAAATTAAACTAGCTAAGAAAATGGCCATGCTTCTGGATTTTATTCGCAATTATTTTAAAAAGAGATATCTGAAAAATAAGGACATGGTAATGTAAAAGGATGGGAAAAGATAAAACAAGCATATCTTGAGGGGGAGTTCTGACAAACCTATGACACGTCAGTTAAAATATTCTTAATTTTGTATTATCATTTTTTTAATTTTCATTGGTGAATAGTTGGTTTACAATGTTGTTTCTGTTGCACAGCAAAGTGAATCAGTTATACACATACATATATCCACTCTTGAAAACTTCAGATTCTTTTCCCATATAGGTCATTACAGAGTATTGAGTAGAGTTCCCTGTGCTATAAAATAGGTCCTTATTAGTTATCTCTTTTCTAATGGCAACCCACTCCAGTGTTCTTGCCTGGAGAATCCCAGGGACAGGGGACCTCTGGGCTGCCGTCTATGGGGTCACGCAGAGTCGGACACGACTGAAGTGACTTAGCAGCAGCAGCAGCAGTGTGTATATGCCAATCCCAATATCCCAGTGTATCCCTCCCCTCCTCCCTGCTTCCCCCCACTCCTGCCCTGGCAACTGTAAAAATAGACTTTAAAACAAAAAAAAAAGCATTGCTAGAGATCAAGAAAGTTGCTAGGTCATTTTTTAAAAGTTCAGTTCACCAGAAAGATATAATAAATCTAAACTCCACATGTCTCAAAACATAACTTCAAAGTACTTAAATCAGATACTCAGAGGACCACAAGTAGAAGTAGACAAATCCACTGTCTTTAATAACACCCTCTCAAGCAGACAGAAAATCAGCAAGACTATATAGTTTGCATTGCCCCATGGAGTAGCCACCAAGGCTCATGTAGCTACTTAAATTTAAAAAATTTTAATTAAAAATGCAGCTCCTTAGTCACACTCACATTTTAAGTGCTGATAACCACATGTGGGTTAGTGGTTATTGTATTTAATACCAAAGATATAGAACATTTCATCAATGCAGAAAGTTTTGTTAGACAACTCTGCTACAGACAACTTGAACACAATTAACAGGCTCAATATAATTGATATATGTTGAACATCCCACTAAGAAAAAACTCGTCCAGCCTTATCGAACATTTGTAAAAAATTACCATATTGAAGAAGGCTGAGCACTGAAGAATTGATGCTTTTGAACTGTGGTGTTGGAGAAGACTCTTGAGTCCCTTGGGCTGCAAGGAGATCCAACCAGTCCATTCTAAAGGAGATCAGCCCTGGGATTTATTTGGAAGGAATGATGCTAGCTGAAACTCCAGTATTTTGGCCACCTCATGCAAAGAGTTGACTCATTGGAAAAGACCCTGATGCTGAGAGGGATTGGGGGCAGGAGGAGAAGGGGATGACAGAGGATGAGATGGCTGGATGGCATCACTGACTCAATGGACATGAATCTGAGTGAACTCCGGGAGTTGGTGATGGACAGGGAGGCCTGGCATGCTGCGATTCATGGGGTCGCAAAGAGTCGGACACGACTGAGCAACTGAACTGAACTGAGGGCTTAAATCAATATGTTATAAATCGATAACAAATAGATATTTACAAGTACATAGGCTTAGACACTTCTGAATAATTTGGGATGAAAAAAATCACAATGAAATTTACTAAATACTTAGATTGAATGACGGGCTTCCCTGGCGGCTCAGCGGTAAAGAATCCACCTGCAATGCAGAAGATGTGGGTTTGATCCCCAGGTTGGGAAGAGCCTCTGGAGAAGGAAATCACAATCCACTCTAGTATTCTTGCCGGGAAAACCCCATGGTCAGAGGTGCCTAGTGGGCTATAGTCCATGGGGTCACAAAGAGTCAGACACAATTTAGTAAATAAACAAGAACAACAGATTGAATGAGATTGGAAAAAAAATAGTGGTAATAAAAGCTAAAGTGTAGTTAAAGATTTTTTTATTGGATTATAGTTGGTTTACAATGTTGTGTTAGTTTCAGATGATTCAGTTATGTGTGTACATATATTCATTCTTTTTCATCCTCTCACAGAATTTGAGTCGAGTTTCTTATGGCTATACAGTAGGTCCTTGTTGGTTATCTATCTTTTATATAGTAGTTCTGGTTGGTGGTTTAGTCGCTAAGTTATGTCCAACTCTTGTGACGCCATGGACTATAGCCTGCCAGGCTCCTCTGTCCATGGGATTTTCCAGGCAAGAAGACTGGAGTGGGTTGCCATTTCCTTCTCCATTATATAGTAGTATATGTATGTTAATCCCGAACTTCTGATTTGTCCCCCGACCTCCCCATGCTTCCCCTTTGGTTTTCAGTATCTGTAAGTCTTATTTGTTTTATAAATAAGTTTGTTAGTATCATTTTAAAAACTTAGATTCCACATATGAGTGATATCATATGGTATTTATCTTTTGCTGTCTTTAGTGTGATCATCTCTAGGTGCATCCATTTTGCCACAAATGGCATTACTTTGTTCTTTTATGACTGAGTAAATATTCCATTACATGTATATAGCACATCGTCTTTGTCTGTTCCTCTGTTGATGGACATGTAGGTAACTTCCATGTCTCAGCTACTGTGAATAGTGCTGCAGTGAGCATTGGGGTGCATGTATCTTTTCGAAGTATGGTTTTATTCAGATATATATGCCTGGGAGTGAGACTGTTGAATCATACGGTGGTTCTCCAGACTGTTCTCTATAGCGGTTGTACCAGGTTACATTCCCACAAACAGTGTAGGAGGGTCGCTTTTTCTCCACACCCTCTTCAGCACTTACTGTTTATAGACTTTTTTGATGATGGACATTTTGACTCGTGTAAGGTTATACCTCGTACTTTTGATTTGCATTTCTAGTGATAATTAGTGATGTTGAAAATTTTTTCAGATGCTTTTTGGCCATCTGTATATCTTCTTTGGAGAAATGTCTATTTAGATCTCCTCCCCATTTTTGATTAGGTTGTTTGTTTTTTTGATGTAGAACTGCAGGAGCTGTTTGTATATTTTGGCAATTAATCCCTTGTCAGTCAGTCACTTTGTTTGCAAATATTTTCACCCATTCTGTGGGGACAGGCCAGGCATGCTGCTCAGCATTTTTGAATATGCAGGACAGCCCCCAGCAACAAAGAATTATCTATTCAAAATATTGATAGTGCTTCCATTGACAAACTCTACTTTAGATGCTTATGTTACAAAAGAAGGGAGGCTGAAAATTAAGTTGAACATTTACACCTTTAGAAGTTGGGTAAACAGATAATAAATAAAGTCAGAGAGAATAGACAGAAGGAAACACTAAATGTATGACCAGAAACTGATGAAAGAGAAAATTAAATAAAATACAAAGAATCAACAAAGCCAGGAGTTGGCTATTTGAAGAGACTATCAATAAAATTGATAGATTCAAACAAGACTAACCAAAAAAAAAAAGAAAGACACAACTATTGCTGGGAATACACAAGTGACATAACTACAATTGTGCAGATATTAAACGGCTGAAATTTTCATGAGTAACTTTATGGAAAATTTTGAAAATTTGGATAAAATGGATAAATTCCTAGAAAAATATAACTTCTGAAAACTAACTTAAAAAAAAGAAATCCACCATTTCACGCCAGTCAGAATGGCTGCAATCCAAAAGTCTACAAGCAATAAATGCTGGAGAGGGTGTAGAGAAAAGGGAACCCTCTTACACTGTTGGTGGGAATGCAAACTAGTACAGCCACTATGGAGAACAGTGTGGAGATTCCTTAAAAAACTGGAAATAGAACTGCCTTATGACCCAGCAATCCCACTGCTGGGCATACACACCAAGGAAACCAGAATTGAAAGAGACACGTGTACCCCAATGTTCAGTGCAGCACTGTTTATAATAGCCAGGATGTGGAAGCAACCTAGATGTCCGTCAGCAGATGAATGGATAAGAAAGCTGTGGTACATATACACAATGGAGTATTACTCAGCCATTAAAAAGAATACATTTGAATCAGTTCTAATGAGGTGGATAAAACTGGAGCCTATTATACAGAGTGAAGTAAGCCAGAAAGAAAAACACTGATACAGTATACTAACGCATATATATGGAATTTAGAAAGATGGTAACGATAATCCTGTATGCAAGACAGCAAAAGAGACACAGATGTTTAGAACAATCTTTTGGACTCTGTGGGAGAGGGAGAGGGTGGGATGATTTGGGAGAATGGCATTGAAACATGTATAATATCATATATGAAACGAATCGCCAGTCCAGGTTCGATGCATGATACTGGATGCTTGGGGCTGGTGCACTGGGACGACTCAGAGGGATGGTATGGGGAGGGAGGTGGGAGGGGGGTTCAGGATGGGGAACACGTGTATACCTGTGGTGGATTCATGTTGATGTATGGCAAAACCAATATAATATTGTAAAGTAATTAACCTCCAATTAAATAAATTTATATTAAAAAAAAGAAATCCAAATGGTCTTTAAATCATTGAGGAAATTGAATAGTTTCAAGCTTTTCTATAATAAAACACTAGTCTTGATAGACAAAAGCAGGTTTTTCTAAGCATTCAAGGAACAAATAATTCCAAACTTACACAAATTATTTTCTATATTACTAATTTTTTATTGAAGTACAGTTGATGTATAATATTGTATAAATTACATATAATATAGTGATTCACAGTTTTAAAGGTTATACTCCACTAATAGTTATTATAAAATATTAGCTATGTTTTCTATGTTATACAGTATGTCCTTGTAGTTTATTTTATACATTTCACTTCCCTGCCCCAATATTGATCCCATCTTCCCTCTCCCCACTCATAACCACTATTTTGTTCTCTATATCTGTGACTCTGTTTCTTTTTTGTTATATTCACGTTTGTTGTATTTTGTAGATTCCTCAAATATGATATCATATAGTATTTGTCTTTCTCTGTGTGACTTACTTCAGTTAGAATAATGTTGTTATCCATCCATGTTGTTGGAAATGGCAACATTTCCTTCTTTTATGGCTGAGAAGTATTCCATTATACACACACACACACACACACACACACACACACACACACATATATATACACACATACACACACACACACACACACACACACATATACACACCACGTCTTTATCCCTTCATTTGTTGATTGACACTGAGGTTGCTTCTGTATCTTGGCAATTGTAAATAATGATGCTATGAACACTGAGGTACATGTATCTTTTCAAATTCATGTTTTGGGTTTTTTTTCCAATATATACCTAGGAATGGAATTGGCAAGTCATATTATAATTCTATTTTTAGTTTCTTGAGAAACCTCCATACTGTTTTTTACAGTGACTGCATCAACTTATGTTTCCATCAGCAGTATTTGAGGATTCCCTTTTCTTCACATCCTTTCCAGCATTTGTTATTTATGTTCCTTTTTATAACTCTTCTGATAGGTGTGCAGTGATAGCTCATTATAGTTTCAAAAATTTGCTTTTGTCTGATAATTAATGATGTTGAACATCTCTTCATGTGCCTATTGGACATCTGCATGTCCTCTGGAAAAATGTCTATTCAGGCAGTCTGCCCATTTTTAAATCAAATTATTTGTTTTTCTGATGTTGAGTTGTATGAGCTGTTTATATATTTTGGGTATTAACCCCTTATTGGTGATATCATTTGCAAGTATTTTTTCTTCCATTTAGTACATCTTTTCATTTTGTTGATGGCTTCCTTTGTCTACACAACTCACAAACTTACATAACTCTTGAGAAATAAAAGAGAAAATATTACTTGTCATTTTTTGAAACTGAAGTAGCCAAAACCAATTAAGCCAGATCAGAGACATAAATATTTCATGTCATTATCACTCATTAATTTAAAAATGTGAATGCAAAAATCCACCAAAATGTTAGCAAATTGAATCCAGCAGGATAAAAAGATGGACTATCATGACCAAGTTGGGCTTATTCCAGGAATGCAAGGTTGAGTCAAGATATGAAAAATCTAAACATTCATCACTTTACTATTTTAAAGAAATATGGTCCTTTCAATAGATTAAAGAGAAACCATTTAATAAAGCTAAACAACTGTTCATGGGAGAATTCCTCAACTCAATCAAGGAGAGCTTGAAAAACAATAATATGTTAAAATTGTTTCCTTTAATATCACAAACAAGACAAAGCTGCATTTCTATTCAGTAATTTACTAAAGAGCCTGGCCTGTGCAAGAAGATACAAAAATAAACAAGAGGGGCTAGATTTAGAAAGAAAGAAATGAAACTGCCATGTTATGATTACTTATATAAAAAACTCAAAATAATCCATAGCAGATTATTAGAGTTAGAAAAAGAATTTAGTGAGGATGATGGATGGGTATGAGTTATAAAAGCCAAATGCATTTCTGTGTACCAGCAGCAAATAAAAAAGAGAATACAAATTTTTAAATGTAGGAATAAACTTAACAAAAATTGCAAATATCTCTCTATATAAAATAACTTTATTAAAACTCATTTTCAAAGACATAAATACAAGGTGAGACATACTATGATCTTTGCTTTAAAAGACTCAGTTTGTTAAAGATATTGTATTTCTCCCCAAAATTATAGTTTCAATGCACTTATAATCAAAATCCCAACAGGTTGATTCTAAAATATTAATATATATGCAAGAGCAAAGGGACAAGATTAGTCAAGTCCCTCCAAAGTGGGAGGTCTTTCTCTACTGGATAACACATTAGTATGAAAATATAGTGATTTTAATAGTGTGGTATTGGTGCACAGATAGGCAAATGGACTAAAGAACAGAATAGAGTCCAGAAACAAACCCATAAATGTATGGAAACATAACTAAGTTTGCCGGGGTCCAGCCCCAATGGATCCAGGGTAATTCGAAGGGGGGACGGCATAGCGAGGAAAAACTTACTTATTTAGAAATATAAAAGAGAGATTAGGAAAGAATAGTGTAGTAGGAAAATTAGTGGAGAAAAGAGGCTGAATAACCTGGTTTACGTGGAAAACTAATTAAACCTCAAGACAAGATGTTTGCACCATCTATGTTAGGCCACCAGCACCTGTTTGAATAGTGGAGGGTGCCCGTCTTAGGCTCCCTCTCTCGTGGGTCTTAGAAGCCAGGGCAAGTAAGTATACATGGTGAGCCTCCCCGCTCCAGATGGGAATTCAGCCTGAAAAGGAGAGGGAGGGAGAGGGAGAAAGAGAGAAAGAGATTAGACATGGGGGGAGCCAGATTTCCAAGAAACCAGTTCGAGAAGCTGGTCTGAGAAACTGGTCCATCCTTTATTGTTCATAAAGGCTTTTTATACCTTTTCTTGTACATAGAGATCAATGGATAATATAAAATTATGCAGTGTCAACAGCCCTGACTCTTATCGAGACCAGGCTTTCTCTCTGCATACCTAGTTGTATACACAAGTCTTAGGTAACTTACATCATCTTCTGGCCAGAAGGCCAATTAGCATTTTACAGCCCTTTTCTGATAAGGGTAATAGTGTTGTCCTTCCCAAAGTCTGGTGCCACTCTCAGAAAGCACTAAATAAAGTTACATTCTGACATAGCAAGGACACAACAATTTATAACAAACAAAAAGGAGTACAGTGATTTATAACAAAGAGAAAATTAATTAACTCAAAAGTCTAGTGTTGCTAACATCAAAACTACTATATTCCTATTTCTGCATCCCGATTACGTTAATATCCTCCCAGGTGCCTAAAAGATAAAGGATATGGAGGCCTGGCGGCAAACATTAACTCAACAATGGAACCCTTCACCAAACTAATTCTTAGCTCTAAAAGGCTCTATATCTTTAAGATGTTTTAAGCTTCGTGCCTCTCATGGTTGGGGGCTGTAAACAATCCAAAAGTTGTAAAAGTCCGGGCAGACCGGTCAGATAAGTTAGAAACCCATCAAAGGGGTTTAAACCAAGACATTCTTTTTATATGCAGGAGACTGTTGGAGCTCTAAGTTAACTTTTTCCAGAGAAAGGTGGTAATGTCAGAAGATTATAGTATAGCAGACAGTAAACAGATTTTGGTTTCAGGGTAGATGCTCAGACAGAGGACCCCTTGAGACCTGACTCGCCTTGCCCATCAGGCTTTTCCGCATGACCTTGTCCTGGGTAGGCTCTCCCATGCTGGCTCCCGGCATAAGTTGAAATCATAAAACAAAGGAGAAGGAATGGTATATTCAGTGAATAATCTAGGGACAATCCACTATCTATGGAGGAAAAAAAGCCTAAATGCATCCCTAAACTCACACTATTCAAAATCTAATTCCATATGGGTTAAAGACATAAAAGTCTGAACTTTAAATATGAAAAAAATGTGGGATGATGCCTTGATGATCTCTGAATAAAGGGGAATTTCTTAAACAAGGTAACAAAAAGCACAGAACCTTAAAGAAACTTTTCATGGTTTCTGCCTTAAATTTGAGAACTTTTATTCCTTTTTACACCATAGAAGAGAATGAAAGACAAGTTACAAACTGAAAAAGGTTTCGGCATACACATTACCTTCAAATTATTAGAGTACATAATACATAAAGCATGCCTTTGAAGGAAAAAACATGTAATTCAATTTTAAAAGGGAGGAAATGAACAGTTATTTCACAGAAGAGATCTGAATGGCCAGTAAGCATATCAAAAGATGTTCCATCTTATTAGCAATCTTGAAAATGGAAATGAAAACAACAGCTGGGCACCATTGCACACCCACCATATTAAATGCAGTATGACCATACTGAATGTTGTTGAGGGTGTGGAGGTTAGAAGCACATGTGTTGATCATAGGCGTGTAAACCAACACAATTACTTCGGAAAGCAACACGTCACTCACTGAGCATTGATCCTGAACATTCCCAAGGCTATGCCTATCTGGTTTTGTACCATCTTTCTTTGGTTCTGCTTCTGTCCTCAGCCCAGTTGGTCAGTACGTGCCATCAGTTTTTCCTCAAAAGTGTTTCCTGGATCGGTCCTTCCTTTTAGCTCCCAGCCAGCCTCTCACTCAGGCATCCCTCCTTCCAGGTTCCCACCACACTGCTAGACAGCTTGCTTCCCTCTAGCCCACACCACATATTGCTTTTCTTCAGGCTACCGCTTTCATCATCTCATTTCCTCCTCCCGACATCTGTTGCTTTTCAAGGCCAGACTTTCCATCTGTGCTTCTCTCCATCAGTAATCTCTGTCTTACCAGAGAGAGAGATTTTTGGCCTCTAGCTTTCTGCCCTCAGCACAAGGGCTCCACAGCTTGAAAAGCCCTCCTCTTAATCCTCTTGTGTCAACCACCATCTCTGTATGAGGAGCCAGAGGAAAACAGTACTCTAGTCACACCTTTCACTCCCTGGTTCGATTTAAGCTGGCTCTTGGCCCGTCGCTTAACTGAAACTGCCTCTCTCGGTCAGTAATGATTTCCAACCCAGTTGAAGCCCTTTCTCACTCCACAATGTTCCTTGGCATTCACTCTTGTTTTATTGTGAAATTACATCCTGTAGGCAAAAGCGTGTATAATACATGCACATAGCTTCAGAATAATAGTGAATTCAACACTTACATCTTACTACCCTCATCATAAATACAACACCATTGGTAAATCTGAAGCCCCTGATGAAAGAGAACAGTGTGAGGCCAGCCCCCAGCCGTCCTGCTTATCCTCCGTGCTGATGCCCCTGGAAGCCCCCCAGGCCTCCCATAGCCCATTTATCTAGAGTCTCCTCTCCTGCTATGATGGGCCAGCTAAAAACAGGGGATCAAATTTGCCTCTGGGACTAATGGGAGGGTTTCACACCATGTTTCAAGTCTGAGCTTCCAGAAATAATTTCCTGCCTTTGTAGTCAACCTGCAAGTGACTCCAGTCTAAGAAAAGGGCGACTTTTCACTCTTCGTATTTAACTTAAAAGTGATCACCATGTGAGGAATCATCCAGTCTGCTTCTGTTTGCAGTTTAATTTAGTCCAATTTCCTGAGATACGTTACCCCATAGGGAAATGAATTGGGCTGCCTTTTCATTTCAAGTGTTATGAAACTTCTAGTACTGTTTTTATGTTATTATAGAAGAATTCTAGTTGCCTTATTTTAGATTCATTCTTTTTAAGGCATCTTCTCAGTGTCTCAAATTCAGTGGAGGGCGTCAGGCTTTTAGATATTCAGTGTGAACTAACCTGGCTTCTAAAGGAATCAATGGAAAGTTACAGGTGCACATCTGAACCTGGGTTAGGATGACATCTGCTTGCTTCATACAGTGATCTGATTTATCCACGTTTGTATTAATTAAGATTTCCCAACTCCCCCAAAGCTAGCTATATCTACTAAGAGCCAGACATTAAAGAAATTGACAATTTTTGAATGTCTGGCCCTTAGTAGATATAGCTAGCTTTGGGGGAGTTGGGAAATCTTAATTAATACAAACGTGGATAAATCAGATCACAAGGAACTGTGTTCAATGTTATATGGCAACCTGGACAGAAGGAGAGTTTAGGGGAGAAGGGATACATGTATATGTATGGTCAAGTCATTTTGTTGTTCACCTAAAACTATCACAATGTTGTTAATTGGCTATACCCTAATACAAAATAAAAAACTTAAAATTTTTTAAAAGAAGAAATTGACTTTAAAAGCTGTCCTGTTTTGGAGACATTTCTGAAGCTGATTGTAAGGGAGATTTCACAGCCCACCTGTTCGGCAGCATGTAGCAGTGGAGACACCTTCTGGAGCTTTTATAGAAGTGGTCATTTATCACAGAAGTCCCTCTGGAGAGCTTCAAGGTAGACTCTGGGCACACCCCTCTACTCTTACCTTCCAGCAAAACTGTAGGAAGTCACTTCAGGGGCAGGGTCAACTGTATCTTGCTTTCCATATTTAGATACAGTCAGAATGGGTCCCTCCTTTTCCAGAGAAAGCTTTCAGACAATGCACTGTATGTTCCTTATGTGGTAGATTCCAATTACTTTTACAATGAAAAAAAAAAAGCCTACTTTATGAGTCACTGCCTTGGGCATGGCCTGGCATGAAGTAACCAAGGAGGAGCCTTCTCCTGTTGTCCAGTGAAGTGTGAAGAGCATCAGCTTTGGAACCAGGCTGACTTAGCTCAGCCACTGACTTACTCTCGGAGGTTTGTCATCTGAAGACTAAAGACCATCATCATACCTACCTCATCAACCTGTTGTGAGAATTTAACTAGGCAATCCTTGAAAGGAAAGTGAAAGTATTAGTCATTCAGTCATGTCTGACTCATTGCCATCCCATAGACTGTAGCCCACCAAGCTTCTCTGTCCATGGACTTCTCTAGGCAAGAATTCTGGAGTGGATAGCCATTCCCTTCTCCAGGGGATCTTCCCAACCCAGGGATCAAACCCAAATCTCCTGCATTTCAGGAAGATTCTTTATCACCTGAGCCACCCGGGTCAGGAAGATCCCCTGGAGAAGGGAATGGCTACCCACTCCAGTATTCTTGACTGGAGAATTCCATGGACAGAGGAGTCTGGTGGGCTTAAGTTCATGGGGTTCCAAACAGTCAGACACAACTGAGCAAATAAAACATGGGCAGTCCTTAGAAAGTGCTTAATATAATAGTTGAGAGAGAGTAAGAGATGCTAATTGTTGGCTACAGTTCCTTTTTAGGGCCTGTCTTAGTCCATTTGGCCTGCTAAAACAACTACCACAGACTGGCTGGCTTGAAACAACAGACATTTATTTCTTACAGTTTTGGGCAGGCAAGTTGTTCTTAAAGAACCACGGGTGATTTGGTGGATAGCTGCAGGGAGATCCACTGTTCTGGAAGCAGCAGCTCCTCTCGAGAACCTTTAAAAGCACAGTATGAGTAACCTGAGGTCTCAGCTGTTCCGTTGTGTCTTCCCAGCTTCCACCTTAGAACAGGTAGGCCAGTTGGAAGCATTCTGGGACATAACAAAGGGCTCAGGCAGGCTGCTTTCCGCGTGAGAAAGTGTGCAGGTGCCAGATGGAAGCAGATGATGGTGATGACAGTGATGGAGACTAGAGCAGCAATGAGCTGGGAGTCAGGGCTGCCACAGTGGAGGCACGCATGACAGGGGAGTGGGGACGGCAGCCGCAGCGGCGGGAGAGGTGCTCGTCCTCCTGCTGCTTGACTTGCCTCTTCACTTGCCTCTTCCTCTCGGTACTGGGCAGGGAAAGTTGCCAATTGTGAGGGGAACATAGGTGATTATAGTCCGGCCCCTCCAGCCTCCTCCACTGTTCTCCTATTTCCGCCCCCTCTATCTAGCCAGCCACTCAGCCTTGCTCATGGACAGGCTGGGGAGGCGGCAGCAGTGGGGCTGGACCTTGGGCTGCGGTCTGCAGGATGAGCTCCTCACCCCAGGGCCATGGTCCTGCCATCCCACCTCCTAATCTGCGTCCCGCTCCATCTCCATCTCCATCTCCACCTCCTTGACCAAGGCCGCCATTGTCTTTTGTCTAAATGTCTAATACTGTTTTCTGTGTGGGCTTCCTGATTCTTATTTTGTAAAAAAAAAAAAAAAAAATCATATAAATACAGAGAACATCCCATTGGGTTATATTTTCCATCACGGTTTACGGCATGGTTCACAGTTTTGGTCGTGCTAGGGCTGTTCCCTTCAAATCCCTGCCCCTTTCTACAGCCCAGATGAACTTACTGATCTTTTCACTTCCCCATTTAAAACGTTTTAGAAGACTCCCCATTTTCCTGAGGATAAAGTCAGCTCCTTAGTGAGACTTACAAGGCCCTTCAGGGTCAAGCCTTCTGCTCCCCACCCTCCCCCTTATTTTGAAAACAGAATGAAAAATGACCCACAGCAGTCACTGGTGTCCCATCAGTGCTCCTAGCACGGTTTGGAGGTCCAGTTGGAGTTCCAGCAACTCAAGGTTGTGAATGCGTGCTGTTCGACAAGATTGATTTCATTGTCGAGGTGTTTTCTCCTACAATTATACCTCCTATTTCCATTGCTTTAATTTATAATCTGTGCTACATTAAGCAAACCATACATCTTTACTTGTTAGATCTTATCAGCTAGTT
This sequence comes from Ovis aries, assembly GCF_016772045.2. Lineage (NCBI taxonomy): Eukaryota > Metazoa > Chordata > Mammalia > Artiodactyla > Bovidae > Ovis > Ovis aries. The sequence continues at coordinate 39,568,996 of NC_056067.1, forward strand.
TTTTACATTCCCATTCTTCCTCTCAGCTATCTGACCTACGCTTCTCTCAATTTCTTTTTTTTTTTGTTTTGTTTTGTTTATTTATTTATTTTTTTAAATTTTAATATCTTTAATTCTTACATGCGTTCCCAAACATGAACCCCCTTCCCACCTCCCTCCCCATCTCTCTTTCCCTCCTTCCTGCCCTTCCTCCAACACTGCACCTCACAAACTGCCCTAGATTAGATAGGCACCCCCCCATTCCTGCTTCTAAAGGGAGCAGATTATAATCATCACTTTAAATCACATTAAAAGTAGGCAAATTTCGGAGCCTCTCTGAGCACAAACACAAAGCCTCAGCCACGTTTCCATATTTGTTGCCCGGCTTTGTGGTCTTACACTTGCTGATCTTTCCACATTGGGAAGCAAATGACAGACGAAACAGATGGGACTTGCTCAGCACCTTCCCCATCGGCACTCACTCTGCCACACGAGTGGGAGAGGCGGACTGCAGACGTGCACACAGGGAAGACAGCTTGCCTTAGCCCTCCATTGTGGCCCAGAAGGCAGGTTCCCACTGGCCACCCGTGCTGAGGTGGGACACAACTGCATAGTTGAGACTGGAGGGGATGAAAAGCATCACCTCCTCGGCAGCTCAGGGCAGGTGAGGCAGCTCCCACTGAGCCAGGGCAGTGCTGCAGAGGAAGGTGTAACCAGCAGCCACAGCCCCCAGGGGTGGGTGCGTCATCCTAGCGCACCTAGCCTGCGCACCACCAGCCTCTGCTGTGTCAGTAATTTCAAAAAATATTAAACACAAGCCAAACAAAACATACCTGCAGGACGTTTTTATCCAGCCAGTGGCCATTTTCACCCTCTTATATGGATGCTCCCAGAATCCAAGTTTCGATGAATCAGCAAATTAAAAGTCACTGTCTACTACAAGGGTACCCCTCTTTTTCAAGACCTTGTCTACACCGCAGAGACTTCAGTGGCTGTGCAACATACACCATTCCATCTCCAAATGTGGTCTAAACCACAATACACGGCATTACCTGAAACACCAGCCTGTCGTTTGGGGTTTTGTTTGGATGGAACACTGCATCCGGTGAAGGGAGACCAGGAAAGAAGAGAGGTGGACTTCTTTTAATTTGTAACACAAAAGAGTACATCGATCGTAACTTGCACATGAACTGAAAATAATATATGAAAAGGGAAATCGCTGAGCCCAGACCAGCGTGGCTGAGGGACAGTGTGTCTGACATTCACACAGCCCTGTCACAGCTGAGGGGAGGGTTTCTTTGCTGGCTCCTTCGGCAATCCTGACATGGGCAGCTCTGCAACTGGAGCAGTATTGATTTTCCTTGTTTGCCACGCATTCTCTTTTAAAAATAGCTGAATCTAATCCTGTTTGGGTCAGCATAAGAGGAACGTAATCATCTGTTCCTGAGAGCAAAATGAAATTTGATCCAAAAAACTCTCCCAACATTCTATTTCAATTCTTTGAAGCAGGTTTTCCACTTTAATGATAAGTTAAAGCCTTCATTATGATGAAGCTTTCTCTGTCTGCTGCCTGTTAGCAGTGGGGCAGCTTTACTAGTCTCCTTTGTTTCCAAAAGACCTCTTGCTTCCCTGATTTCCAGGTAGCATTGTCAGCTGAGGTGTTGTTTTTCCTCAGGTCTGCAGACACTCTACAACTTTGTATTTTTACTTTTCAGATAGTCCCATATGCTTTTTTCCCCCATCCAAACCACATCCCAGGGGGGTGCAAATTTTGGATGAGAATGCTGTTATGTGGGGCAGGGACCTGCAGAGTCTCCCCAGAGAGTCTGCTGCCCTGGGGTGATTTAATAAATGCTCCAAATCACCCTCTGCTGGTCTTCACTGTCCCGAGCTGGTTAGGCTGAGTGACAGTCCCACATTAATTATCAGCTCCAGCCCGTCACTGTCCTCTGGCCTTTCCTACCCACAATGGGTCCTAAATTTGGCTCTACATTAGAATCAAATTGGGAAGACATTAAACATCTAACTCCTGGGCCCTACTGAGACCGGAAGAATCAGAATTTATCCAAGGATGAGGTTCCGGAGTCTAATGAGCCTCCCAGCACCCAGTCCCTCTGTCCTTTGCCTAGAATGGTATGATTTCAGCCCAAGATAATGTCAGCCAGAGACACCTGACCTGAAAGGAGCCAAATGGAAACCTGTGGCAGATGAAAAGAGCTTTTCCACGCTCTTAGGAGGCCATCCTGGATGGGGATGGGGGTGGAGGTGGAGGTGCAGAAGAGCCAGATTACCCTGCATGCTGCCTACCTGTTCTTGTTCAACCATCCATCCATCCAATCAGACCTGTATTGAGCTCATGCCCTGTGTCTAAGACCCTGGGCTTTGTGAGTGGTGAAGAGGAAAGACCTTGAACCCTGCCCTCCAAGAGCTCACAATGCTCGGGTGGTGCTGGCCCAGTTTCCCCAAGAGGAAACCGAACTGGTCTCTCTTCTTGAAAAGAGCAAGCGGGAGTCAGCTCAAGTCTTCAGCAGGCAAGAAAGTAATGACATTAGTTTTTCCCATCATGCTGATTTTTCTCAATGTGGTAGATAAAACTAGTTTTTAATTTGCTGTAATGATACAAGGTTTTCCTTGAAAATAAGCCTACTGATTAATACCACAATGTGCCTTCACTTCATACTCATTTGAATAGTTACAATTTAAAATACTGAATACCAAGTATGCGTGAAGATGTGGGTTAACCAGAACTCTCATCACTGTGGGTGGTAATGTAAATTGATATAAAATCACCTTGGAAAATGGGCACTTTCCTATAATTTTAAACATACATATACCATACAACTCAGCAGTTCCCTTTCTTGGAATTTACCTGAGAGGAAAGAAAACATAATGTCCACAGAAAGACATGTACTCATTTGTTCTTAGCAACTTTATTTATAGTATTAAAAGCTGGAAAAAGCCAAGGAATCTTATCAACAAGATGATGGATAAACACTCTGGTCATCACACATACTGTGGAATACTGCTCAGTGATGAAAAAGAAGAGACTACTGCCCCTTGCTACAGTATAGATGATTCTCAAAACCACTATGCTGAGCAGAAGATGTCAGACACAAAAGAGTACATATTTAGGATTTCACTTACATGAAACTGTAGGCACAGCTTAATCTACAGTGGTAGAAAGCTGATGAGTGTTCATCTGGAGCCAGGGTTGGGGGTTGACTGGGCAGAAGGCACAAGGGAACTTCTTAAGATGAAGAACATTTTAAGTGCTGTGTGCTTTAATATGGTAATGATTATACTGGGAAGGTGTGTGTGTATATATATATATGCAAAAATTCATGAAACTGTATGTTTAAAGTGAGTGCATTGTGAATGTTAGCTATACCTCAATAAAATGGATTTATTAGGTGATACTCAACAAGGCAGAAATCATGAATTCGGAGGGCAGTGGGACATTTGAAGTTTAGGAAATGGCACTCAGGGGAAGTGGACAGTATCCTAAAAAATGTGCACGTGAAATGCTGTGAAACTTCAGAGGAAGATGGGAAGTAGTAGGAGCTTCATAAAACAGATAACATTTCTCCTGAACCTCTTGAGAAAAAGTAGACAGCACATGGGGTCAGAATGAATATCTAAGTGAAATTGGGTTGAAATTAATATCAGGGGCCTGAGATGGGAGAGGGGAGGTATCCTTAAAAAAGCCCCTACACCCTGGGAAAACAGTAAGAATGGGGGTGACCCCACCACTTTGGCCTTTATGAGGTCCATTCTGTGAAAACTGAACATAAGACCTGGACATAAGGCCTTTAGTACCAGCTGGTGCAGCCACCCGCTTTCCCCCTCGGCCCTTGGGGGCTCTGAGAACTTGAGTGGTGACAAAGCAAACTGGCCAGGCCAGGACCAGGGTGAGGCAGTCAAGCCACCCAGAGCAAGCATGATGGGAGGCAGGGTCCCGCAAGGGCTAAGCCCTCACTAACAGGACCTGAGAGTGTGTGCGTCGCAACCTTACCCTGCTTTCTGCTAAGCTGGGAGCAGGAGCCCGAGTGACTCATTAATTCCTGGCTGTGCCTGCATGCCCCTGCAGGCCACGCACTGTGTTAGAGGGCGTATTAGATACAAGTCCCCAGGGAGCTCACAGTCTAGCAGGAAGGGGGAGAACAGTGTGTCAGGGGAAGCCCGGGGGCCACAGGTTCTCAAGGAAAAGACACTTGACCCATACTGGAAGGGGCTGATCAGCAAACTTTTGGAGAAAGTGAAACCTCAGTTATGAAATGAGGAAGGTCAGTCCAAGAGAGGGGTGGGGCAGTCCCGTCTCAACCTACCTGGTCTAGGAGTTAGAGTTTGGCCTCCAAGAAAGAGCCCACCAGGCATTGACCTGCAACAGCTGATGTGACTGTGTTCCCCTGTCCACCCTATGTTTTTGTAGGTTTGCGCTGTCCCAGGGGGAGTCCACCCCAGTAACCTTGGCATCTGTCAGCTCGGCTGCGGTCCCAGCAGTAGAGTCCCTCGAGATCGACCCAAGTGATTTTGTTAAGTAAGTGCAAACTCAAAGCCGCAATGTGTTTCTTTAAATAGCGTTCTTTTCTCTACACTGAATTCTATTCTCAAACTCATTCTTCATATCCTTCATTTATTCTTCCAGCAGTTGAATGAGTGCCTCCTCTGTGTTAGTCCCTTTGCTGGGCATCTGGGATCCGGAGTTAAAAATCATCTCTGCTGTCAGAGAGTGTAGCCTCCTGATTCCCGAGGGACTGAGCCCTCCCTGTCACGTTGCCTTCTCCATCTGCCCAAGGTCTGCAGCCAGGGTCAGGTCAAGTTTATTTAGAAGGCAGAGAAGGATGTGACAATTGGCCAAACCTGGTAGTCTCACAATAAAAATGTTCCAATAAATGATGAAGCTTAACACTGAGCACTCAGGGGCACATCCAAATTGTCTGAAGGGTTGCCTGAGCTTTTGAGAACTTCTGTAAGTCAGATAAGGGCTTCATAGGCCAGGAAAGAAGGGTTAGGGCCTCTGGGAAATTGGCCAGTTTGATGCCGTAGCCTGCATGTTTGGGGACAGGGAGTAACAGAGCGCTGACCAGCTTGAGAAAAGTGTCTCTTGAGGGAGAACCTCACTTATTTGGGGTGCAGCAGATGAGAGAGGAAGACAGGGCCATCATGCAGCTGAAGACTGCGTTGTGATGGTGGCTGAATGAGTGATTCTCCACATTTCATTAAACTCCCTAGGACTATTGTTGTGGATGAAGATGTTGGATCTGAAGAAAGAGAAAACAAAAAAGCACAAGTGCCCGCCCTGGCCATCTCAGACGTACGGTTTCCTTTCTCTGGGACAAGTGGGCTATGAATCTTTTCCCGGGTCACTTCTCAACCAAACACCCACAGAACCATCACCTCAGTGACAACCCAGACACCTCAGCACATAGATTTTCTCTGTAACAGAAAAGCCACTTACCCTTGACCTTGGCCATCATGCATTCTTCCCAGCCCCCAGATAGAGGCTACAAAAGGAGAACTGTCTTACATGGTAAAAAAAGAAAAAAAGAGCCAGAGAGTTTATAAATTTATACTCTTAAATTCTCCTTCTAGAACGATGGCCTAAGGAAATAATCAGGAATGATTATTACAATATACAGTACAATATGTGTATTATATGTACATAGACGTATATTCAAACACTTTAGAAATAGCACAAAAAAATTGAGAAAATAAATTGCTTTGTGTCCATGATGATCTGCAATCTTTTAAAATAGGATTTGTCTCCATAGTGGCAGAGTGGGGGGAAGAAAGTATTTTCACACTTTGTAGGTAGGGGTGTGAATTAGTGGAGGCTTTATGACAGGCAGTGTTGCAGATGTATCAAAATTTAATGGACAAGGAAATGGCCATCCACTCCAGTATTCTCCCCTGGAAAATCCCATGGATGGAGAAGCCTGGCGGGATACACCATGGGGTTGCAAAGAGTCGGACATCACTTAGCGACTGAGCACATCAAAATTTAAAATACACAGTTCCTCTACTACAGTACTATTCTACACATATACTTTTAGGCTTACATAATGACACATAACTATCCTTGTACATAGCAGCTTTATTGGAAAATGGAAGAAAAATTGGAAACAACTTAATTCTCCCAATGAGAGACTGTTTGAATATACTGAAGTCTTTTTTTTTAGAAAATGAGAGCTTTTTTTTTCTTTTTACTGATTTGGAGCAATCTCTGATAACATTAGGTAAAAATACTACATGTTCTGTTTTTCAAAGTATTTTAAATTACACTTGTAAAGAATATTTAGTCATATGGGAAGGTGTCAGTCATGCTATAATGTTAACTGAAAAATCAGAATATAAATGTATTTGTATATACTCACACTATGCACACACACACACATATATATAAATCTACAGAATAACCTAATGATTGATTTGCATTTTGATCTTTTAACCTTTCTATGTATTTTTAAGATGTCATAGAAAATTTAAGAATATAGAAAAATGAAAGCAAAAATTTTCAAAACCCCACCATTCATAGAAAAATTTTAGCATTTACCTTCCCAGATATCTCTATTTGCATGTGAAAATCTGAGTTAATTTATACACACTCACAGTTGCAGGTGTGATACATAGGCATATGTAATATCACACATATGAGATGAAATGGTTGAATGGCATCACCAGCTCGATGGAATGAGCTTGAGTAAGCTCCAGGAATTGGTGATAGACAGGGAAGCCTGGCATGCTGCAGTCCATGGGGTCTCAAAGAGTCGGACACGACTGAGTGACTGAGCTGAACTAAATATTACATAAATGGACCTGCTTTTTAACTGATGATATCAGTAATGCACATCATCCTTGGTCCACAAATGCACACTGCATCATCCTCCGCAGATACAGGTACCACACACACTTCACTTAAAGAGACCCCCCTACCTGCCTAGTGATAGGCATTTAGTTTACTTCCAGAGTTTTGCTATTGCAAATAACACTGAAGTAAATATCCTTGTACATACATCTTGGACACTTGCCCAGTTATCTCGGGATGGGGGGCAGGGGGCAGCGGGCGGGTGGGAGGCAGGGGGTGGGCGGGAAGGGAAAGGTGCTATTTGTAAAATATATGCAACCTACTTCATTTTTCTGTCAGTGAAGGGGAGGAGCACATTGATGACAAATTATGAATGCTTACAAGTTTTTCCTCACACCTCGAATCCCTAGGGATTGAAAATGAACTCTGCTGAAACAGAAAGAATAGACGTGAACCAGAGCCACAGGGAGTTTCAGGAATCCCCGTGGAGCTTTGATCGGGATGAAATGTTTTCCATTGGTGTAGAAGAAGTAAGTTAACACCTCATGGGCCCTAAAGTCATCTGATATTAACTCTTCTTACTGAGCACCTGCCCCCAAGTTAGAAATTGAACATTTCCCAAGCACCATTACTGCCTTATCATCATGTAATTTCAGAGTGCTGAGTTAGTCGCCTTTCATAGAATCAAGCAAGGAAAAGTGAGGAGTCAGTCTGTAAGTTGGCTGAACTTTAGCCTACCCTTTGCAGACCTTCCTGTGGACTGGCTTTCTCTGCAGGTGTTTGATATTTTGCCCCTCTATGGAGTGCTGCAGCCACACAGTAGCCACCAGATATCATTCACCTTCTATGGACACTGTGACATCATTGCACAGGCTAAGGCTCTGTGCGAAGTGGAAGGAGGCCCCACCTATGAGATCTTACTGAGGGGAGAGGCCTCCCTGGTCAACTACTCCTTTGACACCAAGGATATTAACTATGGATTACAGGTATTGCCAGCCATCGGGAGGAGATTTTCTGGGTTTGCCTTCAATATTGGTCAAAGTCCTTGTGCTCTCATCTCTCCTGGAACCTGCAGTCTTCATAGTCTCCCCATCACCCCTGTCCTTGATCCCTAATCTGCTTCCTAACCCTGATCATCCTTCTACTGCCAACCACGTGCCAGACATTTTCACTTGCTTTTCTTATTGTACCCTCAAATTCTGCATGTTAGACCCTAAAATTTGTATCTTTATTCTCAATCCAAAAGCCCATTCCAGGCTATTTCTTTCAGTAAGACTCCTCCTTTCTCAGCCTCTTGAGTTTACGACCTCTATGGAATTTTCCACTGCACTCTGTCCCTCGCCTCCCCACAACCTTACACCCTCCAGGGTTTGTTCCTTCATCAAGCGTAATTCTTCTGAGCTGGTTTCCCTTTCCCATCACCAATGCAGTTATCACACTCCAGGATCTCATCAAGCTATGCCTAAATTACTACTCAGATTATGATGTGTATACGAATCACCTGGAGTCCTGTTCAAGGGCAAATTCTGATTCAATAGGTCCATGATGGAGCCTGAGACTCTGCATTTCTAACAAGCTCCCAGGTGATGTCGACGCTGCTGGTCCACGGACCCATGGAGACAAGGGATTACAGTGCATTCCTGGTTTCTACCTATAACCCATCTAAATGTCACTGTCAGATAGATTTCCCCCAGATTACATTTTCATGCCATCAATCCCTGAACAGTTAACCCCAGTGGCATTTGGAAAAGCAGCATAGAAAAGAAAACATTGTTTTGTGGTCAGAAGAATTGGGAGATCATCTTACTTTTACTTCCTGCTGACTGTGACTGTCACCTAACCTCTCAAAGTCTCAGCATCCCTCACCTATAAAATGGGAATGGGGTAGCAATTCCTGATTCACCACGTGGTTATGGTTTCTTTAGTGTCCGGTCAGTACTGTGCCTGGATCAGAGAATGCATTCAATCATGAGTCACTGTAGATCAGAGCCAGGTTCCTCCGCCTGGGTAAGGGTATCCTAAGTTCCTCTAGTAACTGATGCTCCCTACATATTGAACTTTATTTCTCATGATTTCCCATTATAAACCATTTCTTCATTTATAGTCAGACTGGTTTACCCGCTAGCCCTAAGGCACCCCAGCCCTTCCTGCCTCCATCTTTCCTGTTGTATTATCCCTTTCATCCTCCACTCTGCCAACTCCAAACTCACACATACTGTAAGACCCAGCTCAGCTCCATCCCTCTGTTACCTTCCTCCTATACTACATTCTCTTGGCTATATAATGTACTTTCTAAATCTTGCTTTGGAATAATTGTCAATTCTATGTCTGTACAGCTTCTCTTCCCAATTAGAATTAGTATTATATACTCAGATACTGTATCTCCTACCAAATTTTAATGGGGATTAGACTCCCCATTATGTAGCCACTGCATGTATTATTACTGAATTGCACGTGTACATGTATATTAATAAGGTAAAGACTGTGCTAAAAATCAAATTCACCCAACACCTATTGAAACTTTGGGTATCATGTTGAGTAAATAGAGTTCTCTTTCACTCCTTACCTCCAAGGTCTTCTGGGTGATTGGTTCTGGCTCAGCTCAGAGTACTTCCTTTGAACCAGCTAGTTCTTGCCCTAGTTTATTCTAAGAGCCCCTTAAGTGGCTTCAGTTTGTGATTATTGGATTGTGTTAGCAAAATCTCAGGGGGGAAAAAAAAAAACATGTCTGGCCTATTATTCCCATGTCTCTCTGTAAAAATAGAAACATTCACTCTAGAAAATTCTGAACTCAAATCTTATCCAAATCTTCTTAATGTAAAAAAGCTTACTTTAAGATCCTCTAATATGAATTCCTTGTGGTGAAGAGACAGAGGTCTAAGGAGGTTACCCCACAGCTGTACTAAACTAACTTAGTTGCTAGAAGACCCAGGACTAGAGCCAGACTCCAGGGTCCAGTGCCCCTCCCACCCAGGAGGCACCTGGCTGTGATACTAAAATGTGGATTGGCCCGCATCTGCCCCCTGGAGGAGGGCACGGCAACCTGCTCCAGTATTCTTGCCTGGAGAATCCCATGGACAGAGCAGCCTGGCGGGCTACAGTCCATGCGGTCTCAAAGAGTCAGACACAACTGAACCAACTTCGTACACAGCACACACCTCGTGGAAAATGAAATACGTGTATGTGAGGCATGCGTGTCTATCCACCTTGGTCAGAGTGACGGCAGAATCTCGGAGGGTGGGTGGCAGGGGAGTCACTTGTCTCCTTTTTCTCCTCTCGAGCTGTTCGACCTTGTCACAGAGAATGAAATCACTCTCAAGAACACTGGGAAAGTTGGCTTTGAGTTCAGGGTTCTGACTGACCCCCAGTCTTCACCAGGCAACCTTCTACCAGGAGTGCCGCTCATCCAGCCTCTCTCAGTAAGTAGCCTACAAGCCACTGATCACGGGAGGAGGGGCCCAAACTCAAACCTGTAAGCCACACCCTGGAGTATATGAAACGGTATATAACAATATATAAAGTTTCATTTTATGCATTTTTATTTCTGTGTTATTTAAGACATAAGATTTAATGACTATTAAGTGTTCTTCCTGGACTGTATATTTTATCTATTTTAAATAACCACTTTCTTCCCTTTTAATGCTTTTTACTTTGAATTCTTCTTTATTAATATTAATTCACAATATTAATATTGCATCTTTTGAAGTAGCATAGTAGCTGTCTTTCACAAGGTTTGGTATGTTGTTTTTACTGTGATTTGCTTCTATACATTTTATGGTAATCATGAGTGTATCTTTTTCTTGGTTATATGTTCATTCCATCATTCTGGCTTGCAATGCAGGAGACCCTGGTTTGATTCCTAGGTTGGGAAGATCCCTTGGAGAAGGGATAGGCTACCCACTCCAGTGTTCTTGGGTTTCCATGGTGGCTCAGACAGTAAAGAATCCGCCTGTAGTGCGGGAGACCTGGCTTCGGTCCCTGGGTTGGGAAGATCCCCTGGAGGAGGGCTTGGCAACCCATTCCAATATTCTTGCCTGGAGAATCCCCATGGACAGAGGAGCTTGGCAGGCTCCAGTATTCTTACCTGGAGAATCCCCGTGGAGAGAGGAGCCTGGCGGGTTACAGTCCATGTGGTTGCAAAGAGGCAGGCATGACTGAATGACTAAACTCACAGAGCACCTTCATTCTGAGGACCTGTATCTTTCATTTCTTTCTTCACGTGTTGCTTCCATCCTACTTTCTCTAGTCTTTCTCTAGTCTTTCTCTAGTCTGCTAAAGCAAGTGTTAGACATATGCTGGACCTTCTCACTCTGCCCATGTTTCTTAACCTATATTTCACATGTGTATCTCTTAACTCTTTATCTCTCTATACTGTTTTCTAGATAACTACTTCAGCTCTTTCAGTTACCTAATTTTCTTTTCAATTGAGTATAATCTACTATTTAACCCTACTTTCTTAATTTCAGAAATTCCATCTGATTCACCACTTTCCCTTGGGATTTTAATTTCTTCACTTATCACTAATCATTTTATACATGCTTTTAAATTTTTCTAATTGAGTTATTATTATTCCTATTTATGTGACTGTTGACTCTCTGTCACTATCAATGCTTTCCCTGTATGATTTGTAGTGTTTGACTTGGGGTCATCTTTAGCTGCGCGTGTTCTGTCTGGGAGAGCCTCATTCACCCTGGATTGTAATGTGACGCTGCCAATAGTGTTGCCCTTGTTTTTGCCAGGTAGCTCAAGGTGGGTCAGATTTTGAGTTAATATTTTGACCTGGATTAACCACAGTGATCTGTCAGTGTACATTAAGACTCTATGAGTTTGCATGACTCAGGCTTTTTCTTATCTTCATTCTCTAATTTTTCCTCAAAGAATATACATCAGTTGTAACATCAAAAGACAACATCAGAAAAACACATTTTATGTGTTTAAAAATTATTAGAGGCCCCTTCAAAGATGACTTTTAAAGCACTTCTAAATGACTTGATTCTATAATAGCATTTTCCCTGGTTTCTATTCTAGGCTGATTTGCCTTTTCTGGTAGTTTTTTACCATAAAATTCTCCCACTTTTATTTTCTGATTACTGATGTAGAGTTTTTATTTTGTGACCTTATTCACAATGTTTAAGATTTATTATATGAAATTTGATGTATGTAGAAGAGACTAATATCACATGTGTTTGACTTACAGAGCATAATAAAAAAATGAATACCCCACCTACCACCCATCTTCAAACTCAGAACATCACTAATACATTTGAAGTCACTTGTGTGTTGGTGCATACGGTTCAATGTACTACAGTCTATCCAGGCTCTTTCTGTCTCTCATACTCCTTCCGGCTACCCCCGGGCCAGCAACCGCTAGTCTGAATTTCATGCTTGTCACTCTCTTTGTAAAATGCAGTTTTATTACTTATGTAGCATCTTTATATCAAGTACTTTTAGCTTATTAATTTATCAAAACTTCTAAGCACCTGCAATGACCAGGTATTTTTCTAGAACTTGTAGTCGAATAGTAAACAAAACGTACAGATATACCTGCCCTCACGGAGATTTCATTTTATGGGATTTTGCTTTATCTTGAGCTTTATAACAATGTCATCCGTACCTGTAATTTGTGCAGTTTTCCCCCCTAATATTTTGTTTTTAAGGCTAGTCTACATTGTTGCATTGGAGAGGGCAATGGCACCCCACCCCAGTACTCTTGCCTGGAAAATCCCAAGGACGGAGGAGCCTGGTAGGCTGCAGTCCATGGGGTCGCTAAGAGTCGGACATGACTGAGCGACTTCACTTTCACTTTTCACTTTCATGCATTGGAGAAGGAAATGGCAACCCACTCCAGTGTTCTCGCCTGGAGACTCCCAGGGACGAGGGAGCCTGGTGGGCTGCCGTCTATGGGGTCGCACAGAGTCGGACACGACTGAAGCGACTTAGCAGACATTGTTGCATGTAGCTATAGTTCATTTATTTTCACTAATGTGCAATACTCATTTTGTAACTACAAATGGAAAGTAGTTTTCCTTTTCCCTGTCAAAATACATTTGGGGATTTCCCCCCGAGTTTCGCTGTTAAATAATCCTGCTGCAGATACTCTTGTACCCGTGTCCCAGCCAACAGGTGGGAGAGTTTTCACAGAGAATTCTCCTAGGAGCGAAATTTTGAGGTCATAGGCTATGCATTTGTTCAACTTTATAAGGAGGTGCTAATACAGTTTTCATGGTGATTTTCCCTGTGAAAAATCTGGTGATTTCCCACCAGATGTAAATAAGTTTCTTTTGGTTCATAGTCTCACTGAAATCTGGCAAAGTTTGCCAATCTTATGGTTAAAATTTTTTTCATTATGATCTTAATTTTCATTTCTCTGATTACTTATGAGAATAAGCAGCTGTCACTGTGCTGACTTGCTGTTCCGCTTTCCTCTTTCATGAAATGCCTGGCCGTATATGCTTCCTATTTTTCTACTGTCTGTCCTTTTCTCACATCTGCATAGGAATGAATCTTGGGAGAGGAGTGTGAGTGGACACTATGGCGTACACTAAGCCCTTGGGATTATTCAGTGCATCAAACTGCTGGAAGCAAGAGTCTATTGTAAATTTTACTTAAAGCTCTCTCTGATCTTTCTGCCGCATAGGGTTTTATCAGTTCCCATAAAGAGCAAGTATTGAAGGTTTATTACTTACCTGGAGTGCCTGAGATCTTTCAAAGAAGTTTTCAGATACAGATTGCCCACCTGGACCCAGAAAATATTACTCTGAGTGGAGAGGGAATCTTTCCCCGAATCTGCCTCGATCTCCCCAGGAACCTCAAAGGTACTTCTACCCCCTGTAATATTTCCCCACTGGATGACAAGATGCATTTTAGCTGCTTATTAAAAGAGTGCTGGCAGTCTGCATTATTTGTTTGGCCGTCCTCCCTTTTGTGTTATTCCTCAGTTGCAAAACACATCAAGAGTGGAAATTGACTGGATGACCTGAGATGAGTGCAACAAGATATGTCTATGATAGTCCCAAATTAAGACATTCGGCCAGTTTCGCCATCATTAAATTACAGAGTGATCAGGACTTCGTGCTTCCAAATGCCTTTTCTTCCATGGCATGTTCCTTCCAGCTGCACTCTCTCCCTGAGTTGTCACTCATGGCTGGCCATTGAGAAGGCTATGGCTAATTTTACTGCAAGGAGTACAATTCTCAAAATATAAACTGTAAAGAGAAGCAACCAACGTTCCAACCCCTTATGCTGGCATTACTCAATTTGGGTTAATTTAGACTGTTGTTTATTTATTTATTTTTAGACTGTTATTAATTGTCTGCCCACATCCCTAGCTAGCCAAGGCTTTTCTAGGCAACATCCAGCTCCTGGAGCCATCACTCTGTACCAGAGTATTTCTGTCTTAGCAGATTCTGAAGCTCAACTAAGCAGCTTTTTGAGCCATGGACTGACTCTGGCTCTTTCTTCCTGACATGGGCTGCAGGATGAGGAGTCAAGAGAAACTTCTCAGTCTTCAAGCTCCTTGAAACCCACATTACCTAAGCAGCTTCAGACTAAGCTCTCTCCCACCTCAGCCTTTCCTCCTACCCCACTCCCCAAAGTCACTGACTCACCTGTTGATTCATTATATCCCGATTGTCTGCTTCCTGAAAATATGAACACAAATATTAGTAAATCTAAGACCATGTTACTCTCTACCATCTAGAGTTCCAACCAGACATAGGTTAGTCCAGCTCCACATACAATTTCAAGAAGGAAATCCTTTGCCTCATGGCTGAAAACTGGATGCCAATCTGTCCTCTTTATGGCAGTACACAAGTTTAACGAATACAGAGCTTTAAAATAATTTCAATCTGAGTGTTAGTTGGATTTTTCTCTGCTCCAGTTCACCACAGCCTCAGCACTTCCTATGATTTCACAGAAGGTACTTTAATTACTTTGTCTACTTGGGCATTTGAATTTGTACTGGGTTACTGGTGAACTTGGGTGTCTGACATTTCTCCGACCGTTGCCCAACCTCCCTGATTCAAGGGGGGGACTGTAGCTTATTTAGTTGTAGTTAAAGCACCTTGAATCAAATATATTCTTTTAGTTAATAGATAATCAACAAACATGAAGACCAACCTAAGGGTGACCATCCATCTGGGTTTGTCCAACATGGAGAGGTTTCCCAAGTGGTACAGCCATCTGTGCTTAAACTGGAAAAATATCAAGTAAGCTGAGATCCAGTTGGTCACCCCACAACTGACTCGGGATGTTACTGGCATAAAGTTCTTGAGAACTAGACGGTAGCTCACTAAAGCATAATGTTATAAACTTCAGTGAGGTCTCTGGTACAAAATATCCTCTGAAGCAGAGAAAACGTGGTAGGCGAGGTATCACAAAGTTCACTTCCCTTCTCATTTTATTGACCCCGAGCTTAGAATCTGTGTTTTAGACATAATTCATATATTTCTAGCCATCCAGATTTACTTCTAATTCCAATCCCCACAGGATGTGAAAAATATAAAATCTTCTTAAATCAGGCCAGAAAAAACCTAGAGAAAGAGTGCACTAAACGCGAAACGCTGTATCACTTGGAGACACCCGAGGAGAACGTGCCTGACGATGATTCTTCTGAGGTAAGACTGGCCTCACTCGGCGCAGGAACTAGATTCCCAGGAAGCGGCAAGGAAAAAAAAAAGTTTTTCCCAATGGTGACATCTTATGTAACTATAGAACCATGCAGAAACTAGAAAACTGGCATCGGTACAAGCCGCAGAGCTTATTCAGATCTCATCCGTTTTATCTGTACTCGTGTGTGTGTCTGTCTGCATGTCTACATGTGTGTGCATATCTGTATGTGTGTGTGATTCTACCCACTTTTTCCATGTGTCGCTTTGTGTAAACACCACCACAATTAAAACACAGAAGTGTTTCTTCTCCTAAGTATCCCTTGTGCTTGTTAAGGGAAAATAGAAAGACAAACAAACTCTCTTTCCAACCCACAAAATCTCTCCACAAAGAAAGAATGCAACTCTATTGTTGATAAACATTAAAGTAGAAAGGGCTCCATGTTTCTGCTAGTCTGCTAAGAGATTG
Organism: Ovis aries; assembly: GCF_016772045.2. NCBI lineage: Eukaryota > Metazoa > Chordata > Mammalia > Artiodactyla > Bovidae > Ovis > Ovis aries. The sequence goes on from NC_056067.1 coordinate 39,584,855, forward strand.
CAAAGACAGAAAGAAATCTCAGTCTTTCATGGAGCCAAGCAGATACAATCCCACTATATATAACCCATTATATGCATGTTCTCAAAGTAAACAGTAACTAGTCCTTAAGAACTATAACTAGTCCTCGGGTAAGAGGACTAGGCAGTACCATTTGTCACACTTAGTTCATGCTGAACTCACGTGGTAATTGGAATGACCATCTGTGTTAGCTAACTGGCTTTACCCAAAGGAAAAACAAACCTCTTGTGTTTTCATGATAGAGTCCTCTGAAGTTGGACTCTGTCCCCCCACGGAAACTGGGAGATGAGGCTCTGTATTCCTTGATGGTGACACAGAGATGTCAAACCATGTCAAAGAGATGGTTCCCAGGTCCTTGAGAAAGACATTCCTGGGTTATGAAGCTGACAAAAAGCTTCAGTTGAGATCAGTCACTCAGTCGTGTCCGACTCTTTGTGACCCCATGAATCGCAGCACTCCAGGCCTCCCTGTTCATCACCATTTCCCGGAGTTCACTCAGACTCACGTCCATCGAGTTGGTGATGCCATCCAGCCATCTCATCCTCTGTCGTCCCTTCTCCTCCTGCCCCCAATCCCTCCCAGCATCAGATTCTTTTCCAATGAGTCAACTCTTCTCATGAGGTGGCCAAAGTACTGGAGTTTCAGCTTCAGCATCATTCCTTCCAAAGAAATCCCAGGGTTGATCTCCTTCAGAATGGACTGGTTGGATCTCCTTGCAGTCCAAGGGACTCTCAAGAGTCTTCTCCAACACCACAGTTCAAAAGCATCAATTCTTCAGCGCTCAGCCTTCTTCACAGTCCAACTCTCACATCCATACATGACCACAGGAAAAACCATAGCCTTGACTAGACGGACCTTAGTCGGCAAAGTAATGTCTCTGCTTTTGAATATACTATCTAGGTTGGTCATAACTTTTCTTCCAAGGAGTAAGTGTCTTTTAATTTCATGGCTGCAGTCACCATCTGCAGTGATTTTGGAGCCCAAAAAAATAAAGTCTGACACTTTTCCACTGTTTCCTCATCTATTTCCCATGAAGTGATGGGACCAGAGGCCATGATCTTCGTTTTCTGAAAGTTTAGCTTTAAGGCAACTTTTTCACTGTCCTCTTTCACTTTCATCAAGAGGCTTTTTAGCTCCTCTTCACTTTCTGCCATAAAGGTGGTGTCATCTGCATACCTGAGGTCATTGATATTTCTCCTGGCAATCTTGATTCCAGCTTGTGTTTCTTCCAGTCCAGCATTTCTCATGATGTACTCTGCGTATGAGTTAAATAAGCAGGGTGACAATATACAGCCTTGATGTACTCCTTTTCCTACTTGGAACCAGTCTGTTGTTCCATGTCCAGTTCTAATTGTTGCTTCCTGACCTGCATACAGATTTCTCAAGAGGCAGGTCAGGTGGTCTGTATTCCCATCTCTTTCAGAATTTTCCACAGTGTATTGTGATCCACACAGTCAAAGGCTTTGGCATAGTCAATAAAGCAGAAATAGATATTTTCCTGGAACTCTCTTGCTTTTTCCATGATCCAGTGGATGTTGGCAATTTGATCTCTGGTTCCTCTGCCTTTTCTAAAACCAGCTTGAACATCAGGGAGTTCACGGTTCATGTACTGCTGAAGCCTGGCTTGGAGAATTTTGAGCATTACTTTACTAGCATGTGAGATGAGTGCAATTGTGCAGTAGTTTGAGCATTCTTTGGCATTTCCTTTCTTTGGGATTGGAATGAAAACTGACCTTTTTCCAGTCCTGTGGCCACTGCTGAGTTTTCCAAATTTGCTGGCATATTGAGTACAGCACTTTCACAGCATCATCTTTCAGGATTTGAAACAGCTCAACTGGAATTCTATCACCTCCACTAGTTTGTTCGTAGTGATGCTTTCTAAGGCCTTCTTGACTTCAATTTCCAAGATGTCTGGCCCTAGATTAGTGATCACATCATCATGATTATCTGTGTCGTGAAGCTCTTTTTTGTACAGTTCTTCTGTGTATTCTTGCCACCTCTTCTTAATATCTTCTGCTTCTGTTAGGTCCAGACCATTTCTGTCCTTTATCGAGCCCATCTTTGCATGAAATATTCCCTGGATATCTCTAATTTTCTTGAAGAGATCTCTAGTCTTTCCCATTCTGTTGTTTTCCTCTATTTCTTTGCATTGACCACTGAAGAAGGCTTTCTTATCTCTTCTTGCTATTCTTTGGAACTCTGCATTCAGATGTTTATATCTTTCCTTTTCTCCTTTGCTTTTCACCTCTCTTCTTTTCACAGCTATTTGTAAGTTCTCCCCAGACAGCCATTTTGCTTTTTTGCATTTCTTTTCCATGGGGATGGTCTTGATTCCTGTCTCCTGTACAATGTCACGAACCTCATTCCATAGTTCATCAGGCACTCTATCAGATCTAGGCCCTTAAATCTATTTCTCACTTCCACTGTATAATCATAAGGAGTTTGATTTAGGTCATACCTGAATGGTCTAGTGGTTTTCCCTACTTTCTTCAATTTAAGTCTGAATTTGGCAATAAGGAGTTCATGATCTGAGCCACAGTCAGCTCCTAGTCTTGTTTTTGTTGACTGTATAGAGCTTCTCCATCTTTGGCTGCAAAGAATATAATCAATCTGATTTCGGTGTTGACCATCTGGTGATGTTCATGTGTAGAGTCTTCTCTTGTGTTGTTGGAAGAGGGTGTTTGCTATGACCAGTGCATTTTCTTGGCAAAACTCTATTAGCCTTTGCCCTGCTTCATTCTGTACTCCAAGGCCAAATTTGCCTGTTACTCCAGGTGTTTCTTGACTTCCTACTTTTGCATTCCAGTCCCCTATAATGAAAAGGACATCTTTTTTGGGTGTTAGTTCTAAAAGGTCTTGTAGGTATTCATAAAACCGTTCAACTTCAGCTTCTTCAGTGTTACTGGTTGGGGCATAGACTTGGATAACTGTGATATTGAGTGGTTTGCCTTGGAGACGAACAGAGATCATTCTGTTGTTTTTGAGATTGCATTCAAGGACTGCATTTCGGACTCTTTTATTGACCATGATGGCTACTCCATTTCTTCTGAGGGATTCCTGCCTGCAGTAGTAGATATAATGGTCATCTGAGTTAAATTCACCCATTCCAGTCCATTTTAGTTCGCTGATTCCTAGAATGTCGACATTCACCCTTGCCATCTCTTGTTTGACCACTTCCTTGATTCATGGACCTGACATTCCAGGTTCCTATGCAATATTGCCCTTTACAGCATTGGATCTTACTTCTATCACCAGTCACATCCACAACTGGGTATTGTTTTTGCTTTGGCTCCATCCCTTCATTCTTTCTAGAGTTATTTCTCCACTGATCTCCAGTAGCATATTGGGCACCTAATGACCTGGGGAGTTCCTCTTTGGTATCCTATCATTTTGCCTTTCCATACTCTTCATGGGGTTCTCAAGGCAAGAATACTGAAGTGGTTTGCCATTCCCTTCTCCAGTGGACCACATTCTGTCAGACCTCTCCACCATGACCTGCCCGTCTTGGGTTGCCCCACAGGCATGGCTTGGTTTCACTGAGTTAGACAAGGCTATGGTCCTAGTGTGATTAGATTGACTAGTTTTCTGTGAGTATGGTTTCAGTGTGTCTGCCCTCTGATGCCCTCTTGCAACACCTACCATCTTACTTGGGTTTCTCTTACCTTGGGCGTGAGGTATCTCTTCATGGCTGCTCCAGCAAAGCACAGTGGCTGCTCCTTACCTTGGACGAGGGGTATCTCTTTGCTGCCACCCTTCCTGACCTTCAACGTGGGATAGCTCCTTTAGGTCCTCCTGCGCCTGCGCAGCCACTGCTCCTCGGGATGCTCCTCCCGGCTGCTGGCCCTGGCCTGGGGGTGGGTGGCTCTTCCCAGCTGCCACCTCTGGCCTCGGGCTTGGGGTGGCTCCTCAGGGTCACCGCCCCTGGCCTCAGGCGTGAGGTGTCTCCTTCCAGCTGCCGCCCTTGGCCTCGGGCTCGGACGCGGGGTGTCTCCTCCCGGCCGCCCCTGACCTTGGATGCAGGATAGCTCCTCCCGGCTGCCCCTCGCCAACCTCGGACGCAGGGTAGCTCCTCTCGGCTGCCGCCCTGACCTCGGACGCAGGGTGTCTCCTCCCAGCCGCCACTGACTTCGGACGCGGGGTAGCTCCTCTCGGCCATTCCTGCGCCGTCGCAGCCTGGCACTCTAGGCTGCTGCCCCTGACCTCAGACGTGGGGTAGCTCCTCTCGGCTGCGCTTAGTGCGCCGGCTCTCGCAGCCGCCTGCGCAAAGCTTACCCACTACAAATATTTATATATATATTTCTAAGAGACAAAGAAAGAACTTGCAAGTTTTCTTAAGTAAATGCTCAAGAAAAGTGAAGCTGGAATAAGTCTCCACCCTTATTTTTAACAGGGAGAATTGAACCTCTGTATTTTTTTGGCTGTGCTGCACAGCTTGTGGGATCTCAGTTCCCAGATTAAACCTGGACCGCAACAGTGAAAGTCCAGAATACTAACCACTAAGCAACCGTGAACTCCCTTGAGCCTCTTATTTTTAATTTGTTTTTGCCCTTACATGCTTACATTGATGTAGCCATCCCCAGGCTCCCCACCCCTTTCACTTGGCAACCACTATATTTCTCCATCTCTGTACTCTTGATGTGAGCATAGAAGTTATATAAATGGAATCATACGATATGCAACCTTTGGAGATTTTTTTTCATTCAGCATAATGCCCTTGAGAACCATTCACATAAATAGCTCATTCCTTACTTCATTGCTGAGGAATAATCCATGGCATAGATGCACAGTTTGTTTAGCCCACTCTATCCTACAATAAAAAATTTAACCCCATAGTTATACTGTATATCTATTTATGTACTCTAACCCCTTGGAGGGCCACAAGCCATTGTAATATCTAAGATTTTCTGACTTTCCCTCCACACGGAAATTTCTGCCCCCTTGGGGTGATATTGCCCCCACTGAGAATGCATATTCTAAGAGTTTATTCACTTGCTCTTCTCTCTTGCTCCAGTTAAACGCTCACCTCCAGATGGAAGTAGAGCGACTTATAGTCCAAGACTACGCCATAGAGCATCAGAAATCAATCGTCCCTGCTTCCGGGGATGACTTCTACCATCGGAGCCGCCGTAAACCGATCAAGTAAGTGACCTTCCCTGTCATGTTTGTTTCAGAATGTAGCAGAGCTGATGGTGTCCTCCACCAGAGTGCTCCTTGAATTAATGGTTGATCATGTTGGGATGAAATCCACTCACTTCACATATCTGCTGTTCTCCAGCAGCCAGCCAGCCAGGCAGGTCTCTGCCTCTTAGAAACCTCCCACTTTGTGTAATAGACAGGCTGGGCTTCACGTGCTTAAGGACCAGCACTGACTGCATTTCGAGATGAGGGCTAAAGCAGAAGTGTGGTCTCCTGGGGGAGGTGTCTCATCCCTGGCCTCCATTCTGGAGAGTGGTGGTTCTCCCAGAAGTCCCCACAGCAGGGACTTCTGCAGAGGAAACAGACGAGAGCCTCACACTGTCTCACATATGGAAACACAAGTGCTAAGGAGAGCTTGTTCACTGTTTCAGAGTCCAGCTACCAGAATACATCCTGGACTTTGGCTACATCATCCTCGGTGACGTCCAAACCCACATCATCAAGATCACCAACACCAGTCACTTTCCAGTGTCCTTCCATGCAGAGAAGCGTATCCTTCATGACACAGGTGACCAGGCTGGAGACCCTTCCTATTGTATGCTGTCATTTCTGACAAGTTGCCCAGCTGTACTGTCCTGGAGTGGTGGTTATGTTTCTTCCGGGGTCAACTGAAAGAAGTGTTGGGCTATTAGTCAATACTTTGAAGGATTGTCCTGCCTCAGATGGGCTCTCTCTAGAGCAGCTCTTGATTGCTACTTTTCCTTCCCACCAAGAAGTTTTGTTTGTCTTGGTCCAGGCTTTAGTATTGAGCTAGATCGTGTGAAGAATCTGCCTTACTGTGAAACAGAAACATTTGAAGTGCGATTCGACACACAAGGGGGCAACGTTTCTGTTGGCAACAAAGAGGTCATTCTGCCCATCAAGGTAAGACACGCCACTGGGTCCAGCTGATCCTCCCCAGCTTCCAACCCTGCTTGCTGACCACCCTGTGATGATCCACAGCTATTTCAAACCCACGAGTCTTCCTCCGAGCCTGTGCTATGTGGTAACAGTGATTTTATGCCCACTCTAGGTGGTTGGAGGGCCACCAGTTCACATCTGTCTCCAAGCCAAGGTGACCGTTCCCAGTATGACACTGTCTAGTGGAAAAGTGGAGTTTGCCACAATTCAGTGTGGACAGTGCCTTGTGCAAACTATTCAGCTTTCCAATCATCTCCAAGTCCCTTGTGAATGGTTTGTCCAGAGCCATAAGCAAGTTGTAAGCAAGGTAAGTGAGTTTTGGCCCGTTGTCGCATTTTTTCCATCTCCATTTATGCCAGCTTTATAATTCTAGACTTTCACTCTCTTCGTTTCACCCTCCTGCTCAAAAACTTTCAGTGACAACCGCTGCCTCCTGAATAAAATGTCGGCCCTCAGCCCAACACTCAGGGGCCTATCAGGTCATGCTATCTGGCGAATATCTTATTTATCTTGGTGTCCCTGGTTCCACACATCCCCTGACACCTGGGAGGTAATCAGTAAACACAGGTTGAGTGAATGGAAATGGAATCATTTTCCAAAGAAAATGCTCTAATTGTCTGACATTACTTCACCAGCTGGAGAAACACATGCCAAAATACTTAAGACGCAAACTATGTGCTGAATTAAAGCCAAAGACACGGATCTTTGAGATTCAGCCCACTTCTGGGGTCTTGGATCCTGGTGAGAGGTCCAACGTGCAGGTGAAATTCATGCCCAAAGAGGAGGTAAGCTTTAAAGAAATGTAATCAGACTCCCCAGATCTCTTTGAGATTTACTCAAAGTCTACGCTTAATTGATCTCCAGGGAAGCTTTGAGTGATTTGTCCCTCATTGTTCTGAGTATGACATCCAGTACTCTGGTTCATACAGGAGCTATTGTCCTGGTGGTTAGGAGCACCGCTGCTGCCGATTCCTATCTAACACCCTGACATCTATCAGTAGACCTGGCTTAGTGGCCTTCTTCCTTTGTGCTTGGAGGGAGCATGATTTTGGACAAATTACTCAGCCTCACTAGACCTCAGTTTGCTCACAGATAAAATGAAAAATAATAATATCATATGTCCCCAAATCCCTTATTGCAGTTTCAAAATCCAATAAGATCTAAAAACGGGGGCGGGGCGGGGAGGAATTTCATAAGTTTCAGACCCAAATTCATTTGGCAGAAAAACCTAATCTGAACTGACATGAAACTACTTAACCTTTATTTACCCGCCTTGGTTTGCAGACTCAAACACTATAGCCACAGAAATAATAATGTGCTTGATGCCAGGGGACCCTGCAGAGGATACTTTATAACATAGGGCATGTGGTATGTTTACCTTTTTAAAAATCTGAATTTTTAAAGCATCTGGCCCCTAGGGTTTCAGGTAAGACATTATTGACCTGCAATAGCTACCTCCAAGGGTCATTTTGAAGAGGAAATGAATTAATGTGAATAAAATGCACAGCATTCTGCTCTACATGTACTGGCTCAATATCTACTTACTATTATCATCAGTAGTTGTGATAATAATAAGTACTTCCTGATAAACATACTCCCTGGGCCTCACAAATGTCTCTTTTGCAAACACCATCAACACAAAGCTACTCCTGACAAAGAACACAGTGAAAAATGATAAAATCCTAGAACCAGAGAGGATCTCAAGAGGTTACACTGTAAAGACTTTTGCTCAAAGCCTAAGGCATTTGGAAGGTGTTTTTCCTCTATTCTTTCAAAAGAAGAAATGGATGTGAGTTTTATAAAACACCTATAGTTGACTCCTGTTTTCCAGGTAACAGCTCTGATGAGATGCTTAAGGATCTAGTGAGAAGAAAGAAAAGTGAATGGTTTCATATCTGATTCTAAAATAGAGTCCCTGTTTCTATCATTGTCAAAATCTCTCTGATCCTTTAAAAGAAAAGAAAACTAACATGTTTGTCGTTCTTAGGAAGTCCTAAGACCATCAGCAAGGTTACTCAAGATTTTGGATGTCTTACTGAATGAGAGAATTATCAGTAAATATAGTAAAAAACATAGATTTGTTTGCACAATTCCACAAATGCTGAATTAGAATTGATCAAAATTAATAAAGTATTTCCACCAAATGGGAGAGGAAGTTTTTAAGCATCATTTTTATTAAAGTATAGCTAACTTACAGGATACAATGTTGTGATAGTTTCAAGTGCACAGCGAAGTGATTCAGTTATATATAAAAATATATATATATATTCTTTTTCAGACTCTTGTCTATTATAGGTTATTAAAAGGTATTGAGTAGAGTTTACTGTTCTATACAATAGGTCCTTGTTATTTACCTGTTCTGCTAATAGTAGTTTGTATATGTTAACCCGAAAGGTTTTATCTTTGCCCCCACCCCACTATCCCTTTTGGTAATCATGAATTTGTTTGCTGTGGCTGGGTTTATTTCTGCTTTGTAAATGAGTTCATTTGTACCACTTTTTTAGATTCCACATATGTGATAACATATGATATTTGCCTTTGGCTTACTTCACTTAGTATCTCTAGGTTCATCCATGTTGCTTGCTAATGGTGGTATTTAATTTTTTAAATTCCATTGTACATAGATACCCCATCATCTTTATCCATTCATCTTTTGATGGACATTTAGGTTGCTTCCATGTCTTGACTATTGTAAACAGTGCTGTTATGAACATTGGAATGCATCTTTTCAAATTAGAGTTGGGAGAGGAATTTATTGGCTGTGTACAAGGGCTTTCCCAGGTGGAGCTAGTGGTAAAGAACCCACCTGTCAATACAGGAGACATAAGAGAGGCAGATTCAATCCCTGGGTCAGAAGATCCCCTGGAGAAGGAAATGGTAACCCACTCCAGTATTTTTGCCTGGAAAGTCCCATGGACAGAAGAGCCTGGCAGGCTACAGTCTATATGATCACAAAGAATCAGACACAACTGAAGTGACTAAGCTTCAGGAACTGGTTAGCCTTGGAATCCATACGATCCACACCTTTATCTGTACCAGCACCGGGAGCACAGAGAAACTATTGATGTCCTCACTAACAACTCCAAGACATTATAACGTGTTCTGAATACAAGGAGATGAATGAAATGTTTTAGAAATATTTCCCTAAAAAGCAGTTAAAATATAGAAGTTTGGATCACATAAGATGCTAAACCCATAATTAAATAGAAAAGCTTCATAGCCAATAATTCATTTTCTTACTCTCTCCAACAATAGATATTTTTTGAACCTGTATCTACATCCTACACATTCCATCCATCTGATTTTCCCCTTTAAACTAAGGTATTCAAAAGCTCCCCAAAGTGCTCAGTCAATCATGCCATTCAAACCCAAGCCAAGGGCCCAAGTTTCACAATAACCTGGGCATCTGGTTAAAAGTGCAGAATTCCCATCCTTTCTCTGCCAAGTCAAGGTCTCTAGGAATGGGCCTGCGAATATGCATTTTAATAGATTTCTCAGTGAAACCAGATTAGGGTAACCGGTGTCACTGTCACCTGGTATTTGGATTGTAATTGTATGAGATGAATTGATTGCCCTAGCTGATCATCTCTGTACAGTTGCTTAACTGTGTCTTCAAATAATAGAAGCATGATCTTTCAGATTCTCTAAGAAACAGACTTGGAGTCAAGAATTTGAGTGTAAGCTGTAGGAAGTGTTCAGTTAAGTCCAGTTCAGTCGCTCAGTCATGTCCGACTCTTTGCGACCGCATGAATCGCAGCACGCCAGGCCTCCCTGTCCATCACCAGCTCCCAGAGTTCGCTCAGACTCACAACCATCGAGTCAGTGATGCCATCCAGCCATCTCATCCTCTGTCGCCCCCTTCTCCTCCTGCCCCCAATCCCTCCCAGCATCAGAGTCTTTCCTAATGAGTCAACTCTTTGCATGAGGTGGCCAAAGTACTGGAGTTTCAGCTTTAGCATCATTCCTTCCAAAGAACACCCAGAGCTGATCTCCTTCAGAATGGACTGGTTGAATCTCCTTGCAGTCCAAGGGACTCTCAAGAGTCTTCTCCAACACCGCAGTTCAAAAGCATCAATTCTTCAGCGCTCAGCTTTCTTCACAGTCCAACTCTCACATCCATACATGACCACAGGAAAAACCATAGCCTTGACTAGTAGGAAGTGTAGGGGATACTAATAGAGAAGTAGAAAGTGATCAGGAAAAGGAAAGCAGCTAATAGGGTGTGAGAGTGAGCCAAACAAAACAAGCATCCGAGTCTGTTTCTGTTGTGTGTCATGTAAAACTGATAACCACTGGAGAACAAAATGGATTCTGTTTGGATTAAGAAACAAAACTTTTCTTATAAAACATCATGAGAGCAATTTAGATTAGAGTGTTAATGCTGGGAATCTAGCACTACCTTGGACACTGGATCTTAATCCCACTGGAAACTCAGAGAATACAAAATGCACATTTCAGAATTTTCCTTCCCCAGGAGTGAGGGAGCTCAGGTCTTCATACAGTAACTCCCGGGAATTGTTGATTGAGGATTGTTCCCAGAAGGTGTTATTTCTCCGGCATTTCTGCCCTGCCCTGCCCTGCCCTATACTTATGGAACGCAGGGCCCATGAAAGGAGAGCCCAGAGGTGCAGATAATGGCAGTGGGGCATCTGAGCACATTGGAGGTTCTGAAGGGTATGAGAACAACATTCTGAGGACTGTGATAAAGCACTGGTATGGTGCTAGATTCCCAGCATTAACACTCTAATCTAAATTGCTCTCATGATGTTTTATAAGAAAAGTTTTCTTTTTTAATCTATAAACAAAATCCATTTTGTTCTCCAGTGGTTATCAGGTTTTACATGACACACAACAGAAACAGATTCAGAGGCTTGTTTGGTTTTTTTGTTTCCCAGAAATTCTACAGCCAAACCTTGGTGTTCCAGATTTCCCAGAGCACTCAAAAGCTTACTCTGCTGGCGGAGGGGCAAGGTCTAGAACCACGCTTGGAATTTAGTCCCTCAGTTCTGGAGCTGGGGCCCCTGCTGCCCTACGCAGCTGGAGATGAGGCCGAGGTGGTGGTGAAGAATCCCTGCAGCTTTCCCATTGAGTTTTACTCCTTAGAATTTGACCAGCAATATCTTGTAGAAGAGAAGGTGAGCACAGACCGAAACCAAACTCCATTTTCCTACACATGCTGGGCCCTGCCAGGTACTCTTCTATCTGCTTGGACAACTCCTGACCCTTGCTCCTTCTTCCTAGGAACCCTTCCCTGTCAATTTAAAGACCACTTCACAGTCTTTCCTGACCTACTCCCCTTGCCTTGAGAGAATTCATTGCTTCTTTGTGATCTCATTATACATTTTAAACAACTAATTGAAAGACTGATTCATGCTTATAGTTAAAACAGCAAAGAACATATACCACAGTCATTGTATCTGAAGTGAGGTTCTTGTGGACAGCATATATTTAGGTTATCTTTTTAATATACTCTGGCAGTGTCTAAATTGGGGTATTTATATATTACATTATATTTAATGTAATCACGTCAGGACTTAAGTCTGCCTTTTTCCCCCCAGTTGGTTCTGGGCTGCATATTTTACAATTTCTCTGCTTTAATCCATTTTTTAACTTAATTTTTTTAGAGCAGTTTTAGATTCTCAGTAAAATTGAGGGGAAGGTGCAGAGATGTCGCATATCTCCCCTCCCCTGACACAGACATAGCCTCCCCTATTATCAACCTCTCTCACTAGAATGGTACGTTTGTTACTATTGATGAACTTGTGTGACATCCTAACCACCATAGTTTACAGTCCACTTTCGGTACATTTTAGGGATGTAGACAAATGTACAAGTATCCATCATTACAGTGTCATATGAAGTATTTTTATTGCCCTAAATATCCTCTGTGCTCCACCTGCTCATCCCCCCTCCTCCCAACCCCTGGTAACTGTTGATCTTTTTCCTGTCTCTGTAGTTTTGCCTTTTCCAGGATGCCATATAGCTGGAATCGTATTGTATGTAGACATTCACACTGGCTTCTTTCACTTAGTAGTATGCATTTAAGATCTGCTTCCTCTGGACTCTCCACCAGCTTGGCCTTTGAACATTGTCTTTATATCCAGTGTGTATGCCCTGCCCAATTTGGATTCTGTATCCAGAAATTTTCCTCCAAGTGGGACTCTGTCCCTCTGGAAGCAAGCTTCTCCATTAGGTAATATTAAGTGTTCAATGGCTTGTGTTGGCACGGCAGCCTTCAGTGTGGGCCAGGGTCTGGGGAAGCAGAATCTGAGGCTCTGAGATTTGCATACAGAAGGTTTATCAGGGAGCGGTCTCAGGGATGATGCTGTGAAGAACAAGGACCGTAGGCCTGGGTAGATGAGAAGATAAACTGTGACGACGTGGCGCAGGGAGTTCAGCTGATCCCACAGGACGCTGTGCACCTGGGCTGGCTCTGTAACGCTGGCCCGGTTGAAGCAAGTTGGCCAGGCCTTTGCGTCTCTATGTCAGCCAATCTTTGGACCAATCCTTCCTTTCCCCACTGATCTGCTGTGCCATCTCTGTCTTGTGTCAAAGCTCTGCATACACATGGGCCTATTCTGAGCTTTCTCCTCTATCTCAGTTTGTCTGTCCCGACATCTATACCTCCCAGTCTGTTAGGCTCCAGCTTCATAAGTCCTGATATCTGGTAGGACAGTCCTCTCTGTTTTTCTTCATTAGCGTTTTAACTGTCCTTAGCCCTCTGTTCTTCCATGTAAATTTTAGAACAAGCTCATTTAATATTGGTTTTCAAGCAACTAAAATTGGTGATCTTGGAGAATGGTTACCTAACTGATTTTTCACACCAGTAACTTAGGAAGTAATTGCTTTCTAGGAGTTGACTTTACTGTCTTCTATACTAAATATACATATACCCTAGAGTAGCTGGATTTAGTAGAAAGAAAAACAGGTTGCCGCAATTAAACTTGACTTCCAGATAAACAATGTGGGACAAATTCATACTTTAAAAATTATCAGTTTTTTATCTGTAATTCAAATTTAACTAGGCATCTTATGCTTCATCTGATAACCCTAATACACATCTGTCTCTGTGTTTCTCTCTCAAACACACATGCACACACATGCACACACACACTTATGCACATACATACCTAATGCCATTGTACCTGTTTTTCTCTATATCCTCTATTTATGAGACAACCATTTTTTTTAATAACATGTCACTCAAAGTGGATAATTGAGTTCCTTACTTTTGTCAATTGGGGGAAAAAAAAAAAGAAAAACAGTAAATGTTTTTAAAACAAGGAGAAAATTCTTTTCCACATGGGAAATACCCAGACACAAAATCCTATATCCCCTATCTATATCCCCCATATCCAGGACTCAACCTTACAATTTAGACCTCTGCAGAGGACTCTGCCCTTTGAAGTCCAGAAAGTATTTGTGCACACCCCAACCTTGGGTAGAAGTAGGGCTTTCATGAGATGGATGGCAGGCCCACCTGGGGCTGTGGGGAGGAAGCTTCCAGTCAGACCAACAGCAACTCCCGTTCTCCTTGCGCAGATCTTGAGAACACTGAAGGGCTATGATTCCTACAACTCTCTGCTGCTGCCTCCTCGCCTTCCGGGGGAGAAGCTGCCCCCAGAGGTATATGAGTACTTCAGGGAGATAAAGCGGTCCAAAGAGGAGCAGATGAAGGTGAAATATCTGGAGAGTCTGGCGCAGGAGAACGGTGAGAACTCAACGGCTCTGGAGCCCCTGGCTTCTTTAAGATATCTCTATTGGGAGATGAACCATTTACTGAGCACCTGCCAGGTGCCAGGCAGGCTTCAGGTGTCCTGGGGATTTCCTTTCTAACCCTTACAGAATGGCCCTGTTGTCCCCATTGTATGGATGCGCACGCTGGGACACATTCTGCTCTCACTGGAGTCTGGTGGGGAGTTGAGGCTTAAAAACAGCTAATGCAGACATAGAAGGATGCTTGCTAGATGCTTGCAAGCTCTGTGCCGAGGGCTTCGCACATACAAATGAGAGAGGAAGCACTGAAACGCCAGGCCCACAGTTTTAAGTGGCAGAACCAGCACTCAAGCCCAGATGTCTCTGACTCTGGAGTCCACGACAGTAACCACTCTACTCCACAGCCTCCAAGTGTGTGCCTAGGTGATGCAAGATGATCCGTCACACATGGCACACATTAGTGCCCTACGAGAGGTAGGGGTGGGAGTTCACATGAGGAAGGACCCTCCATGATCATAACCTCTATCACAAAGCTAGACTGTACTCTTATAAACTTGCCCTTTCTTGCCCAGCAACCCCAAGCTGTCCGTCATCTGCCCAGGGGCCCCCTTGTGTACACTTGAACATCAAGGTTCCAGGGTGACCTGCAGGGTGACCTGTAGGATCATGTAGCTTGTTGGGGTGCTTGCTTGTCTTCCCTTCTTCCCTGTGCCCTCATCCTGGAAATTCACCTTCTCCATTCTTTCTTTCTTTCTTTTGCATAATAGTCATCATGTGTATTTTCTTCACACCCATCTCCCCCTCTAGACAAGAAGCTCCCCAAAGGCAGTGACCATGTATTCCCCAGTGTAAACCCAGTGCATGAACCAGCACCTGATACATCGCAGTGCCTGATAAATGTGTGCTGTTAAAGCGAATGAACGAAGCCCATTTCTCCTGCCCTTAAAGCTGGCTTACTGTCTCTCAGGGAGACAGAAGCTAATTGGAGAACATTAGTTTGCTCTAAAAGGAGAGGAGAGAAGGCTGCCTGTCCACCTAGTCTCCTGGTTGTATTCACTGAGCATGTTGTTCTGCAGAACTGCCAGTGCAGATACCACAAACTGGGGGGCTTAAGCAAATGAAACTTATTTTCTCATGATTCTGGAGGCTAGAGATCCAAGCTTAAGGTGCTGGTGGAGTTGTTTTCTGTGACCCTCCCCTCTTCACTTGTAGATGGCTGTCTTCCCACTCTGTGTTCACAAGGACTTCCCCCTGTGTGTCTGTGTCCCAATCTCTTCCTGTAAGAACACCAGTCATGTTGGGCTGTGGATGGATTGGGACACTCACATGACCTCATTTTAACTTAATTACCTGTTTAAAGGCTGTGTCTTCAAGTAGTCACATTCTGGCATACTGGGGTGGGGGTGGGGGACTTAGGACTTCAGCAAATGAATTTTATGAAAACTAGTTAAGTCCATAACAAACACCCATTGTGTTCCAAGCACTGAGCGGATGTGCTGGAAGGGAGATCAGTGAAACCAGTCCCTGCCTTGAGAGCTCACAGTCAGGAAGGGTTGGGGGATGGACCCAGAATTGCCTGGTGGCCCGAGGCAGAGAGCCCTGAGCTTTAGGACAGAGAGGATTTAGTGAGGGTCAGGAAGGGCCTTGTTGCTCTCATCCCCGTCCTCCGCACCTTGCCATTTGGCCCGTGAAAAGTTGGTCTGGAGCTGCGACCTGAGGGCCAGCAAGAGTCCAGGGAAGCGCTCGCCCTGCTCCTCCCCAGCACTTCTCTGAGCTCCTGCTCACTCTGCTGTCACAGAGAGGGTCCCTCCTCTTCTGCTTCCAGACCATGTCCAGGGAAGGCTAGCAGCTCCAAACTGCACTGCTGCCATTCCCAGGAGAGCTACAACCTCTCTGACTCAAATCCAAAATTAAACAGAGGATGTCTTAGCTCCAGGGCAGAGCAGACCTTGAACAATGACAACCCGATGCACCCACTGAAACTGTGGAATCAGGACAGTGAGGAGGGTTCGGGGCAAATAAAGTAGTAGATGTGTTCAGCAATGCTCATGTAAAGGAGGAAAGCAGGCTGCAAATTGGTGTGTGTACAGTATGACCCCATTTCAGTTTGGAAAAATTAAAAATCTGAGAGGCTGCGGGCTCTTCCACTCTGGTATCCGATGAAGCTGCCATTCCTATATCACCATTTTTTGCTATCTCTTTCTGCAGCTAAATTTTATCATTTTTGCTCTTTGGAATTTCCCAAATTTTCTGGAGCAAATGTATAATTCTGGTATCTTTTTTTTACGTTACAATGTGGAAATACTCTGGGCAGAGAAACTTGAAGGCTGACTGACTGCAGTTCTTTTCAGTTTGGGTCAGATGGCCCAGGCTGATGGTAACCAGTTCAGTGATTCTCCTCTTTGTCTCTCTTCCCTTCTTTGCCTCATCTCCCTGGTCCTCTTCCTGACTCTTCCTGTGTGCTTCCGCTCTTTTCCCTTAGCAGAAGAGGACGACGGTCCCTTGTCAGAGCAGGGCACTTCGGCAAGCACAAAGAGGACCTCGCTCAGCCGAGGGATCTCTGTGACATCCAACCTGGAAGAGCGGCACATCCCAATGGTTGAGTCCAAGACCTACCCGGAGGAAGAGGAGGATGAGGATAGCCTGGAAAAACTCATGTTGCAAAGTAATCATGCATTTTAATGTTCGGGTACCAGTTCCTTCTAAGCAAAAGTGGAAAGTCTATTCAGCACCTTTCACCTTTCTCCATAAAACACATTTAACTAGCACAGTCATGCGTTAATTCTACAGTGTGAGTAGGCCATCATTTATTTAGCCGTGTCCGTTATGATTGCAAACACTAGTTTCCAGTGTTATTTTTAAGCAGGAGAGATTCCCCCAAATGGGATTAAGAATCAGAGAGTAATCTGTGTTTTCAATTCTAGTAGCTACGGACAAATTATTAGCCAGAAAGGGTGCTTTCGTCCGCTATGAGGTGAGTGACGCTGGCAGCAACATCTGCAGCGGATTGTGCTGGTCATTTTAAAATAACATGTAGGTTAAGAAAAGTCATCCCATTTTCATCAGAACCCGTGTGAATTGTGGATATATCCACATGCACGCATATGCGCACGTGTATTTTTAATTTGTAGCTGACAAGATTCAGAGTATTGACAGCCACTCTGCAGAGGAGGTTGGAGAAGTAGAGAACAACCCAGTGAGCAAGGCCATTGCTCGCTACCTGGGCATTGACATCTCTGCAGAAGGCCGCATGGCCAAGAACCGGAAAGGCATCGCCATCATCATCCATGGGACGCCCTTGTCAGGTATGCACAGGCCTAAAGAGTTTCCCCTTTGGGATAAATTTACAGTGAAATTTGCATGTGCAGTTTTTGAGGCAATAAAATACTCTTCTGTTTGAGATTTACGTAACAAAGGATTATCCCTAAATTGTTACATTGCCAACTTTAAAGATACAAAGTTAGAGAAAGAGCAGGGGCATCTCATTTTTAATTAATATATCTCTGAATTGTTGGAGCTTGTATTCTTTCAATAATTTAATAGCATTAAAATATTAAAGAAAAATCCAAGACATTAAATCATTTAAGAAGAGTGGGGGGGGGTGGAAATATGTGCAAACTCTTTGCTGCTGCTGCTGCTACTAAGTCACTTCAGTCGTGTCCGACTCTGTGCGACCCCATAGACGGCAGCCCACCAGACTCCCCCGTCCCTGGGATTCTCCAGGCAAGAGTACTGGAGTGGGTTGCCATGTCTTTCCCCACAAACTCTTTGACCTTGCAGTATTATTTCTAAAAATTCATCTTAGGAAAGTAATCATATGGACAAAGACTAACTACATTCAGTGTTCTCGGCAACATTGTCGGCCATACTAAAAATGTGGGAGCAGTTGAAGTATACAGTATGAAGTATACGGTATACTAGTATGGGGGACTAGTTAATTAAACCATAGTACGTTCTCTAGGAGATGACTGAAGTGGCTTCATACGCGTGCATGCATGCATTCATGTAGTGAATTATATCACCTTTAAAAACAGTGTCCTGTACACCCATTTTCATGGCAGCATTACTCACAATAGCCACAAGGGAGACACAGCCCAGCTGTCCATTGATGGATGAGTGGATAAACTAAAGGTGGTACAGTGGGATATTATTCACCCATCAAAGGAGGGAAATTCTCACACACGCTAAAACATAGATGAACCTTGAAGACACTATGCTAAGTGAAATAAGCAAGGTGTGAAATAACAATTACTATTTGATTCCATTTATATAAGGACCCTAGAGTCATTGTATTTATAGAGACATAAAATAGGATGGTGATTTCCAGAGGCTGAGCAAAGGGAGGAATGAGAGCTTATTATTTAATGGTACAGAATTTCAGTTTGTAAAGATGAAAAATGTGGGAGATGGATGGTGATGATGGTTGCACAACATTGGGAATATACTTAGCTTTTCAAGCTGTGCACTTAAAAGCAGTTAAAATGGTAAATTTTGTATGTATACTATGACAATTTTAAAAAGTACCATTGAAGTGCATTAAATGAATAGAAAAGTGTTCATGATATATCGTTTTAAGTGGAAAAAAAAGTCATGCTTATAATTTGTAATCTCTGTTCATTTCCTCTTGCTACTGTAACAAATAACCACAAATTTAGTGACTTAAAACTTTCTTAGAGTTCTGGAGATCAGAAGTCTAAAATGGGTCAACAGAGGTGCATCCTTTCTCGAAGCTATAGGGGGAAGAATCCATTTCCTTGCCTTTTCTTGTTTCTAGAAAAGTTATCTGCATTCCTTGGCTCATGGCCTCTTCCTCCATCTTCAAAACCAGCCTCAGAGCGTCTTCTAGTCTGTCTGTTTCTGTCTCTCTGTTTTCCTCATCACATCACCTGTTCTCACTCTGACCACCCTGCTTCTCTTGTGAGGACCCTTATTACACTGGGCCTACCCAGATAACCTACAGCCCTCCCCCACATCAAGACCCTTAATTTAATCACACCTGCAAAGTCCCTTTACCATGTAAGGCACCATGTTACAGGCTCTGGGCTTCCCTGATGGCTCAGACAGTAAAGAATCTGCCTGCAGTGTGGAAGACCTGGGTTCGATCCCTGTGTTGGGAAGATCCCCCGGAGGAGGGAAAGGCTACCCAGTCCTGTATTCCTGCCTGGAAAATCTCCATGGACAGAGGAGCCTGGTGGGCTGCAGTCCATGGGGTCACCAAGAGTCAGACACGACTGAGCGATGGAGCACAGCACATCACAGGCTTCAGGGATCAGGATGTGGACATCTTAGCAGGGGGGATTATTCAGTCTACCACCTAGCCCACTACTTTTTTTTTTAATAAGAAATGTAAATGAAATATTTACAGATGCATAAATAGCAGCCATATGTTAACTATAATCTCTCTGGATGAGTAAATTATGGATCTTTTTTTCTTCTGTTATTTCTGAATTTTCTGCTTTCTTTTTTTTTAATGAGTAGGTATTTTGAATGAGAAAAACAGACATCAACACAAATTATTCTTTAAACCAAAAAAGTCTCTTCCCAGTAGAATGAGGGAAGTAAGAGCTACAAGATTTTTAAAGTTCTTCTTCTAGAATCACTTTTTAAGCGGAGGAGACAATCCAGAGGGAATGTGGATTGCCATAACACACAGCTATTCAGGGGTAGAATTAGGGCCAGAACCCCCAGTTATGACTCCTTGCTCAAGTCTTTCCTCTTTTCTGGGCTGCCACATGAGAGACTTAGAGGCCGGGACCTTGGAGAGGTCACTTTATAGGAGCCTCTGACCTAGAAACTTCTGTTGAGAACAGTGAGCAAATGAGAGCTGTGAAATTCAATCCTCTGACCTTTTTTTGTAGGAAAGTCAGCCACCGCAGTCAACATGGCCAGGTACTACAGCGCTGCCTGCCTGAACCTTGACTCTGTTGTGCTGGAAGCCATCTCTGACAGCAGCAATGTCGCAGGCATCCGCGCCCGGGAGCTCTGCATTCGGGCTGCTATAGAGCAGTCCATGAAGGAGGAGGAGTCTGGTGAGAGCCATTTCCTCTGACTCTTTGTGGCCAACTGGCCCTAATCCCTTTGGCGATGCTCAGTTTACCCTCCCTCCCTGGGCTTTTCTCCCACAGCTCCATCGAAGGCTGATTTATAACCTGTTGCCCATCAGCAGCCCAGAGAATTCTCTCCCACAGACATCCACTGTCCTGGCTGCCCAGTGTGCTTGGCACTACAGCGAGCAGGGCGCATATGGCCCACATCTTTGTGGGTAACCCCTGGAGGGGGGACTGACATGCAGAGCAGAGGACAGTATGTAACAGAAGTACCAGCTTCTGCAACAGACCAAGTTTGAGATAATTGAGTCCCAACAAGCATTTGGGGAAGTTTTCAGGGAAATGGGCTTTGAAGGAGGAGAATGTTGACAGGCAAAGATGAAGATAAGGACATTCCAGACCAAGAGAGCAGGGACGGTAAGTTAGAGGTGGGAAGACAGGTTGCGGGCAGTCACAGTTGACCTTAGTGCTGAGATGAGGCATTTGGATTGTACTTTGAAGGAAAAGAGGAATTGGGCACTTTTCACCCTGTGGGAGAAATAGCCAGAAAGTCACAGGAGGAAAGGCACTCTCGTGGTGTCTTGTAAATAAAGCAGTAGTGAAGCGGAATGTGAGTGGGGCTGAGAGTGACCTGCATGGCAGGGACTTGAAAGAGGGGGAGGCGTTTAAGGTGGCCACACTCGATGACCACTCACAGAAACCAGAAAGAGAGAGAATTATGCCATTTACCAAGTTAGGGAACATGGGGGAGGAGAAAGTTTGCTGGAGAGGAAAATTAGTTTTTTAAATCCCATAGTGGTAGTACTTACTGCTAAGTACTAAGTAGTATGGCCTTACTCATCAGAGGTTAAGAATCCTGACTCCCTCAGATCCTCTGAAGACGTGCGAGGCAGGAGAACAGCTGCTCAGTGTGCAAAAATCTATGGACCATAAAGCCGAGTGCCTGCTGAATGTAGGCTCATTCTTGTAATAGGAATGCTTAAAACAGCATGATGTCATTCCTAATGGAGTCCCACGCTTACTAGTTGGTAGACCTGGCTGGGGCTTTCAGGAGAAATGGGAAATTCTTTGCTGGGAAGATGAGAGAAACAGCTTTCTAGTGGTGTAGGGAAGAAAAAACATAATTTTCTCTCTACTTTTCTGATTTCTTGACTGAGTGCCCCTGTAATAAAAAGCAAATTAACAAGAGAAGAACAAGTTTATTAACATGGATGCTTCCTGTGTCCATGGGCAATACTCGGGGGAAATGAGTGGCTTTTAGAATTCAGGAGTAAATGCCGCCTAATAGGGAAAGGAAAGGGGGTTGTGGTCCTGTTAGGGGAGGGTCAGTGGTTTTTAGGAAAGATGAAGGGGCCTTAGGAGGATGGATGGGAGGTATGATGACTTCTGATGGTTTGGGTGTAGTGTGGACTTGAGTCTTTCTTCTGTGACGAGAGTCCATCTCCCTGGTTGATGAAACTTCCCTGGACAGGATCTGTGACAGTGGAGCTTCTTAGGGAGACTGTCTTCCAGTGGCTGGGGGGAGGTCAGAGAAAGCCACTCCTTGCATTTACTGCTTTTTTCGAGTGCCTACAGCTTAGAAAAGCCAGGATATCACAGCAGCATGTTTCGAGGTGGCGTATCCTGAGCTCCTATTGTCTTTCTTTGGGGGTGGCATATTCTGGCACCCTTTAGTGGGAACCCCAAGCTGCATCATAATTCCAGCTCTATTAGATTTTTTTTTATTTCCTTTTCTGTCAAAGTGCATTTCTCAGAGGTCTTCGGAGCTGTGTTGATGTCCCTTGACAAATCGTAAATTTGAACTCCCTGAGAAAGTAATGTCAAGCTAAAGGCTTAATGATTGGGAGAGACTTCCTCAACAAAGTGAGAGATGTGGCTGCTGAAGTATAGGAAATCAGTTCAGAAAGTTCCAGAAAGAGAAGAGAGAGATGGACACAGGGCAGGATGGGACCTTGGAGGACACTTATCTTTCAGGAGGAGGCAGAGACAGCAAAGCCGGGGAGGTGGAGAAGGCAGAGTGAGGGTCAGAGGCAGGGGCAGTCAGGGGGGCTGCTGGAGGGGGGCCAGAAGGACTTCCATGCCTCTCCAGAGCCCTAGTTAGGAGTCTGGGGGACCCTTCCTGCTTTATTTTTCTCATAGCCCTTATCCCTAGTTAACATACTATTTATCCTACTTACTCTACTGTCTGTCTTCCCCCCACCCCGACAGGAATGTGAGCTTCCGAGGCAAAGATTTGAGTTAGTTTTTGTCACTACTGTATTCCTGGCATCTAGAGCAGTGCCTGGTGCATAGTAGACACAGTAATTATTTACAAACATGTATTAAATCAGTAAGTGAATATGATCAGAGATGGCTGAAAGTTCAGATTGAATGATCCCTGAGAAGAGGACAGCTATAGTTCATAGTTCAGAAGTCACTGGTGACTTCATAGAAAGCCCTTTCAGTGGTGAGGGTTAAACCCAAAGCTACATTTGCTGTTTGCTGTGAAGTCAGCTGGCTGTACTGAGGTGGAAGTGACCAATCTAAACCCATGGGTCCCACACAGGACCCGCTGGCTGCTTGAAATGTGCCAAGTCCACACTGAGATGTGCTATAAGTGTATGATATGTGCTGGATTTTGAAAATTTGATGAGAATAAAAGACTGTAAAATAGCACAGTAATAATCATGTCAGATTTCCTGGGCAGGCAGTTTCGCAAATGATTACCTTCTGGGCTGGAAGAGAAGGTGGGGCAGAGTCTTGCGGAATCCCCTGAGTAGATGAACAGTGTAGGCCGGGGCTCCAGCCCAGACTGGGCACACACCCGCCATCATCACCATCCACCCCCAGTGGCGGAGCCCCTTCTCCCAGCCCTGCTGGGCCAGCCACAGGTGGAGGTGGCTGCACCATCCCCAGAAGAATCACACTAGGTTTCAACTTGCCATCCGCCCTATTATTTCCTTGTTATCCTGAGGTGATTTTCAGTATAAACCCACTCTCTCCGTGTAGCCCAGGAAGCTGCTGCTGTGAGTCAAAATGCCGTGGGACAATTGCGACTGAGCAGTGAGACCCTGGGCAAGTTAACTTCAGAATCCACTCTGCTAACTCCCGAAGTGAAACCTACCAAGCCTGTGCGTGGGAGTGTGCTGCTCACCAAGGGCAAGGCAGAGAGCCACGGCTCGGGGTCTCAGAAGCAGCATCACCAGCACGCGTCCGAAACGCCCCAGGTACAAATCAGGGCTCCCCAGAAGGAGGGTTGGGATCCCCCCTCCTCCTTCCCCCTAATCCCCCTCCTTCTCCTACCCCTCCTCCTCCTAGCATCTCGCATCGGGTCAGCACAACCTCATTCCTACAGGTGCCCTGGCCAGGCAGGCCTGGGTACTGCCCTGTACCACTCCTGGTGTGAAGCAGGTCAGGTCCTGGCAAAGTGAAGATAAATAAAGCAAAACCCTGCACTCAGGCTGAACTAAGAGCCTGATAAGGGTGATCACCACACATTTTATTTGCAATAAAATGAGATTAGGACAAAAGAAGTACGTAAAAAGAATTAGGTTAAACCATCCAAAATTGATATGAAATTGATAATATTCAACCACTTGAGACCTCTGTTGCAACAACTTCATATGGTTCAACCTACTTCTAAAGGAATGTTAATATAAATTGTGGGAGGGCTGCAGAGGAGTCTTGAAAAGTCATAAAGAAGTCAGAGAGTTTGAGTCATGTGCCGAGGGACTTCAAGAACAATCTCGGCTGAATAGCAGGGGCGGAAGCCAGAGAGAGTGGGTGGCACAATGGATTGTTGGTGGGAACCCGAGTCAGATGAGTGCAAGCTTCTGAGATATTTGAAAGAAAGGGAGAAAAGATCAAGTAGTCGTTAGAGGAGCAAACCCAGGGTCAAGAGAGTGCTTTCTGTGAAAGGAGGTAGAGGAACAAGCAGGTTCTCTAAAGATAGGAACTCCTGGAGAAGTAGAAGGTGATGATCTTCCCAAGAGCGAAAGAGATTCCAAGGAAATGTGGCGGGGGAGACCAGGATTAAGCACAGTTGAAGGAAATTGGTGCCATCTTCCTCTAGAGCCAGTAAAGGTGTGAAAATAGATGCAGCTACTTGTGGGGGAAGCAGGGTGGAGAGTGAAAGTGAACAAATGTTTGAATGAATGAACAAATGTTTGCTGTTCAACACACATAGAAGGCATCTTCCACAGTGTTCCTACTTGAAACTTATAGCAGTTATTCAAGTGAGATAGGAATCTTCCAGTTTACAGTACAACCTGTATTTTATAGATGAGGAAATGAGACCCAGAGATTAGACGATTTTCCCAAGGTCACATGGCCTGTTAAGTGGAGGAGCTGTTGAAACACCAGACTTCTGGATCCTGACTCCTGATCCTTCTCTCTCGAAACAGGTTTCCTCCAGCCCTCTCCCCTCGGGGCCCACGCAGCGTCGACTCAGCGTCAGTGCCAGCGTTGGAGGTGATACTGGGCTCATGAGCTGCGTGCTCCCTGAGGAGCTATTCACTCAGATCCTGGCCGACCGAATTCAGGTACGTCCACACCTACCTACGTGGAGATGCAGGGCTTACACGCCTGTCCCCCTGCTGCAGTGCTGAGGTTCTGAGCCATTGCCCACACACAGCAGCCCAGAACCCAGGGGCCTCGGAGAGGAAAGATGGGTTTCTTCACCCTCTTTTGTCCTTTTGATACCCATCGTCAGTCTCTGACCCTGTCTGTCTGCTGGCTGAAACCACACTCACCTTAAGGACCAGTGAGCAGAAGGTAGCACATTCAACACACACACATATACAGAGTCATGGTACAGCCCTCAGAAGTACGTTAAAAATCATAACGTGGAGCCATGATAAGTTAGAATTTGGAGTGATGTTAATTGTGGTAAAAATAAGTGTTTACATAGCTCAATTGGTAAAGAATTACCTGCAGTGCTGGAGACCCGGGTTGAGTTCCTGGGTCGGAAAGATCCCCTGGAGGAGGAAATGGCAATCCACTCCAGTATTCTTGCCTGGAGAATCCCATGAAGAGAGGAGCCTGGCAGGCTACAGTCCAGGGGTCACAAAGGGTCAGATGTGACTAAACTACCACCACCATGTTAATAACTGAGAAAATCAGATTATTAAATAGTATGTAAACCATAGTTATATTTCTCTAAAAATATTTATAAATGTGTATCATACACATAATAAAAATCCTTAAAACACATGTTAATTGTGGTTATCTTTGGCTAGCAAGATTATAGGTTTTTAATCTTCATACATTTCTGAATTATTTTACAATGATATATGGCTCTTAAAGTCAGAAACACAGTAACTGTTTCTTTTTGTTTTGATTTTTCATTAGTGTTGTTCAGTTCAGTCGTTCAGTTGTGTCTGACTCTGCAACCCCATGAACCACAGCACACTAGGCCTCCCTGTCCATCACCAACTGCCGGAGTCTACCCAGACCCATGTCCACTGAGTCATTGATGCCATCCAACCATCTCATCCTCTTTCATCGCCTTCTCCTCCTGCCCTCAATCTTTCCCAGCATCAGGGTCTTTTCCAATGAGTCATATCTTCGCATCAGGTGACCAAAGTATTGGAGTTTCAGCTTCAACATCAGTCCCTCCAATGAACACCCAGAACTGATCTCCTTTAGGACAGACTGGTTGGATCTCCTTGCAGTACAAGGGACTCTCAAGAGTCTTCTCCAACACCGCAGTTCAAAAGCATCAATTCTTTGATGCTTAGCTTTCTTTATACTCCAACTCTCACATCCATTCATGACCACTGGAAAAACCATAGCCTTGACTAGACGGACCTTTGTTGGCAAAGTAATGTCTCTGCTTTTTAAGATGCTATCTAGGTTGGTCATAACTTTCCTTCCAAGGAGTAAGTATCTCTTAATTTCATGGCTGCAATCACCATCTGCAGTGATTTTGGAGCCCAGAAGGATAAAGTCAGCTACTGTTTCCCCATCTATTTGCCATGAAGTGATGGGACCGGATGCCATGATCTTAAATTTCTGAATGTTGAACTTTAAGCCAACTTTTTCACTCTCCTCTTTCGCTTTCATCAAGAGGCTTTTTAGTTCCTCTTCACTTTCTGCCATAAGGGTGGTGTCATCTGCATATCTGAGGTTATTGATATTTCTCCCAGCAATCTTGATTCCAGCTTGTGCTTCTTCCAGCCCAGCATTTCTCATGATGTACTCTGCATATAAGTTAAATAAGCAGGGTGACAATATACAGCCTTGGTGTACCCTTTCCTATTTGAAACCAGTCTGTTGTTCCACGTCCAGTTCTAACTGTTGCTTCCTGACCTGCATACAGGTTTCTCAAGAGGCAGGTTAGGTGGTCTGGTATTCCTATCTCTTTCAGAATTTTCCGCAGTGTATTGTGATCCACACAGCCAAAGGCTTTAGCATAGTCAATAAAGCAGAAATAGATGTTTTTTCTGGAACTCTCTTGCTTTTTCCATGATCCAGCGGATGTTGGCAATTTGATCTCTAGTTCCTCTGGCTTTTCTAAAACCAGCTTGAACATCCGGAAGTTCACGGTTCACATATTGCTGAAGCCTGGCTTAGAGAATTTGAAGCATTACTTTACTAGCGTGTGAGATGAGTGCAATTGTGCAGTACTTTGAGCATTCTTTGGCATTACCTTTCTTTGGGATTGGGAAGAAAACTGACCTTTTCCAGTCCTGTGGCCACTGCTGAGTTTTCCAAATAGGTGTTGTACTTATAAAGAAAAGAAAACTAGATCATCAGAATTTGGGAGGGTTTGCTGCTTATGGATTACAGAAAACTAAATTGCTTACCAGGTCCTAGAGATGTGTGTTTGCTTTGGTTTACCAGAATGGGCCACAGTATTAATTGCACATTTAAGTAAACAAAGATCAGACTTGAGTTTCTCAGAAGAGGAGGAATGTAGTCACCAGCAATGATTCATGTTAAGGTTTGAACTCACTACTGCGTTAAAGGTACCATTGCTCTCAGCTCATTTGAACACTGTGGTCTAGTAAGTGTGCACGTGTTTCATACAGCCACAGTAAAGGCTGAGACCACTGGTAAAACCCAAAGTAAGCAAGGAGAGCTGCACTACTCATAGTACTGGCCTGTGATGAGATACAGAGTTTGCGCTACTTCCTTTATTGACAAAGTCTTCCCTATGAGGGAAAAAAAATGGCAACTAAACTAAACAGTATATGTACTGATTGCAGTTGTTGATTTTCTGACCCAGATTCTCGTCTCATCAGAAAGTGGTAGTAATCATTCTCTAGCCCATGGTGGCCAGTCTCTGCACTACACTTTAAGTAACACTGCAGCGCAGCCGAGGCCTGTTCTACAGTAGTTATTGTTACCAAAATCATTACGCTCCAAGGCAGGAAAACCACTAGGATAAAAATGGCCCAGCTGCTACTGCTGCCTTTGTTGCAGAGGGACACCTTTTATACACATCTTCCTTCTCTGTATTTCATGGATCTTCCCAGATTCTCACCTTAACATTATTTGTTTTCTTGATTTCTACAGAGACAGAATAAATCCTTTACTCTGCAGATATGTATGGCAAAGATCTTTCATGACTGCTGAAACATTTTTATTTTTCTCTCTTGTTTAATTACAGCCCCATTGAATCTGGCAGGTGGCAAGGCAGTGGAACTTTCATCTGGGCCCAGAACCAATGGTTCTGGGTCTGCAAAACCAATGGCAGCACCTATAAAAGCAGCAGCGAAAGAAAAAATAGCTTCCTTCTCGGAGAGCAGATGGTCTTGTGGCCACAGTAACTGTTTGTGCTCTGGTTTCAGCTGAGTGACTGCTACCGAGGAGTGGTGTTTGACAGCCTGGAGACACTCTTTGCTCGGAACGCAGCTACCGCTCTCCTCTGCCTGCTGAAGGCCATCGGCAATCGGGAGCACATCTATGTCATCAACATGGCCCAGGATTACACAGCCATGAAGGCCCGGGAGAAAGCCAAAAATGAGCAAGAAGGTAAGGCCATACCCTCCTGGGCTGTCCTTCCAAGCCCTATAGGTCTTTCCTTTAAACAGAGCTCTAGGCTTTTAGGGTCCTTCCCTGCTGTGAGCACCGATAAGGCTTATGTGCAGCGACATCTGCCATCTCACTGGCGCCCCAGCTCTGCCCTGGAGGGTGGCTGGGAGTTCTTACTTCTACTTTGCATGTGAGGAAATTGAGACACAAGTGACCTGCTGAGAGATTGTAGAAGGAAGGATGGAACCCAGCTCTTCTCACCATAGGCACCTTCCTCTTTCCCCTGACATTACGTTACATCCTTCATCTTCTGTAATTACAGCCCACCAGAGGGTATCACAGGGCTTCCAGGTGGCTCAGTGGTAAAGAATCCACCTGCTCATGCAGAAGATACAGGAGACGGAGGTTCAGTCACTGGGTTGGGACAGTCTCCTGGATGGCAACCCACTCCAGTATTCTTGCCGGAAAAATCCTATGGACAGAGGAGCCTAGCTGGCTACAGTCCATGTGGCTGCAAAAAGTCAGACATGACTGAGCAACTGAGCACTGACTGAGAGGACCACATCACAGGCCCCATCCTTACTCAGGTGACCCATTCATTAGCTTGTCGGTTTTAAGCCCACTGAGAATTTCCTGTAAGACCAGAGTAACGCTTGTAACTTTAGGAAACAGTTTCTACATTTTAGCCTATTGTGTACCAGGCACTGCAGCAGACTGTGTACACTAAAATGTCTTTAAAGGACACTTTGGGTCATTTAGTCCTCACAAAGAGTATTGCCCCCATTCTACAGATGTGGAAAACGAGGCTCACAGATATCAAAAGTTTTGTGTAAGATCACAGAGCATATTAGTAAGAGCTGTGTAACTCTGAGTTCTTTGCTTTTTTGTCATTCCAGGGGCCTGTGAAAATTTTTCAATGATTGAATAGTACATACACACATACACAAAGAAAGTAATGTTAGCTTAAATTCCAAGTTTAGACAAAAGCAGACCCAGCAGATCTCGGCCCCCAAGGGAGAGGACGGTGCTACCCCTCAGAGGCAGAATCCTGCTTCAGCCTCAGCTCCGGCCATATCACTGCCCTTCCTCATTCAGCCTTGCCTCTGTCTTCCAGAACAGTCTGCACCAGTCATAATGCTTTTCCTTTTAAGGAAATATTTACAAACACTGAGCTCTCTTAGTTCATAGTGAAGTGAAAGTCACTCAGTTGTATCTGACTCTTTGCGACTCCATGGACTATGCAGTCCATGGAATTCTCTAGGCCAGAATACTGGAGTGGGTAGCCTTTCCCTTTTCCAGGGGATCTTCCCAACCCAGGGATCAAAGCAGAACTCAAAGACTGCTTCCTTTTATTCTCATCCAGAGATTGACCAGACATCTCACAGCAATATTTCAACCTCCAGATTCCTAGTTTCCAGAAACCTCATTTCCCCACAACAGTCAACTTTTGAAAGAAAGTATCTTTTTTCATTTTCTCAATTACCTATAGTTTTCACAGTTGCAATATAGGTTCCTATTCCCTTAATCATTTTTAAAAGTCCTGAGGCAGCATACAATATTATTATATTAGAATCTAGTTGTTATTGAACATTTATGAATGTGCCAGGCATTGGGCTAGGTGCCTTACATGATTGCTTATTTGATCCCCACAACAGCCCTGTGAAGGAAGAATTATTATTCTGATCTGTTACTATCCTCTGGTAAGTGTTAGAGACTAAGAACTCAAGATGAAGATCTCTGAGCCCAAAGCTCAAACTCAGGGAAGCATCAGGCAAGACTGTGGTGCCTGTGACGTGTGCAGAAGCAGCCCAGAGCCTTCGTGCCAAGTGTGAACCACACTTCAGGACCTGGAATCTGCAGGGTGTGGAAGCTGACAGTCCTGTCACCTGAGCACTTTGGTGGCTTGTGTTAGTAATGGGTAAAGTCAGCGGGTGGTATATTACTTTTCTATTTCTCCAGTAATACACTGCTTTAAACTTGATGACTCACCACAGATATGTTCTCTGACAGTTCTGGGAGTCAGAAGTCCTAAAATTCAGGTGTCAGCAGAGCCATGCTCCTCTGGGGGCTCTAGGGGAGAATCCTCTTCGCCTTTTCTGGCTCCTAGAGGCCCCTGCATTTCTCGGCTCGTGGGTCCTACCTTGCAACTCTCTGACCTCTGCCTCATTGTCCCCTCTTCTTCTCTGACCCTGACCCTCCTGCCTGCCTCTGGTGGATCTCTGTGATTATATTGCGCCCACTCAGATAATCCAGGGTAATCGCCCAACTCAAGATCTTTAATTTAATTACATTTGCAAAGTTCTTTCTGCCATGTAATGTGACATATCACAGGTTCTGGACATTAGCACGTGGACCTCTCTGGGGCCTCTGTTCAGCCTACCACAGATGGAGACCATTGTGGGAACTGTGTGAGTGCGGGAAAGCCCACCAGAGATTAGGAGGCTGCCTGTGGTACCCGCTGCCTCTCCCTGTCACACACGCACCACAGCCTGCTTAGGCAAGAGCTAAACCACTGAGGTCCCCGCAGCCAAAGCTGGTGAGTGAGATTTTCCCACCCTCCTGTTTGTTCCCCCACAGAGCACAAACGCAGGGAAGCGCAGAAGAGAGAGAAGGAGCGTCTCCAGAGCATGGGTGAGGAAGAGTATGATGCCTTGACAGAGGAAGAGAAGATAAGCTTCAACCGAGAGGTCCAGCAAGCCCTGCGGGAGAGGAAGAGGAGGTCAGCGTCCAGGGCTGGTCGGAAGGGAAGCACTGCCCCAGGAGCAGTTTCCGTCAGGCACATGGCCCGTCCTGGAGACCAGGGTCATCGGGGCCGGCGGGGAGGCAGCAGTGGTCACGGGAGACCTGGGAGGATGACTTGCTGAGAGCAGAAACAGGTGTCTTGCGCAGCCAGGGTGCTGGTTGCCGCAGCCTTCCCAGGCCTCCATTCTCCCGTCCTTCCTTCTTTCTGGGGGACCTGCGGGACCCAGGGCTAGAGGCTGTAGCGTAAAAAGAGGAGGGGCTTCTGGCCCCTGCACTCCTGCTGGCTCCCCTGAGAGCTACGGCTCATCAGCCCCTGTGCACAGGTGTCCACAGATGATCCCGGGGGCCACTCTTGTGACGTGGGCATGGTGGTTGCCCTCCATAACTTAGCCGTTTCTCCTTTCCTGGCATCTTGGCCTTTGGTGGGGCCGACCATCCCAAGGTCTGACTGCCACTCCCACTTGCTCCTTGGCCTGGGCAGTTCAGCAGAGACCCAGGGCAGGCTCCCAGGCCAGTGCTCTCAGCCCCCTTCTGTGCCCATCCCTGGGGACCACACGGGACTGACTGAATCCCCTCCATACCACCCACGAGACATGGCCCACGATGTCATGCTGTCTCCGATACAGGTGGGCAGTGTCCTGTCCTCAGATCTTCAGACATGCCAAGGGAGGGAGGGGGGGTCTACTGCCTACCCCTCCCTAGGATTCCAAACACTGGTGGGGGAGGGGGCAAGATGCCACCTATAATTTAATCCCCTTTTCTCCTCTCCCCCTACCTCCAGACTCCTCCCACTGGCCCCCAAAGAGCTTTTATGTCCTCTACAGCATCAGTATATATATATATACATACCCACATCTCCTGCCTGGTCTACTGCAAAATGCCTGGGCCTCAGGAATCCCAGCTTTGGGATTCCAAAAGAATCGCTTTTTTTTTTTCCCTCTCATTCAGGTCATTTACTTTCAGGCATTCATCTCGCAGTGGACTTAGAAAATGCAAATCTGACTCTCAGAGCTCAGCAGTGACTTGTTTGTAATGCACACACACACAAAGTGACGAAGTAATGAGGAGCCAGCTTCAATGAGCAGAGAGCCACAGCAGCCAGGACAACCAGGGATTCCCAGAGAGGAAAACAAATGGATTCCGTATCCTCAGAAATGCCATCCCCTCCACTCTTTGTTTATACACGGTGCCCAGGCTTGGTGCCCTCTCTGCCGTTAGCAGCAGGGAGACCCGGCTGAATCCATAGCTGGAAAGGAGAGAAAGAGAGAGAAGGAGAGGAACGTGGCCTTCAGCTGTAGCACCACGGCTCCAAGTGGGCCACAGTGGGGACCGCTGTGAAAAACATCATTTCTTCTTGTCTAAACTTCAGACATAAGTGTAGAAAGCTGGGCCTCATCTGTACTGATATCAGAACAATCTTTGAAAGTTGTTTTTTAAGAGTGATAACATCCAGCTTATTTACAGCCCTTGCCTCACTCTCCTGTGAAAGGAGACTGGAATAGAGTTAGAGATCAGTCGAGAATTCCTCTTAGTTGAGCTTCAGTTATCAGTTTTACTAAATGACGATTCAAAGGTAGATGTGAGCCATCCTTTCCTCCTTTCTTCCCTTCTTTTCTTCTCTTCCCTTCCATCTTCCTTCCTTCCTATAATATCTAGCTTTCTTTTGTTTTTTTCCTGGTTTTTGTGCTGCAGAAAGCTCTGCACCATGTTCCCCCACCAGGTGATTGCAGCAGGGGAGGGGCTCGGGCAGGGCCCTCTGAACTCTTTTCTTCTCTGCCTGACTTAATGAAGGGAGCTGGAGAGACTGGCAAAGGAGATGCAGGAAAAGAAGCTACAGCAGGAACTTGAGCGACAGAAGGAAGAAGATGAGCTAAAACGGAAGAATAAAAAGCCAAAGCAGGGACCCGTAAAGGAGGAGCCGTCCATGAAGAAATCTCAGATACCAAGCCGGCAGGTAGCAACCCGCCCTGGCCCCTCAGCGGCAGGCAGGTGCAGACTGGCCCACCACCACAGCTAGCATATCAGCCCAGCATATCTCCCCTCCAGAAAGCTGGCCTACGACTGTGCAGACTCTGTGGTGGAGCAAAAGGCAGGAGGAGAGGGATCAGCATTTTCTGAGCACTGACTGTGTGTCCCACACTTTCCTGTGCTTCCCATAATCCTGTCCTGTTACATCCTGTCCTTCCTCAGAGGTTCAGAGACATGAGCCCCATCCGGAATTTAACAGGATGAGCTGTGACAGTTGTATGTGTGCACAGATCTGGCTCCTTCTGCTGTCTCCTGCAGCCCCGTGGATGGTGTTAAATCAACTGGTGGTGAAGAGCTGTTTGCAGTGAGCCACCAAGTCAGTGTGTTCAACCAGGAGCTGATCCTTGACCGCAGTCAAGGGAGATGCTCCAGCATAAGCTGTCCTTGTGATTATCAGTCTGCCTGTCACGTCTCTGCCCACTGTGACACACGGTACCCAGGCTTGGTGCAGACTGGCCAGAGCAACGTGCAGGGTGGCGCCAGTGGCTGAGGGGTGGCTAGCTGGGGTGCACAGTGGCCACTCCAGCCCCGAGAGTTCTGAGGGTAGAACTAAAGCCAGACTCCCAGACGAGGTGCACTGGTCCCAGGAGGCAGATGGAAGAGCAGAGGAATCAGTGTCCAGGAGTCCCCATCAGGTAGAGCTCAGGAAGGAGCAGATCTGAGCACTTAAAACTTAGGCACCAAAACAAGGATAAGAAACAGGCTCCTGCAACCTTCCAAATGCAAGCCCTCCCCTCAGTAGGTGTTTCTTCCACACTCAGTCCACTTCCACTTGGAACAGGATATCTAGGCAGAACTCTGTAGACGGGAACATAACAGCAGGCACCCAGCCCTCCCTCCCCCACACAAATAAGGCGATCCACCCACTCCAGGAGACAGTGTTGTCAGTACTGTCGTGTCGGCCCTCTCCAGGCTGTAGAGACGGACATTTAAGGGGGGAGCCGATGCAGTGCAGAGAGGGGGTAACCAGCCTGGGCCTCTCATGCCTCCACACCTGAGCTTAGGCAAGGGAAGAATGTCACTGGGCTGAACTGGACTGTATGTCATCAAAGAACAACCCCCAGACCTGTGAAGCCTCCTGGAGGGTTTCATCAGGAGGGGAGAAAATCAGAACCCACAAAGCAGTAAGAAAAAGAATAAGGTTGGTTTCTCTCTGCAAGGTTCGTTAGATAAAATACAGGTTTGTTTAAGAGGCTGGAGTGTAGCCAGATTCTGAAACCCTGTCTGTCCCCAGCAGCACTGGTTAATCTGTATACATAATCTGTATAATTTTAATAACTTGGCACTACGAGAGCTTTTACTCTGTGACAGACACTGTTATAAGCTTTTTACATGTTCTCACACATTTAACTTTCAGTGGGCCTCTAGGGTAGTTATTAATATCACTGTCAACACGATACAGATGGGCCAGAGATGTGGATTGCTCACCCATGGTCACACAGCTAACAATTGTGAGACCAGGTTTGGACCTCTAAATTCAGTGGCCTCTCAGGAGGAAAGGCTCGTCTTGAGCCTCTTTTCCTGTTGATCCTTCAGAGCAGCAGCTGTCAACCAGGAGTGAACATTACAGCTGCTAGGCATAATGCCCGGCCCCAGCCAGCTCCATGACAAGGAAGAACCACAGAGTGAATCTCCTGAGAAAGGGCCCCACACAACCCATAGGCGCAGCCCTGGTGTGTATGTGAGGGGCTGGAATCCTATGAAGCCATCTTACAAAGCAGAATGCCCTCTTTCTCCTTCTTTTGCGATTTGCTCTCCCTGAAAGAACTGTTTTAAGAATGTTTTATGTGTTTTTGCCTTCTAGATTCTTACTTTTTCCAAACTAGAGGTGAAGATTGACGCAATAGAAAGAAAAGCGTCCGTCAGAGAGCAGGTAGCTGTGGAGAAGGAAGAATGGATAAGAGGAGGAGGAACCTCTTGTCAGATATCAACATGCTTTGGTTTCCTCTTGTCCAGGAGCAAGAAGACAGCGAGGGGGACCTCCCGAAGGACACTGACAAGAACATGGCCCAGAAGTTTAAGACCTTCGAGCTGACCCTGAAGGACATCCAGAACATCCTCATGTACTGGGACCGGAAGCAGGGGATTCTGCTGCACCACATCGGCGCTGAGGACATGAGCCATGAGGACGGGGCCGACCAGCGCCAGGTTCCCTCCGGCGGACGCCGAGGCCGCAAGGACAGGGAGCGGGAGCGCGCGGAGAAGGAGCGAGCCGAGAGGGAGCGCCTGGAGCGGGAGAGGGCCGAGAGGGAGCGGCTGGAGAAGCTCCGTGCACAGGAGGAGCGCAGCGACGGAGGCGAGGGCGAGGAGGAGGACCACGAAGGGAAGAAGGATCTGGGTGTGCCGTTCATAAACATCCAGACGCCTGACTCGGAAGGCTCGAGCTGGAAGCAGGCCCTGGAAAATGAGAGGCTTCCTAAAGGGGAACAGGTACAGACTTTCCTCCAAGACAGAGATGTAACGGTCAGGTAGCCAGGCAGCCGTACCGAGCTAGTCCTTGTAGATGTGTTTTTAACACAAATCCCAGATCCCCTTAATTCCATTCATCTCTGATATCCCTTTGTATATAAAACAAAAATGGCTAAAAGGACCTTTTTCTATGTGATGAAGTATCCATAGGAAGTTCCACAGATCTAAACTATTCCATCTAACCTTATAAAAAGCCACGCATAAAGTTAACTTGAGTATTGACAATACTGTGTTATGGGTTGGCAAGGCAGGTATACTTCGGGGGTGATGCAAATGGCTCAATTATTCTAATATTTCTTTCCCATAAGCTTCCCACCATGACAGAAATTATACGACCAGACTTCTTGTTCCTAGAAACAAAAGCATCATATTCAGAAACCCCTTTGGCAGTGATTTGGAGGGATGGTTATTATAACCTTTCATCCCGGGACAGACTTTTTTAGTGAAACACCAAAAACAAATATTTGAGGCTACAGGTCATTTAGTCTCCGTCCCGATCACCCACCCCCAACAATGGATAGGACCGGAGATGACTCTGTTCAGATACAGCTTGATTTACAAAAGCAGGTAGCAAGCCAAATCTGAACAGGGGGGCCGCAGTCTACCCACTGGTTTAGTTTCGTATTTATCAGAAACTAGATGCAAACTTAAAAGCAGAGAGCAGAGCCTGAGAGGAACCACGAGTTAGACTTGTTTAAAGAACTTCCTGCCTCTGTTAATTTAATTAGGGGATGCAAATTATTCATCCCTTTCCTCACAGATATTCTGAATCCTGGGCGTTAACTCTAGCTACATGTTAGTCAGGAAGTATCTTCAACTTTCTGACCAAGAGAATTAGCAACACAGGATTATGTGAAGATAGTTACTTGCTTGAGCTAATAGCCTGTTTGGCCCACTCAGGTGGCCTCATGGTTGTGACAACAATTAATCAAGGGATAGCATCCTTTTTCTGAGGGTTTTACAAGCTGAGGAGAAAATTGCTACCAGATTTTCAAGTCATCTGCTCTGGATGGCTCTCATTCATTATGTATCAGAGTAGAATGGGAAATGCTACAGGAATAAGTTGACTCTCTCCAGTTTCTTTTTTAACTTCTCTCTTCATTCCCATCTTTCACCCCATTCCCAGAACTTTGATGCACTTTTTTTTTTCTTTGCTGTATGTGACCTGCTCTAGCCCTAACTCTCTCTTACCTCTGAAAAGAAAGAACACTTAAAGGTGGAAGAACTATTAACAGGGGATCTGAAAATAAGTGAAACAGCTCTACACTATAGACATCAGAATCTTAAGAGATGGTCTCTTTAAACAGAGGTTTGAGCCCCAGCTGTGCACGAGGCCATGTGCTATATCACCCTAGTTCCAGTCCTAATGAACTTTACAGTCCAGTTGCAGAGATAGACCATCAAGCAATCATAATAAAGTGACCAAGGTTATGATAAGAGAGGGAGCCTGAAGCCCATAGCAAGAGCCCCAGCCGGGTCTGGAGGTGTGGGGTCTGGAAAGACCTGCAGAGCTGTGTCAGAGGCCCATTACACACCATCCCTGACACATGCCTATATCAGGGCATCTCCTGAGAAAGGTAAGAGAAAGGAGGAAGGGGCTCACTGTCCTGTGCTCTTTCAAGGAGGCTGTGAGGGGTAGCGTGCCCTCTACACCAGAAATTCATCTTGATATTTTCCTTTAGATCCTAGACATCTTGGGCCTGGGTTCCTCTGGACCACCTATCCCACCACCTGCTTTATACTCAATCATCTCCTACCCTGTGAAGCGACAGCCTTTGGCCATGACAGAAATCCTGAAGCATTTCGTGTTTGTAACTCCACCCTCTGAAGACTTCTCCCTGATTGAGGAGAAAAGAGAAGTGGAAGCAGAAACAGAGCTTTCAACCACCCCAGGCTCCTCGAAGGTAAATGGAGAAACTTATCCTCCTGACCTTGGTGAGACTTCACATGGACCCTCCATGTGGCCAAAAATTGAGCCCGGGGTTGATGTCAAGCTCACTGGGGTGTTTGCCTCTACTCGCTTGGGATTCCACCCGAGCCTCCCTAAGCTGCACCTTCCCTGGGTCTGACTCTTCCTGTGCCCCCAAGAAGAGACTAAAAATGGCACTTGTTGATTCACTCTGAAGCCCATTTGCAAAAAAAAAAAAAAAAAGTGAAACTAGCTCTTTTAAAAAGGTAGCAGAATGTATTGTGAAGCTAAGGTAATTCACACGGTGCAGAAGAATACAAGAGTCAACAGACACAGGAAACACACACCATTAGAGAAAGAAAAGACTATTAAGAAATTATATGGGGAAGATTGGATATTTTGGATAAAGTTGCTTTTTATCTCCTTGCCTGACACAGTGCAGTAACAGTAATTCCACCTAGATTAAAAGGATAAGTGAATCAAAATGAAATCATGTAAAAGTAGAAAATTTATTTTTACATATACAGTTAATGGAATAAATAAAAAAAGAAAAATAGATTTGACTAGTAATATGAAGAATGCATGGATATTAAAAATTACAGAGAGCCTTTCTGTTCCCAGAGGAGTAGTTCAGTTCAGTCGCTCAGTCATGCCCAACTCTTTGTGACCCCATGGACTGCAGCACGCCAGGCTTCCCTGTCCATTACCAACTCCCAGAGCCTACTTAAACTCATGTCCGTAGCATTGGTGATGCCATCTGACCATCTCACCCTCTGTCGTCCCCTTCTCTTCCCGCCTTCAATCTTTCTCAGCATCAGGATCTTTCTCAGCATCAGGATCTTTTCCAGTGAGTTGGTTCTTCACATCAGGTGGCCAAAGAGGAGTATGGGGGCCAAAATTTGAATCACCTCCTAGCTTTCTTCCTATAAACCATGCATGTTAGCAAAAAAACAAAATCAGCAGCAAATAAAGTTTTCTGTAAGCCCTGCTTACACCTCAATTAGGTAACAGAGAGCCCCAAACTTCAGTTTGGTAAGTAAATAGACATCAGGTCTATTTACAGGTCTAATAGACATCAGGTCAACATCAGGTCTCAGCACTGGTGGGCAGGCCTTACTTGGGCAGAGTCCAATAAAAAGGTAAAAAAGAAAATATTGCCATCATCAGAGGTGACTATTACACCAACCTCTTTTCTGAAAACTGAACCTTAAGGGGAAAGAGTTTAGCTTTCTTTAACTTACAGTTTTAGAAGGAACTCAGGCTCCTCTCCAGGACATGAAGGAAAGCTCTTCTTTCTAGGAGAATGACAGCTGAAATGATAGAAAGAATGGTAGAGTTAGAAAGGCACCGTTCGGATATCCCCAATGACGCACTTGATTAAGCAGTGCCAGGGGATTCCTGGAGTGCTGGTTTGCTGGAGAACAAGACACTCTGAGCCGGAGCGTCGTCCCATGGGTGGCTGGCTGGCTGCAGAGAGGGAAGTCCGCTTTGCCATGGCCAAGATCTGCGAGCATCACTGCAGCCACACAGACACCCTTTGCATCTGTAATCATGAGTCAACCTGACATCATTTGTCTCCCACTGTGACAGAGTATGATGTGCACAGCATCCTCTCTGAATCTAATCAAGTTTTTAAATCTTTTTTTCAGCTTACATGAAATACAGGAAATAAGTAAGTTTTAAGGGACACTCTGAGAACAGTCAGAAGATTTGCAGACTATGGAATATTCTGTCATGATGCAGATTTGGTCTATGAAAAAAAATCAGTGTGATTGGGAGGAAATGAGAAATCTAGATTTAAAAAAAATACTAAAAAGAAGCACAACAACAAAATGCAGTATGGGAACACATTCCAGACCAGCTTCCAGCTTTCTCTGGAGCTTTGGCCTCCTTTCAGGGAATCGGGTACCAGGGAAAGCCCTAGACTCCTCTCCACACTTCTCTCCTACAGTAGTGTCGTAGTCTGGGCCCTGCCATTCTCAGCAGTTGACAGCATCTTGAACCTGATGAGGTCACCCCAGAATGCAGGCGGCGAGTTCACCCCAAACTGCAGGCGGTGAGGTCACCCCAAACTGCAGGCAATGTCATGGGCATTCCTGTCTCCTGCTTCTGTGGTCGTAGGATAAATGTTTAAGACCCTGTGCTCATTTTCAATTTAAGACCCAGGAGGAGCAAATCACCTCATCTA
This sequence comes from Ovis aries, assembly GCF_016772045.2. Taxonomy (NCBI): domain Eukaryota; kingdom Metazoa; phylum Chordata; class Mammalia; order Artiodactyla; family Bovidae; genus Ovis; species Ovis aries. The sequence continues at coordinate 39,624,024 of NC_056067.1, forward strand.
AAGGGAGCAAACAGAAAACGAAAGAAAAAGAGAAAGAAAAAACGGATCAGCCACGTGAGACTCAGAAGGAGAAACGTCGAATGGCCTTCAACAGGAAGGGCCTTTCTGCAGGAACTTCCGGAACCATTGCTCCGCTGTCGGACGTAGAGCAAAACAACTTATCTGGGCAGCATTCCCAGGAGAAATTCACCAGGTGGGCCTCGGAACCACCCAGGGAGGGGAAGGCCAAAGCTCCAAATGAGGGTGTGGCTGTCTCAGCCTCAGATGGGAACCAGGTTGTCCTGACTGTTAAGGACCTCCGTGGCGGTCAAGGACTGCCATGCCTAACCGCAGCAGGACCAGGGCCGGACTTCTCCCAGGCAACAGTCCTGTCTTCTCTTGGCCCAAAGGAAGCATCCTCACAGTAAAAGCGTGTGTGGTCATTTTCAGGCTGAATCATTTCCGGTGGATCGTGCCTGCCAACGGCGAGGTGACATTGCGCCTACACTTCTCTTCCAACGATCTTGGGATCTTTGACCAAACATTTAACTTTGAGATCCTTGGAACTCACCGCCAGTACCAGCTTTACTGCCGAGGTGTCTGCACTTACCCATACATTTGCCAAGACCCAAAGTAAGTGTATTTTGCTCTTAAAGAAAAGATTGGCAGATACATTTTTGTTTTCCCCCATGGGACTTTGACCAAGGTATGTCTTAATAGAAATGTGGAACCCGGGCAGCATCCCAGGCCCTCTTGTACTGGGCTCCAGAGCCATGGACATTGATTGAGTCACAGAAATGACATGGTACCATGTGGCTAAAATAGAATGCTAGCAGATGTGAAGGGCAAGGGGATATCTTCCTGTGGCAAGTTAGTTTATTTAACTTTTAAGCAAATATAAACAGATTTTCTATTTGCTATAGGACTTTTATCCTGTAACCTCAGTATATGTGTATATCTCCACAGACAGATTTTTTTCCTGAGTACCAAACACTGAGCCCCTTATGCACCACATAAAGGTCCCTGGCTTGAGCAAGCCAGGGGAATTTTTATAGCTTGTACACCTAGAGGAGTTTTTCTGCCATTCTCACCAAGGGGCCATGTCGGACAGGGAACTCAGAAGCTGGTTAAGATCCACCAGAACTAGATTTCCTTAGGGTTTCTCAGGACTTTTTCTAGCTAGGCACAGTAGAACAGGAAGTCCAGCTCAGTTTCATCATCAGCCCCATTATGAAAGGCATTACTGGGAATATTTTTTTTCTCAGGTTCAAACTGTACTGTCTTCCCTCAGGGTTGGTTACATAAATGTCCTCAAATTAAGAGTCATTCCAGAAATGTCCTCAAATTAAGAGCTGTTCTGTCTCCAGACTCCTGGACCCTTAGCTGAACAGGGAATGTTGGGTTCATGTATACATCATGTGGAGGCATTCAGACGCTTCTCCTCTCCTCTTCCTCCTGTGTGTTCAGGGTGGTATTCCCTCAGCGGAAGATGGACATGAAGGCAAATGAGATCATCTTTAAGAAGTATATTGTGAGCATGGAGAGGTTTCACTTCGGACCACTGCTTTGTGGGAAATCAAGAGATAAGTAAGTGTTCCATTATTTCAAAGCAGATTTCAGACTCCTGGGTTGGACCCATGAAGAGTACAAGCCAGGGTGCCTGTGTGTTAATAGTAGATCTTACTGACATTGCCTCAGGCAGCCCTGCTCCGCAGATCAGGAGAAGTGGCTTCTTGTGCCCCAAGTTCCTGCTAAGCTCTCAAGTGATTGAGGATGCTGTTTTCCCAGATGGGGTGGCCTGGAGGAAGACCTAGTTTGGGTAGGGGAATGGTAGAATATAGAGTTTACTTGGGGGTGTGTTCAGTTTGAGATGCTCGAGAGATACAGCTAGAAGCCACAGAAAGCAAGGCATAGTCTATATGGTTTTGGTTCTCAGAGGAGAGTCTGTTTCAAGACAAAAAAAGTGCCATGGGTCTGATGAGATCACCTAAATAAGAGTACACAGGAAGGCGAGAAGGACCATGGATGAAGCCCTAAAGAATTCTACCACTCACAAGAGATAAGAGGGCAGGGTCCACTGGCGGAAACCGGGGGAGCGTGGTGTCCTGGAGCCATGAGAAGGGGGCGTGGCCACCCATGTCGACTGTGGCAGGGAGGGTGGAAAGGTGATGACATCAGCGTCCCTGGGGCTTAACAACACGGAAGTCATAGGACCCTCTCAGGGGCTTCCTGAGGATGAAACCCAAGTAGAGTGAGTTGAGGAGTGAGTGGGAGGTGGGAGAATAGGGACAGAGTGTGGAGGTGGTTCTTTGGAAAAGCTTGACTGTAAAGGGAGATGGAGGCCGCTGAGGACAGGAGGGAGACCTGGAGCGCGGGGAAGGCTGTTCGTTTACTGTTGCTCTTGATGTTGAGATGTCAAGGGGGGACGTAGGGAGGAAGAAGCTAGAGTTTCCAGAGAAAGTCAGGGCGGTGAGTGGTGCAGCTCCCTGAAACAACACGAGAGGTGGAGATGCTGGCTTTGCCAGGAAGAGGGACCGGCACCACCTCAGAGGAAGGTGAGATGGCTTCAGGTGCAGGTAGGGTCACAGATTTGGCTGGAATGGTGAGGAGGTTCCCATGCAACCATTTTCTCCATAGTGAATGATGTGAGGTCATCCCTAACAGTGAGGCAAGTGGAAGGAAGTTTAAAATGTTGGGAAAATGGAGAAGGTATAAAACAGGTTTTGTGCAAAGTAGGAGAGGGAGAATATTAGAGAAAAAGATTAAGAATATCTGGCAGAACTGGGGGCCCAGCTAAGGTCAATGGTCATAAATATTTAGTGATACAAGTTTTTTTTTAGTCATATATACGAAGAGTTGACTCACTGGAAAAGATTCTGATGCTGGGAGGGATTGGGGGCAGGAGGAGAAGGGGATGACCGAGGATGAGATGGCTGGATGGCATCACGAACTCGATGGACATGAGTCTGAGTGAACTCTGGGAGATGGTGATGAACAGGGAGGCCTGGCGTGCTGTGATTCATGGGGTCGCAAAGAGTCGGACACGACTGAGTGACTGAACTGAACTGAACTGATAAGTCATATATATAGGCAGGAAGGTGAGACCAAAAACAGAACTAGGATCTCAACCATGTCTTAATTCCATCTAGCATTTATTGTGATAAGTGGTGAATGATTATTTCTATGCTTACTTGGTGAAATTAATGAGCCAAGTTAGTTCTCCATTCCTTTCATAATCTCCTATTTATTTCCTAAGATATTGGACTAGAAAATGAAGTTGAAGAGAGTTGCCTGTTGATGGAGAGGATCCTTAAGACCCAGTAGAAAGGCTTAGACAAGAGAAGGGGTAGGGGTCAGGTTGATGGATGTGATGTACACCCATCAGCAGCTGGAGGTGGGATTCAGGGAAATGATGGCCAGTTCAGAGAGGCTTGTGTTCAGAGCAGCATTGGAATTAACTAGGGTATGAGGCCAGACAGCCGTGATCCAGGAGGGCAATTACAGTGGTCCCTAAATGAGTATCATTTATCTTTTAAGACTTGCTGAGCCTCAACATCCTCATCTGCAGAACGGGAAAATAATAGCACCCACTGCACAGTTTTGGAAAGACCGAACCAGAGTACACATGTAACTTTTAGCAAAGTGCTTGGTGATAATTAACAGTGAGATGTGAAGGCCACCACCGCTCTGGCAGTTACACAGAGAAAGCTCTGTCTCTTGGATTTAATCTCTGCCATGCCTTCTCCTTCCTTCCTCCGCTGCAGACTGTCCAGACTGTCCAGAGCTCTTCAGACTGTTTGTGGGCACAGAGGCGCCATGCTTTCCTGACCTGTGCTATCACCTCCAGCGATGTGTGTGTCCGTTGATGTTCCCTGTGCCTTCTCTGGCTGCTTTTCTGTTTGGCACCATTAACTGGGCAGTTTGCCGTGCTTACAGTGCTCCATTCAGCGGGTCTCTCCCTAAAGTACTAGGGAACAGAAACAGCCCTGAACAGTGTCAAATGCATCTATGTCGGAACGGTAGCCTCCTGTGCGACTGTAGGAGAAGGTGGTAAATGAGGTCTTCTCTAAGATATGAAATAACAGGTCACTCAAACGATTATCTCTCTTGAAAGCATAAGCACTGGGAAGGATAGAGCTGCAGATGTCTTACTTAGAAATCTTTACTGTAGTAACAACTGCCATTTATTGGGCATTTGTTATCTGCAGCTGTCCTCAGAGCACTAGGTGTTCTATCTTGATATCAAGAGTATCAAATACACTCTTGATATTTCATTTGCTACTTGAAATCCTGAGAGTTTTTATCACTCCGTCTTAAAGATGAGACCAAGGTTTGGGATGGGTTTGTGGGGGAGTAGTCAGGTCACAGCTGCAGGTCTTTGCCAGAAGGTTTCTGTTCGTAGCCTTCATGCCACTGCCTCTGTGTAGCCACTTTATCCTTTGAAATCGCCTTGCACCTCACAGTCTGCTTTTCCACCTGAATTCTCAACCAGTCCTCACATCCACATCCCTAATTTTCGTTCACTTCCAGGTACAAGTCCTCCTTGTTCCCAGGCAACATGGAGACACTGACAATCCTGAACAGCTCCCCAATGGCCGTGGAGGTGTTCTTCTGTTTTCAGAATGACATCAAAGCAAATACCTACTTCCTGGAGCCCATCAACATGATTCTGAAACCCAATGAGAAGCAGGTATAGTCACGTGGAAACAAGTCTACCAGGGCAAGGCTCTCCTTTGAAGCCTGAGGCCTTGGCATCCTGGATATAAGTGTTCTTTGTTTTGACTCTCCCATTAGATGCTGAATGTATGGGCCTACCCTACTGCAGTCGGGGTCTTTGAAGACAGCATTGTGTGCTGCATCAAGGAGAACCCCGAGCCAGCTGTCTTCAAGTTAAGCTGCCAGGGTGTCCGCCCAGAACTGGAGCTGGATCCCAGACAATTGCATTTTGACCGGCTCTTGCTGCACAGGTCAGAGTTCTAGATAATTCCAGGACTGGAATGCAATTTAAAGAACATTTAGTTCTAAAGTGACCAACTCATCCTGATCTGCTTGGGACCTGCCTGGTTTTAGTGTTGAAAGTCCTCCATTCTGGGAGACTTCTGGTCCTGTGCAAATCGGGATGGGTGATAACCCTCTGAGTTCACAGGTTGTCGGCCTGGGTTCAGTGAATGGACTGCAGGCTGTTTAAGGACTTGTCCAAGATCAACCGCCAAAGTGTGTGCATATTTGTGTGTTTTTCAGAAGGGCTAGCTTTTTTCAGATTTTCAGTCCATTACCCTAAAAGGTTAAGAATCTTGGCTTTAGAAATTTAGAGGACAAGCAGAAAACGCTAAACCAGACCTAGAACTTACACATCATTCATGGAAATTGTATTATTCTAAATAGAGAATGTTTATTTCTGAGGCAGCTAGGTGAGTATATTGATTCGTGTATCCTGCATTCCCTGATCATCACAGGTAGGCCCCGATCCCTGCAATAAATAGTAACAAACTAGTATGAATTGAAATAACCAGAACTTTTTTTCTGACTTGCCATAATAAATCAAAATTGTTTGAAACTGACAGGATTTCCTTTGGTCTCTGCAGAAAAGACTCCAAGGCAGTTCTTCTCCGCAACATCACACTCCTGCCCCTGGCCTGGAGGATCACCAGCCTGGAGCACCTGGGCGAAGACTTCACTGTGTCCACCATGCAGGGGATCATAGCCGCCAAGTCTGAGTATAGCCTTCAGGTGCAGTTCCAGCCCTCCAAACCTGTCAATGTCAAGAAGGCAATCCGGTTGGAGGTGAGGCTTCATATGTCTTCAGACCTGGTCACCCAGATGTGTGCACATTGGGTTCACTGACACCCACACTACCAACTCACTGACACACCAAGGCAACTCTCCATGTTACACGTTCCCTTCTAACCTATGTTTGACAACCCACAACGCCCTGCTCTGCTTCTCTTCCCAGGTTATATTCCTTCAACATCTACACGAGGAAATGCCTTGGTTTTTGGTCACTCTGAAAAGCACTCTGGTGAACTTTATTTGATTTCTGTATCTCTTAAATTGTCCTTATTTTCCCCAATTACAAAATTTAATCCCCCCTCCTTCCCCTGCCATCCAGTAGAGTAGCAAAGGAAAGAGGATGCTCTGGGCACTTAGTCTCTATCAATAGAGAAGAACTATATAAATTCTGGATCTGACAACCCAAGTTCTTTGTTTTACCTTCCCCTCCTGCTGCCAGCCCTTCTTGTCATCTCTGGCAGAGGCTGAGCATCACAAGAAAGAAGGTAAACTCAAGCAATCCAATTTGTTTCATGAAATATTGTCAGAATGCTTGATGAAAGGAAAGATGGAAACTCTGAATTAAAACTTGAGTTTGGTGACAGCTACAGATGTCCCCCCAGCCCCTTAATAAGACACCAGCCGTGGGGAGTTGGCCACTTAGCTTTCCAGCTTGGGGCTTCAGCAGAGAGGCAAGTGGTCTCCAGGCAGATACAAAGAGCCATACCCACTGCCCAGTGGCTCTTCCCCTTGAAACACAGACCCTTTACTGCCCCATCGTCAGTCTCAGGAGTCAGCAATCAGATCCAGCTAAAGACTGACAGCAGTTCAGATGATCCTCAGGACAGTGAGGGAGGTGCCACCATCAGAGATGACCACAGAGGGGACAGCAATCAGGAGAGGTACCACCATCAGGGACAACAGAGGGGACAGAAGTCAGCTGGAGGCTAGGAGTCTTGGTTTTAGTTATTTTTTCAACTTTTCCAGCTTTAATAGTAGTGATTTTTTAAATCTGAAATTTCCAAAAGAGAGACATTAAGCACTCATTTAATATGAAAAATCTGACACTTTTATCATAAGTTGAATCAGAAATAAAGAACAAAGCAGTTCAGATTTATAAAATGAATTAAAGCAATTTAGAATATAAAAAGATTTTCATTTCAACTGTCAGAAAAATGCTCTTCAGGTTTATTTGACTTAAAAGTTCAAAGAAGACTTTCCTACTGTGTGTACTCACAACCCAAACTTCAGTAAGGTGATGCCAGTGTTACAGATTATTGAAACCCAGTGAATAGACAAGATGGAAAATGTAGTCCCTCTTCCTCAACCTTTTATTGATTGCCCACCCAGCTTACTCCCTGGAAGGAAAGTTATGACCAACCTAGATAGCATATTGAAAAGCAGAGACATTACTTTGCCAACAAAGGTCCATCTAGTCAAGGCTATAGTTTTTCCAGTGGTCATATTGGATGTGAGAGTTGGACTGTGAAGAAAGCTCAGCACTGAAGAATTGATGCTTTTGAACTGTGGTGTTGGAGAAGACTCTTGAGAGTCCCTTGGACTGCAAGGAGATATAACCAGTCCATTCTGAAGGAGATCAGCCCTGGGTGTTCTTTGGAAGGACTGATGCTAAAGCTGAAACTCCAGTACTCTGGCCACCTCATGCAAAGAGTTGACTCATTGGAAAAGACCCTGATGCTGGGAGGGATTGGGGGCAGGAGGAAAAGGGGACGACAGAGGATGAGATGGCTGGAGGGCATCACCGACTCGATGGACGTGAGTTTGCGTGAACTCCGGGAGTTGGTGATGGACAGGGAGGCCTGGCGTGCTGCGATTCATGGGGTCTCAAAGAATCGGACACGACTGAGGGACTGAACTGAACTGAACTGAATACCAGCCCTCCCCCAAAGAATGTTACAAAGAACACTCAGCCTGCACAAATGCTCAGTAAACAAAAACTAAATACATTGCAAAAATGTTTCTTACCATAGCCCCTTCTAAATGATCCCCTCCTACAGGTTCTTTAGTTTCAGACTCCCAAGAACCCTGTGGGTCTTGCCCTCACTAAAGAATATCTCTTACCCTGACAGGTTTTGGACGCAGACAACCTCATTGGTGTCGTTCAGATTGAAAACATCCTGATCTTTGCCGAGTCCTATGACGTTGCCTTAGACATCACCTTCCCCAAAGGTCTGTTGACCCCGCCAAAGAAAGAGTGTTTAGAGGTCACATCTTTTAGGGCAGTGTGTTTCCTGTGTAGAGAAAGACCAGTGATTATTGGAGAGAAAGGCGGAATTGAGGTAAATAGTGAGCAGGCAAATTCAAATGATGTTAGCAGTGTTACTACAAATATTAATCTCTCCAACTGGAGACAATAATGGGTGGTCAAAATTTTAAATTTGACGAGTTCTTTTCTGAGCAGTCATCTGAGAGTAAGTTCTTATCTGCCTGCTTATGTTGCTTTTCTGTCACCACCCTAACAAATTACCATGAACTTTGTGGCTTAAAACAATACAGATCCATTATCTTACAGTTCTGTAGGTCAGCAGTCCAAAATGGCTCTCCCTTGGCTAAAACCAGAGTGTTGCAGGGCTACTGTCCCTTCTGGAGCCTTTGGGAGAGAACCCATTTCCTTGCTTTTTCCACCTGTGGGAGGCACAGACATCCCTCAGCTCACAGTCCCCTTCCTCACTCTTCAAAGCCAGCAATGTGGGGTCCAGTCCTTCTCACACTGCTCTCTCTCTGGTTCTCCCACTTCCGTCTCTCTCTTCTGCCTTTATGAACCATTGTGATTACTTGGGGTCCCCCCAGAGACTCCAGGAAATTCTCCCTTTTTTTAAAGATAGATGATTGCCAATCTTGACTCCATCTAATACCTTAATCCCCCTTTGTCACATAAACTGGCATATTTACAGGTTCTGGGTGTTAGGACATGGGCATCTTTGATGGGGGAGGTGCCAGGCCTTATTCTGCCTACCCCACTGCCCCAACGCCCAGGTTAGGGCCCTCCTTTCTCTGATAGGTCTCCTACTCAGCACTACTCATAGAATGTAAGAGCTACATGTTTGCCTTGATGTCATTGGTCTTACGTACAGCGTTATTCGTAATAATGGAAGATTAGGAATACCCTAAGTGTCTATCTGTAATGGAATATTATTATTGTAGGAATAATATAGTAAATTATGAAATAGCCATATCATAGTATATTGTGCAGCCGTTAATACCACATGGGGATATTTTAGTTACATGGGAAAATAATTATGATGTAATACAAAGTATAACAACATGAATTTATGCATTATGTCCCAACTCTGTACATTATACACGTGATTCGAAAGATGTTTTTTTAAACCCTGGGAGTTTTAGCTAATGAGAGACATGAAAGGAAGACCAGCTATCCTAGGGTGGAAACTAGAGGGAGCCACCCAGCTGAACCGAGTACAGGAGAAGTGTCTGTTGTTTGTTTGCTAAAACTCAATTCCAAGAAGTTTTTCTAAGCTACAATGTTTTTAAAAAAGAGATTCTCTGAAATTGTCCCCATGGGTTTTCCATGTGAACGTCAATAGGAAGTTCCCTTGCTTCTCGCTCCCATGCTCACTCATCCCTTCCCACCCTGGCCCCTGTCTTCTTCAGGAGCTGAAGGAGGCCTTGATTTTGGGATTGTGAAGGTCATGGACGAGGTGAAGCAGCCCCTGCAGCTGAAGAACCGTGGGAAATATGAGATCATGTTCAGGTAACCTAAAAATTATCGAGCATATGGTCGTCCGCATCCTCTCATGGCGAGAGGAGTGTTGCCTGAGAGAGTTTTTTTAAAAAGTCGATCAAGGAAATTCTAAGAACCATCTCTGCTGTTAGCCTCTCTTAGCTTCAGATGAATAGAGTCCCAGCTGCTCTGCAGGTTGAGCCCCAGGAGCCTGGGGGTGGGGAAGAGCCTGGCAGGGAGCTTGGAGGAGGAGATACTGGGGTAAGGGGAGGTCTTAGGGGTTGAGAGAGAGACTGGAGATGGGGCCCCTGCCCTCAAGCCATCTCCTACCCGCCTTCTAGCTCCTCTCTGTTTCATAAGCTGATGGTCTATGTAAGATTTCACGTTAAGAAGGGATTGTCTATTTTTCTTTCTTAATGTTAAGAACTATTATATTATGGATTCCAAATGACAGCCTGGTGGAAGATAGCTCCAGCTTGTGCTCATCTTTAGATTAAAAATAAAACCCCTAAATAAGGAAGGCTCCTCAAGGAGGAAGAGGTGGCTCTGGGGCAGGGAGGGACGAGGTCCTCAGGCAGCGCCAGCACCCGCAGCTGGTCGATGTTATGGAAGGTCGTCCTTCTCCCAGAAGAATTTGAAGTTGATAAAGGGATTTCCCCCGCCACACAGACTTAATAGGAACTCCGTATATTCATGAGTGTTTCATTTCAGTTCAAAGAATGCTGAAACTAGAGAGGTCCCACTGTTTCTTAGAACTAGAAAATGAAATAAGTTAATATAAATAAATGCTAAACAAACCTAGAAGAAAGCCACAGTCACTTTGGAATTAGCGCTAAATGGAATCTTGCCCGTTGTGAGTTTTGTTTTATAGATTGTGATAGGTGTCACCCCTGCTCTTTTAGGCTGCGTGGAACAGTCTCCCTCAAGTTGGAGCAGGTGATCAGGGCTCACTGAAAGGATGTGCAGGGAGGTGAGGCAACTCAGGCAGCATGCACGCTGCAGTGAAGGGCCAGATCTCCTGGAGTGAGCATGAGGATGACACGCGGGTCCCTATGGCAACTCCACGCGTGTCGCCTCAGCTTAGGTTTCTTGCTCCAGCTCTAGTCCCCAGGCTTTTCTCTGCGGCCTCTCATCTCACCTGCATTGGGCCAGGCCTGCGCTTCTGAATACCTCGGTTACATGATTTCTGCCCCTGCCTTTCTGTCCTTCCTTAGATCCCCCAGGTTCTGCATCACTGTTCCCTCTATGTCTACTGCATCCAGTCTCAGAGCAAGGAGGGAGACAGAGAGAGAGAGGGAGACAGAGAAGCAGGGAGAGGGAGAAATGAATTGATTTGGTCCTTATCCAATATCACATGTTCCTCTCCTTCAAGGACATCTCTTAACCACAGGCTGGAGATGGCTATCTTTGCCTCAAGCCTCAGTGCCTGGCCTGGTCAATCCTGGCTAAGGAGTAGTCATGGAATAGAGCACAGTGAACACTGCTAGGCATAGTGGTTAAACAGGGCTGGGGACGTGGCAGGCACTTAACCAGTCTAGAGTCTCATCTCTGGTGTCTTGAGCTCCCTAGATAAAGACTAGAACTGACTTTTTCTTCTTGTCACTCAGCTTTTCTGTGGACTCCTTAGGGATTTCTGCAGCCAATATAAGTTCCATGATCACAGTCCAACCCAAGAAGGGCTCCCTGACCATGACAGAAAAGCCCACAAATGTCCAGGTGCTCTTCCATGCAAAAAAGGAAGTGAAAATCGAGAACCAGCCAGTTCTGCGCTGTCAGGTAAGGGAGCTTAAAGGGATGACTCGCACGGTGGCAGGTGCCAAAATGAAGCTTATGTAGTCTAACCCATGCCCTGAGGGGGAAAGGGAAGGCTGACTTGGTAGCCACCGGAAAGGATTCACCAGGGCTTGGGGATTCACAGGCACAGATAGGTCAGGTGGGAGATGTTCAGAGTCATCAGAAATTGAAGCTCCAGAGAAGAAATGTGGCCCCCGGTCTTTGGAAGAGACTGGACCAGAGACAGGGAGGCTGAGTTCAGTCATCAAGTACAAAAGAGAAGGCAGAAGGGAGAATGGGAGGCAGGGTTGGTGCATGCTGACCCATAGCTGGTGCACAGTAAGTTTCACCTTAGCATTTGCTCGTATTATTGATGCAATTATATAAAGAGAATAAAGAATGTGGCTTCGTGTCAATGAAGAAAATAAGGAATGGAGCAGACAGCCATAGAAACTATGCTGGCAACTGTTATTCTGGTAGCTGGCATCTTCCCAATCTGTCTTCCCTTTCTAGATTATTGAGCCTAATATCTCAGAAGGAGGTGAAATGATTGCCAGCATCCCGATTAAGTTTTCTGTGACTGCGGTGTTCTCCAAATACAGCATCAGCCCCTCCTCCATCATCAACTTCGGGGCTTTGATCTACGGCACTCGTAAAAGCGCCTTCTTCACCATAGAAAATCAAGGCATGATCGATTTCAAGTATGCCCTGTATAGGCTGACAGGGGAGAGCCCCATTCATCAGAAGAAAGTGTAAGACAAGTATTTACTTAACTCAAAACATCCCCTGGTTAATTGGTGCTTTTTATTCTCCCATGAGCTTTCATATATTTTATCTAAACTCATCCACCCAATCCCCCTTCGTGGGTGAGGTTACTAAGGTTTAGAACTGGCACATCCAAGATTATAAAAAAAATCGCCAATGATTCTCAGTTCTGAACCCGCATCTCTGACTCCAAATTTCACATGCTTTTCAACTGCTGTCCAATATGCGATACATTTTAATTGAATAAATGTCAAGTCTTTTGTGTGGGATTGTGTCTGTTGCCTCGGTGCTCCGAGTATGCGACGTTGCTTACCAGTAAGTCGCTTCCTGTCTGTCATTCTGTAGAAATCAAGGGATGATTATAACAGCAAGCTAAATCAAAAGAAATCATAATGTTTCATGATGAGGGGGTGGCAAAGAGTACCCTGGAAATTTGGGCTAGAGAAGGCCTGGTGAGGCCTCCACCTTCCTGGGGCTATCTTTACCTTGTCCCCATGAAGACACTTAATCACTATAACTAACTTAATAATTGTTCCAACAAAGAACTGTAATTTTCACAAAGTGATTGTCAGTCAACTAACCAAAACAGTTCATGTTTTTGAGTGCTTTTGGCTTTGATCTGATTGTCATATTCTTCTTTTTTTTTTTTTTTTTGACAAATTAGGGACTATTTTTACCAATTCCCAGGCACTTTTTCTTGACTTTCTAATGAACTGACTTTCTCAATAGTCATTTAAGACTGACTTTCTAATTAATTGTTTTAAATCAGACACACAGCTTTACATTGTTTGTAATCATTTCATATTTTGGTGGGTCTCCTCTTCCATTTTGGCAAACATTTACAATTATTATTTACTTACAGTAGTTTTAATGTCCTAATGAATCATATTTAATATGCATAATTTCTGCATACTTTTCTCACACTTGTTAAATGAGTTTGGCTGTTAATAAATAAGCTGACCATACTCCCTAATGCCCTCTGGGCAAGGAAAGGCCCTTTCCTCCATTCCAAGAAGAAGGGACCTTGCAAGCAAGCAGGTAGGTGGTATTTCATGATCACCCCACCCTGAGGGTGTATTCCCACTTCTTTAATCAGAGCCACCCATATTAGACATGCAAGATCCCGGGAAAGCGAGAGCTTCTACAAGACTGGACCTTCCAAAACAACCAAGTTCTCTGACTCTGTTCAGAAAGACATGAACGTCACAAGCCAGGTGAGCACCCTTTTCTTTGTTGAACAGAAACCCTGTAAGGCTTCCTGCAAACTAGTTCTTCCAACAGTAACTCCCTAGGATACCAGGATTTGAATTTTGAATGTTCCTACTGTGGCAGGAACATTAACTAGTTATAATGAAACTATCACTTTTATATTAAAGAATTATGGCTTAATTTGGATATCCTCTTTTGTTTTAAAACCTTCATTGGTTCCTCATTGCTTTACAATTAGTGTCTACTCTTCGTAAGTATTTTAATCAAGAATCTTCTGTTTGACTTCCCTGGTGGTACAGTGGGTAAGAATCCCCCTGCCAATGCAGGGGACAAGGGTCTGAAGATTCCACAGGAAGATTCCACATGCCGCAGAGCACTTAGGCCTGTGCACCACAACCACTGAGCTTGTGCACTACAACTGCCAAACACCACGCACCCAGAGCCTGGACTCTGTAACTGAAGCCACTGCAACGAGAAAGCCGCACGCTGCAACCAAGAGCAGCCCCTGCTCACTGCACCTTGCGAAAGCTCACACAAAGCAATGAAGACACAGCACAGCCAGAGATGATCATTTGTTGATACAAAACAAAAGCCCGTTCAGATGGGCTTAAATAAAAGGAGATTTGAAGACTTTTCCTTCTGGTAATATGAAGATGATTTTTCCCCTATTCTTGCAAATAAGTACAACTGAAAGCCATGAACGTTATGTATAAAACAAATACAGAAGACTGAGAGACAGAGAGAAAAAAACATCACACCAGCTAAGGTTCCTGGGACCCAACAGATATCACAGTGATGAGTTCCCTGAGATTTCTTTTTACTTCATACTTCTCAGATTTGGTACTGAGGGAGCCAGCAATCCAGAAACATCAACAAGCACAGGCCAAAAGCCTATTCTCACTAGCCAAAGAACCAGGAAAAGGGTAGTCCAGCAAGACAGGAATGTTCAAATAAGAGCTGTAATGTCATACTCAAACATGACAGAGAAATCTGGTCCTATACCACATATTTCAAGAAAAGACCCACAGGGAACCTAGACTTCCCACTCAGTTCAGGCCGTAATGAGGTCAAAGTGATGTCCAAGAACACTCAGCAGAGAGCCAGGCACTCATTACCCACCACCACCTCTGCCATTGTCAACAGCGACACCAATTGGGAAGCCTTGGCTCCCACTCCAACCGTGTGGAAATGAGCTGCCCTTCCCCTCCCCCCAGTGGACCTCCTACTTTGTGGAATCAGCAGAACAGTAATGAGACAATATTACCCTTCCCCACTCCCTGCCCTGAGGGTGATACTGGTCTAAGACTAGTGGGGAACTGGAACTCCCACCCTTGCCTGGCAGCAGTAAGAAGTCCAGTGTGGAATCTGGACTCCTGTCCCCACCCAAGAGGTGTCAGAGAAAGCCAGCCCAAAGAGAAGTTTAGTAGAATCCAGAGTCTCATAATATAATATCCAAAGTGTCCAGGTTTCCACTGAAAATCACTCAGCATATCAAGAACCTGGAAGATCTCAAACTAAGTGAAAATAGATAAGCAATAGATGCCAACACTGAGATGAGCAAAATGTTAGTCATATGACAAAGATGGTAAAGCAACCAACAGAAAAATGCTTCAAAACACAATTACAATAGGGCAAAAAAGGAAGAACGGTCCTAAGACCCAGAGGAGCGCGTGATAACATCCCATTCTTTGAGCAGATTCTGTGCCCGTTGCTTTGTTAACTGCTTCTTACATATTCTTTCATTGAAGGCTCCGGTGGTCTCAGGGTAAAGGCTTTAGCTCCATTTTCTGGATAAAGCTAAGACTCAGAGAAGTCACTTGACCAAGGTCTAACAGTTAATACACAGGAGGGTTTGAAGGCTGTGATTCAAACCCAGGGCTATCTGACACAAAGGTCAATACTCTTAAGCCCTGCCCCTCTGCTGGGAGCTTCCCATCTGGGTAAGTGTTGTACTATGTGAAATGTGTCTATTTCCTTAACCCCCCCCCCCGCCCCCTACCCATGATTGTTCAGAAGGCATATGTATAAAAAGAAGCGCTGAGAGAGCCTGTTCCTGAAGGACTGCCCCCTCCAGGCCCTCCCTGCCTCCAGAAGCACAGCTGGAGCCCAGAGAGAACTTGTGGGGAGGGCCTCCCACCCCTGCCACCCAGTCCTTCTTGACACCATCTCATGACTCTAGTGGAAGGGCTCAGACCTTGCCGCTTACTCTACCTCCGCCCCTCCTGCAGGCTCGCTTCACCCACGGGATGTTCACCGTGTACCCTGGGTTTGGTACCATCCCTTCCGGAGGGATGCAGGTCATCACTGTTGATTGTGTGGCTGACCCTGTGGGAAGATGTGAAGAGTTCATAGCAATTGATATCTCTGACCGAGATCCAAGAGACCAGCCTGCTGGCATCCCATACAGCCTGTTGGCTGAAGCCTGTCAGCCAGGTACTGAGCGCTCAGATGGGGCAGCATCCCTTAAAAGATCTTCCTCTATAACAGACCCCCCCTCCCCACAGGCACCTAATAGACATCGCTAGGCTCCTTCCTTTGGGACCTTAGAACTTCCTGTGGTGTCTTCAGCCATATTTTCCCTTAAGACTTATAGGGCATGTGCACACCTAGAGGAGGATGTGCAGCTTTAAACCCCAGGTCTTCCTGAGTTTGGTCCGGGATTCTCAGATGGACAGTGTTATCTGGGAATCGTGGTGTGATGGGGTGTGGCACAGGGTGACCCAGGAATACTGAATTCTGCTCATCTGAGACCTTTCTGGGTTCGAGTGGCCAGGCCACTCCCTGTGCAAATGTGCACAGAGAACAATGGTCAGTGACAGAGCAAGTCTGGAGCACAGAGACTGCTCCTCTTGCTCTGGTTCCAGGTCCCCAGCAAACTCGCACCAAAGTGAGCTGAATGCCTCCTTCTTTCCTCAGCTCACCCTAGATCTCCTCCTCCTTTCTATTGGAAGGAGAAGGTGGTTGGAGTCTGGAGACCAGCAAAAGCAGTCCAAAAAGGAAGAGAAGATAGAATTTGTCCCACCCCTCACACTCCCTTGTGTGAATCCCCCTGTCTCTCCCCTGTGATTGTTCTTTGTCAGAGTCTAAATCTCCAAGTTAGGGATTACAGAGAGTAGAAACCAGCCACTTGGGCTCCATCTCACAGTCTTCCCTCCACTCCCCAGCCTTTGTGACTGACAACAACAGCTTGATATTTGAGGAGCACCAGCTCTGTAGCAGCGCCAGCCTGAACAGCATCCTGCAGACCATAGAGAGCGGGGGCTTGTACGTGGAGGATGAGAACAAGTTCATCTTCTGCAACGTCCTGGTGGGCCATCAGGCCAAGGCTCGGTTCAAGATCTGCAATGTGGGAAAGATCGCCTGTGACGTGAACCTCGTGGTTAAGCCCATCTCCAGCAAGGCAGGTAGCCCCAGTCCACTTGACAGGACTGATACACTGTGGCCCTGGTCCACCGTGGTTGGCGTAAAGCCAGGGCGGGAACTCTTGGAAACCCCTGCTGTGGAGCCTGCATCTCTAGTGGGAATTTTCTGGCTCCCAGCCTCCCTGGAAGTTATGTGAGGGGACATACGTTTGTCCCAGTGGATGTTTCTCTGGGTACCTTGTGATAAACGGGGTCACATGACAAAGCGGCACACTCCTGCATCAGACACTCGCCGTGTCCACAGGACAGAGCACGTGGGGAGAGCCGGATGTAGTGCCAGCTCTGGCAGGCTGCTCAGGGGGCACACTGGGCTCGCAAAAGAGGTTTGGGAGATGTCACTCTATAAAGCGTAAGATTTATTGAGCTCCTGCTGTATTCTGAGCACTGCGATGCTGTTCATTTATCTCATTTCACCCTCAGAAGCTTGTATTATCAGATTTTCTCCCTATTTTATAGTTAGGAAAATTGAGACTCAAAAATGCTGCATTCTTCCCCTAGGTCCCAGAGCCTAGGGATATATAGCTTGGTTTAAAACCAAGCTTCGTCCACTTAGTAGCGGAAGTGAGAATCGCTCGGTCATGTCTGACCCTTTGTGACCCCCCGGACTGTAGCCCACCAAGCTCCTCTGTCCATGGGATTCTCCAGGCAAGAATACTGGAGTGGGTTGCCATGCCCTTCTTCAGGGGATTTTCCTGAGCCAGGCATTGAACCCAGGTCTGCTGCATTGCAGGCAAATTCTTTACCATCTGAGTCAATACCAGGTAGAAAATAAGTGCCTATCTTGGGCTCTGCCAGACCAAAACTGCCTTCCCTCTCTGGGTTGGACCACACTGAGACACTGTTTCCTTGCCGTGGAACAGAAAATTCAGGAGACCAAGAGAAAGGACTGAGTCAGTGGGTTTCACTCCCTGTTAATTTCCAATCAGTGTGCTGCAAACACTGCCTAGTGTCTCTCAGCCACATCAGTTCTCTAGCCAAAGGTAGAGTCTTGACCCAGGTAGTCCTTGTGCCCCAGAGTCACATGAGAGTAAGTTCTTACAGCTGACAGTGGTGGGGAGGTGACCTAGAGGATGGGCCTAGCCTAGAGCTGACAGTATGCATTCTTGGGCAACCGTCACTACAGAGGGCCAGGGGTTGAGAGACTATCATCACTTTCTGGCCTTCTTGGGACAGGAAAGGGCAGCTTTCTCCATGTTCCATTACTAAAAACGTAAGAAATGAGTGAGCCTGACTTCTAAACAAAGATAGGTTTTTACCAGGGATTTGTGGACATTATATTGTTGTCCTCCTCTGTTTTTTTCTTTTTTTACATGAAGCAAAATTTTAATTTCTGGCTCTTACAAGACCTTTTAGAGTATCTCAAAAATAAAGGGATGGAACCAGTCTTATCATTCCAGTCTACCCAATATAACTAATCAGTTACCCAGGCACCAGTTCCTCTGTATTTCTTCCACCCCTTTGGGAAAATGGACTACAGAGAAGCCTAGCTCCTCTTGAGCAGTTCCATTCATTCCATGAATCAGTAGGCACTGATGTGCTTCACCTTCTAGCCCAGGCTTCAGAAGTTGCACCGTATTAACCTTTGGTGATGGGTGCATCCCTAGCTGAATCTGCCCTCACATGGCCTCAGGGGCCCAGTGACCGAGGCACACACTTTTTTAGACAAATGCATGCTGTCGTCCTTCCTTAATTTGCAGATTATCCTTTGGAACGGGCGAAGAAATTATACTCTCAGCTTAAGAGCAAGAAGGAATAGTCAGTCTTGAATCCCACCTTCCTCCCATGAGAATAAAAAGTTCTTTTGAGGTCATGCCCGCAGTCTTCCCCAAACATTGCTCCCAAACAGGAGCAGATAAAGTGCTGCAGGAGGTGGTTCTAACTAGCACTGTTAAAACTGCAAAGAGCAGAAACCCACTCAGAATGACCCCACCACAAAAAGGTTTGCTTCAGTGAATCCGAGACCTCACGTGCAGGATGGAACACAGCCTGTAGCCAGAGGCCTGAAAGACTGACTGAAATTGTCACCTGAAATCAAACTTTCAGATCATCTGCCAAAGGCCACATGTCTCTCACACATGGTATCTCCATTGCTCCTTTCTCTCGTCCGGCTTCTAGCCCAAGCTTCACATCAGTAACCACCAGGAGTCTCTGGCATTTTAAATTTATTTGTGTGTGTGTGCATGTGTGTGTGAAAGAGAGAGAAAAGTGGGGATGGGGTGGGTTGGATTTGCTATCCAAGATACAGTTTAGTTCATCTAATTGCAGAGACCACAAGTCTGGCCAAGTCCAGCCAATTAATGCTTAGGGTTGGGTCCCCGAGAACCCAGGCCACATCTTCCAGGAGCAGGATTGTCCAAGTAGTGGGACATGCCTGCACAGAGCTTAGAGGAGGGAAGTCACAGCAGGGCCAGTAGAGATGAGCAGCAAGCCCTGTGCAACCATCAAGTGGCATACACACCAGTCCCTGCTCCCCTTCCCCTTTCCAGGTCTTTGCCCGCATCACCGACATCTTTGAAGTGGAACCCAACAAGATGTGTGTTGCTAGCCGCTCACATGCCTTTGCCACAGTGTCCTTCACCCCACAGACCATGCAGACCTACCAGTGCATCTTTGAGGCCACCTTGGATGGCTTGCCCAGGTACAGCTACCCAGCTCCCCTCCTCCAGCAGGGCTGTAGGCCATGCTGTCTGTGGCATGTCCTTCCTGCCTTGCTAGGCTGACAGGCCTCTATCTTCCCATTCCCTGCAGCAACCTGGCCAAGAACCGAAGCCTTGTGTTTGATATCGTTGGAGAGGGGAACCTACCTCGGGTGACCATCATGCGGCCAGTTCTCTACAACCAGTATGGAAACCTCTTACTTCTCTTTAAGAGGCTTCTGCTTGGTCGTTCAGAGACACTGCCTCTTATCCTCAAGAACAGCGGTGCCATCCCCGCCAAGGTACTGCTGGAGGGTGAGCATGGGGTGAAAAGGGAGAGTCTTCAGAAGCGAGACTTTTGATGTTGAGGTCTCTGCCATCCCTAACTTGTGAGGACTTCTTTCACGTTCCTCATACAGGAACATGGGTAAGACGTGGGTGTGCAGAGGGAGCCAGGGTTGGTCTGATTACTGGGACGCCGATGCATGGCACACTGGAAATGACAGTGCAAGGCGGTGAGCAGCAATATACACCAAGCTGAATGAATAGGATTATGGGTGTTCTGAGTGTCTTTGTTTTTTCACTTTTTTTTTTTTTTTCCTGTAATGAACACTGCGTTTGCAATAAAGAAAAAAAAATGAAAGAAACTTCATCAGGGGTGAGAGATATAACATCTGAAGGGACTTTGGGTTCAGCACTTATGTTTTTATTATACAAAAAAGGTGATAAATCGTGTAAGTATTATTCAAAGAACTGTAGGACTTTTGAAAATGACCTACTCCTATCTAGAAGACACTGGTTTTTAGGAACTCACATTCATGCAAGTCCTCATAAAGTGATGAATATTCATTTCCATTTTATTTTTGTTGTTGCATTAGTTGCTTAGCTGTGTCCAACTCTTTGAGACCCCCATGGACTGCGGCCCACCAGGCTCCACTGTCCATGGAATTCTCCAGGCAAGAATACTGGCCTTTCCCTCCTCCAGGGGATCTTCCCAACCCAGGGAGTGTACCTGGGTCTCCTGTATCACAGGCAGATTCTTTATCATCTGAGCCACCAGGAAAGCTGTCATTCCCACTTTATTAGTCTGCTGTATATTTTACAACTGGTTTGTCAGTAACAGAGGGCTTGGCAGCCCCATTTTAACACTACATAGCTGGGTGTTCCAGAAAGTCTCCATACTCTCTGGACCTCTGCTTCCTTATTTGAATAGCAGGAGCTGAGCTAAAATTTTTATTTCTCCTTTCCAGGAATAATATTTATTCTCTCTCTCTTAATAAGAAACTCACAAAAGTGAGCCCTAGGCACAATGATCTGGGGTTAAGAGGGGTACTTCCCCAACAGCACAGCGTCTCTCACTCAGTTCAGAATGCATGAGCAACCTGTAAGCTTAACACTCTGTCTTGCCTTCCTTCTGCCAGCTGCACGTTGATATACAGGACCAACTAGGAGTCTTCTCCCTGAAAGGGAAGCCCTCTACCTCCTATATCTACATCACAGAGGAAAACAAACCACAAGCAAAAGGTAAGTAGGGTGAGTATAGCTTCTGGAGAGCAATAGGTGCCGGTAGCTGTTTTGTTAGGAATTAACGTGTACTCAGCCCGAGTCAGATGCTCAGCTTTGTCACCAATGGCCTCTCTAGGCAAGACTCCTTCCCACACAAGGGCTGCTTTCCCTTGAGTCCAGGTCTTTACAGATACATATTCCTTTAAATTGACTCTAGATCATGTCTCTCACTTCTCATTGCAGCAAAGAAACCTCACACAGCTTCCCTGGTTGTTCCTCCTGGAGAAATAGCCGAATTTGATGTTGTTTTCCACTCCAAGAAAGTCGGGAGAATGGCAGGCACCCTTCACTTGTCAGTGATCAACAACCAGTACGAGGATACAGTCATCCACATGGTGGGAGAGGGCTATGAGGATGATATCACCTTGGACAACATCCACGGGCTGGTGGCTTCCTCCAGCCAGGAGTCCTCAGATATCTCTGAGGCCAATGAGGAAAGCAGCATAGAAGACTTGGTGGCAGGTGAGAGGAGCAGCAACGAGGTGTTGGCAACTGTTGGCCCTTGGGTCATTTTTATTATTTTATTTTTTAAGATTTTTTTTTGATGTGGACTATTTTTAAAGTCTATATTGAATTTGTTGCAGCATTGCCTCTGTTTTATTTTTTGACCACGAGGTGTGTGGGATCTTAGTTCCCTGACCAGGGATCGAACCCTCAACCCCTACATTGAAAAGCGAAGTCTCAACCACTGTACCACCAAGGAAGTCCCTCTTGGGTCATTTTAAATAAGAATGAAATTTAAGTAACAGGTTGGCTAGCTTCCTGGGAGTTTAGGCTGGCATCTCCTCCTTGTTGGCTAGCTTCCTGGGAGTTCAGGCTGGCGTCTCCTCCTTGTTGCCGTTTGCTCGCTCACGCCTGGCCCAGTCTCCGCACCCTCCCTGTGTTCCCTCAAGGAACACCTGTTGAGCATCCGTGTGCATGTGCTTGGAGTTCCAGAGAGTAATTAATAAGAGAGTCTACCCTATAGGGAGCTTTTTCTTTGAGCTCAAATTCCAATTGAGTTAGTTAATAAGTGAAATTTAAATTCCAGATTAGCTAAGAAGTGAATACGTGTATCTCTGGAGTTTTCCCTGTCTGTATTTTCGAGCTGGCTTGTGTTGGTATTGTCTGTTTCGTCTGTATCATGTGTCCTAGACATTCTCAAGGAAATGGCCAGCTGGCTGAATTAGAGAATGTGTAGGTCTGTGCTTCCCCTAGACTGTTCCCTGCAGCCTCACTATTAGCATGCTGTCAGGACCTACAGCATCGGCATCACCTGGGAGTTCCTAGAAATGGGAGTTTCAGACTCACCCCAGCACCTCAGACCTATTGAATGAGAATTTGCAGTTTAACAAGATCCCTCGGTGATTTGTGTGTGTATCAGACCAGAAGACGTGCTCTCTGTATTCTGCCAGGCACCACTGCTGCATTTGGTTAACTGTATTCACTGGGCCGGAGAAAATGTACTTCATCATTATTATCAAAAAGCATTCGTTAAAACCCTGACTGTGTGGCTGACTGCTGTGAAGTGAGTTATAAACACAGTCTCACAGTTTTTCTAGGAGCTTAATTCCAGTCCCAGAATGTAGCATCAGGCAGTCCCTACAGCATGGGTTAAAATCAGTGCTCCTCATGTAGCTGGTGTTTTCACCTCTGTTTGCAGCTACACGGTGACATCTCTCTTATCAGGGGTCAAGCAGAAGCCAGCCATGAACCCTAGGTCAGAAATCAGATTCCCTTTACTTCTAATGGGCTTCCCTGGTGGCTCAGAGGTTAAAGCGTCTGCCTGCAATGCGAGAGACCCAGGTTCAATCCCTGGGTCGGGAAGATCCCCTGGAGAAGGAAATGGCAACCCGCTCCACTATTCTTGCCTGGGAAATCCCATGGACTCAGGAGCCTGGTGGCCTACAGTCCATGGGGTCGCAAAGAGTCAGACATGACTGAGCGACTTCACTTACTTCTAATAGGGTTACCAGGTTTGGAAAATCAGAATACAGCAGTCCCCATTAAATTTTTAGATATTAAACTTGAATTTTAGGTAAACCATGTATAACTTTGAGTATATTTATGTCCCCAAATTTTGCCTCGGACATTACTTATACTGAAAATTACTCGTCATTTATTTGTAATTCAAATTCAGTGGGGACTCCTGCATTCTGTGTGGCAGTTCCAAACCTTAATAGTACTGTTTCAGCAAACAAACGAAGTTGAGGGGGTGGTTGTGTTTTCCTTTGTACAGATGGAGGTGAGGGCCAGGATGGGTGGGTGGATGGATGGTAAATAGATGCTCCCATAGAAGAGAAAGCGTGCTGCCCAGGGACTCTAGGTGTTTGCCGGATGACTGTCCAAGGAGGGTAGGGTTGCATGAGGGTGAGGTGACCATCCGAGAAGGGTAGGGTTGCATGAGGATGAGGTACAGTGTCTTTCAAGTGCTGGCTCCTCAGGGGAAGCGAGCCTGCAGAGACAAGGGGGGGCTCACTGCCCCCTGCTTCTGTTCCCTAGCTGCTCTGGTGAATCATATCCAGTTCGGGGACTGCCACATTGGAACCAGCTATAATGTGAGCTTCACCATCACTAATCACAGCCAAGCGAATGTGATACGGTTTGAATGGCCGCTTTTGGCTACCGTTTCTTTCTCCCCACAGGTAAGTGAAAGATAGTCCTTGTTTTCCACACTCCCTTAGGCCTACACCAACCCTGACTTGACTGTTGACCCAGCCCGCAGATACGTGGGATGAGGGGGATGTGTCCCTCACTCACACTTAGTGCCAGAAGTGTCCCCTCTGGCCTAAGAAAAGAGAGTGAGGTCAGCCAAGTCGATGGCTAGGCTGACGTTGAGAATTCCATGGAGACCTCCGTGGATGAAGACAGGCCCCAGTCTTCCCATCCCTGAGTATAGACCGTGTCCCCCTCGGTGTGTATTCTTTTGAGTGTTCATCCTGCAAAAGTGGTTCATCAAAAGCTAAAATGGGGGTGGTGGGTTTTGTGGACAACAGAGATTTAGAAAATATTACAAGTTACATCTTTCTCCCAAAGATTCTCAGTCTCCTTCAGCATATTAAAACATAGTCAACTGTGTTTTACCTGGGATTTCTTCTTTTAGCATCTCACAGCACGCATGTTATGGATTGCTGAGCAAATCTTGACACTGAATAAAGCTGAGGACAACATGGCAGCAGCACCTCAGCGCTGGCCAGCACTTGCTCTTTTTTTTTTTTTTGGCCTTGCTGCAGAGCTTATGGGATCTTAGTTCCACAACCAGGGATCAAACCCGCACCCTCAGCAGTGAGCGTGTGGCGTCCTAAGCACTGGACCGCCAGGGAGTTCCCCAGCACTTGCTTTCCACAGAGAGTCCACTTCTGAGTTCCCAGGACTATGGATGTGTCCACGACCTCCTGCTTTGTTTCCCCCACCAAGTCTATTTAAGCACAGCAGTCTAGGAGGGTGGAGGAGGGTTGGGGACCCACTTTATCACTTTAAATATTAGTGCGCTATCAGGAAGAAGTGCTTTGCTTCCTGGGAAGATGTAAAGTGGTAGTCAAAGTAGGCAGAATTAGCTTCCCATGATCCATTCTCACGACCCACCCACCCACACACACACACACACACACACACACACACACCCTGGTGTACACCTGCACACACACACACACACACACACACACACGAGTCATGGCCTTGGGAAGGATTAAGCTTTCTCCTCCCTTCACTTCCCAGAGGAGAAAGAGTTTTTAATTTATTGGAAACATGAGAAAACTACATATATAGGATTGTATATAGTATACATTTGGATATATGTATGTGAATTTATGTGTGCTAAAGCGCAAATGATTTTATTCTACAGACCAAATTGGATTTCCTATATATCTGGACTACTTTAGGAAATTGCAACCTTTTTGGTGTCAGCCCTCCTTTATATGCTTAAACATTATTGAAGACCCTCAAAGAGCTTTTGTTTACATGGATTACGTCTATCATATTAGAAGTTACAACAGAAAATCTTTAAAAATACGTATTTATTCACTTAAAATATAACAAGCCTATTACATGTTAATATGATGCCATATTTTTTGAAAATGGCTTTATTTTCAAAACATTATGTGAGAAGAGTGACATTGTTTTACATTTTTACAAGACCCTTTAGTATCTGGCCTAGTAGAAGATAGCTGGATTCTTATATTGGCTTCTGCATGCTGTCTGATGCAATATCATAGTTCATATAATCTGTAGGAAGAGAATAGAGTGTATACTCATGTCTCTGAGTATACAGTGGAGAGTATTCCTTTGTATACTCATGAGAAAATGAGAATGAAAAAGTCAAATGTCATCTTAGTATTATGATGAAAATAGTGTTGACCTTGTTGACTCCTGAAAAGGACCCAGGGCCCCCAGGGGTCACTAGATCACACTTGACAACTGCTAAGGTACTGTGTACCTCTGTCCATAATTTGTGTGGATCATATGATTAAGAAGTACAGATGGTTAAGAGCATGGTATCTGGAACCATCCTACCTGGGTCTGAATCCAGATATTCTAGTATTAATGGTATGACCTTGAGCAACTTACCAGTTTCCTTGCCTATAAAATCGGAGTTATAGCTGCACATCTATAGGGTTGTCATGGGGGTTCGTAGAATTTTGTTAAGGTTTAGAATAGTATCTGAAGCATGTAGCAGTTTGATAATATTAGTTCCTCATGTTTTCTTTTTATTTCTCATAGTATTGCATTGTGTGAGTGTTGGTTTTTTATTGGAGTATAATTGCTTTGCAGTGTTGTATTAGTTACTGCTATACAATGAAGTGACTCAGCTATATGTATACTTACATCCCCTCCCTCTTGAGTTTCCCTCCCCTCTACCATCCCACCCCTCTTAAGTCCTCACAGAGCACTGGGCTGAGCTCTCTGTGCTATATAGCTAGCTGCTCTTGCTTTTATGATTCTATTTCTAAGAACCTCATGTACATATTTACGATGATCTACATATATGTTCTTGAATGATGCATTTTTGCCGGGACTTCGGTTCTGCCCCTAGAATGGCACCATCAGGCATGAAGAGTTCTCAAGACTGAATTCCCCCAAACACTAATACAAGGCTCTTCCACAGATGGGCCACCTCCACCCTGGCTGTGCCAAGGACGTAGTGGTGACCATGAAGTCAGACGTGCCCATCAACCTGAAGAAGATGGGGGTCAAGTGCAAGGTCTCCAAGATCATGTTTCCGCTCCCTGCAGACCAAGTACCTGACTGGGATGACCGCATGCGGACGGTCAAGTGGGTGGACGTGCCCAGAAACACTCCCGGGACTTTCACTACAAAGCGAAAAGTGAGTAGGGGCACCAAGCCCCTCGTCTGACCAGGCCTGCCACGCTTAGATGCCTACTGCTGTCATCTTCAGCGTCTCATCATTTCCTTCTTTCATGGAAAAAAGAAACAGTCCCCAATCACCTGACCTGGGTTTCCAAAGCGGCAAACTGAACTTCCAAGCATGCCTCCTGCCATCCTCACCACACATACCACACAAACCACTAGCTTCACTGGCAGAGCTTTTGTGTACGTCTCAGTATATAGTTTCTAGCTGAGCAAGGCCCCCACCTTTTTCTATATCAGAAACCTGACAACTAGTCTTTTAGCTGCTTCCTTTTTCCCTCAGTGTCCAGAATTAGGTTAATCTCTTGTTTGGTCCATGCATGCCACTCCTTTAATTATTCCTTAGTTGGTTTCTTTTTAGTAAAATAATAAACAGAGATGAACCCACACCCAACACAGGAAGTATAACCAGGATTACCTGTGTGCTTCTCAGCCATTCCCTCCCACCAACCGAGAGGTGGCCACTATCCCAGGATCTTGTTTGCTCATTCCCTTGATTTTTGTTTTTAGTTCTTTTTTAAATTACCCTATGTGTTCTGCATATTGTTCCAGTGTGGTTTTGAACTTTATTTTTCATAGGTTATTGCGTGCGGTCATCTGTGTTGCTGCATTTGGCCGTAGCACACCCATGTCACTCCTATGAGGAATTACATGATTATTTACCCATTCTTCTTTTGAAAACTACTTGAGCTTTGCTACCGTGGACAGCATTTCTGTGAGCATTATAGTTCAGGTCACATGGTGTTCATTTGCAAGAGTTTATATTCCTAAAACATGGAATTTATCTTGGAAAAGCGTGATATTGGTTATTTTCATTTTGATAAGCTCTTTTGTTCCTGTGGTGGTGATTTATGGTTTAGTTGCTAAGTCGTGTCCAACTCTTTGCAACCCCATGGACTGTAGCCCACAAGCCTCCTCTGTCCATGGGATTTTCCAGGCAAGAATACTGGAATGGATTGCCATTTCCTTCTCCAGGCGATCTTCCCAACCCAGGAATCGAACCCAGGTCTCCTGCATTTCAGGCAGATTCTTTACCTACTGAGCTATGAGGGAAATATCCTCACCGTATTTATCACTTATCTTTTCACTTTCTTTAGTGTATCTTTTCATGATTATCTCCATACTGTTTTGTTCTAAAGTATTTTGATTATTCTTGGCCCTTTATTTTTCTAAATAATTTTTGAATCCATTTAAACAAGTATTATTAAAACCCTGATGGAAACCTGATTGGAATTGGATTGTATCTATAAATCAGTTTAAGAAGAATTGATCATTTTATAACATTAATTCATCAAGGTCTATCTCTCTTTCAATATCAGTATCAGTTTAGTCGCTCAGTCGTGTCCGATTCTTTGCAACCTCATGAACCGCAGCACGCCAGGCCTCCCTGTCCATCACCAACTGCTGGAGTCCACCCAGACCCATGTCTGTTGAGTCGGTGATGCCATCCAACCATCTTATCCTGTCGTCCCCTTCTTCTCCTGCCCTCAACCTTTCCCAGCATCAGGGTCTTTTCAAATGAGTCAGCTCTTCTCATCAGGTGGCCAAAGTATTGGAGTTTCAGCTTCAACATCAGTCCTTCCAATGAACACCCTGGACTGATCTCCTTTAGGATGGACTGGTTGAATCTCCTTGCAGTCCAAGGGACTCCCAAGAGTCTTCTCCAACACCACAGTTCAAAAGCATCAGTTCTTTGATACTCAGCTTTCTTCCCAGTCCAACTCTCACATCCATACATGACCACTGGAAAAACCATAGCCTTGACTAGACAGACCTTTGTTGACAAAGTAATGTCTCTGCTTTTGAATATGCTGTCTAGGTTGGTCATAACTTTCCTCCCAAGGAGTAAGCGTTTTAATCTCATGGCTGCAGTCACCATCTGCAGTGATTTTGGAGCTCACTGCCCATACAAAACAGTGAAAGTGAAAGTCGCTCTTTAGGTCTTTTTAAAGATTTTTTTCTTTTTGGCTACTGCTCAGTTTCTTTAATATTAATAAGACTCTTTAGGATTTTTTAAATTTGTTTTTGAGTCCTTTTCTTAGTATTTATTTATTTGGCTGCATTGGGTCTTAGCTGCCTCACGCAGGCTCTTTTCTATGGAATCTATCATTGCCCTATGAGGGTTTCTCTCTAGTTGTGGTGCGTAGGCTTTAGCTGCCTGTGGCATGTGGGACCTTAGTTCCCTGACCAGGGATCGAACCTGCGTCCCTTTATTGCAAGGCGGATTCTTAACCACTGGGCCACCAGGGAAGTCCCTTGAGTCTGTTTTATTAAATTATTTTTCTAGGAATTTTCCCTTCAACTAAGTTTCCGTATGTATCTTCATAAAATTATTCATAACATTTTTTATCATGTTTAAGTATCTGTAGGGTAGACAGTGATGTCTCCTTTTTCATTTGATATTGGTTATTTTTATTCTGTCTTTCTTTTATTCTTCTTGATCATTGTCACCAGAGTTTTTCTTAATCTTTTCAAATAAACAGCTTTTAGTTTCACTGATCCTCTCTGGTTTAGATTTATTTTCTGTTTTATTAATATCTGTTCCTATCTTTATGATTCCTTTTTTTTTTAACCTTTTTTGGAGTGTATCTGACCCCAAAACTCATGCCTGTGCAGTCGTCACGCTCTCAGTAATTGTGTGTTATTCACTTTCTTCCCTTCCCGTTTATGAGTCATTTGGGTTTATGAGTCATCAGGTATCCTGGAACTTGGGCTCTTGGGCTGGTGCTTGCTTGCATGGGTAGGATGAAGCACTGTCTCTTCTCCCCATCATTCCTAAGGCAGCTGGCTCTGCATCACTGAGGACATGGCTTGTCTCTGTTGCAGGTGATAGAGACTGATCCCGAGCCGGCTTACTCAGTCCTAGAAGAGAACTATCGAGAACTGCAGCTGCAAATCAGTGCCCACGTGAATTTCGCCTCATATAAGTGCCAGACTACCAACGTGCACTTTAAGGAAACACTGATTTACCAGACTCGAGTGTTTGAGTGAGTCACCAGAAGCCTCCTGACACTCTTAGAGTAGTCCTTTCATTCCATCATTCACTCACGCAAACATTTATTCAGTGTCCATGACAGCACAGACCAGACATAACACCTGCGTGGCAGGCACCAGAGGGTCTTCGTAGGTCCAATGAAACACTCAGACCCACGAAACTATTCAAGTTCACACTTGAAATCAAGATGTAGACTTGATTCAGCGTCAGTGGGAACAGTCCTTGCAATGGTCCATATCACCACCCAACAACTATTCTTATTGCGCACGCCTCTGCCCCAAGTGACAGCTCAGACAGTGTCCATGTTGGTGGGCATAAGGTTCACCTTAGCTTGGAAGGCCGTGACCAACAGAAACCAACATTTCTCACAAGCGCTGCAGGGCCATAGCTTCCAGGATTCCTGCAAGGGACCTGCCCTGTTACCAGAGTCCCTACACTCAGAGAACCCCAGTGCGTGGCTTCCCTCCGGGTGTCATGATTCCGCCCAGCCCCGAAGCAAGGTAGCAATCAGGGCTCATTTTCACTATAAACAAAGTTGTCTCATAACATAGATGATTGATACTTCTCTCTTATCAGGCTTCCATGGACACAGAACTCAAAAACAAATTCAAAGTCAAAACTGTGCTTAGAAGGAGAAGGAGTTATGTTAACCCTTCATTCACACCCAGTTGGTACAAGGATGCATGGGTCCTGCTCTCAAAGAGCTCATAGTGGGTGTTGGGGAAATGGGTGAAAATGGTTGAATTGATGGTTACAGTCCAATGCTCTGGGTTTGCAGTAAGCATCCCAAAAGCAGACCAAGATATGGGGAGAGACAAGTGTCTGGGAAAACTTCCTAAAGTGGTGGACCAGCTGAACTTTGGAGGACAAATAAGAGGTGGCCAGGTGAAGAAGTGAGATAAAGGGCCTTCGGGCAGAGAGAAGGCCTGTGACTCTTCTTTGAGAATTACAAACACAAAAGTGTAAACCACGGACATTTCTACTTTGTAAAAATTGGTAATTAATTGTTCAACTCATTCTGCACTTTGGCCCTTAATGTATCCTCTCAAATTATTATAGAACCAAAAGCTAGGAGACAGGAAGTGGGATCTTCTGCTGGTGCCCATTTCACCTACTGTGGGGGTCACCAAACTCTGGCCCATGGTCCAAACTCGGCAGGTGCTTATTTTTGTAGGTACAGTTGTGCTGTATGTCGTGTGGGCACACAGTCATGCCCGTTTGTCTATTATCATCCAAGGCTGCTTCCCCAGCAAAGGGAGTAGCTACTGCGGAGACCTCTGGCTCCTGATGCCCAAGACCTTTACAGAAACGTCTGTTCACCCCTGGGCCTAAACCAAGAGTGCTTCTGCTGGAAGTATCCTGTGCCACTGAGATTTCTCCCCTTCATAAAAATTTGCTTTAGCCTAAAGACCAGTGCTCATAAATTCACATAATTCATAAATTCACACAAGCCCCTGAGGCCAAAACACATGAGTTCACGCAGAGCTGCATAGTCTACCTGGACTGGATATAGGGAATCTAATCCTTCAACCCCTCCCTTGGACCCCTTCCCTCTGCCCCCGAGTCTCAGCTCCCACTTCTCCCCTAAAACTGGGAAGAATGTGTGTGTTTTTCTCTCACTTGCACAACCATTTCCTTGAATCATCCTCTTGCTGTGACTGTCTGTGATCACGTTTAACAGTGACTCCAGAAAAAGCTTCTGTCTCCCAATTCTTACCACAGAGCAGGAAAACTTGAGGCAAGATGAGGATCCGCTAATTCAGGATCTGAGACAAGTCAGTATCTTAGCCAGTGAAGACACTTCAGGTGGGGGTCGAATGATTTCTGACCATGAGGACATTGTTTCTGGGGAAAAGTGATTCAGGAAAGGAGAGGCCTTGGAGTTTGCACCCGAGGGAGATACTGTCTTGTGAATGGATTTTGTTTCCTCTCCCATGGGAATTTTTCAGGATGACTACAATGCAGGCTGAGAGCTCAAGGCACACTGTGCCAGGGGTACACAAGACGAATGAAACATCTGGATTCTTTGGCTTGTAATAGCTATGTATATATTTTTGTGTTTTAAAAGGAACTATAATTTTAAATCGCATGCTTGATTTCAAATAAAATTGCCTTTGAAGAAACATTTAGGAAACAAAGTGACTTGACTTTAAAAAAAAGTTAATGGTACAGATGATGTGCAGACAGGACAGAAACCGTCTTCAGCGTGTTTCTCACATCCGATCCCTGATCTGTTTGCAGGTTTGAACTGATTAACTCAGGAAATGTGCAGCTGGAATTCAGCTGGATCTCAGAAGAGACAGCAAAGGCTGTCAGCTTTGCCATGCCAGACAACCAAGGTAAATGAGGTGACAGGTAAAACCCAGGGCTTGAGCTGGGTCCCCAATTAGTAGAAGGGTCTGGTTCATGGAGAAGCAAGCACTGCTCCAACCACCCCCTTGGTAGCAAAGAAGCAGAGCAGAGGGCTCCTAGTGTCTGCAGAGCCAAAGGGGCCCAAGAAACTCCGAACTGAATTCTGCCTCCCTTGGCCCCACAAAGCTGGTACCCCTCTCACAGACCCCTCGGAGTCTTTTCTTTTAGATCTTAACCTTCTAGAAATCACAGACTCTTGGAGAAGCTGATGAAATCTGTGAACTGACTCCCCAAGAAAACACACACCCATGCCCAATTTGCAGTTGGTACATGTGAAGAGAACCCAACCCTTGGTGGGCAAATGTCCAATACTACTCTCTCAGTTTGGAGATTCCCATGGACTCTTTCCAATGGACTCTTTTTCATGGACCCCCCAGATGGTGAACCCCTGCTTTAAAGCAATGATTCTCCAAAAAATTATTTCACAACCCATTATTCTTAAGGCAGATGACCCACAGACGTGTACTTGACCCATTCCCTTGAGTAAAAACGAAAAACACTTGAAAACCTGATGTAATTAATAGAAGTCTTTTTCATGAATCTCCTGTGAGACACAGCTAATTCCTTACCCGTGGGGCCCAAAGTTAAGTATACCGGCTAGGAGAGGTGAGCCCACAGACCTCACAGAGGGTGCCTAAGGACCTATATGAGTGGGCTGCCATCACCGCCCTCCCACTGCAAATGCAGAACATCACTGGCACTCTTATCTGCCCCCAGGTTTCTCCCAAAGAGACCAGCTTAGCCAGGGCACGCTGCACACAGTCAGCACAGCGGACAGTGCCGTGGACCACTGGAATGAAACTTCCCTGCCACCCTTCTCTGTGGAGCCCGTCTCGGGTATCGTGCCAGTGGGGAAGACTCAGAAGCTCAAAGTGAAATTCTCCCCATTGGAAGTTGGAGACTTCGAGAGCAATCTTTTCTGCCAGTAAGGAGACTCTCTCCTAACCCCTCTTCTGTCCCACCACAACCACCGTTCTTTCACCCCAGCCCCATCTAGAGCCCCACACTAGCACATTTCCCTCTGGAGAACAAGAGGAATCTGGTCTTTTGTATTGTTCATCAACGCTCTGTGGACCCTGCCTCCTGCCCACCTCCCCCTCCCCGGCCACACACAGCATCCCACTGGGGCACCAGAATGGTGGGCAGCCAGCTGGGCTCCAGTCCTGGGTGAGCATGGCCTTGGAAAAGCTTTCTTTTACCTTTTCTGAGGCTCAGTTTCCTCCTATGTAAAATGCAAATAACAGTACCCACTCTGTAGAGTTGTTGTGAAAACTAAACGAGCTAATTCAAGTGAAGAGCTTAGAACGGTGCCCGGCATACAGCAAGTACAGTTAAACATCAGGTGGTAGTGGCGACGGAGGAGGTGGGCCTGGAACATAGGAAGAGAGGAGCAGATGGAGTCCAGGTCCAGTTAGAGGAGGGCTGATCCAATAATATCTGGCAATGAAAGTCCCTGGGGGCTCCACGTAGGTCACCTGCCTTAGAGGAAGGCTGTGACCCATGGCATGGGGTGAGACCTCCGTGAGCCATAAGACCTGTGGAAAACGTGCAGTCACACTGCAGGGACCCTTCCCACACCTGGGCCACCTGAGCTCAGTGCTGGGGATAGAGGTCTGCTCACATCTCATCCACTTTCTCCGAGAAGCTCAGGGTAGTTTTTTGTTTTGTTTTGTTTTCTTAAGGATGCCTGGGTCCTTTTTCGTATCCCATTAGATGCCAATGAAAGAGCCCAGAGGGAAAGACTCTGTGCTGACTTTATAGCAGGGAGGTCTTCTCACCATTGGTAAAGGAAGTAACTTGAGGCCAAAATAAGGCACGCTGTTGTTTAGTCACTCAGTCACGTCCGACTCTTTGCAACCCCATGGATTGCAGCGCTCTAGGCTTCCCCGTCCTTCACCGTCTCCTGGAGCTTGCTCAAACTCATGTCCATTGAGTCAGTGATGCCATCCAACCATCTTGTCCTCTGTCGTCCCCTTCTCCTGCCTTCAGTCTTTCCCAGCATCAGGGTCTTTTCTAAGGCACCCAGAAGGAACCAGAATTCAGGCTCCCTGTACTCAGCCCATGCATGTATTTATCCCTGTCACAATTAATTAGTGAATACCTACTATGTATCATGTTTAAAGAGTTAAAAGAGTTAACTGATTAAAGAGTTATAAATAGATCAAAATAACCTTATTTTCTCAGGATTCCTAACCTGCCACCCGGAGAGCATGGCCCAGTCCTGTCAGCCAAAGGGCGGAGCTCCCTGCCCATCTGCCATTTTGACCTGAAAGATTCAGACTACATCATCAGTCGTCGGCGCAACCCAGACCTCCGAGGGCCTAGTGGTGGGGCTCTGGATCCGAACACCCGGGTGATTGAGTTCACCAGTGTGGGCATAGGAGGGAAGAATCTCCGGTGAGTGGTGTGGGTTTGCCCTAGTTGAGTTCATATCAATTCGTGTTTCTAAAAACCCGGAGGAAAAAAATCAGAGAAGCAAGCTAGACTGACACTGAGAAGCACGCTTGCTGTCCTAGGGGTTGACTTTAGAGAGTTGCTCCGGTGAGGAGGCAGATTTCTGTCTCCTTGGTTTTGACACTCAGGAAATTTGAAAGACATAAAACATGATCCCTGACCACCACCTAGACCACAGAGGATCACCGGGACAGAAGGGCCCTTGGTGGTGTTATTACTCCAAAGTCCAGAACTAGAGCCACACTTGGGACCCCCAGGTGAGATGCGCTTTTTGTTTCTACAGTAACAAAGTGGCCAAAACAGTTCTGATCCCCACAGAAGGGGACTGTGCTAGGGAACAGTCTAGAAAGTTTTCTCTCAATCCGCAAGCCCCTCTCTCACTCTCTGCTGTCGCTTCTTCCCCTTGGGCAGAACCTTTACAATATTAAACCCGACCAGCAGTGCCTACACCTTCTCCTGGGTCTCTGAAGAAATTGAAAGTCTCCAGAACCCTCCAGCCTTCACATGCCTTACAGAGAAGGGCCTCATCCTCCCTGAAAAGAAAGCTGAGGTATGTGTGAATGGGGACCACTCGACCCAGGGCTTTATTCATCCCATCCGCCTCTGCAGAGCAGGTGTGCTGCAGAGCGTGGGTAGAGTTAGGGAGAGCAGCCTGAGGGTGTGTCCGTCGACAAGTGTTTCTCAGGTGGTTACCGTGTGTTAGCCAGTCATGAACAGGACAAACCTGAGCTGTCTTTGTTGGCCATAGAGAAACAGAGAGCTCTAGTATTTGAAGTTTTAAAAATTGATATTTTAAAAGCAAGGAAAAGAGAGCTGGACACCAGTGCCTGGGGACTCTAGGACTCATACAATAGCAAGGAGCCGAGTTATTTTTGTCCAGGGACAGTCGTGAAAGAACAGAGATGGATCTTTACTTGGTCAGGCCAAAGGGCAAAAGAGAACAGCAGAGTCATGTCCCACGATTTAGTCCTAATGTCCACACAGTGATTTAGAGCAGAGGGTCAGATTTAAAGAAAGACAAACTTGCTGCCCAAAGCAGCTCTGCGGGCCCCGTGTCCTATAAATTCTACAGAGAATATTGGGGGCAGAAATAAATCCATGAAACAAAGATTACTAATTGAGATGCCTTCAGAAAGATCATAAAAATGGAGAGCACAGGCCAAGGGCCAATGACAGGGAATGGTGGGCACCAGGGTTGGCTGGCCACAGTGCTTCTCTGGGGACAAATCACCACACACAGCAGTGAGCCCAGGGTTGCCAGTTCTCCCGAACTTTTCAGGAAAATTCCGAATTCTACCTGAATTGTTCCATTTTTACATGCCATCCCAAGACATGGAAGCCTAGCCAGCAGAGCCTTAGAAGTAGAAATGAGCGGGGCAGAAGCCCTTAGAAATACCTGGTGGACTGGGCAAACAGACATGGATGTTACTGGAACAGCCAAACTTATGTGCCCTTACAAAGACAGGGGAAAGGAAGTGATGACCTGGTAATGCCACCCGGCACAGCCCCAGGGCTGGCATGCCTTTAAAGTACGTGGAGCAAACACATCAAAGTGCCTCTAACCACTGTGCTCCAAACTGTCTTCTTAGGTTATCTTCCAGTTCACACCTTCCCATCTGGACATCTCGGAGGCATTCTGGACTTTCTTAATCCCCGAACACAACATCACAGTCCCTTTCCTGCTGGTAGGCAAAGCCACTGACCCTCTCATCAATTTGGACAAGTCACACATCAACTTCAGTTGTCTCCTCATGGGTAAGGCTGCCCCGCTGGCATGACCTGTGGGCGAGGGTGTCCCCCCAGCAGGGGAACTCCTCCTGGTATCTTCCAGAAGCATGTCAGAGGGCCTCTTTTTGCTATTCACACGGCCGCAGAATATTTGACCTCTCATTCTAATTTCCATCAAGCGTCTTCTAAACCCACGCACTAATAACCTAAGAACATTGAGGAAGCTTGCTGCAGAGCCTACTCGGAAGATTCCTCTGGGGTCTGGATTGACTGGTTTCACCCCAGAGCCCCGTATTCGCCCCACCCTCCTTGCACGTGCCCCCAGGTTGTGGGCCACGGTGACCACATCCCTCTGCCATCCTTCCACACTCATGTCCAGTTCAGCAAATATTGCTGAGCCCCACACGTGAGCCAGGCACTCTCCTGTGAGCTGGGAACGCAGAGGGCAGCGCCCATGTCCCGATCTTCATGATGGTTACATTCTAGCAGCAGGAGGCAGGCTACCAAGAAATGGAAAGGTGAGATATGTAGCGTGTCAGGTGTGGATAAGTGTTCCAAAGAATAAACGAGGGTAGGGGGAAAAGGAGTGCCAGTGGGCAGTGGGAGGGTGACATTTGAGCAGAGACTTGAAATAAAGGAAATGATGGGCAAGTCCCCCTGTAACACCGTGACTCTATCACATGGATGTGATGTTTTGTGTATGTGTGTGTGTGTGTGTGAGAAGTACAACTGAAGTCAGAGGATTTGTTTTAGTAATTCATTAGGCTAGTTATAAAAGTAGCATTCTTTGTAAGTCAATCAATGTGGTGTTGTATAAGGAAAAATATAATAATCACTGCCCGCTTCCCTCATTTTTCCCTTTCCATCAGAGGAAACCATTGTGAACAGTATGATGTATATTATTTCCATACATTTCTTACACTGATTCATATAATAGATAGGAGGAGATTGTGGCATTTAATCAGGTTTTGAACAAGTAAGTGGGCAATGTAGCATAAGAATAATAAGAAGACAATTTAGGAATGCGGTGATGGTGCATTTCAATATAATTATTACATCGCCAGATTAAAGAAGAACCCGGTATTGGCATATACCAAAGAGTCATTGCTAAAAACTCAGCAGACATTCTCAACAAAAACTCTAGTAGTAAAATAGGAACAGAGGGAAAAAATCTTGACTAAAGATTAACCAAAATCAAGAGGCAAATATTACCTGGTAGTAGACCACTGAAGTCACTTCAATTAAAGTCAGGAATTGGGCAAGAATGGACATTGTCCCTGTCATTATTGGACACTTTGTTAGTGATTTTAGCAAGTACAATAAAATAAGAAAAGTAAATAATCAGCATAAACGTTGGGGGAAAAAAGAGACAAAATTGTCTCATTATGCTATTGCTAATGACGCCATACATAGATAAACTCAAGAGACTCTAGAGAAAAGCAAAACAAACTTCTAGAATCAGCAGGATAATTTAGGAAGTGGCTGTTTGCAAATCGTATGCAAAAATCAATGGTTTCTCTTTCTTCTAGCAATGAGCACCTAGAAACAAACAGAAAATTCCGTTCAATACTGATAAGACCTATATAATAGCTAAGGATAAATGTAACAAGAGAAGCTCAGGAGCTATATGAATAAAACTATAAAGTCTTATTAAAATGCCCTCAAGCAAAATCTGAACATTTATCCATTCTCCCAAGAATTAACTACAAATTTAATCAAGTTCTCAATAAAATCCCAGCTAGTGTTGTCTAATAAAACACAGGATGCACTGTTTAATTTGAATTTCAAATAACAAGGAGTGATTGTTTAGTATAAGTATGTCCCATGCAATATTTGGGACATACTTATACTAAAAAAAATTGTTTGCTAAACCTGGCAACCTTAGTCCTAAAGGATTGACATGAGGGCAGAATTTGGTAAAATGATTCTAAAGTTTATGTAGAAAAATAAATGCTCCACAGTAGTCAAGGAAAGCAAGAAAAAGCAAACTAGTGACAAGAGATACGTTAGTCAGGGCCCTGTGAGGACACCCGTGACACACCTGAAATCTAATTCAAAAGAGTGCGATGCACAGATGATTCAGAGATACGGGCAGAGCGGAGGGGCCTACAAACCCCCATTAACAAAGGCAGGAAGGCATTGAGTCTAAAGGAGCAAGAAGGATCCCAGGAGAGCTGCAGCCCAGGCTGAGTGGCCGCCTACGAGGAACAGACCGTTGATGGGGTACAGTTCTAGAAGGAAGAGCTGGAGCGCCTTGAGAGGAAGAACACTTGTAGAGTAAAAAGAAGGAAGAGAGGTAGCCAAAGGCTGAGGAGCTTGGCAGAGGGAAGGAAAGCTGGAGAGTTCCTTCTAAGCAGTTCTCCTCTCGCCTGCTGAGGTGCGTCAGGAGCAGGCACGAGGCCTCCCCTGAGGGTGGTGTTTCCTCCTCAGGCAGAGAAGCCAGGGAGACTGTGAAGATCATCAACAAGGAGGAGCAGGAGTTCCACTTTGCCTTCCAGGACACCTCCCGGTATTCTGAAGCTTTCAGCAACAGCCTGGTTGTATGTCCCATGGAAGGCTGGGTCCCCCCACTGTCCAGGTAAACAGAAAGGAAGCCCCCAGGACTGCCCTTGCCCAGTGGCAGGGGTCCCAGGCCTACTAGCCAGGAGAATCAGGTTCCTTTAGAGTGCCCCATCTCTGAAGTCTCTCCCAGCTCTAAAATTTGGAGCTTCCCAGTGAAGCTAGTGGTAAAGAACCCACTTGCCAGTGTAGGAGACATAAGAGATGTGGGCTTGATCCCTGGGTCGAGAAGATCTCCTGGAGGAGGGCATGACAACCCTTTCCAGTATTCTTGCCTGGAGAATCCCATAGACAGAGGAGCCTGGAGGGCTATAGACCATAGCATCACAAAGAGTCAGATACTACTGAAGCAGCTTAGCAAAGTGTCCCATCTCTGAAGTCTCTGCCAACTCTAAAACTGAGACGTTACTGTTCCATCTCTGTCCTGCTTATCCCCTGTTGATAAGTTTCATGATGAGTCGTAGAACAACTGAGAACTTTAAGCACTTTTTCTCAGTATCTTCTTATGCTCATATTGTTTTCCACACTGTCCGCTGTGTTTGTGAATCCCTAAAGCAGTGGCCTGCCGTGCCCGACAAACTTTCAGAACTCACCCTGGTGTGGAGTTGGGCTGCATTCCCCTCCAGTGCGTGTTGACCCATGGGGCTTATCTTCTTCAGCTTCTTTAACAGATTGGTCTAGTTACCCAATCTGCTGTCGTCTTCCCTAACCAGGTTCCCAATTGATATTTTCTTCACACCGAAGAAAGAAGGAGATGTGAACTTTAATTTGATCTGCAATGTGAAAAAGAAAGCCCACCCTCTGACCTTAAATGTCAAGGCTGAGGGCTACTCTGTGAACGTGGAGGTCAAATGCAAGGACAGGAACGGCTCCATCACTCTCCTGACCCCCAACCAGACTACCACTGTCAGCTTCTATGAGGTAAAGGTGTGAGAGGGCACTGCTCTCTCTGCTTCTGCACTGGCTGGGGAAAGCAGTGCATGCGAGCATTAGATGAAGCTCTGTTTCAAATGCCAGGGAGATCAGAACAGAAACAAGCCAGCAGCAGCTCCATCCCCAGAATGTATATGGTTTTGATGTGAAAAGAAAGCTTTTCACATGATATAATAAGAAAGCTTTTCTTACTTTACTTTTCAGGGGGTAGAGAGATGGTAGGGAAGGGGAAGAATGCTTACCTTAAACATATAGGAAGGAGGTTTTGCTACCAAGTGAGCTCTAAGAATTCAGCTGTCGCCTTCCTCTTCAGATAGGAAGGACTCCAGCACTTTGTAGCTGCATTATGCTAATGATACTCGCTCAGCTCACTAACGTCACGGGCTGTCGCTGCTTCCCAAAGGGTATTTCCCCCAACACGTTACATACCCTGACCCCAGAAGAGGGAACCATAGTTTGTGCTCACTCAATATACAGCTCTGTTCTCCCTCAGGTGGAATTGAATGAGTGTGTCCAGTGTGAATTCAGCTTTATCAACACTGGAAAGTTCAACTTCAGCTTCCAGGCGGAGCTGTCTGGCCCCAGATCTGCACTACAGTACTTGGAATTTTCACCCACCAATGGCAGTGTGGACGTGGGGCAGAGTGCACACGCCTCCCTGTCTTTCCGGCCATTAAAGAAATGTGTCTTGAAGGGTCTGGAACTCAAAATCAAGGTGAGGCATTTAACATTGTCTGACACTGAACGCACTCACAGCATTCTGTCTTGAGAACTGTGTCTGATGTCCACCCTTAGCTGCAAGGCAGGATGGGAAGTCAAACATGTTTCCCAGGCAAGTTGGCAGCCAATCGGAGTCCTGCTAATGAGGAAGCCCCAGGAAGCAGATGTTGGGTGGGAACTGACAGGTCTCTGCACATCCCTCTGCCTTCGAGCTGAATTATTGCTGCAATGATTCAAGAGCCAATATAGGGCCTGGTTGCAGAGTCATCCACCTTGGTTTCCTTAAAGAAACTTAGAGCCTGAATCAGAATCTCTGAATCAGAACCTCTGCAGAGATTCTGCACATGGAGTCCTGGGACCTGAATTCTTTTAAAGCACCTGACTGCTTCCCCCCTTCACCCGAGGGTGTAAGGACCCTTTCGTCTCACTTCTTCCTGTCATCTCCACTGGACATTCTCTCCTCGACAGATCAGCCATGGTCCAACATTTACATGCATCATCTCAGGGTGTGCTGTGAGCCCAGCTGTCCACTTCTCCTTCACCAGCTACAACTTCGGCACTTGCTTCATCTACCAAGCTGGCATGCCCCCATACAAGCAAACCCTGCTTGTCACCAACAAGGAGGAGACAGCTATGAGGTAAGCAGACTTCCCAGAGCTTCCAGATGATTCTGCCACTCCTGTGGGTCCTACAGCCTCCACACAGCTGAGGTCCTGCCAAGACAGAGAAAGGATTATAAGAGAGCCTCTAGCACAGATGGGCATGAATCCTGAGTATCCTTTCCTCACTGCTAATACTGATATTTGGATAGCCATGAACTACTCTGCCTAAAAAAAAAAAAGAAAATCCTCTTCTGGAAGTGAGGAGGACAATGCCAGGTGACCTGACAAGAGGCTTGATGAATTGCATTTATTTTCCTCACGTAATAAATGTGGGAACTCAGATTTGGAGAGTTAAAAAGTTAATTTCTTGGGCCAGTGACCTTGCAGTAAAAAGCAGATCTATACTGAGCCTTGGAGAAGGAAATGGCAACCCACTCCAGTGTTCTTGCCTGGAGAATCCCAGGGACAGGGGAGCCTGGTGGGTTGCCATCTATAGGGTCGCACAGAGTCGGACACAACTGAAGCGACTTAGCAGCAGCAGCAGCAGCATACTGAGCCTTAGCCCTCTGATTCAAATCCAACCTCTCTGTACCATCCCTGTGTAGAATGTTCCAATCCAGATTTCTGGGCCCTATTCCAGACCTAACAAAACAGAATCTCCCGAGACAGGCCCAGAGACCTGTGTTTATTAAAAGTTCTCTAGATCAGTGCGCTGCAGTTGAACTGAAACTTCAGTTTCAGAAAAGTTGTCCATCTGCAGCGCCCAATATGGCGGCCTGTAGCTACATGTGGCTACGGAGCCCTTGAAATGTGCCTCATGCCGCCAAGGAACAGGGTTTGTTATTTTAATTAATTTTAATTTAATAGCCACATGTCTAGTGGCCAATAGCACAGGTTCAAATCCCAGTTCTTCCCTAGCTATGTGACCTCAAGCACATGTTTTTTGCTTCTTTTTTTAAATTAATCTTTATTGGAGCATAGTTGTTTTACGGTGTTGTATTGGTTTCTGCTGTATAGCAAAGTAAATCAACTGTATGTATATACACATCCCCTCTTTTTTGGATTTCCTTTCCCATTCAGATCCCTGCAGAGCATTTGATGTAGCTCCTTGTGCTATACAGAAGGTTCTCATTGGTTATCTGCTCTATATATAGTAGTGTGTATATGTCAGTCTCAAGCTCCCAATTCATCCCACCCACTCTTTCCTCCTTTGGTATCCATACATTTGTTCTCTGCATTTGTGTCTCTATTTCCACTTTGCAAAAAAATGTTCATCAGCATCATTTTTCCAGATTCCACACATAATATATGATTTTTTTTTCTCTTTCTGTATGACAGTCTCTAGGTCCATCCACATTTCTGCAAAGGGCACAGTCTTGTTCCTTTTTACGACTGAGTAATATTCCATTGCACCTTCTTTATCCATTCCTCCGTTGGTGGGCATTTAGGTTGCCTCCATGTCCTGGCTGTTGTAAGCAGTGCTGCTCTGAATGTTGGGGTGCTCGTGTCTATTTGGTTTTTTTAAGTCCTTATTGAATTTTTCACAGTATTGCTTCTGTTTTATGTTTCGGTTTTTTGACCATGAGACATGTGGGGTCTTAGCTCCCTGGCCGCTAATGGAGTCTGCACCCCCTGCACTGGAAGGCGAAGTCTTTTAACCACCGGACTGCCAGGGAAGTCCCTATCTCTCTGAATTATGGTTTTCTCTGTATCTATGCATAGGAGTCCTATGGTAGACCCATTTCTGGGTCATATGGGTAGTTCTATTTTTGGATTTTTAAGGAACCTCTATTCTGTTCTCCATAGTGGCTGTATAAATTTACATTCCCACCAACAGTGTAAGAGTTCCCTTTTCTCCACACCCTCTTCAGCATTTATTGTTAGTATTATTTTTCGATGATGGATATTCTGGCCAGTGTGGGGTGACACCTCATAGTGGTTTTGATTTGCGCTTCTCTAATAATGAGTGATGTTGAGCATCTTTTCATGTGTTGTTGGCCATCTGTATGTCTTCTTTGGAGAAGTATCTATTTAGGTCTTCCACCCATTTTTTGATTGGGTTTTTTTTTTTTTTATATGGAACTGCATGCGCTGTTTGTATACTTTGGAGACTAATAATCCCTTGTCTGTTGCTTAATTTGCGAATATATGCTCCCATTCTGACGGTTGTCTTTTCATCTTATTTAGGGTTTCATTTACTGTGCAAGAGTTTTTAAGTTTAATTAGGTCCCATTTGTTTATTTTTGGTTTTATTTTCGTTACTCTAGGAGGTGGGTCAAAAAAGATCTTGCCATGGTTCATGTCAAAGAGTGTTCTTCCTGTGTTTTCCTCTAGAGTTTTATAGCATCCAGCCTTGCATTTAGGTCTTTATAAACTCTCAGTGCCTCCGTCTCCTTGCCTGCAGTGGGGGATAATAATAGTACCTCCCCAAGGGTTATTAGGAGGATTCATTAGCTCATTTAGAGAGAGTACTTAGTGCCTGGAACATAGGAAATGCTCAGCTATTTTTATCTGCTGCTACTTTTGTGGCAGTGATACTGGTGGTGATGACGATTCTCCTGAATGTTACATTACAGGAGTGTCATGTAATTTTAAATACTAATTTAAAATCTTGTCTGCCTATATTCCTTCCTGCCTAATTTAATTGAATCTGACTCTTCCTTTGTTTTAGGCATTATACTCTATTTACTGCCTTAGCTAGAGTCCTTGTCTACATACTTGGAAGACAGACAAGGAGGGATTGTAATGGAGGTATAGTTGCTTCCCATCCACAGATGCAGGAGGGTGGACGTGATCTTTGAAGGTCCCTTCTAGGTGAGCTATTAATAATAACAATAGCTCACCTTTAGGGATGTTTCCTCTGTGCCTTTAGTGGCTGATTTAGTCACTTTATCTTGTTTAATCCTCACAACAGCTTCATGAGAAAGAGGTTGCTACTCTCATTTTACAGATGAGGCAACAAGGACCCAGACAGGCTGAGTAACTGTCCTTAGGTCACAGGGAAGTTGGGGCTGGACCCTGGGTCCACACTCTTGTCTGACTCTGGACACATCCTCCTCCCCACCGTGCTTTGCCACCCAGTTCCTCCAGGAAGCGCACCCTTCTTCCAGGAAGCTACTACACCATGAGCTTCGAGGAAGAGAGGGTGAGCGAGTGAAAGGAGCCCTGGGTAAAAGGTCATGAGACTGCCTTTGAGGCCTGGTTCTGCCAAGGTCTCGGGATGTGATCTGGGGGAAGTGACTCAGTCGTGCCCAGGAGACTGTAGGCTGGACCACTGCTGCAGTCCCTTCCAGCCCTGAAATTCCAACTCCAGGACAACACAGCAGGACATACCGCAGTGGGTCCAGCTCAGAGAAGCAAGGGGCTCATCCCCTCTATGTCAGCCATTCGAGAGCTCACACAGCTTCCTTCTGATTTCCTCCAGCTTGGATTGTTTGTACACCAACACCAGCCACCTCGAGGTGAACTTCCGAGTCGATGTGATAAAGCCAGGAAAGACACTGGAGATCCCCATCACCTTTTATCCTCGAGAAACTATCAGTTATCGAGAACTCATCCCCTTTGAAATCAATGGGCTATCGCAGCAAGTAATTGAAATCAAAGGGAAAGGAACGGAAATGAAGGTGAGCAACAGCTGGGAGGACCATCGGGCTTGGCACCAACCCCCTCTTGCCCTTCTCAGCCACCTTGCCCACCCGAGCCCACACTCCTCCGACTCCATATCTCCTGCCCCCTGGCTGCTCTGTCAGAGGTCAGCCAGTCCCATCAAGGCAGA
This sequence comes from Ovis aries, assembly GCF_016772045.2. Classification (NCBI taxonomy): domain Eukaryota; kingdom Metazoa; phylum Chordata; class Mammalia; order Artiodactyla; family Bovidae; genus Ovis; species Ovis aries. Next base: position 39,668,370 of record NC_056067.1, read on the forward strand.
TCAGACCCCAGAGAATCACATAGATCTTGCCAGTACCAAACATTACTGTATCAAAAGATATAAGTAACCACAAGCGCTGCAGAAACATTCTTTTTTCTTGGAGAAGTTTGAGACTATCAGATGCAGTATCCCAAGCAAGCCCTCTTCCTCCCACATGAGAGCATGTAGTGTTTTCAGATTACAGTCTCAAGGTTTGTTTGAAGCACTGTATGCAGACGTAAGTTTCAGTTATGAGACATCTTCCCTAAGACCACATAGACTGACATTCTGCAGCCAGCCCCAACTCCCAGGATCCCATCTGACTGAGGGCCTTCTTTCTAACCAGGTGCTCCTGGCAGGAAGGGGATGGTCTGGTTCCACCGCTTATCCTTTCTTCTCCATGTCCAGTATACATTTCACATGTCTGGTGGGAGTTTTTGCATTTATTAGGCAGTTTTAGAAGACTGAAGACCTTCTGCAATCCTCAGCAATGCATGGGACATTTCAGCAACCAAGAGGAAGTGGGAGGGGTGTGTTCCTGGCATCCTTCCTATCAGGGGAGCCACAGGATCAGGCCACCTGGTGTGTCTCACCCAAGCTGAAGTCGTGCTTTCTTTCACGTGTTCATTCATTCACTCACGTCAGGCGCTTTGCAGAGACTCAAATGTGTTCTCTGCCCTCCAGGAGCTTACAGGCTGGGGCCAGAGACTCTTACCTTTGTAGACAGCATGGAAACCTGTGGGCGGGATGGACAGATCCCATCTTTCCATTAGGGGGAGGCGTGCTGCTTATTGACTGGTCAAGTGACAGTGACCCATGGGTGCTGTTTATGTGGGTCCCACCATCACGGGGGCAAGGCCCAGCCTGATCTCAGCCTGATGCAGGCCAGCACTTGGATCGGGGCTTTAGATGGGGACTTGAAGGTGTATCTGCTTTTCCCCCCTCTACTGCTCTGGTCATCTCTCTCTCTCAAGGCTCTTTCTCCTGCCCTCTTCCAGTCCCTCTCCACAGAGGAGCGAGCCTGGGCACACTCACAAGATACCCATCTGAGGGGACTGCTCCAGGCTGCACTGGCTTCCCACTTCTCCCAGAAAAACACCCGATCCCCCTCCAAACTACCTTCCTGTGTTCCCCGCCTCGCTCCCAGCCGCAGGCCTGACCAGGCCACTCCCTCCAGCTCAGCGCCTTGCCACAGCTTGTCTCCTCCTTCGGGGTGCAGCCCCACGCCACCCTGACTTAAATCCAGCTGCTGCCCTCCAGCAGCTCCCCGTGTGAGCACGCCTTCCTCAGGGAGGCCTCCCTCACCCTCAGACTGGCTCAACCCTTTGTACCCCGAGCCTTTCCTTTTAACGTCTCTGAACCCACCTGTAAGTACGTAATTGCGCCACAAGTTATTTAGCGCACACTTGATGCACATAAATGTTTGTTGAGTGAGCGAAGGCGAAGGCCCGTCCAGCGTGAAGAATGGAGGACACAGGAAGAGAGGGAACCGCCCTTGCCTCACTAGGATACACACACCATATTTCTCTTTGTCGTTAACCGCTGACCCCTCCCTCCCAACCCCCCTGCTCTCTTTCTTGTCCACAGATTTTAGTCCTAGATCCAGCCAATAAGATTGTGAAGTTAGGAGCCATCCTACCTGGGCAGGTGGTGAAAAAAATGGTTTCCATCATGAACAACAGCCAAGCCCAGCTCACATTTAACCTGTCAGTCATGTTCTCAGCGGAACTCCAGGAAACCAAGGTTGGTGATCAGGGTCCCAGTGGCGTCTTCATGCCTCCGCACCTCACGCTTCTCAGGCAGCTTCGGTGTGCCAGGCCATTCCAAGTGCTCTCCCTGTCTGATCACCTTCATAAGAAACGGTACAGGGGAGTCCCTGTTACTCTCCTTTTGCATGTAGGGAAACCGCAGCTTGGAGAGCCTCTTCCTCTAGAGGGCGACAGTGACACGCAGAAGTGCCCTTGATAGGATCCAGAAGGTCTATGCGCAAATGAATATATGTACATCCTCATGACAGGAAATTTGAAAAATATGGAAAATCACAAAGAAAAACATTTGGCCTATAATGTCATGTCCCAAAATAGTCACTTAACATTATTGCTGTTTTTCTTTCCCCTGCTTTTCCTACACATTTTAAAAATAAATTACCAACTTTCAGATTGTTTCGAAACCTGCTTCCTACCAGTAACTCCTAAACATTCAGTTTCATTTGTTCATCTGTACCTTCATTATGTAGATGAACCAAGCCTCTATTTCTGCTCATTTCAGGTGTCCCTGGTTTTTTAATTTAATTTTATTTTATAAGCAACATTGTAATATCCATTTAAACAAACCTTTAAACAAACAAACGAGACTTGTTGTCGTTTTATCCAGGTCATCACCTTGTCACCATTCCGCAACATCACTCTGAAGCCCAGAGAGGTTCAGAAGCTGGAAGTCACCTTCGCCCCGCTGAAGCGTGTCCCTCCCTTCTCCGAGGAAGTGTTCATGGAGTGCATGGGGCTCCTGCGGCCCCTTTTCCTCATCAACGGCTGCTGCCAAGCCCTGGAGATCTCCCTGGACCAGGAGCATCTTCCCTTTGGACCAGTAGTGTGTCAGACACAAGCCACGCGTCGCATCCTCATGTTGAACACGGGTGACGTGGGTGCAAGGTAGGAGAGCCCCCTGGGCCTGGTTTCCCATTAACTATCCCAGGACCCTCTAAAGTGGGTACTTGGTGGTCCCCATGCCACAGATGGAGTTAAGGCTCAAAGTGGCGCCCATCAGAAGGTGCCTGCCCAGTCACCATTCAGCACGTTCCCACAGCTGTGCCTGCTGCACACCACCCACCTGCAGGGGGCGCTGTCCACACCAACCTCAGTGGAACAGTGCCCTGAAGCTGTGGTGTGGCAGCCTTGGCGCTGGAAGCACTGGTCTGCACCATCCTGCCTGGACCAAGGGCCAGACCACAGAGGCGTGACCACAGGGCCAGCAGGCCCCAGGGCCACCAGGATCAGGGGCAGCTCTCATGAGAAGGGATCATCTCCACCCTCCTGGATCAGACCCGAGAGGCAGTGCAGGGATTGGTCATGGCTACCAGCTCGGGAGGGTTCCAGTCCTGGCCTGACCACATCCTAGCTGTGTGACCTCAGGCACCCATTTAAATGTGTTCATGCACATGTCCCCCCAGTGGGTGTCACTTGTGGACAGAAAGATAAGATGCACCACTTTCTACCCTTCTCAGCCCCTAGGGAGAGTGAAGAGGTCGCACCCAGGAATGACTTGGCCTTGGTCGCACACCCCGGCTTTTCCTGGCAGTCTTCCTTCTCCTAGGTCCCAGGAAGGGCACAAGGGGATGAACCTCCCATCTGAAAACCAGACTCAGTCTCTCTTCTCAGCAGCACTGAGGACACCACCAGGATATTAATAAACTGTCCTCCTTGTCTCCTGTCTTGGAAAAGGTTCAAATGGGATACCAGAAAACTTGAGCCTCTGTTCTCCATCAGCCCGGAAGAGGGCTATATCACTGCAGGCATGGAGGTTTCTTTCGAAGTGACTTACCATCCTACCGAGGTGGGCAAGGAGATTCTCCACAAAAACTTGCTCTGCTTCATCCAGGGAGGCAGTTCTCTGAGCCTAACCCTGTCTGGAGTGTGCGTGGGACCACCTTCAGTAAAAGAGGTCAGTAGGTGCTGCCAACAGATGGACCAATGGTGGAGTGGCCCAGCAAGCCCCACAAGAGAACTCAATCAGACTCTGTTCAAACAGTTCTCAGTGCCCACATCAAGCCTGCAGACCTGCTCCCTCCACCACAGGGCCTCTGCACGTGCTCTTCCCACTGCTGACTTACTCCTTTTCCCCTCTCCCTTTAGCTAATTCCTATTCTTCAGCTCTCAACCCAAGCATCTCATTCTCAAGGAAGGTTATACTGACATCTCTGGCTAGATCACATTCTGTCACAAGCTCTGTAAGTAAAGGGTGACACCTGGGTTAACCTCTGCTCACCCTGTTGCTAGAAGCCCTAGCAGTGGAGCTCTGATAGTTCCTGGCAACATTGCTTATGGTCATAATGACACCCGCTCTCCATCTCTCGCTGTTTCCACAATGTTATGCACGTGGAATCATGCAGTATGTTATAAATGTCTATGGACAAGTCTTGGCAAGAATATATACTTTCATTTTCCTGGGTGAATGAATATGTAAGAGTGACACGGCTGGATCATATGGTAGGTACACGTTTGCCTTTTTAAGAGCTTATCAAATTGTTTTCCAAAGTGGTTGTGTCATCTTGCATCCCCATCAGCCACCTCAGACGTTTCTACTTCACCACATCCTTGCCAAGGCTCGATATGGTCAGGTTTTTTAAAATTTTAGTCATTCTAATAGGTACATGATATCTTGTGGTTTTAAATTTAGATTTCCCTAATGACTGATGGTGTCAAGCATCTTTTCAGGTACTTCATTGCCATCCATCTATCTTCTTTATTGAAGTATCTGTTCAAGTCATTTTCATTTGGGTTGTTTGTTTTCTTATTTTACTGTGTTTTGAGAGCTCTGTGTATATTCAGGACATAAGTTTTAAATTTATATCTTCAGTCTGTTTAGAGTTCATTTTTGTATGTAGTATAAGATTATGGATCAAAATTCAAAAAATCCATTTTTTGTACACAGATATCCAGTTGTTCCAGAACCATTTACTTAATAGATTGTCCTTTCGCCACTAAATTGCCTTTGCACTTTGGTAAAAAACCAATTGATCATGTATGTGTGGGTCTTTTGCTAAACTATTCTTATCCTCTTGGTGAACTCTTTAATTCCCTTTATACCAGCACAACATTGTCCATATTGCTAGATTCGGTGGCTAGTTCTCATTGCTCATCTCACTTGACTTGTCAATGGCATTTGAACACCTTGAACAAGCCCCTCGCCCTTCAAGCGCTTCCTTCATCATGTGGCCTCCAGGATATCGCCCTCTCCTCGTTTTCCTCCCACTTTAATAGTTGCTACCTCTCATCTCCCCTTCTGATTTTTCTTAACATTGGCGTGTGTAGAATTTTAAGAATTGGTTCTAAAATTCCTTCTTTTTTTCTAAATACACTTACTTCTTGATGATCTCATCCAGTTTCTTGGCCTTAAAAAAAAAAATTGCTATACTGACAGCTCCCAAATGCGTGTGTGTGTGTGTGTGTGTGCGTGTGTGTGCGCGCAAACTTTCCTTTGCACCCCAGACTTGTAAATTCCGCTGCCTGCTTGAGCATCCGTCTTCTTCCAGGTGGTGAATTTCACCTGCCAGGTGCGCTCCAAGCACACACAGACCATCATGCTTTCAAACCGCACCAACCAGACCTGGAATCTGCACCCCATCATTGAGGGCGAGCACTGGGAGGGGCCCGAGTTCATCACCCTGGAGCCTCACCAGCAAAACAAGCCCTACGAGATCACCTACCGGCCCCGCACCATGAACGTGGAGAACCGCAAACATCAGGTAGGTCGAGCCCACCTCCCGCATCGGTTTCCTGACCTGGTTGGATGAAGGAGCTGTGGGAGAGAGAATGTTAGGACAAGGGGGGCCCTACAAATAATGGGGAAACCACAGGGAACTGTGTCCAAAGCTTATCAAGACCAAGGCTTCCCTTTTTGTCCATATATTTTCATGTTGAGGGGCTTCTCTTGGAACCAGAGGCTCATCTCTGAAATTAAGTCCCGGATGAAGCATCATGCAATTAACACTTAATTTAAGTGCATAAATAACATCAAGGTGACTGTGATAAAGATTAAAAAAAGAAGCCACAATCTTCTACCCTCACAAGAAAAGAACTGTTTCTCTCCGTCTTCCTTACCAGTCCTTACTCAAGGACAGCCATGGCTGCCATCATAGCACCCTCAGCTTTGTGTCCCTTTATATCACATCATGGGCATGTGTCTATTTAACTGTGTAATCTTCATGATAACCATTTTTACATTGACGAATATTTCATTGAATGACAGTCCTAAAGTTTATTTAACTCCCCCAGTTGTTGGATGTTTAAGTTATCTCTAAATTTTCATCAATAGAAGCGATTCTAATATACACGCGTATCCCCAATGGCTCAGTGGCAAAGAACCTGCCTGCAATGCAGGAGACGCAAAAGGCTGGCTCGATCCCTGGGTTGGGACGGTTCCCTGGAGGAGGAAACGGCAACCCACTCCAATATCCCTGCTTGAATAATCCCTTGGAGAGAGGAGCCTGGCGGGCTACAGTCCAAAGGGTCACAAAGAGTCAGTCACGACTGAGTGACTGAGGGCACACGTTTATGTATAACTTTTTCCTCTGCAGGGATTTTTCGTCAGTAAGGTCCTTGGGATGAGATTCCTGGTTCAAATACACATGAACATGTTTATGACTCTTGGAAACATATTATGAAGCTGCTTTCCAAAAGTGTTAAACCTATTTGCATAACTTCGTTGAGCCCGTGTCGCTGCCATGCCTGAGAGGTGGCTGATAAAGGACCCTGTGTGTCTCGCTCACCACAGTTGTTCTTCTCTTAGGGCACCCTCTTCTTCCCCCTCCCAGATGGGACTGGCTGGCTGTACATGCTGCACGGGACTTCCGAGCTCCCCAAGGCGGTGGCCAATATCTACCGTGAAGTGCCATGTAAGACACCCTACACTGAGCTCCTGCCAGTCACCAACTGGCTGAACAAGCCCCAGAGGTGAGAGAATAGGTGGGGGATGAAGAGGGGATGGAGGGAGGACCCACAGTGTCGAGTCTGGCCCTTGGTGCTGCTGCCAGGCATTGCCTGACCTGCGCCCCACAGAGCGTGTCCTGTTCAGGGCTGCCTGTGAGCAGCTGATGCCTTGTAAATCTCCCGGAAGAGCGCCAGGCACAAAATAAGTACTCAATACATGTTAGCTGTTATTATTGTCAAAATGATCATTGTGGTGGTTATTACTGAGAGCCCTGTTGTATCACATCAGCCCACTGGCCAGATCCTCGGATCTTGTACTTGCAGAGAGTAAAGAAGCTGGAGGAGGGAGGCCAGCCAAGTCCCCTTCTTTTATAGAAAAGGAGCCAAAGGCTAGGAGAAGACAGCAGCTACCTGCTTGGCATAGTGGATAAAGGCCCAGACCCACATTTGAATGCTAGTTCTGCCTATATCTCGGCATTGTTACCTGAGCATGGCGTCTTCCTTCTCCCCACCTCAACTTCTTCCCTAGTAAAATAGAGAGGATAACGAAATATACCTCCTACAGACACTGTGGTAACTGAAAGCCTGTAATGTAACCCATGTGGAGCAGGACTCAGTACCTGGCACGTAATAGGGAGTTGTTAAAGGGTAGTTCCTGTTATTACTAGTGACAGTGTGGAGGCTAGAACCCTGGGCCCACATGCTTCCTGTGAAATCAAGAGTGGACAAGGTGCCTTGCCTTCTTTCCTTTGGGCAAACTTTCTCATTTCGCCCTCTCTTCTTGCACCCCTGTGTTCCCGCAGATTCCGGGTCATTGTGGAGATACTGAAGCCAGAGAAGCCTGACATGAGTGTCACCTTAAAGGGCCTTGACTACATTGATGTGCTGTCCTCCTCCAAGAAAGACTACAAGCTGAACTTCTTCTCCTACAAGGAGGGGCTGTACACAGCAAAGGTATCCACACACTAAAGGCACTGCCCTGGGACCCTGGAGGTTTGGCCCTGAGGCTGATGATCCTGGTGTTGGGAGGGAAGATATACCCTCCCTTATCCTGCAAGACTGACCATTTAGGGGGACCAGACCCTTTAAGATGAGACTTAGATAGCCAGCCAACATGCAGGCCCATAACAAGCCCTCAAGGTGGCAGAATCATGAAAACCCTGAAGCAGTAGGTAACACTGGGCATCAGACACCAGGCCACAATAATAAGAGCAAAAGATCCCTTTTCTGAGGGTTTAGAGAGTGCCCAGCATCAGGCTGAGCCCTCAACACAGCTAGTGACGTCAGAGCCAGGATTCATCTCAGAGCCGGTGACTCCAGGACTCCACAGGGTCCTTCACGCGTGAACTGTTCCTCCTGACTTGTTCATCAGTTCAACAAGCATCTCTTGAGCACATGTGCCGTATGCTATACTACGTGCTGATAACGTAGCAGTGATCAAAAACAGGCACAGTCTCTGTTCTCCTGGAACACACAGTCCAGTGGAGGAGATGAGCGTTCATCATGAAATTGCACTCTGAATGGGTCATTTCCAAACGGCGTAAGTGCTTTGAGGAAAAGGAGTACATGGTTCAGTGGCTCACTGAGAGGTCAGGGCTGAAGAGAACTTGCAGGAATTGTCCACCTATAGATAGTGCTTGACACTAAGATGGAGGATGGAATCACCTAGGGAGAGATTTTAAAGTGAAAAAACAGCACATGAGCACAAAGAAATGGCAAGAATGAAGGGAAATAATGACAAGTACTGGCGAGGGTGTGGGGAAGATGGGTCTTTCACATGTTGCTGGTGGGAGTGAAATAGTGAAGCTACTTTGGAAGACAGGCTGGCAGCTCCTCAGATGGATAAACATAGAGTTACCATAGAATTCAGCAATTTATTCCCCAGATAAGTGAAAACATATGTCCACACAAAAGCCTATATATAAATGTTCATAGCAGCATTATTCATAAGAGCTAAGCAATGGAAACAACCTAATTTCCACCCACTGGTGAACCGAGAAATACAATGGAATATTCTTCGGCAATAAAAAGTGACAGGAAGCGAGCAGTGCCGCAGGCAGCACTGCGATGAGCCCTGCAAACATCACACTATGTGAACAAAGCCAGCCACAAACGGCTGCATATTGTGTGATTCTTTTTTAATATGAAATGTCCAGAATAGGGAAGTCTATAGGAACAGAAAGTGACTAGCAGTGCCTAGGACTAGAGGCGATGGGTTAGAGGGACATGGGAATGATTGTTACTGGATAAAAGGGTTCTTTTGAGGGCGCTGAAGATGAGTGGTTATGGTTGGACCACTTTGTGAATATACTAAAAAAGCACTAAATGGTACACTGTAAACGGGTAGATTCTATAACATGTGAGTTGTATCTTAATAAAGCTGAAAGGAAATATGAGACATAAAGTACAAATCAAGAAGTTCTAATACCCATCTTATAGAAGCGCCTGAAACAGAAAAACACGATCATAAAGGGAAGAAATACTCTTCAAAATGATTGGAAAAAAAAATCCAGAGCTATTTGACAAAGTCTGAGTCTTCTAGTTGAAGAAGCCCAGTTTATCAAGTGAGTCCTGTGATTATCCTCTCTGCCTTGGGCCACTTTCCTGATTGCAGTGCAGTGAGCTAGTCTGAGCAAAGCATATCAGGTTTGGTGAACTGAGGAAGAGAAAGTTAACAGTTGGGGCAGTTGGACAGGGAAGAAGATTATTTGAAATAGTAATTGTTGAAATTTCCCTGATTTTATTTTTTAAAAAAACAATTTACAAATCCAAGAAACTTGGTAGAGTTTTAACAGGAGAAACAAAGAAAATCATGCCTGTGCACATCATAGTAAAACTGCTGAAAACCAAAGATGAATAGAAAACAACCAGATAAAAAGGTTCTCTAATGTACAGGGAGACACCAATAAAGAATGGCCACTGACCCCTCTTCCAGCAGCCCTCTGAACAGTGCTGAAAGAAGAGACTGTCAACCTGGAAATCTTTATTTACTGAAAATATCCTTTAAAACAGACAGTAAAATAGACATTTTCAGATATAAACAAAAAAGGATGAGAGAATTCATTGCCGGCCCTCTGGCCTTGCTGCAAAACATGCTAATGGATATTCGTCAGTCAAAAGGCACTGATGCCAGGTGGGAACGTGGATATCCACGATTAAAAAATAATAATAATAAATAAAAATTAAAAAAAATAATAAAATAAAATAAAAATAGCAAATAAGTGCATAAATATGAAACATATCTATTTTTATTCTTAGAACTTTCTTTAAAAGACAACTGGCAGTTTATAGTAAATATAATTACATTGTAAGGGGGACGAATGCATGTAGACATAAAAGATACGGCAGCAAAAGCCCAAAAGGTGGGGTGGGTAGGTAAGTGAGGTTATACCTCAGTAAGATTATTGCATCTGTGAAGTAGGATGTGTGAGATCAGAAACAAAGCGCCAGTTACGAAGTGGGAAGTGATAAAATACCAACTCTGCATTAAATGTTGATAAGTTGTCAGTTCTAGAGCAACTACTAAAACTATGTTATTTTAAAATATAGCTAAGAAGCCATAGAGGAAATAAAATGCATTCCAAGAGATTTCACATTGATCCATAAGAAGGCAGAAAAGTAGCAATGAAGGAATTAAAAAAATAAAAGACAAGTGGAAAGGAATAGCAAGAGGGCTGACTTCAACCTAAATGTATAAATGATTGCTTTAAAAGTAAAACAACACTCCTATCAAAACACAGAGGAGGTCAGAGCACTCTAAAGACAAGAAGAGGTCAAAAGTAAAAAGGCAGGTATGTAAGGAACCATTATCTCCTAACAAGATAAACAACTCAAGCTATCAAAAAGGACAAAAAACTGGAATCCTCTACCTCACAGAAGTAAATGTCTGAGTGAGCAAGAAGCACAGGAGAAAATGCTCAATGTCATTAGACATCCAGGAAAAGAGCTGCAAAGGAGGGGCAACTTGGACACAAGTCAGATGTGGGCTACAAGTGTGAGCTCTGGAGTCAAGCCAACCTGGGTTCAAATCCTGGTTCTGATAGTTTTTTGCACAAGACCCTGGGGAAGATAACGTCCTTAGCCTCAGTTTCCTCATCTTTAGAAAAATCAGTGAGGGTAATAGTAATGTTGCCCACAAGCTGTGTGAATTAAATAAGTACCTCCAGTGCTTGTTGTCATTCAGTTGCCAAGTTGTGTCCGGTCCTTTGCGACCCCACGGTTGTGTCCGGTCCTTTGCGACCCCACGGATGGCAGCACCAGGCTTCTCTGTCCTTCACTGTCTCCCTGAGTTTGCTCAGATTCATGTCCATTGAGTTGGTGATGCTCTCTAACCATCTCATTCTCTGCTACCCTCTTCTGCTCCTGCCTTCAATCTTTCCCAGCATCAGGGTCTTTTCCAGTGAGTCGGCTCTTCATATCAGGTGGAGCTTCAGCTTCAGCTTCAGCATCAGTCCTTTCAGTGAATATTCAGAGTTGATTTCCTTTAGGATTGACTGATTTGATCTCCTTACTTTCCAAGGGACTCTCAAGAGTCTTCTCCAGCACCACAATTTGAAAGCATCAATTCTTTGGCACTCAGCCTTCTTTATGGTCCAACTTCCAGTGCCTAGGACACAGTAATCATTAAGCGTTAGACGCCATTATTAGTAGTAGTAGTATTGATGCATTAACTGTTCCAGCAGTAGCAGGAGCAGGGGTGAAACCCACCACAGCATGAACCTCTTGAGGTCCTGCTTGTTCTCCAGGACCACTCGCTGTTCCCACTGAGGACACCTTCCCCCTCAGCCCCAGACCGTGCTGCTCTCGCCTCTTCTAAAGCAACCCATGGAGGCAGTCCTCCATGCCTGCCCACCTGGAAGGAGCCAGAGCAGAGCACCTGAAGAGAAGGGCTGGGTGGCAGGGTTCACGTGGGCTGGGAGGGCCCATGCTTCACATGCCTGGCATTGCTAATGGAGAGAAGGATCCTGTCGAAGGTGGAAGATCCCGAGCTAACCCCTCTGCTCCGCCCCACTTCCTCCCACTCTCTGTGAATCCAGGTGATCTTCCGAAACGAGGTGACCAACGAGTTCCTATACTACATGTTGAGTTTCAGGGTCATCCCTTCAGGCGTCATCAAAACCATTGAGATGGTGAGCCCCGTCCGGCAGAGCACCTCAGCCTTCATCAAGGTGGAAAACCCCCTGCCCTACATGGTGACCTTCTCCACGGAGTGCAGGATGCCCGACATCAGCCTGCCCTCCCAGTTCGTGGTGCCGGCCAACTCTGAGGTATGGCCCTGCCTGTGGGGCTCCCCACTGGATATCTGTGATGGAGACTCTGCCCAGGGGGCCTCTGGACCCACTTCTGCATCCTGGAGTTGGGGCAGCCTGGCAGTGGTCAGGAGGGTGGAGGACGACCAATCCATCACTGTCCTATTCTCTCCCTCCCCCTGCAGCCCAAGTCCTCATATAAACCAGGGCCACATAGAGCTTTGGCTCAGGCATGTTAAAGGAAATTATTTATTAGCCACTGGGGCTTCCCTGGTAGCTCAGACAGTAAAAATCTGCCCTCATTTCAGGAGACCCAGGTTAGATCCCTGGGTCGGGAAGGTCCCCTGCAGAAGGAAATGGCAACCCACTCCAGCATTCTTGCCTGGAGAATTCCATGAACAGAGGAGCCTGGTGGGCTACAGTCCATGGGGTCACAGAGAGTTGGACACGACTGAGCGAGTAATACTGGCTCTCTCTGTGACGTGTTTGTTTGCCCTGCTCAATTTAAATTATTTTTCTTACTTTTCCTAATTATATAAGTCACATGGAATATATGGAGTAAAAAGGACAGCGAGGGACACTTGGTAGTGTTGTTGGGTCAGTTGATAATATTTTTATTAGCTGTTTTGTATGTATGTTCAGTAAGGAAACTGGCATCCAGTTTTTCTTTCTTCTATTAGCCTTGGTGGAGTCTGATGTACAGATTGTGTTCTTTGAGGTAGGTTTCCTCCTATTCTTTTCTATGGGAAAATTTGTGAAATATTAGATTGGTAAAAAGAAGGCTTTGTGATCCTGTAATTGTGTTAAGGGAATTTTTTTTTTTTACTATTGATTAAATATCTTTAATGGTTACAGGACTATATGGGTTTTCTTTATCTTTTTGAGTCTGTTGTGGCAAGTTATATTTGTTTACACATTTGTCCATTTTCATCTGAATTTTTTAATTGTGGTAAAATCATGTAAATTTTAACACTGCATTTTTTTCTGTTAAACATCTACAACAACTTTAATGATATCCTCTTTATTTTTCAATAAGACCCAGTTTTTTAAGAAACAATATCTGTTCATGACAAAAAAGACTAATTTATCTCTATGCACATGAAACAGAAAATAAAAGTCCCAGGACTTCCTGGCGGTCCCGTGGTTAAGACTCCACGCTTGCAGTGCAGGGACCACAGGTACAGTCCCTGGTCAGGGAACTAAGAAGCTGCATGCCACTTGGCATGGCCAAAAAAAAAAAAAAGAATAGAAAAGTCCCCAAAATCTCATTTCCCCCACCCAAAGACAATTACTGGTACAGTTCAATATAGCCTTGCTGTGTCTTTTCTATACACATGTAGACATATTCCTCTCCACAACAATGAACTCATATACATTTCTGGAATCTTCTTTTTTTCCACTTAAAATATTATTACCACCTTTTATTTTAGTGATTAGAGATTTGGTGTTTCCTTTTTAATGGCTACATAATATTCCACTGAAGTGAGTAAAGTGTAATATATTCATCCAGTCTTTTACTGCTAATACATTTGAATTATTACCCTTATTTTGCTTTCCTAAGCAATACTGTCTGGTTCTTGTTTTGTTTTGCTTTGGATGACAATAGAGGAAGCAGAATGCCTCCCCTAAATGATGGTAGAACCCCAGGAGCTGGTTGAAGATTGTCCATGAGCAGAGAAGGAGCTGCCTGACCTTTAGCCCTCCTGCCTCCCCAGCCTACCCACTCCTGTCTCTGTAATTATGCTTCTCAAGAGAGAATCCAGTACCTATTTTTATATTCAGAGAGATTCCAGATACAGAAATACTCCAACTAGGGAACAATTCCAGGGAGGAAAAGTGGGCTGGTTTGGACAGAGGTTCCCCAGGCTCAAGATCAGTGTGAGCATCTACCACCAACCTGCGCTGAGGTCCCCAGAGGGGCAGAGGAGGGGCGGACATTCAGCATCACAGGAGCCTCTGTCTTCTCTCGCAGGGAACGTTCACATTTGAATTCCAGCCCCTGAAAGCTGGAGAAACCTTCGGGAAACTGACACTGCACAACAGCGAGCTGGGTTACTACCCATATGAGCTCAATTTGAAAGCCTTGCCAGCACTGCCTGAAAAGCCCGTCCACTTCCAGGCTGTTCTTGGCAGTGGCCAGAGCATCTTTGCCAAGTTCACCAATTACACTCGGCAGAAGACAGAATACTACTGCAGGGTAAGCCCGGCCCCACCCTCTGCCCTCTGCTTTCCAGAAGCCTGGGCTCAGAACGGGAGCAGGACACCGGGGTGCAGAAATATGAAACTCCTACTCAGGGCCTTCATCTAGTTGAAAACTCCCAGCTAGAAACAGAGTATCAGGAAAAATATCAGGTCTGGGTTCTTACTCACAGGCTTTCTAGTTTAACAAGCTGGAGTGTGGTGGCGGGTGGAGGGTTGGGGGGGGCAGCATTGCTCAGCAGTCGATGCAGAGACAGTTGGTTTTGGGGAGGTTCTGTTTCAGTACTTAACCCTGTATTCACACTGATGTAATAGGTAGTATATATGGAACACTTGCTATGGGCCAGGCTCAGTTTTACACGCATATTTTAAAAATCCTGACAGCTATCCTGTGAGAGTATTGGTAAGTGATTGGTAAGCTCTACTGAGAGCTCAGTGGTCATGAGTATACGCTGTGAAATCCAACAGACCTGGATCTGAATCCTCACTTCACTGTTTCTTCTTTGTATGAATAACTTACCAATACTCTTACAGGATGGCTGTCAGGATTTTCAAATATGCGTGTAAAACAGCCTGGCCCATAGCAAGCGTTCCATATATGCTACCTATTACATCAGTGTGAATATAAGATTAACTACTGAAACAGAACCTCCCCAAAGCCAACAAAATAAAATGTATTCCTTTCTCAGATAGCAGTGTGGACTCAGGGTTAGGCACCGTGACATCAGGCACCCAGACCCCTTTGTCCTGATGCCCTTCCTTCTCTAGAGAGTTCCTTCAGTCCACATGGACCAAGATGGTTTGCTGTGACACCCTCATTGCAGCCAGCTACCGTGGGGAAAGCAGGGAGCTGTGGACCTCACTTCCACTCACGCTTATTGAAGAAAACTTGATATGACCACACCCAGCAACCAGGGGCACTAGGAGTATAGCCTTACAGTAGGTGGCCATGTGCTCAGTTAACACTGAAGTCCCATGGCTACGGTCACGAGGCAGAGGCTCTTTTTTTTTTTTTTTTTTTTTTTAATTGAGGTATAGTTGTACAATTTTACAAAAGTTTCAGGTGTACAAGATAGTGATTCACAGTTTTCAAAGAGGCATAGGCTCCTGGTCATCCCATCCATCAGGAGAAGCCTAGTTATGCTGCAGTAACAAACAGTCCCAGTATCTCAGTGGCTTTAAAACAACAAAGTCTCCTTTAGCGCTTCTCTGTGTAGCCACAGGCCGCAGGGGACTCTGCTCACCCCAGCCACTCAGGGATGCAGGCTAAAGGGCACCCACCATCTCAAGTGTTCCAGTCATAGGAGCAAAGGGGTGAGAGACCCCAGAGGAGCCTGAACTGGCCCCTGAACACTCCGGCACAGAAGGGATGCCTTTGCACTTCTGTTCTCAGCTTATTATCCAGAACTTGCTCCCCTCCCCCGCCCTGCCCAGAGTCAGAACGTCCAGTCCTCCCCGCCTGTGCAAGGAAAGGAGTGTAGGCTCAGGGGAGCAACACCAAGGGCCGCTGCCCACACCGCCCTGCCTCAGTTTCTCTTGGCCTTGGTTCTTCTTAGTAAACTAGGGATAAACTAGTAATACCTACTCTTCGAGAGAGTCACAGGACTCGACTTTTGTACAGCCTGCCCTGCCTCACACAAGCCTAGGCTGCTCATGTCGCAGGGTGGGGGGCTGGGGAGGCCCAGAGCTGCAGGCTTGCTCTTCAGGGTCCAGGGTGAGCCGAGCACATGTGTTCCCCTTTCAGACTGACTGTCCAGACTTCCACACGGAAAAGGTCATCTACGCGGCGCCTGGGGCACAGGGCGGCACGGAGGTCAGCGTGGAGGTGTACTTTGAGCCCAGCCACCTGGGCGAGAGCAAAGGCATCCTGACCCTGTCGTCGCTCGCGGGCGGCGAGTACACCATCCCCCTCTTCGGGGTGGCCCTGGCCCCCAAGCCGCAAGGCCCCTTCCTGATCCGAGCCGGCTACAGCATCGTCATCCCCTTCAAGAACGTCTTCTACCGCCCCGTCACCTTCTCCTTCCTCGTGGAGAACAGCGCGTTCTCCATCCGCGCCGCGGACTCTGTGAAGCCCAAGAAGATCAACAACATCACGGTCTACTTCGAAGGAAACCCATCGGGCAGCAAGACGCCCATCACCAGCAAGCTGATTGTGACCTGCCCGCCCGGCGAAGGCAGCGACACTGGGATTAAGTGGGTTTACTACCTGAAGGGGATCACCCAGTAGTGAGAAGCAGGGTTGGCAGCAACCATCAAAAAGCCATCTCATCAACCCTTAAGACCTTTGTGTTGTTCTAAGCCCCACAAAGAACAGAGAAAATAATAAGAACTCTAAAGGTACTATCTCCAGTTCAATTATAAGGGCACTTATTTCCACATTATATGAATTCCAAATATCTATATGAAATACAGATACTCCATGTTTAACAAGGTAACTATATAAAGCAGAGCTATATTTTACTTTGCAAGAGCAAGTCTCTAAATTTGGTTTCTTAATAAACCTGCAAAGCCCAGGCCCTGTGTAATAATCCCCACGTTTAATAAGGTGACCTTCCCTCACACGGCACTCAGCAGCACATGACTCTGGGGCCCCGCAGTTTCTTTTAAAACCCACGATGGCTTCAAGAGCCCTTAGCCATGACTCTGTTTTGATACTGTATTTTATTCTGCTTTCATATGAAAGCCAAACAAGTCACTACTTTCAAAGCAAAGAGCAGATACATCAAGGCAGTTGTTGCAGGGACAGAAGTTGGGACGCTCCCCCATCTCTGGGTCCCTGATCTATTTCCCATAGAAAGTTCTCACAGAAGGCCAGATCCTGAAGAGATGCTAATAGAGACCCCAGGTCCCCAACCCCACTCAGCTTGTGGAGCAGTGAGTCTCTGCCTAATTCTGGTCCAGACCCCACCTCCCCAAATACTGATTTAATCAGTCCACGGAGGGACCCGGCATCTTTTTAGCTTGCATAGCAGAGTTGAGAAGCAGTGCTATAGATCAAAACCCACCTGGCCAGGCATGCTGCAGCCAGTCAGGAATCTGCTGCCAGGGGGACCATGTCTCAGGTTGATATGTTGTAACTGCAGCTGTCTTGTGTGCTCGCGAAGGGTGATAGTCTGGTTGGTGCCCTTCTTCAGAGGGAAGGCACCATGGAGGCCCCAGCTCCAGGGAGAGTGCCTCCCTGGACTCTCCTCGGGGCCCTGCAGTGGTCTTACAGAGCCACTCACCTCTTGGCACCACCTGTTGACGTAAAGGTGGTTGAAGACTGGCCCTCGGGCATAGGAGTGGAGGGCCAACAGGCTTCTGCATAAATGCACACACACACCTATGCCTGAGGGTCCCCAGCCTCCACCTCCTCCCCTCTCCTCATCCACTCCACCTACAAGAGAAGAAGAGGGCATAAAAGAACCTCCATGGCCTTTTGGGAATGGATGTGCCCAAGAGGTGGCACTCAGAAATGATCCCTGGACTGACAGCCTGAGGGTCGCCTGGGAATTTATTAAAAATGCAAGTTCTCAGGGCCAGCCCCAGACCTACTGAGTCAGAAGCTCCAGGGGTGTGGCCCAGAAACCTGTGCTTTTAATAAGACCTTATGGCTACTGGAGGTGTTTTCTAATGGACAGAGATTCTTCCACCTCTTTGTACCTCCCTCTGGCCCTCAGCCCATTACACTTGACACACAGCTATACCAGATGGAGCCTCTCCTAAAGAGGCTGCAGACACACGCCTGAGAGCTCATTTTTGTGACCCCTGAAGACCGTGCTGAGAGGAATAAAGTTGAAGAACAAGATGGCAGATACTCCCAGTGATTAAGTGAGCAGCATGCCAAGGGGCCCAGAGTAAGGAGCACGCCCTCCAACCAGCGAGTAGAGAGTCCGAAGAAACCGATGGTTCTCAAGCTCACTATCGGCCAGAATGACCCTGAGGATTTGCTGACCACAGGCTGCCGGGCCCCACCATCAGAGGGCCTGATTAGTAGGTTTGGGTGGCCCAAGAATTTGCATTTCTGCCAGGTTCTGAGGGACTCCACTGCTGCCCGAGTGAGGATCCCACGTGGTCAGCACAGCTCTGAAGCCTGGGCCTCCTCACATCAGTGGCACCTAGGAATGCAGACTCTCAGGCCTGCCTGGACCTACTGAGCCAGAATCTGCACGTTAATGCCCTCCTGGGTGGGGCTGGGGGGTCCTATGCACAGTGCAGAGGAGATTGAGGCTGTACAGGCCCCAGGAGAGCTGAAGCCTTTGCTGAGCCCACAGCCCCTAATGCTCTTCATTAGAGCCCTGGAGAGAATCTCACCAGCTCTGCTTACAGCCTAGTGAGTGAGATGGGCACCTCCCCACCCCCAAAGTGCCCCCTCCCACCCATTCCCCAGAGGCAGATCTGGGGTGGGGGGAGCCATTGGCCCAACACCAGCTGCTTTTAAAAGGGTAAACCCTCTCAACACTTTTAAACCCCGTATGATAAACAGTTCTTAAGATTGCAGGAAAGTGGGAGGAAGCTGTGCAGAAGCTGGCTAAAACATCCATGGTCCGAGTGCAGTGAAACTCAAGATTTCTCTAAATGTGAGGGTCAAGACTCAGCTATGGTCCCTTGAGGCTGTGGGGTTCCCAGCCACCACCCTAGACACTAGCTGCTACAGAAACCGGTCACTTCCCAGTATCATCACCAGCGAAACAGTGCCTTTAGGTGGCCAGGGGCAACGCCCCTGCTTCAGTCCCGTCCTGCTCCCACCAGCCACTGAGTCTAGGGCCCAAGCCTCATAGGCCTGGAGACACACCTCCCTGGGACCAAGCACCCAGCTCAGACCCTGCCCCAGCATGAACCCGCTTCCGGGATGACTTGAGATGTGGTACATTGCTTTCCTGTACGTGGTTCTTACATTTCCTTGGCCTCAAAAAAGGCAATGACGAAAATCATTTCGTACTGGTAAGTTTGGAATGGCAGAATAGCTCAACAGAGGGCTGGAGGGGAGGCGTGGTGAAAACAAGCATCCTGACAAAAGCTCGTAGAAGCTGCATTTGAAAGAACACTTTCTCAGCAAAGCAGACCAAGGGACGTCTCACTGAGGAGTGCTGAGAAGACATCAGGGCCCAGGTGGCACAGTTCCAGACACCATGGTGCTTGGAAAACGATTGTGAACGCGGCCCCTGACGCCATTCATTCTACACGGACGCCCTGGTGAGTATGGCATCCTGGTGAGTCTAGACACTTCTCTGGGCCAGACGGGCCTCAGGTCGGAGGTGATTATATTGTGACATCACTAGGGCCTGCCAGATACTAAGAAATGCCAAATGTGGGATTTCCCAAGCCTCTTAGACCCTCAACATATTGCCCTGACACTCCAGTAAAATCACACTGCTGTTGGAGAAGCTGCTTTGTGCAGTTCAAGATTCAGGGACAGTGTCTTACAGTCTCACAAGCCCCTTCTTGCTATATAATACCCATAAGTTCTGTGTCACTAACCAAGCGTCATCACACACGTGCAGATGAGTTGCAACTGTGAAATGATGGCCAATGTGTAAGCTGCTGCTGCTGCTGCTGCTAAGTCGCTTCAGTCGTGTCCCACTCTGTGCGACCCCATAGACGGCAGCCCATGAGGCTCCCCCGTCCCTGGGATTCTCCAGGCAAGAATACTGGAGTGGGTTGCCAGTTCCTTCTCCAATGCATGAAAGTGAGAAGTGAAAGTGAAGTCGCTCAGTCGTGTCCGACCTTTGCAACCCCATGGACTGCAGCCCACCAGGCTCCTCCATCCATGGGATTTTCCAGGCAAGAGTACTGGAGTGGGTTGCCAGCAGACATACTAATTATCCACTAGTCTGGAAAAGTCTGAGCACGGCAGGCCTGGCCAGGACTGGTCCCCATGGACAGAGAAGTGAGTGCACAGAGAAGGCAGTGGAGGCCCCTGGGCTTTGTTCTCAGTATCCCTGCCAAATTACGGGTGGAGAACTTAACTAGTCCACACTTTTCAAGATATCAGAAAAACAACAATAGCAGTTCTTTCCAGGAACTTCTGAACTAAAGGTAGGGCAAAACATTGATTTGGGCCTTGAGCAAAAAACTGGTTTCTTAGCAACCTAGGCCAGAATGTGATTTCAGAAGAAAAGAGTTCCTTCTGGTAAAAAACAAAACAAAACAAAACAAAACAAAAAAAAAACCACATCTCCTTATTGTTTCAATTATTTAAAAACTCTATCACATTATGACCCATGAGAAATTCGGTTCAGCTTTAAGAAAAAGCCAAACCAAACAGCAAAAGAAACATGGAAAATTATATTAGATATAGGTTTCGTGGAAATGAGCACACACTAGAGAAATAGATCCAAATTGTTCCCATTGATTTTTTTTAATTGTTTTACTTCAACCATCATCAAAATTCTAAAGACATAAACCTTACAAGACATTTAGAAATGCCCTTGTCAGTGCTACTTGGTGTCAGGGCACAGGGAGGAAGCTGTTAAGACACGCATTGTCTTCTGGAGATGAGTCTGCACTTGGAGCAGTTTTCCAATTGTTGCTGCACCCACCTCTATTTGTAAGGCTATATGGGCAGGGGTTTAAAAGCTGTGAAGACCCCACCAGTAAAGGAAAGCACAATTTATGTTTTATAGAAGTATATCACTATTCAAGCCCATGATTTTAAGGCATAAGCAAGGTTGAAACGGTTCTATGAAGACCTACAAGACCTTTTAGAACCAACACCCAAAGCAGATGTTCTTTTCATATAGGGGACTGGAATGCAAAAGTAGGAAGTCAAGAAACACCTGGAATAACAGGCAAATTTGGCCTTGGAGTACAGAATGAAGCAGGGCAAAGGCTAATAGAGTTTTGCCAAGAAAATGCACTGGTCATAGCAAACACCCTTTTCCAACAACACAAGAGAAGACTCTACACATGGACATCACCAGATGGCAAACACCAAAATCAGATTGATTATATTCTTTGCAGCCAAAGATGGAGAAGCTCTATACAGTCAGCAAAAACAAGACCAGGAGCTGACTGTGGCTCAGATCGTGAACTCCTTATTGCCAAATTCAGACTTAAATTGAAGAAAGTGGGGAAAACCACTAGACCACTCAGGAATGATCTAAATCAAATCCCTTGCAATTATACAGTGGAAGTAAGAGATAAATTTAAGGGACTAGATCTGATAGACAGAGTGCCTGATGAACTATGGACAGAGGTGCGTGACATTGTAAAGGAGACAGTGATCAAGACCATCCCCAAGAAAAAGAAATGCAAAAAAGCAAAATGGCTGTCTGGGGAGGCCTTACAAATGTCTGGGGAAAGAAGAGAAGCAAAAAGCAAAGGAGAAAAGGAAAGATATGAGCATCTGAATGCAGAGTTCCAAAGAATAGCAAGGAGAGATAAAGCCTTCTTCAGCGATCAATGCAAAGAAATAGAGGAAAAGAACAGAATGGGAAAGACTAGAGATCTCTTCAAGAAAATTAGAGATACCAAGGGAATATTTCATGCAAAGATGGGCTCAATAAAGGACAGAAATGGCATGGAGCTAACAGAAACAGAAGATATTAAGAAGAGGTGGCAAGAATACACAGAAGAAATGTACAAAAAAGATCTTCACGACCCAGATAATCACCTTGGTGTGATCACTCACCTAGAGCCAGACATCCTGGAATGCGAAGTCAAGTGAGCCTTAGGAGGCATCACTACAAACAAAGCTAGTGGAGGTGATGGAACTCCAGCTGAGCAATTTCAAATCCTAGAAGATGATGCTGTGAAAGTGCTGCACTCAATATGCCAGCAAATTTGGAAAACTCAGCAGTGGCCACAGGACTGCAAAAGGTCAGTTTTCATTCCAATCCTAAAGAAAGGCAATGCCAAAGAATGCTCAAACTACTGCACAATTGCACTCATCTCACATGCTAGTAAAGTAATGCTCAAAATTCTCGAAGCCAGACTTCAGCAATACGTGAACCATGAACATCCAGATGTTCAAGCTGGTTTTAGAAAAGGCAGAGGAACCAGAGATCAAATTGCCAACATCAGCTGGATCATGGAAAAAGCAAGAGAGTTCCAGAAAAACATCTATTTCTGCTTTATTGACTATGCCAAAGCCTTTGATTGTGTGGATCACAATAAACTGTGGAAAATTCTGAAAGAGATGGGAATACAGACCACCTGACCTGCCTCTTGAGAAACCTATATGCAGCTCAGGAAGCAACAGTTGGAACTGGACATGGAACAATGGACTGGTTCCAAATAGGAAAACGGGTCTGTCAGGGTGTATACTGTCACCCTGCTTATTTTACTTCTATGCAGAGTACATCATGAGAAACGCTGGGCTGGAAGAAGCACAAGCTGGAATCAAGATTGCCAGGAGAAATATCAATAACCTCAGATATGCAGATGGCACCACCCTTATGGCAGATAGTGAAGAGAAACTAAAGAGCCTCTTGATGAAGGTGAAAGAGGAGAGTGCAAAAGTTGTCTTAAAGCTCAACATTCAGAAAATGAAGATCATGGCATCCGGTCCCATCACTTCATGGGAAATAGATGTGGAAACAGTGTCTGACTTTATTTTGGGGGGCTCCAAAATCACTGCAGATGGTGATTGCAGCCATGAAATAAAGACACTTACTCCTTCGGAAGGAAAGTTATGACCAATCTAGACAGTACATTAAAAAGCAGAGACATTACTTTGCCGACAAAGGTCCGTCTAGTCAAGGCTATGGTTTTTCCAGTGGTCATGTATGGATGTGAGAGTCAGACTGTGAAGAAAGCTAACCAGCGAAGAATTGATGCTTTTGAGCTGTGGTGTTGGAGAAGACTCTTGAGAGTCCCTTGGACTGCAAGGAGATCCAACCAGTCAATCCTACAGGAGATCAGTCCTGAGTATTCATTGGAAGGACTGATATTGAAGCTGAAACTCAACACTTTGTTCACCTGATGTGAAGGGCTGACTCACTGGAAAAGACCCTGATGCTGGGAAAGATTGAGGGCAGGAGGAGAAGGCAATGAAAGAGGATGAGATGGTTGGATGGCATCGCTGATTCAATGGACATGAGTTTGAGTGGACTGCAGGAGTTGGTGATGCACAGGGAGGCCTGGCGTGCTGCAGTCCATGGGGTTGCAAGGAGTCAGATGCAACTGAGTGACTGAACTGAACTGAAGGTTGAGATAGGAATTTAAGATTTTAAAAAGTTAACTGATTCAAGAAAGTACTTGTTAAATAATAGCACAAGTGGCTAATATGTACCTTCTCTTTCCTCCTGTGCTGCACAGTAGGTTCTCATTAGTTACTCATTTTATTCTATTTTTTTTATTGAAGTATAATTGCTTTACAATGTTGTGTTAGCTTTTGCTGTACAATGAAGGGAATTGGCTATATGTTTATCTTCCCTCTTGGACCTCCCTCCCTCCCGTGCCCACTTACCCAGCTAGGCCACCACAGAACCCTGAGCTGGGCTCCCTGTGTTAGACAGCAGGTCCCCACTAGCTTTTTCACACATGGTAGGTAGTGTATATATATCGGAGAAGGCGATGGCACCCCACTCCAGTACTCTTGCCTGGAAAACCCCATGGACAGAGGAGCCTGGTGG
The DNA here is from genome assembly GCF_016772045.2 of Ovis aries. Taxonomy (NCBI): domain Eukaryota; kingdom Metazoa; phylum Chordata; class Mammalia; order Artiodactyla; family Bovidae; genus Ovis; species Ovis aries. The sequence goes on from NC_056067.1 coordinate 39,692,001, forward strand.
GCTGTAGTCCATGGGGTCGCTAGAGTCGGACACAACTGAGTGACTTCACTTTCACTTTTCACTTTCACGCATTGGAGAAGGAAATGGCAACCCACTCCAGTGTTCTTGGCCTGGAGAATCCCAGGGACAGGGAAGCCTGGTGGGCTGCCGTCTATGGGGTCGCACAGAGTTGGACGTGACTGAGTGACTTAGCAGCAGCAGCAGTGCGTATATGTCGATCCTAACCTCCCAACTCGTCTCACCCTCCCCTCTCCCCGGCTCTCCCCCCACCCCCACGTCCATATGCCCACCCTCTACATCTGTGTCTCTTCCTGCCTGGAAATAAGCTCATCTGTACCATTTTTCTAGATTCCACATATATACATTAATATACAATATCTGTTTGCTGATTTACTCTGTATGACATACTCTAGGTCCATCCACATCTCTATAACTGATCCAATTTCATTCCTTTTTATGGCTGAGTAATTTGCTGTTGTTCAGTTGCTAAGTTGTGTCCAACTCTTTTTCACCTCATGGACTGTAGCACACCACGCTCCTCTGTCCTCCGCTACCTACCAGAGTTCGCTCAAATTCATGTCCATTGAGTCAGTGATGCTATCTAACCATCTCATCCTCTGCTGCCCCCTTCTCCTTTTGCCTTCAGTTTTCCTAAGAATCAGGGTCTTTTCTAAGGAGTCAGTTCTTCGCATGGGGTGGCCAAAGTATTGGAGCTTCAGCTTCAGCATCAGTCCTGCCAATGAATATTCAGGGTTGATTTCCTTTAGAATGGACTGGTTTGATCGCCTTGCAGTCCAAGGGACTCTCAAGAGTCTTCTCCAGCACCACGGTTCAAAGACATCAGTTCTTCAGCACTCAGCCTTCTTTTGATCCAGCGTTCACATCCATACGTGACTACTGGAAAATAGCCATAGCTTTGACTAGCGTGCACCTTTGTTGGCAAAGCGATAGCTCTGCTTGTTAATATGCTGTCTAGGTGTATCACAGCTTTCCTTCCAAGGAGCAAGCATGTGTCTTTTACTTTCATGGCTGCAGTCACTATCTGCAGTGATTTTGGAGCCCAAGAAAATAAAACCTGTCACTGCTTCCACTTTTTCGCCTTCTATTCACCATGAAGTGATGGGAGTAATATTCCATTGCATATGTGTTTACCACAACTTCCTTATCCACGCATCTGCCATTGGAGATTCAAGTTGTTCCTGTGTCCTGGCTATTGTAAACAGTGCTGCAAGGAACACGGGGGGATGTGTGTAGTTTTGAATCATGGTTTTCTCAGGGTATATGCTCAGTAGTGGGATTGCTGGGTCATAAGGTAGTACTATTTTTAGATTTTTAAGGAACCTGCATACTGTTCTCCAAAGTGGCTGTATCAGTTTCCATTCCCACCAACAGTGCAAGAGGGATCCCTTTTTTCTACACCCTATCCAGCATTTTCTGTTTGTAGATTTTTTTAATGATGGCCATTCTGACTGGTGTGAGGAGGTACCTCATTGTAGTTTGGATTTTCGTTTCTCTAATCATTAGTGATGTTGAGCATCTTTTCATGTGTCTATGTGTATGTCTTCTTTGGAGAGATGTCTGTTTAGGTCTTCCACCCATCTTCTGATTGGATTGTTTGTTTCTTTGGTATTTGATTGGGCTGTTTGTTTCTTTGGTATGAGCTGTTTGTATATTTTGCATATTAATCCCTTGTCAGTTGCTTCATTTGCAATATTTTCTCCCATTCTGAGGGACGTCTGTTCTTCTATGGTTTCCTTACATTCACTGAGTCCTATTTGTTTATTTTTATTTTCATTACTCTAGGAGGTGGATCAAAAAAGGTTTTGCTGTAGTTTATGTCAGAGTGTTCTGCCTGTTTTCCTCCAAGAGTTTTATAGTGTCCGGCCTTACATTTAGGTCTTTAATCCATTTTGAATTTCTTTAGGGAGTGTTCTAGTTTCATTCGTTTACAGGTAGCTGTCCGGTTTTCCAGCACCACCCACTGAAGAGGCTGTCTCTTCCCCGCTGTGTATTCTGCCTCCTTGCTCATAGGTTAGGTGACCACGGGTGCCTGGGCTTGGTCTGTGTTTCTGTTTGGTGCCAGCATCACACTGCCTGGATTCCTGTAGCTTTTTAGCAGAATCTGAGCTCAGGGCACCCGATTCCCCCAGCTTCATCTTTCTTTCTCAAGATTGCTTTGGCTATTTGGTGTCTTTTGTGTTTCCAAATAAACTGTAAACGTTTTTGATTCTAATTCTGTGAAAATGCCATTGGTAATCTGATAGAGGTTGCACTGAATCTGTAGTTGCTTTGGGTAGTATAGTCATTTTCACAATATTGATTCTCCCAATCTGAGAACATGGCATGTTTCTCCGTCTCTTTGTGTGTTTTTTTCATTTCTCTCATCAGTATCATAGTCTTCTGAGTGCCGGTCTTGTTTCCTCCTTGGGTAGGTTTATTCCTAGGTATTTTATTCTTTTTGTTGTGGTGGTAAATGGGTTTCCTTTATTTCTTTTTCTGATCTTTGCTTGCTAGTGTACAGGGATGCAAGAGATTTCTGTGCTTTAATTTTGTATCCTGCAACTTTGCCAGATTCATGGACTAGCACCAGTAGTTTTCTGGTAGCATCTTTAGGATTTTCTATGTACAGTGTCATGTTATCTGCAAACACTGACAGTTTAGCTTCTTTTTCAATTTGGATTTCTTTTATTCCTCTTTCATCTTTGATTGCCATGCCTAGCACTTCCCAAACTATGTTGAATAATAGTGGTGAGAATGTCCATCCTTGTTTTGTTACTGGTCTTAGAGGAAGTGATTTCAGCTTGTCACCTGTGAGAACGATGCTTGCTGTGGACTTGTCATGTAAGGCCTTTATTGCGGGGAGGTAGTTTCCCTTTGTGTCCATTTTCTGAAGAGCTTTTATTACAAATGGTTGTTGAATTTTGTCAAAAGGTTTTTCTGCATCAATTGAGTTGATCATCTGGTTTTTATTCTTCAGTTTGCATCCCTGGGGTAACTCTCACTTGATCGTGGTGTGTGAGCCTTTGAATGTGTTGTTGGATTCTGTTTGCTAGCATTTTGTTGAGGCTCTGTGTCTATGTTCATCAGTGATGTTGGCCTGTGGTTTTCTTTCTGTGTGATATCTTTGTCTGGTGCCCAGCAGGCACTCTGCAAGGACCACTCCAGACCCTCCCCCCAGCACCCTGCTACACCTGCAGGCTCCACGTCCCCCTACTCTGCCGTCTTGGCCAAAGTTTAATATATAAACTAGACACAGTAAGAGAATGTCCTCATGGCCAGCATCACTACTCTTGCATTTTAGAATGGTTATTAAGTAAAATAATAGCCTTCCCTGGTGGCTCAGATGGTAAAGAATCTGCCTGCAATGTGGGAGACCTGGGTTCAATCCCTGGGTCAGGAAGATCCCCTGGAGAAAGAAATGGTGACCCGCTCCAGTCTACTTGCCTGGAGAATTCCATGAACAGAAGAGCATGGTTAGAGTCCATGGGTCGCAAAGAGTCAGACACGACTAAGCGACTAACACAAGGGTTCCTTGAACATAATAAGCACTGCGATACTGGACAGTCGACCTGATAACCCAGACTGTCCAGTATGACAGCTATCAGGTGGGCAGGTATCATGTACAGCATGAGTATACTGGAGGAAGGGGTGGTTCAAGTCCTGGTGGGACAGCACGCGATTTCATCTCAACACTCAGAATGGCGTATAGCTTAAAACTTCCAAATCATTTATTTCTGAAGTTTACCATTTAATATTATGGACCTGTAGTCAACCACTGGTAACTGAAACCTCAGTTGCTGGGGAGACCACTGTATGTATCACCATGATCTGACATTCTGCTTTTTTCAGAATCTGCAAGATAAGGTGTTTAACTTCAAACCTTTTTTTTAAGATTCTTCTGCTGTTACTTTACATTTGTATTTTTTTTCCAGCCGAACCTTTGTGATAAAGTCAGGTGAGTGGGCAGTTTCAGAAAAGTAGAAAGAGACAGACTGTGAAACTGAAAGAATGCCAGTCTACGTATCAGGAAATAGAAATAGTAATTCTGTCATGTCCAGTACAGTAGTCACCAGCCATGCATGGCTGTTTACAGTTGCATTATCAAAGACAAATAAAAAATTTAAACCAAGTTCTTCAGTCACACCACCCATATCTCACATGTACCTCTCTGCTGCCACGATGGACAGTGTCGAGTGTAGAACATATCCATCACTGCAGAATGCTCTAAGCTAGTCTGTGGTGTGACCTTCATTGACTTGGGCAAATTCCTTAACTGAGGGTTTCTTAACCTCAGCACTATTGACATTTGGGGACAGGTAGCTTTCGGCCATGGTGGGCCGTCTTGACCTGCTTTTCACAGCATCTCTGTGCTCTGTCCATGAAGCATCATAGCTTTCCAGCAGTCGTGTAACCAAAACTGTCTCCAAACACTGCTGTTTGTCTCCTGGGGATGCATAGTCACCCCGGTTGAAAACCATTGCCTTAACTGCTTTGGGGTTTAGTCTCATCATCGACTAACGGGGGTTTTGCTATAAGCAGAGGACCCTCCCATTCAGCTATAACATTCAGTGTGTCCAGAACACCTAGCTGCTTCTTTCATCAAGTGCTGCTTTCTCGAGTACCGACTTTCTCCACCGCTGCTTGTCGTTACCCTGCCTCTCGCCAATGCCAGCAAGTTGCACTGAAGAGTATTGCTCTGAGGAGTGGGAGGCCCAGAGCTGATGCATAGACTTGTCTCCCGTGTCTGCGGTTTTACTGGCTAAAGGTACAGTGGCGCCTGGTTTTGTCCATCACTACCTCCGCTTCTCAAAAACACCTGGTTTCATCATAGCCTGAGTTGAGCCCTAAATAGAGGGATTCATCTCAACATGATTGTTGCCTCCTGCACATCCTATGTAGGTTCTTCTGGAAGGATGTTGTCTTCATTGGGATGCATTTTGTATTTGACATTGCCCTTGGCTCGTGGAGTCAGGGAAACCCCTTAGGGCCTTAACTGGACTATGAAGTCCTTAAGAGCAGAGACCCTGTTTTATTAACCCTCAGCACTTGGCACAGTGCTTGACAGCATTGGACAGTTGGCATCTAGATAAATAAATGACCATATATTTTTCATGGGGAAATAAGATGGTAGTCTAAGGACTTTGCTACTCCAAAGTATAGTTGGCAATATATACGTTCGGATCCCCTGGAGGCTCATTAGGGACAGATTCCCCAGCCTCATCCCAAGCCTGTGGATCGGAATCTGCATTTTAACACCATCCCTGGTGATCTGGACGTGCAATAGAATTGGAGAGCACCGGTCTAGAAGACTCTGCACTGTTAGTAGCCTTCTTCAGGAACAGAGGGACTTAACGCAAGCTTTACCTGAGAGCTTTCTGGTCTCTCTGCTTATAAGGACACTGATCCTGTTGGATCAGAGCAACATCATTATGACTGACTTAACTACTTTCCTTTAGGTCCTGTCTCCAAACACTGCCACCAGGGCTATATGAATTGGGGGGCAGGGGAGGCACAATTTAGTCCATAATATCGATCATTTAAAAAAGTGATCATTGTGAAACGCTGCCTGCCTTAGTTGAGGGGAGGAGGACTTGGCCATCTCACACCCTTTATCTCGTTTATCTTGTGCAGATGCCCAATGAGCTAGGTAGCGCCACCTCATTTCACAGATGAGGAAACAGAGGCTCCTCGAGGTTGGTTCATCTTCCTACGGTCTCATGGCTAGAACCTGGAGTCCAAACGTCTGTGCAGGTGACAGGGCTGGTGCTGTGTAGGCTGCTGGTGTGAGGGATTAAGATTCCTAATAAGGCGAGGGAGTTTTATCTTCGTGGCAGGCCTCTCAGACACTGAAGACACAGAGTCAGATGTCTGGCCCGCCGGAAGGACCCCGGAGTCTAGACTCTCAAGAGCCAACCGTGCCCAGTGCTGAGAGCCCACGGTCCTGGCTCCGGCACGCCCACGGAGCCTTCTCAAAGGTAAGGTCCTGAGGCTTAGGTTTTAGAAGGGCTGGGGCAGGTTCTACGGGCTGTCGGTTTCAAGGGATCTAGTCGCTGATCAGTCCCGAGGACAAGGTTGGTGAGACCCTGGGCCCTGCTCTCCAGGAGAGTCTCGAGCTGGGGAGAAATGCCGCAGGCACTCTGCCCAGCGCAGTGGGTGGTCCCGCAGCGGGGAATTGTGCCCAGCACTGCGGTGACAGGCCGCCAACTGCAGGCTGAGGGAGACGACGCCATTTATGGTGACCTAGGGGTGGGCTCGCTGCCAAGTCTCTGGTGTTCCTGAACTTCGAGTTCCAAAACCTAGCAAGCTTTTGAGGGTGCCCTGAGGACATCAGGGGTTTGCGGGGTGGGCAGGATTAGAGCTCCTGAGAGGTGCATAGCTGCCTGCTGGGAAGGTGGGGTGGGGGGCCAGGAACGCTGGGCTCTGCGATCATATCAGGGTTGAATAGTTGAGTTTGATCTAGATCATTGGAACCTACCACCTCAGTAGGGAGAACTATTTATTGCCAAATGGCCATAGACAGTTTCTCGAGTATGAGTCAGAATTCTACCCACCACTGTTCTTTACCAGCTGTAGGATCACAACGAATTGCCTCATCACAGATGGGCAACCCAGGGCTGTGTCCTGGCAGACCTCGTTGATTTGGCCTTGATCACGGTAATTTAAAAAAATATTTTGTATGTTCTTTTTCTTCCACTTTTGTGAAAGTGTTGGCATTATTTTCATTCTTTGACATAAGCTTGGCTTTGCTATTCCCTTTGTTTTGTAACTTAGGGGTTTCTTGCTCTTTTTTAAAAAATTCATTTTATTGAAATACATACTTTTGAGAGCTGTTCCAGCACAGAGTGCCCTCCATTTTTGAGTGAAAGAGGCTTGGTGTAGAGGGCCTGCCTGGAAGTGAAGACTGTGGTCCAACTAGTGGGAAGCAGGCACGCAGGGTCCTCAGGGGGCTCATTCGCTTGGACATCCTCCCCAGCTCCCTCCACACACACATGGCAGCCTTGGGGACTAGACTGCTCAGGCCACAGGGTTGAGACAGCGGTCCCGGGGACTGACGCCTAAGGGGAGTAGAGGAGACATTCATTTTTGGCATGGAATTTTTATTCTCTATTGGGACATATTGATTTAGCGTGCTGGGTTAATCACAGCTGTACAGCAAGTTGATTCAGTTAACATATAGATGTGCCTGTCTTTTTAGGGTTCTCTTCCATAGAGTTTGAGAGGGTATTGAGTACAGTTTCTTGTTTATAGAGCACATCCTTGTTCATTATTCTTTTTCTCTTGTCTGTGTATTTATCTGTATAGAAGAGTATATGGGTTAATCCCAAACTTCTCAGTTATCGCTCCATAACCACCTGGTCTTCCCGTTTGGTAAGGAAAGTTTCTTTTCTAAGCATCTGTTTCTGTTTGATCCAAGAGCTCATGTGTATCCATCATGAGATTTGACCTGTATGTGATATCGCCTGCTTTTTGTCTTTCTCTGTCTGATGACGTAGTGTGACCATCTCCGGGTCCGTATCTCGGTTGCTGCAGCTGGCACCACTTCGTTCTCTTGCGAGTGTTTCAGCCATAGTCCATGAATGTGAGCGGCACATCTCTAGCCTCCTTCCTCTGTGGCTTGAGGTTCTTGTTGCTTGCGTGCCTTGGCTGTAGTGAACAGCACCGTGAAGAACGTGGGGATGCGTGTGTGTCCTGGGGGGGGTGCGTTTCCTAGGGTCTAGGCCCCAGAGGCAGATCGCAGCATCCTGGGCTGCTTTTTGTTTTTAAAGGAGCCTGCATGCCCTTGTCCATAGTGGCTGTTGTCAAGTGCATCCCCCACCGCAGCCTAGGAGTGTTTCCTGGTCTCCTGGCCTTCCGCAGTATTTATTGTTTGTACATTTTCCACTAGCTGCTACTAACCAGAGCTCTTTGTAGTTCTGGTGTGCCTTCCTCTTTCATTTGGGCGGCCCAGGATTTCCACAGGAGGGGGATTTGGATTTCCTTCCTATTTTATTAAGTGTTAGCAAAATTTGCCATTTGAAATTGGCTCATGAAGGTTGGCCTTCTTTTGAATTCTGTTTCTGCTGCCTTCTGCGTGTCATCTGTCCAGCAAAGGGATTCTTTAGAGCAGAGCAGCTCTGGTGAATATGAAATGCCCATAGGTCCCGGATTTGGGGTTGTTGTTTCCTAAAATGGCCACAAGGGGACAGCACTTATTCGTGCCCCGCTCTGCCTATGGGGAAACCTGAGCCCCGGCAAATGTGTGTTCCTGGCAAGACCAGGAGCTGACTGTGGCTCAGATCATGAACTTCTTATTGCCAAATTCAGACTCAAATTGAAGAAAGTAAGGAAAACCGCTACACCACTCAGGTATGACCTAAATCAAATCCCTATGATTATACAGTGGAAGTGAGAAATAGATTTAAGGGTCTAGAGCTGATAGAGTGCCTCATGAACTATGGACAGAGGTTCGTGACATTGTACAGGAGACAGGGATCAAGACCATCCCCATGGAAAAGAAATGCAAAAAAGCAAAATGGCTGTCTGGGGAGGCCTTACAAATAGCTGTGAAAAGAAGAGAAGAAAAAGCAAAGGAGAAAAGGAAAGATATAAGCATCTGAATGCAGAATTCCAAAGAATAGCAAGAAGAGATAAGAAAGCCTTCTTCAATGATCAATGCAAAGAAATAGAGGAAAAGAACAGAATGGGAAAGACTAGAGATCTCTTCAAGAAAATTAGAGATACCAAGGGAATATTTCATGCAAAGATGGGCTCAATAAAGGACAGAAATGGCATGGACCTAACAGAAGCAGAAGATATTAAGAAGAGGTGGCAAAAATACACAGAAGAACTGTACAAAAAGATCTTCACCACCCAGATAATCATGATGGTGTGATCACTCATCTAGAGCCAGACATCCAGGAATGTGAAGTCAAGTGGGCCTTAGAAAGCATCACTATGAATAAAGCTAGTGGAGGTGATGGAATTCCAGTGGAGCTACTTCAAATCCTGAAAGATGATGCTGTGAAAGTGCTGTACTCAATATGCCAGCAAATTTGGAAAACTCAGCAGTGGCCACAGGACTGCAAAAGGTCAGTTTTCATTCCAATCCCAAAGAAAGGCAATGCCAAAGAATGCTCAAACTACCACACAATTGCACTCATCTCACATGCTAGTAAAGTAATGCTCAAAATTCTCCAAGGCAGGCTTCAGCAATACGTGAACCGTGAACTTCCTGATGTTCAAGCTGGTTTTAGAAAAGGCAGAGGAACCAGAGATCAAATTGCTAACATCAGCTGGATCATGGAAAAAGCAAGAGAGTTCCAGAAAAACATCTATTTCTGCTTTATTGACTATGCCAAAGCCTTTGGCTGTGTGGATCACAATCAGTCAGTTCAGTTCAGTCGCTCAGTCGTGTCCGACTCTTTGCGACCCCATGAATCGCAGCACGCCAGGCCTCCCTGTCCATCACCATCTCACGGAGTTCACTCACACTCACGTCCATCGAGTCAGTGATGCCATCCAGCCATCTCATCCCCGGTCGTCCCCTTCTCCTCCTGCCTCCAATCCCTCCCAGCATCAGAGTCCTTTCCAATGAGTCAACTTTTCGCATGAGGTGGCCAAAATACTGGAGTTTCAGCTTCAGCATCACTCCTTCCAAAGAAATCCCAGGGCTGATCTCCTTCAGAATGGACTGGTTGGATCTCCTTGCAGTCCAAGGGACTCTCAAGAGTCTTCTCCAGCACCACAGTTCAAAAGCATCAATTCTTCGGCGCTCAGCCTTCTTCACAGTCCAACTCTCACATCCATACATGACCACAGGAAAAACCATAGCCTTGACTAGACGGACCTTAGTCGGCAAAGTAATGTCTCTGCTTTTGAATATACTATCTAGGTTGGCCATAACTTTTCTTCCAAGGAGTAAGCGTCTTTTAATTTCATGGCTGCAGTCACCATCTGCAGTGATTTTGGAGCCCCCCAAAATAAAGTCTGACACTGTTTCCCCATCTATTTGCCATGAAGTGATGGGACCAGATGCCATGATCTTCATTTTCTGAATGTTGAGCTTTAAGCCAACTTTTGCACTCTCCTCTTTCACTTTCATCAAGAGGCTTTTACTTCCTCTTCACTTTCTGCCATAAGGGTGGTGTCATCTGCATATCTGAGGTTATTGATATTTCTCCCGGCAATCTTGATTCCAGCTTGTGTTTCTTCCAGCCCAGCGTTTCTCATGATATACTCTGCATAGAAGTTAAATAAGCAGGGTGACAATATACAGCCTTGATGGACTCCTTTTCCTATTTGGAACCAGTCTGTTGTTCCATGTCCAGTTCTAACTGTTGCTTCCTGATCTGCATACAGATTTCTCAAGAGGCAGGTTAGGTGGTCTGGTATTCCCATCTCTTTCAGAATTTTCCACAGTTTATTGTGATCCACACAGCCAAAGGTTTTGGCATAGTCAATAAAGCAGAAATAGATGTTTTTCTGGAACTCTCTTGCCTTTTCCATGATCCAGGGGATGTTGGCAATTTGATCTCTGGTTCCTCTGCCTTTTCTAAAACCAGCTTGAACATCAGGAAGTTCACGGTTCACGTATTGCTGAAGCCTGCCTTGGAGAATTTTGAGCATTACTTTACTAGCATGTGAGATGAGTGCAATTGTGTGGTAGTTTGAGCATTCTTTGGCATTGCCTTTCTTTGGGATTGGAATGAAAACTGACCTTTTGCAGTCCTGTGGCCACTGCTGAGTTTTCCAAATTTGCTGGCATATTGAGTACAGCACTTTCACAGCATCATCTTTCAGGATTTGAAACAGCTCCACTGGAATTCCATCACCTCCACCAGCTTTGTTCGTAGTGATGCTTTCTAAGGCCCTCTTGACTTCACATTCCAGCATGTCTGGCTCTAGGTGAGTGATCGCATCACCATGATTATCTGGGTCATGAAGATCTTTTTTGTACAGTTCTTCTGTGTATTCTTGCCACTTCTTCTTAATAAACTGTGGAAAATTCTGAAAGAGATAGGAATACCAGACCACCTGACCTGCCTCTTGAGAAATCTGTATGCAGGTCAGGAAGCAACAGTTAGAACTGGACATGGAACAGACTGGTTCCAAATAGGAAAAGGAGTCCATCAAGGCTGTATATTGTCACCCTGCTTATTTAACTTCTATGCAGAGTATATCATGAGAAACGCTGGGCTGGAAGAAACACAAGCTGGAATCAAGATTGCCGGGAGAAATATCAATAACCTCAGATATGCAGATGACACCACCCTTATGGCAGAAAGTGAAGAGGAAGTAAAAAGCCTCTTGATGAAAGTGAAAGAGGAGAGTGCAAAAGTTGGCTTAAAGCTCAACATTCAGAAAATGAAGATCATGGCATCTGGTCCCATCACTTCATGGCAAATAGATGGGGAAACAATGTCAGACTTTATTTTTGGGGGCTCAAAAATCACTGCAGATGGTGACTGCAGCCATGAAATTAAAAGACGCTTACTCCTTGGAAGAAAAGTTATGGCCAACCTAGATAGTATATTCAAAAGCAGAGACATTACTTTGCCGACTAAGGTCCGTCTAGTCAAGGCTATGGTTTTTCCTGTGGTCATGTATGGATGTGAGAGTTGGACTGTGAAGAAGGCTGAGCGCCGAAGAATTGATGCTTTTGAACTGTGGTGCTGGAGAAGACTCTTGAGAGTCCCTTGGACTGCAAGGAGATCCAACCAGTCCATTCTGAAGGAGATCAGCCCTGGGATTTCTTTGGAAGGAGTGATGCTGAAGCTGAAACTCCAGTATTTTGGCCACCTCATGCGAAAAGTTGACTCATTGGAAAGGACTCTGATGCTGGGAGGGATTGGAGACAGGAGGAGAAGGGGACGACCGGGGATGAGATGGCTGGATGGCATCACTGACTCGATGGACGTGAGTGTGAGTGAACTCCGTGAGATGGTGATGGACAGGGAGGCCTGGCGTGCTGCGATTCATGGGGTCGCAAAGAGTCGGACACGACTGAGCGACTGAACTGAACTGAACTGAACTGGGCTGGAAATTATTGTGGAAAGGGCAGAACAGACACAAAGGGCCAGGGTGTCATTCCTTCTGCCCCTTACCCTTCTCCTCCAGACCCGTCCCATCCCCAGCCAAAGTCTTATGCTGAGGCAGCTGTCCTAGGCAGGTGGAGCCTCTCTATGGAGAGAGGCTGGAAGTAGGAACCCCCTGAGCAAAAGAGGGGAAGACAGGGTGACTTTTCAAACCTCTTCCAACACAGAGAGTCCTCTAGGTGCAAGAGGCTTGCTTTATGTGTAGGGGACCACTTGGATTTTAAGGTGGTGGTCTCAGGTAGTCAAGATATCATTGTGCTCCTTGGCTGGCACAACTTTTCCAGCTCCCCCATGAAGACCTCAGTTTGACCCGGAAGTCAAGCCCATTAAGGCCCAGGGAAGAGAGAGCAGCGCAGGGGTCTGAGACCTGAGGAGAATGCAGACGCTGGTTTGGGGGGTTTTCTTCTCGAGTAATTTTTAGTTTCTGTTCGAGTCAGTCCTGAATTTAAACCAGAGTCTGCCCTGAATGTGGCGCTCATTTTGGCCTGCCTCTGGTCCACACAAGCCTGCCTCTGGTCCACTGAGGACTGAGTCTTCTCAGCACTATGGCCTGAATCTATACACGAGGCCTGATGTGGTCTACCACGAGGCCTGACTCTCATCCACACTGAGGCCTGATTGTGTCTAAACTGGGCCTGACCCTGGTCCACAACGGAGGCTGACTGTGGTACTCACTTAGTCCTGACTCTGTTTCACTTTGAGAACTGACTCTACTCCACGCTGAGGTCTGACTGTGGTCCACACTCACGCCTGGCTCTCGTCCACACTCAGGCCTACCAGTGTTCCACAGTAAGGCCTGGCTCTTGTCCACACTACGGACTGCCTCTGGGCCACACTCGGGCCTGACTCTAGTCCACACTAATGCCTGCCTTCGCCCACACTACGGACTGCCTCTGGTTCACTTAGGCCTGACTCTGGTCCACACTGAGTCCTGACTCCTGACTCAAACTCACTTAGGACTGACTCTGGTCCACACTCAGGCCTATAGATGATCCACACTGAGGCCTGAATCGATGCACACTGGGGCCTGACTGTGTCTAAACTGGGCCTGACCCTGGTCTACACTGAAAGGCTGACTGTGGTACTCTCTTAGTCCTGACTCTAGTCCACGCAGAGGCCTAAGTCTGGTCCACGCTCAGGTCTGGCTCTGGTCCACACCTAGGTCTGACCCTGGTCCACAATCAGGCTTGCCTTTGGTCCATACAGAGGGCTGTTTCTTGTCCACAGTCAGGCCTGGCTCTAGCCAAACTGAGGCCTGACTGTGGACCACACTGAGGCTGCACTCTGGTCCACACAGGCCTGACCCTCACCCATGCTGAGTCCTGAATCTATACACACTGAGGCCTCACTCCAGTCCTCACTTAGGCCTCACTCTGGTCCACACTAAGACCTCACCTTGGTCCAAACAAAGGCTGGACTCTGATCTGGTCCACACTCAGGCCTGACTCTGGTTCATCACTGAGGCCTGAGTCCAGTCCTCACTTAGGCCTCACTCTGGGCCACACTAAGGCCCGACTCCTGGTGAACACTAAGGCCTCACTCTTGTCTACATATTGCCTGACTCTGGGCCACACTAATGCCTGGCCCTGGTGCACGCTAAGGCCTGACCCTCATACACACTAAGCCTGACTGCGGTACTCAGGCCTGACTCTGGGCCACACTCAGGCCTGACTCTGGGGCACACTAAGGGCTGATGCTGGTCCATACTAATGCCTGACTCTGGACCACACTAAGGTCTCACTCTGGGGTACGCTAAGGCCTGACTGTGGCACTCCCCTAGGCCTGACTCTGGCCCACAGTAGGCCTGATGCTGGTCCACCCTAGCCCTGACTCTGGTCCGCACTGAGATGTGACTCTGGCCAACACTCAGGCCTGACTCTGGTCCTCACATATTCCTGACCCTGGGCCTGACTTATTCTTGACTCTGGTCCTCACTTGGGCCTGACTGTGGCCACACTAAGGCCTGATTCTAGTCTTAGGTCTTACTCTGGTCCACATCAAGACCTGACTCTGGTTGTAGCCAAGGCCTGTCTCATCATAACGCAGGTCTAACTCTGGTCCTCACAAAGGAAGGCCTTCGTCTGTCCCTCCCTCAGCCTCTGAGTCCATCTTCTCTATGGCCTATACATCCTAAATCAACTCTATTCAAAAATAAGTTAAAATCACCAGTGGGCTGCAGGTAAGTGAAAAACCATCACAAAATTTCAAAGCTATTATCAACAGAGGACTATACACAGCGTCATCTGTTTAGCGTCCATGCCTAGTGAGAGATCTGGAGAAAGCTACTGTTGCTCTGAATACAGCTGGACCTGAATGATGCTGGCAGCATGAGGAACAATAACCAAGACAGCTAGGCAGCCTACGGCATGGGGAGAGATGACGGTAAAGAAGGGGCAGTTCAGATACACAGGCAGTGTCGTTCTGCCATAAAATACGATCAAATAATGCCTTTTCCAGCCACAGCAACTGAAAATCATAGGATCATGATCTTGGAGAGACAGCAGTGAGCGGTCCTGAAGAGAAATCTTAGCTCCCTGCTCAGGAATTGAACCTGGGTAGCCTGTATGAACACCAGGGTTCCCAACCCTGAGACCACCAGTGGCCAGAGGCTAGAAGCAAAGTGACCCTGCGACTTTTCCCCATTTGAAGCCAAGGCTATTTTAAGGAGGCGAGAGGTGTAAATACACATGTGAAGTCCTTTATTATAGACACAGCACCACCTGTGGTAGAGCACGCGGGAGCCCAGTTCACGACAGAAGCAGGACAGAGACACAACCTAGAGACGCTGGGCATCTGGGGGGCACAGGAAGAGGCGGTGCGAGCCCCTCACGTGAGCCAGCCCTTCCGCGCCTGTGGTCACCTCTCACCAACTGTCTCGTTTCTTTCTTCACACACATCTGCCTCGTCTAGGACCCTGCCCGAGCGGTGGGCACGACTTTTTGCTAAGATTGACCCACAGTAGAAGCCTGTGGGTGCACGTCCACATTATTATGGGGTGGGACCCCCTCCCTCTTTGGCCTCCAAGGAGCCTTCCTGCGCCTGTGCAGACAGGGAAGTCTTCCTTGACCTCAGGTGCAGGCACCTTATCTCTTTATTCTGGCAGAGCTCAGCCTCTGCCATTAGCTTGAATGTCTGGGTGAAAACAAAGCTTCAGTTTCACTCCACTTGACAAACACCAGCGGTCCAGCCCAGAGGCCCCTCTATCTCCCACCTCAAATCCCTCTGAGAGACATGAAGCCCAGAAATCTTTATTGGAAGGGTGCAGGTCTGTCGTCTGTAGTTTCTTCAAGCTGGCGTGGGGCTCGTAGGCCCTACCTAGCTGGGCCATGGAGCTCTTGCCCTGTCTCATTTAGGGGCCTCGGAGGGACTTCTGTGGCTACTCCTGAAGGATCTGTTCTGGGGATTCGCTGGAATCTCTGCATCACCATCATCTTGATGTGAAACTGTAGGAATCTGAGACAAATTTAACAAGTAGATTTAAAAAGGCGGGAGCCAAAGATCAGTAAAAGAATTATTTTGACCAGAGGCCCAAGCAGGAGTAAGAACCAAGTTATGTTTTTTACAAATTTCAGTCCTGGTCCAGATATAGAGTCAGTGCCTGTCCACGGGAATGGGACCTTCTGTTGTGGTCTCACATATTTTGGGCATCATTTTTATTAGCCCAGAGTGACTGATGTAGGTGTGACAGGCCACTCAACTTCAGAAGTAGTTGGAGAAGTGACAACCTGAATATTAATATTCAAAATTGATCTCATTTATTTCCAGGAGAATAAGCTTGAATGCCCATTCAAGGACACTTGCAGGCTTGTAGCCGGTTGTCTAGTTTGATCTAAGTTGGTTTTGATGTATTATTAACACTTAAACCAAAGCATCTTCCCCTTGGTCCTTAAATGCAAATTTTTTGTCACCTTCTAGATCTATATTTCTTCTATTTTTCCCCCATTTATAAACAACCAACTGTAGAGCAGAATTATTATCATTACTTTTTTACAACAAAAACAGCTCCAGTCTTTATATCTTCTCTCATTGACAACACATATCTTACTTTATGCACCAAAATCTTTTCCTTGTCACTTTAGTAGCTCCGATTCCATATTATAATTTTTAACCTTTAAAAAACCATAACTCCGAGTGAAAACCAAGAAGAAAGCAATTCTGAACTTTTTATCGTATTGGTATTCTCCAATTAGCAAACTCAGGGACATATTTTAGAACCTCTAAAAACATGTATTTTTCCAAAGTTCAATTTCTTTTCTCAATGTAATACAAGGGATGTGTCTGATAAGACCAAATATCCTTAGTTTTTTTTTCTTGTAATTAGAATTATGTGATTTGTAAGTACTTACTTTTCTTTAAGTCAGTTAGTATAGCTCACTTACAAATTAACCTCAGCAATATTATCCAAAGACAGAGACACACCGAGGCATACATAAAGCGAGACAGACAGCGATCTCCTAGTTTTCCGCTTAAGATTTATTATAAAATGTCTTTTGCCCCTTTTCTTTTTCTTGGCTTGATTTTCTAATTTACCCAAGGCTGAAATCTCAAGTAAAGTGGGCTGTGTATCTCCCGGTCAGGATAAAAGCTTCAGGCTTTTTTCTTGGTATATTTTTATTTTCTCAGGGTCAGAGTTCTAGGGGGGGAAAAAAAAAGTATTTCAACAAGCCAGCTTTTCCTAACTGCACATGCAGAAGGAACCAGTTTTGCAATTTAAAAGAAGTTTCATTTTAACCCATTTTCTCTAGAAGCTAAAGAATATCACAGCCATCTAGGGTCAGAAGCTGTCATCTCTCCTTTCTGTAGGCCTAGTCGCATAGCTAACATACAGACCGAACATGCTCAGCTCGGCCCTAATAGCGGGAGCAGGCCGGCTGATAAAGTGCTGTCCCAGCAGGGACTGTCCCTCTGGCAGCTGGGGTCTTAGGTTGATCAGAAGGGTCTGAAGGAATAGGGGACATGCAGGAAGAGGGGAAGCTTGGTTCTTTTCCCACTTTCTTCTCTCACTGCTATACATCAAACAGATAAACAAAAAGGACCTACTGAATAGCACAGGACGTCAACTGAACACACTGTGATAATCTATACGGAAAAAAAGAATAGACGTATGTCTGTATATAACTGAATCAAGTTCCTGTACACCAAAAAGAAACATGACATTAGAAATCAGGTCTATGCCAACAGAAAATAAAAAATTGCCAAAAAAAAAAGGGGGGGGGGTTGCTGAAGAAATGCTGCCGCCTTGTGGGCACTTTTGGTAACAACACCTGAAAAGCCTGTGCTGCGGCTGCTGCTGATGGGCACTTACTCTTCACCAGGTCTGCGAGGGCTTCCCCTGTGGCTCAGCTGGTAAAGAATCTGCCTGCGATGTGGGACACCTGGGTTTGGTCCCTGGGTTGGGAAGATCCCCTGGAGAAGGGAAAGGCTACCCACTCCAGTATTCTGGCCTGGAGAATTCCATGGACTGTATAGTCCATGGGGTCACAGAGTTGGACACAACTGAGCAACTTTCTCTTCACTGTGAGGATATAAGGAAAAAACACCTGTCCTCAACAGCTCTCCTCAGCTTCAATGACGGCTCAGCTCATAAAGAATCCGCCTGCAATGCGGGAGACCTGGGTTGGATCCCTGGGTTGGGAAGATCCCCTGAAGAAGGGAACGGCTGCCCACTCCAGTATTCTCGCCTGGAGAATTCCGTGGACTGTATAGTCCGTAGGGTGGCAAAGAGTCGGACACGACTGAGTGACTTTCACTTTTCACTTTCATTCAATAAATCTCAGGCAGGTCCTGGAAAAAGTATTCAAAATGGAGCAGAAGGTCAAGAAGCCGACGGTGACTTCAGAGGTAAGTGTTACTCACACTCTTTAAAAATAATCACATGAAAATATTTTATATCTCTAAATCTTATAGAAATGCAAATCAAAACTGCAAACTACCTCAGACTGGCTTTTGGCAAAAAGTCTACAAACAATAAATGATGGAGAGAGCGTGAAGAAAAGGGAGCCCTCCGACACCGATGCTGGCATGATAAATCGTTAATAGCCAGGATGGAGGACGGGGTGGAGGTTCCTTAAACAAGTGGAAAGAGAATGACATTAGGACACTCCCTAAACCCACACAGAAAAACATACTCCAAATCAGTTAAATGAAGGACGGATACTATAAACCTCTTGAGAAAAATACAGGCAGAACATGCTTTGCTATAAATCACAGCCAGTTTGTTTTGGATTCATTCTTAGAATAATGAAAACCTGAACCAAACAAATGGGACCTCATTAACCTTAAAAGTATTTGAGCAGCAGTGAAGTTGCTTAGTCGTGTCCGACTCTTTGCGACCCCATGAACTGTAGCCTACCAGGCTCCTCTGTCCATGGGATTTTCCAGGCAATAGTACTGGAGTGGATTGCCATTGCCTTCTCCAGAGCAGCAGGGTAAACCATAAATAAAAGAAAAAGACAACCCTCAGAATGGGGGAAAAAAGTATTTGCAAATGGAGATAGCCACAACAGGCAAACACCTCATGCAGCTCAATATCAAAAAACAAACAACCCAACAGAAAAATGGGCCAAAGATCTAATGGACATTTCTCCAGAGAAGGCATCCAGGTGGCCATAAGGCACCTGAAAAGATGCTCAGCATCCCTAATCTTTAGAGAAATGCAAATCAAAAGTTCAAGGACGTATCACTTCACGCCAGTCAGCATGGCCATTTCAAAAATTCGACAACAATAAATGCTGGAGGGGGTGTGGAGAGAAGGGAACCCTCCTCCACTGAGTGGGAAAGTGAATCAGTGCATCCACTCTGGAGGACAGTATGGAGGGTCTGTGAAACACTCAACCAAAAAGTACCAAGTGACCCAGCCATCTCACACCTGGGTGTGGATCCTCAGAAAACCAAGTGTTCAAAAGATACTGCATGCCAACAATCATGGCAACACCAGGTACAACATCCAAGATACGAAAGAAACCTAAGTGTAGAAGTGCATGGGTAAAGAAGATGGGGCGCACATACACGAGGCGGTGCTGCCCAGCCACAGAAAGGATGAAAGGCCGCTTCCAGCCACGGGAAGAACTAGAGATGATCGCTCACTGAGACAAGACAAGCATCACATGTTATCCCTCCAGGTGGAATCCAAACATGGGTGAAATGAACTTCTTTACAAAACAGATTACACAGCTTTACAGACTTAGTAAAGAAACTCATGGTTGCCAAAAATGAAAGGTGTGGGGGCAGGGAGAAATTAGCAGCTTGAGAATAACATACACACACTACTATTTGCAAAATAATCCGCGAGGACCCACTGGAGAGCACGAGGAACCCTACTCAGCAATCTTTAATAACCTATTGGGGGCGGGAGGAGAAGGGGATGACAGAGGGTGAGATGGCTGGATGGCATCTCTGACTCGACGGACATGAGTCTGAGCAAACTCTAGGAGTTGGTGATGGACAGGGAGGCCTGGAGCGCTGCAGTCCAAGGGGTCACAAAGAGTCGGACACAACTGAGCCACTGAGAAATGCACCCAAAAAGAACGTATACACATCCACATAGAAATTAACTAAGTTGTTACACATAAGAGAAAAGGGGGCTTCCCAGATGGTGCTAGTGGTTAAGAACCCACCAGTGAAAGCAGGCAGACATAAGGTTGTGGGTTCCATCTCTGTGGTCAGAAGATTCCCCTGGAGGAGGGCCTGGCAACCCACTCCGGTATTCTTGCCTGGAGAAGCCCATGGACAGAGGAGCCTGGTCAGTTACAGTCCATCAGGTCCCAAAGTCGGACACAGACACTGAACCTAATTAGCACACAAATAAAAAAAACCCATAACAATGCAAAATCACCCATACACTGGAATTCAAAATAAACAAACAGAAAAAGACACTGCTGACTCCATTCCCCTCAGGCCTTGGGTACCTGGGCTGGAGTCACGTCCCTGGAGCCTGAGCAGGCTTGGGTCCCCACGCTGGACTGTGGTGGGGCTGCGGGAGCTGGGGAGGGTGTCCAGGCAATGTGCCCCCTGCCACCCTCCATGGACCTGGACTTCCTGTTCCCCTCTGCACGAGCCCACAATCTCCAGACCCAGGGGGCCCTCCTGCAGCAAAACCAGGCCTAGTGCCCCAAAGGATGGCGGAGTCTCTGGCCTGGAAGAGCTTTGCAAAGTCCCCTGGGCTCCCCGTCTCCTGCTGGCGGGGTCCCCACCTCCAGCCTCCTTCCTCAGGGTCGCCCACTTGAGGAGGACACCACCCTCAGCAGAGTGGTGCGGCAATCACTGGGATGTGTCCAGGGGATGAAGACTATGGGGGAAGAAGTAAGGTAACAAGCCTTGAGTGTTTCCATTCTAGTTGACAACCAAGGAACTGGACTTGCCCTAAGTCTCTGGTTGCCCAGGTAACTAGAGTTGGGCATGAGGAAATGCTGCCACCTTGTGGCCTCTTCTTGTAACAACCACCTGAAAACCTGGGCTGCTGCTAAGTCGCTTCAGCTGTGTCCGACTCTGTGCGACTCCAGAGACGGCAGCCCAACAGGCTTCCCTGTCCCTGGGATTCTCCAGGGAAGAATACTAGAGTGGGTTGCTATTTCCTTCTCCAATGTGTGAAAGTGAAAAGTGAAAGTCGTGTCCGACTCTTCGCGACCCCATGGACTGCAGCCCACCAGGCTCCTCCGTCCATGGGATTTTCCAGGCAAGAGTACTGGAGTGGGGCGCCATCGCCTTCTCCGAAGAAAACCTGGGCTGATGGGCTCTTAATACTCACAAAGCCTGCAGGGCTGGAAATGACACCTGCCCTCAAGAAATGCCCTGGGACAAATCACCAGAAAAGAATTCAAAACAAGGCTAGCTTGAAGTCAGTGAGGTTAATTGTACTCACAGGGTAGAAGGTAAAAAGCCCACGGAAAGATACTCAACATCAGTAATTATTAAAGAAATGCAAATTAAAACCAGGATGCGGTATCACCTCACACGGCTCAGAATGGCCATCCTCAAGAGATCGTCAAAGGTGAAATGCTGCTGAGGGCGAGGGGAGCGGAACCGTCTTACACTGTGGGCAGGGCTGCAAGTGGGCAGGTGCAGCCACGAAGAGAATATTCGGAGTCTCCTTAAAACACGAAGGAGAGAGCTACCACATTTTTGGGCAACCCCACTCCCTGCTTTGGCCTGGAAAAAATCCTAACTCGAAGAGAACACGTGTACCGCTATTTTCAGGGCAGCACTATTCACAGGAGCCAAGACATGACACTAACCAAAATATCCATCGATAGATAAATGAAGACTAACTGGGCCATCCGTACACTGGAATACACTCATGAATCAAAAAAAAAAAAAAAGAGAGAGCGAGAAGAAGGAAAAACGCCATGGGCAGCAGCATGGATGGGCCAAGAAAGTATCTGACTAAGTGAGGTTAGAGACAGCAAGACAAATATCCTAAATATTACTCACAGGTGGAAGCCAGAAGTTCATGCAGATGAAGTAACTTGCAAATAGAAACAGACTCAGAAAGGTAAAAAACCAACTCATGATTTTCTTTTTAATTGTGGGGAGGGATACACTAACAGGGATTAAAAGGTACACATTCAGTTCAGCTCAGTTGCTCAGTCGTGTCCAACTCTTTGCGACCCCATGAATTGCAGCACGCCAGGCCTCCCTGTCCATCACCATCTCCCAGAATTCACTCAGACTCATGCCCATCGAGTCCGTGATGCCATCCAGCCATCTCATCCTCGGTCGTGCCCCTCTCCTCCTGCCCCCAATCTCTCCCAGCATCAGAGTCTTTTCCAATGAGTCAACTCTTCACATGAGGGGGCCAAAGTACTAGAGCTTCAGCTTTAGGATCATTCCTTCCAAAGAAATCCCAGGGCTGATCTCCTTCAGAATGGACTGGTTGGATCTCCTTGCAGGCCAAGGGGCTCTCAAGAGTCTTCTCCAACACCATGTTCAAAGCATCAATTCTTCGGCACTCAGCCTTCTTCACAGTCCAACTCTCACATCCATACATGACTACTGGAAAAACCATAGCCTTGACTAGACGGACCTTAGTCGGCAAAGTAATGTCTCTGCTTTTGAATATGCTATCTAGGTTGCTCATAACTTTTCTTCCAAGGAGTAAGTGTCTTTTAATTTCATGGCTGCAGTCACCATCTGCAGTGATTTTGGAGCCCCCCAAAATAAAGTCTGACACTGTTTCTACTGTGTCCCTACCTGTTTCCCTTGAAGTGATGGGACTGGATGCCATGATCTTCGTTTTCTGAATGTTGAGCTTTAGGCCAACTTTTTCACTCTCCTCTTTCACCTTCATTAAGAGGCTTTTAGTTCCTCTTCACTTTCTGCCATAAGGGTGGTGTCATCTGCATATCTGAGGTTATTGATATTTCTCCTGGCAATCTTGATTCCAACTTGTGTTTCTTCCAGTCCAGCATTTCTCATGATGTACTCTGCATAGAAGTTAAATAAGCAGGGTGACAATATACAGCCTTGATGGACTCCTTTTCCTATTTGGAACCAGTCTGTTGTTCCATGTCCAGTTCTAACTGTTGCTTCCTGCCCTGCATACAGATTTCTCAAGAGGCAGGTCAGGTGGTCTGGTACTCCCATCTCTTTCAGAATTTTCCACAGTTTATTGTGATCCACACAGTCAAAGGCTTTGGCATAGTCAATAAAGCAGAAATAGATGTTTTTCTGGAACTCTCTTGCTTTTCCATGATCCAGCGGATGTTGGCAATTTGATCTCTGGTTCCTCTGCCTTTTCTAAAACCAGCTTGAACATCAGGAAGTTCACGTTCACGTATTGCTGAAGTCTGGCTTGGAGAATTTTGAGCATTACTTTACTAGTATGTGAGATGAGTGCAATTGTGCGGTAGTTTGAGCATTCTTTGGCATTGCCTTTCTTTGGGATTGGAATGAAAACTGACTTTTTCTAGTCCTGTGGCCACTGCTAAGTTTTCCAAATTTGTTGGCATATTGAGTACAGCACTTTCACAGCATCATCTTTTAGAATTTGAAATACCTCCACTGGAATTCCATCACCTCCACTAGCTTTGTTCATAGTGATGCTTTCTAAGGCCCTCTTGACTTCACATTCCAGGATGTCTGGCTCTAGATGAGTGATCACACCATCGTGATTATCTGGGTCATGAAGATCTTTTTGTACAGTTCTTCTGTGTATTCTTGCCAATTCTTCTTAATATCTTCTGCTTCTGTTAGGTCCATACCATTTCTGTCCTTTATTGAGCCCATCTTTGCATGAAGTGTTCCCTTGGGATCTCTAATTTTCTTGAAGAGATCTCTAGTCTTTCCCATCCTGTTGTTTTCCTCTAGTTCTTTGCATTGATCGCTGAAGAAGGCTTTCTTATCTCTTCCTGCTATTCTTTGGAATTCTGCATTCAGATGCTTATATCTTTCCTTTTCTCCTTTGCTTTTCGCTTCTCTTCTTTTCACAGCTATTTGTAAGGCCTCCCCAGACAGCAATTTTGCTTTTTTGCATTTCTTTTCCATGGGGATAGTCTTGATCCCTGTCTCCTATACAATGTCACGAACCTCCGTCCATAGTTCATCAGGCACTCTGTCTATCAGATCTAGTCCCTTAAATCTACTTCTCACTTCCACTGTATAATCATAAAATATTTGATTTAGGTCATACCTGAATGGTCTAGTGGTTTTCCTTACTTTCTTCAATTTGAGTCTGAATTTGTTAATAAGGAGTTCATGATCTGAGCCACAGTCAGCTCCTGGTCTTGTTTTTGTTGACTGTATAGAGCTTCTCCATCTTTGGCTGCAAAGAATATAATCAATCTGATTTTGGTGTTGACCATCTGGTGATGTCCATGTGTAGAGTCTTCTCTTGTGTTGTTGGAAGAGGGTGTTTGCTATGACCAGTGCATTCTCTTGGCAAAACTCTATTAGCCTTTGCCCTGCTTCATTCCACATTCCAAGGCCAAATTTGCCTGTTACGCCAGGTGTTTCTTGACTTCCTACTTTTGCATTCCAGTCCCCTATAATGAAAAGGACATCTTTTTTGGGTGTTAGTTCTAAAAGGTCTTGTAGGTCTTCATAGAACCATTCAACTTCAGCTTCTTCAGTGTTACTGGTTGGGGCATAGACTTGGATTACCGTGATATTGAATGGTTTGCCTTGGAGACAAACAGAGATCATTCTGTCGTTTTGAGATTGCATCCAAGTACTGCATTTCAGACTCTTTTGTTGACCATGATGGCTACTCCATTTCTTCTGAGGGATTCCTGCCCGCAGTAGTAGATATAATGGTCATCTGAGTTAAATTCACCCATTCCAGTCCATTTTAGTTCGCTGATTCCTAGAATGTTGACGTTTACTCTTGCCATCTCTTGTTTGACCACTTCCAATTTGCCTTGATTCATGGACCTGACATTCCAGGTTCCTATACAATATTGCTCTTTACAGCATCGAACCTTGCTTCTATCACCAGTCACATCCACAGCTGAGTATTGTTTTTGCTTTGGCTCCATCCCTTCATTCTTTCTAGGGTTATTTCTCCACTGATCTCCAGTAGCATATTGGGCACCTACTGACCTGGGGAGTTCCTCTTTCAGTATCCTATCATTTTGACTTTTCATACTGTTCATTGGGTCCTCAAGGCAAGAATACTGAAGTGGTTTGCCATTCCCTTCTCCAGTGGACCACGCTCTGTCAGACCTCTCCACCATGACCCGCCCGTCTTGGGTTGCCCCGCAGGCATGGCTTGGTTTCATTGAGTTAG
This sequence comes from Ovis aries, assembly GCF_016772045.2. NCBI lineage: Eukaryota > Metazoa > Chordata > Mammalia > Artiodactyla > Bovidae > Ovis > Ovis aries. Next base: position 39,716,796 of record NC_056067.1, read on the forward strand.
ACAAGGCTGTGGTCCTAGTGTGATTAGATTGACTAGTTTTCTGTGAGTATGGTTTCAGTGTGTCTGCCCTCTGATGCCCTCTTGCAATACCTACCATCTTTTACTTGGGTTTCTCTTACCTTGGGCGTGGGGTATCTCTTCACGACTGCTCCAGCAAAGCGTAGCCACTGCTCCTTACCTTGGATGAGGGGTATCTCCTCACAGCTGCCCTTCCTGACCTTCAGCATGGGATGGCTCCTCTAGGCCCTCCTGCGCCTGCTCAGCCACCGCTCCTTGGACGTGGGGTTGCTCCTCCCGGCTGCCGCACATTGCTACGTATCAAACAGGTAATCTAAAAGGACCAACTGAATAGCACAGGAAGTCAATGGAACAAACAGGGATAACCTTCATGAGAAAAGACCCTGGAAAAGAACAGACAAATGTCTATATCTGCTTGAAAAAAATGTCATTATACGTCTATATCTATTTGAAAAAAATGTCCACTTAGACCTTTGGGCCATTTTTGTTGTGTTTTATCTTTTATTGAGCTGCGTGTGCCGTTTGTTTTGCAGATGAATTACTTGATATATTTGCTTGCAAACTTATTTTTTCCATTCTGAGGCTCTGAGGGCTGGCCTTTTGATTATGCTTTCCCTTGCATAAATTAATGCAAATACAACCTAAACAAATACAACCTTGGAAATCAACTCTATTAGAAAATAAAAATTAAAATACAAAAAAAAAAAAGAGGGAGAAGAAATGCTGCTGCCTTGTGGCCTCTTTTGGTAACAACTTAAAAACTGCGCTGATGGGCACTTACTTCCGAGGCCTGTGGAAAGTAAGGAAGAAACACCTGTTCTCAACAAATGTCCTGGGGTAGGTCCTGGGAGAAGATTCAAAACTGGGCAGACGGTCAGGAGGCCAATATCAAGAGGTCAGTTTTACTCTCACTGTTTTAAGAAACAATCACATGAAAAGATTTCAACATCGTGAAATCTTAGAAAAATGCAAATTAAAACACAGCGAGGTACCACCCACACCGGTCAGAAGGGCCTATTCTGGAGAATAGGGAATCCTCCTGCACTGATGCTGGCAAGGTAAACTTAACCGCCAGGATGGAGGATGGGGTGGAGGTTCCTTAAACAAACTAAAAGAGAATGAAATTACGTCACTCCATAACTGTTTAAAGAAAAATAATTCCAAATTGGTTAAAGAACTGAAAGGAGGAAGGGTTATGCCCCACCTCTAGAGGAAAACATAGGAAGAACAAGCCTTGACATAAATCGCAACAAACTCTTTTTTGATCCACCTCTTAGAATAATGAAAAATAGAAAAACAAAACAAAACCTCAATAAAAGGACCTCATTAACCTTAAAAGCACTTGCACAGCAAGGGAAAACATAAACAAAAGGACAACCCTCAGAGCCTCAGAATGGAGAAAATAAGTTTGCAGGCAAATATATCAGCAAGTAATTCATCTGCAAAATGAGCAAACAGCACATGCGGCTCAATAAAAAATAAAATACAACAGAAAAATGGGCCAAAGACCTAAATGGACATTTTTTTAAAAGAATGCATTCAGATACCTTAAAGCACATGAAATCACTAATGATTGGAGAAATGCAAATCAAAACAACCAGGTATTTGCTCACATCATTGAAAACGACCATCTTCCAAAAGATCTACAAAGATTACACTCCGCCCGTGGGCGCTGGGGCCAGGGAATCCTGCTACACTTCGGGCAGGGATGTAAATGGGTAGGTGCAGAAAGAAAACACTAAGGAGATTCCTTAAAAGAGTAAACACAGACTTCCCGCCCCCTCTCGCAAGCCCACTGAGATCCAGAGAAAGTAAAAATCTTAAATGATACGGTGTGCACCTGCCGTTTCCAGCACAGCGGGTGAGAAAGACCTGAAATGGGGCGAGCGCGTAATGAAAAGACAGACACGTGTAATGTGGCAAGCGGAGAGTCAGGAGGCCCTCCTGCTCTGCGTGGCAGGAAGACAAAGCGGCCCCTTTCAGCCCGCACGTTTATTGGCAGAAGTGACACGAGATCATCAGGGAATAGCTATGCTGGGGAGTTTGATCAGCGCCCCATAAAGTTAAGGCTCTGCTGTTGACCAGCATCATCTTGTTTTGTTTCCATGGGGACGGAAGCAGGGGTAGGCAGTGAAGCGGAGCAGAGGACGTTCTGCCCCAAGAATGTCCGTTTGGCGTGTTTACCAGGGCAATCACGAGGGCGCAGTCTGTCGCAACCTCGAGCCACGGGCAGGTTCTGGTCTCTGCTCCGCCAGGCTGCAACATGCACCCTTATCTTCAGGGCGGCACTAGCCACAATATCCAAGACAGAACACAGACCAAAACGCCCCTCCAGAGAGAAGCGAAGCGAAACTGGTCCATCTAGACACTGGAATACATTCAGCCACCAACAAGCAGGGAAGAGTGCAGCAGCATGCACGGACTGAGAGATTTAAGAGTCAAGTCGGTGAGAGGGAAAGAGAAATATCACATCACTTACGAGTGGAATCTATAAATTCATTCAAATAAACTGATTTGTAAACAGAAACAGACTCATAGACTTAGAAAATGAATTTAGGATTATTAAAATCAAAAGGCAGGAGAAGGAAGACATTAAAAGGTTGGGATTAACATATACACACTACTTATTAACAGACAGAATATCCCAAAGGACCTACTGTTAGCACTGGGAAGTCTACTGGACCCACTGTAATAAAATAAAAAATTTTTTAAAAATAAATAAAATTTAAAGATATGTGCCTTAAAAAAAATAAATAAATAACCTATGTGGGGAAAGACCCTGAAGAAGAACAGATAATCTGTGTATAACTGAATCAAGTTCCTGTCTTGTGAAACAAACACAACAGAAATCAAATCTACTTCAACAGAAAAAAAAAAAAAAGGGGGACTGCGGGAAAATGCTGCCGCCTTGTGGCCACGTTTCATAACAACAACTGAAAAACCTGGAGAAGGCAAGAGTGAACTCAACAGTCTAGGAATCAGCGAACTAAAATGGACTGGAATGGTTGAATTTAACTCAGATGACCATTATATCTACTACTGCGGGCAGGAATCCCTCAGAAGAAATGGAGTAGCCATCATGGTCAACAAAAGAGTCCAAAATGCAGTACTTGGATGCAATCTCAAATCGACAGAATGATCTCTGTTCGTCTCCCAAGGCAAACCATTCAGTATCATGGTAATCCAAGCCTATGCCCCAACCAGTAACACTGAAGAAGCTGAAGCTGAATGGTTCTATGAAGACCTACAAGACCTTTTAGAACTAACACTCCCAAAAGATGTCCTTTTCATTATAGGGGACTGGAATGCAAAAGTAGGAAGTCAAGAAACACCAGGAGTTATGGGCAAATTTGGCCTTGGAATGTGGAATGAAGCAGGGCAAAGGCTAATAGAGTTTTGCCAAGAAAATGCACTGGTTATAGCAAACACCCTCTGCCAATAACACAAGAGAAGACTCTACACATGGACATCACCAGATGGTCAACACCAAAATCAGATTGATTATATTCTTTGCAGCCAAAGATGGAGAAGCTCTATACAGACAGCAAAAAAAAAGACGGAGCTGACTGTGGCTCAGATCATGAACTCCTTATTACCAAATTCAGACTCAAATTGAAGAAAGTGGGGAAAACCGCTAGACCATTCATGTATGACCTAAATCAAATCCCTTATGATTATACAGTGGAAGTGAGAAATAGATTTAAGGGACTAGATCTGATAGACAGAGTGCCTGATGAACTATGGACGGAAGTTCATGACATTGTACAGGAGACAGTAAGAAGAACTGACCTCTGGAGATTGGCCTCTTGACTGTCTGCCCTCTTTTGAATTTTTTTTTCCCCAGACCTACCCAAGGACTTTTGTTGAGGACACGTGTTTTTTCCTTACATCCATCCCCTCGGGCCTGGGAAGTATTAAATACCCATCAGTCAGTCAGTTCAGTCGCTCAGTCGTATCCAACTCTTTGCAACCCCATGAATTGCAGCACGCCAGGCCACCCTGTCCATCACCAACTCCCGGAGTTTACCCAAACTCATGTCCATGGAGTTGGTGATGCCATCCAGCCATCTCATCCTCAGTCGTCCCCTTCTCCCCCTGCCCCCAATCCCTCCCAGCATCAAAATCTTTTCCAATGAGTCAACTCTTTGCATGAGGTGGCCAAAGTACTGGAGTTTCAGCTTCAACATCAGTCCTTCCAATGAACACCCAGGACTGATCTTCTTTAGGATGGACTGGTTGGATCTCCTTGCAGTCCAAGGGACTCTCAAGAGTCTTCTCCAACACCACAGTTCGAAAGCATCAATTCTTCAGTGCTCACCCTTCTTCACAGTCCAACTCTCACATCCACACATGACCACTGGAAAAACCATAGCCTTGACTAGACGGACCTTTGTTGACAAAGTAATGTCTTTGCTTTTGAATATGCTATCTAGGTTGGTCATAACTTTCCTTCCAAGGAGTAAGCATCTTTTAATTTCATGGCTGCAATCACCATCTGCAGTGATTTTGGAGCCCAGAAAAATAAAGTCTGACACTGTTTCCACTGTTTCCCCATCTATTTCCCATGAAGTAATGGGACCAGACGCCATGATCTTAGTTTTCTGAATGTTGAGCTTTAAGCCAACTTTTTCACTCTCCTCTTTCACTTTCATCAAGAGGCTCTTTAGTTCCTCTTCACTTTCTGCATGGAGTATAGTTGATTTATAATGCTCTGTTTCAGGTATATAGCAAAATGATTTAGTTATACATATAAATATAACTGTTCTTTTCCCATATAGGTCATTACAGAATATTGAGTAGAGTTCTCTGTGCTATACAGTAGGTTCTTTTTGATTAGCTACTTTATATATAGGCAGGCTCTAAGGTAGGTTTTTTTTTCTTTATTATTTATTTACTTATTTTTTTGTGTTTGGCCACAAAATAGAAAAGCAGGACCTCAGTTCCCCAACCAGGGATCAAACTCGTGCCTGCTACAGTGGAAGCATGGAGTCCCAGCCACTGAACCTCCAGGGAAGCCCCAGGCTCTAAGGTTTGACCAGGGTGTTCTATGCCTGAGAATGGGCAGAGGGACAAGAATGATTAGAGACATAGAGGTCAAAGAAATGAGAAGCAAGTTATAGAAAAGATCATCCATGCACAACTGGTGGGAAGCTGCTGTACAATACAAGAAGCCCAGCCTGGTGCTCTGTGATGACCTAGAAGGGATGCGTGCGAGGGAGGCTCAGGAGAGAGGGGACAAATGCGTACTTACAGCTAATTCACGATGATGTACAGTAGAAACCAACACAACATTGTAAAGCAGTTATCCTCCAATTAAAAAGAGAAAGGAAAAATCATCCATGTAGAAATCAAAACCATCCAAAATGACAGGAATAAGTGTTGGCGGGAGAGAAACAAGCCATGTGCTTAAAATATTTAAGGAATGAGAGGCATCCAGGAGAAGTATCAGGTGGTATTATCTAAAGGGGGGACTTCCCTGGCGGCTCAGATGGTAAAGAATCCGCCTGCCAATGCAGGAGGCATGGGTTTGATCCCTGGGTTGGGAAGATCCCCTGGAGAAGGGAATGGCAACCCACTCCAGTATTCTTGCCTGGAGAACCCCATGGACAGAGGAGCCTGGCGGGTACAGTCCACGAGGTCGCAAAGAGCTGGATGCAACTGAGCGACTCAACAACAAACAAGGATGATTGAAAGGGTACCTGCGCCCGCCAACATCCAGCCATCCCCCTCGTGCACACAGTGAGCATCCAACAGGGAATAACTCACCTCGGATGCTGTGTATGCTGTGAATCGGATTCTCCGAGGCTTCTCCCAAAGGTGAGGCCATCTCTAGGGAATGGGGCACACAGTCCAGGCTCAGGGACATCAGATTCTGCTTGTGAACAATAGACTTGAACACGTCTTCAAACCGGGTACCCCCTGAGACATAGGTCAACCTGCAGAAAGACGAAACGGCAGGAGAGCTGCAGCCTCGGTCCCACACAGAGTATGCGCCTCTTCTCTGTGCCGTTCTTCCTGCCTTCCCTCTTCAGGCCAAAACAGAGTCTCAGTGTTTATCACATGCTGCTCTCCATCTCAGACTCCCTGCCAGGTCAGGGGATGTCTGTTAATTCCAAAGTCAGGTTGTCCAAGGACCTACTGTAGAGCACACGGAACTCTGTTCAATACTATGCATCACCTTAAATGGGAAAAAGAATTTGAAAAGGAATAGATATGTATCTCTTGGACTGCAAGGAGATCAAATCAGTTAACCCGAAAGGAAATCAATCATGAATATTCATTGGAAGGACTGATGCTGCAGCCTGAAGCTCCAATACTTTGGTTACCTGATGCAAAGAGTTGACTCATTGGAAAAGACCCGGACGCTGGGAAAGATTAAAGGCAGGAGGAGAAAGGGATGACAGAGGACAAGATGGTCAGATACCATTGCTGATTCAATGGACATGAACTTGGGCAAACTCCAGGAGATGGTGAGGGACAGGGAAGCCTGGTGTGCTATAGTCCATGGGGTTGCAAAGAGCCGGACATGACTGAGTGACTGAACGATGCCAACGGGGAAAAGAACTTCTCTGCTGATCATCTCAACTTCAGATAACCATTTGTAACATAAGCTATGTATGAAGACTATTCTATTCAATCTATACCAGGCTCTGACAGGAAGCCTTTCAAATATGGGGAGATGGGGACTTCCCTGGTGGTCCAGTGGCTAAGACTGCACTCTCAATGCAGGGGGCCCAAGTTCAGTCCCCAGTCAGGGAACTAGGAAGCACGTGCCATCAGTAAGAGCTCGCATGCCGCAGCTAAGGCTTGGTGCAGATGGACAGATGCGTGCATGCTCAGACACTCAGTCATGTCCGACTCTTTGTGACCCCATGGACTACAGCCCACAAGGCTCCTCTGTCCATGGGGTTTCCCAGGCAAGAATTCTGGAGTGGATTGCCATTTCGTTCTCCAGGCGATCTTCCCAACCCAGGGATGGAACCCACATCTTCCTGCATTGGCAGGTGGCTTCTTTACCACTGAGCCACCTGCGAAACCCAGAGATGGAAGGGGGTAACTATTATTCCTGGGGGAACATCTGACGTGGGGTAAACCAGCAGCTGCCAGAGTATCTGAAGGGGACAGCAGGGATGTTTCAGAGCTTTCACAGGATCCGTTCTGACACGTCATCAAGGTCACTGTGATGGATTTCCAGCTCCCAGAGGCTTCCCTTAGTGTGCGGTAGGTTGCAGAGGTCTCTCCAACAGGCAAGGGTCCTCACTTTACTACTTGGAGGAAAAACATCATTCTCTAGAGGAACAAATTCAACTCCAGCCATTTCAAAGATAACACATACTCTAAAATGTCTCTTGAGGGAATTCTCTGGAGGGCCAGTGGTCAGGACTCTGCACTTTCACTGCCGAGGGTGTGAGTTAGAGTCTTTCTTGGGGAACTAAGATCCCACAAGTTGTGTGGCTTGCAGACAGCCAGATAAGTAAGTAAATAAATAAGGGGCCTTCCCTGGTGGTCCAGTGGTTAATAATCCTCCTTGCAATGCAAGTGACATCAGTTCAATCTCTGGTCTGGGAAGATCCCACATGCTGCAGAGCAACTAAGCCCGTGCACGACAACTATTGAGCCTGCGCTCTAGAGCCTGGGAGCCACAGCTACTGAGCCCAAGTGCTGCGACCCCTGAAGCCTGAGCACCCAAGAGCCTGCGCTCCAAAACCAGAGAAGCCGCCCCCTGCACCCAGAGGGGGCTCCCACTCTCCACGAGGAGGAAAGCCCGCACAGCAGCGAAGACCCCGCACAGCCAAGAATAAAATAAATAACGTAAATCTTAAAAGATAAGTAAGTAAGTACATAAGAAAGCAAATAAAATATCTTTTGAGAGCGCTGTTACTTGAACCAGACTTAATACTTGGAAGAAATAAAGTATGGTGAAGTGTGAAAGATGATAGACCCACAGAAGCATCAATAGTCACTGAGTCTGTAGGCAGGCAAGATACAACTTACAGAGGGCAGCGTCTCTGAGTGTGAGCATGCTCACTATTAGGAAATATCGATATGGATGACAAATGTTGCATGTTACGTACAGCTGTGAACATCTCTAAGAAATTCATCAGCATGACTTCAGTTCATCTGCACAACTGAAAAGCAGAGGTCAAACCAGTGATTCTTAAAGAAGGGACCTTTTGGACACTTGGCGATGTCTGAAGATATGTTTTATCACCACCTCCAAAGAGAGGGAATAAGTTCTAGTGTTTTCTTGTGGGTAGAGGTCAGTGTTACTACTGAACAGGACAGTCCCTGACCACAAAGAATTATCTGGCTCAAAATGTCATTAATATTGATGTTTAATCCAGAAGCCCTGAGTTAAACAGAAGTAGAGAGATTTAAAAATCACTGGTTCAATAAGAGACTAGATAAATTTCTTCACGGCCTTCAGTCTCTTGTTATAGTCAACAAGCAGTAGAATTATGGGCAGGCCTTAGGAATACAGGAATGAGCAACTTTTTTTAGAGGACTCCACCTGTGCCCAGACACACAGACACATGTACCCCAGTGGTCATCGCAGCATTATCCTAGGACATGGAAGCGACCTAGATGTCCGTTGACAGGTGAATGGATAAAGAAGCTGCGGAATATTACTCAGCCATAGAAAGGAATGTGTTTGAGTCAGTTCTAATGAGGTGGATGAACCTAGAGCTATTATACAGTGAAGTAAGTCAGAAAGAAAACAAACAAATATCATATATGAACACATATATATGGATCTAGAAAGTTGGTACTGATGAGCCTATTTGCAGAGCAGGAAGAAAGATGCAGACACAGAGAACAGACTGTGCGCACAGCAGGGGGAGAAGAGGGTGGGACGGACTGAGAGAATAGCATGGAGACATACGTTACCATGTGGAGAATTAGATAGCCAGGGGGAGTTTGCTGTGCGACACAGGGAGCTCAAATCCGATGCTCTGTGATGACCAAGAGAGGCAGGGTGGGGTAGGAGGCGGCGGGGAGGTTCAAGAGAGAGGGGACATATACGTATCTATGGCTGATGCATGTTGCTGTATGGCAGAAACCAACAGAACATTGTAAAGCAATTATCCTCCAATTAAAAATAAATTTTAAATATTTAAGTAATAATTCAGTTCAGTTCAGCCGCTCAGTCGTGTCCGAATCTTTGTGACCCCATGAACTGTAGCACGCCAGGGCCCCCGTCCATCACCAACTCCCGGAGTCCACCCAAACCCATGTCCGTTGAGTCGGTGATGCCATCCAACCATCTCATCCTCTGTCACCTCCTTCTCCTCCTGCCCAATCTTTCCCAGCATCAGAGTCTTTTCCAATGAGTCTGTTCTTGGCATCAGGTGGCCAAAGAAATAATTAAAATCCTTAAAAAAAATTTTTTTAAAGAAAGAAAGAAAAGAAAACTCACCTGGAAGTTAGCCTTTTTGGCTGTTTGTCTTTAAAGATGTACTGAATACTCAACTCAGTTTTCTGTAGAAGATGGCAATGCTCCAGACGATATAATGAAACCAAGAGATCTTTGCGTTTTTGAATATAAATGGTAACTTCTAAAAAAGAGCCCGTTATCTGTTCCACAAATTCATCCTGATTCTCAACGAGACAATGGAACAAAGGCATGTGGCGCTCCACTGCTTTTGGATTATCGCTCAAATTATTTTGTTTTCTCCAGGAAGTACTAATTAAATTCTCCTGTCAAGAGGGGATAGTCAAAGGCTGTCTCAAAAGTTTTTCTCATTAAGAAGACCGAAAACAGAAGTAATTACTGGGCTAAAGTCATTGTGTCTTTCTCTTCTCTCTTTATACAACTTACAGATGGAAGGAATCAGACACTCAGTTAATATCATCATATTCGCTATGGCTGCACAACTCCTGGATTTTCAAGTGTACGAACATGTGATGGTCTTTATGGTTGCTGCTGGGCAAAAGAATCTTCAGCGCCTTCAACTCAGGGACATCAGCAAGAGTAAACCTAACATTCCTGAGGTCCCCATCACTACAGCAACAACTCTTCCAAGGCCAGCCAACACAGGAGGACACAGCGGCACCGACAGGTGCTAACTGCAGCCTTCCACGCCAGTGTGTTGGCAAGAAAGCGGGCATATACGTCAGTGAGCATTTGGCATGAGAGTTTCCCATCATCCCGTCTCCATCTGCCAACTTAGGGCCATGCAAGTGACCCAGCATAAGCTGGACACGTGGCACAGGTCCACAAACGTGTCCTTCTCTTGCACCAGCCTGAGGGCGGTCAGGGCCTTCCTTCTGTCCTTGAAGAATAAGGTGAAGTACTTCCTCCTCTTTTCGTTGGGGAACTTCAGGGTCACGGAGTCGTTGTTCTCCTTTGTGAACGCTCTCCTGACAGCCTCATGTTCGGGCCGGGAGGGGACAAGGGATGAGGAGCCCGGCACCATCTTTCTTTTCAACAAATAGGACAGGAGCAGCGGCAGCGGCACCTGCTTTCTGCTGCCACCGCACAAGACGGATTCACGGTCGACGGTCAGATCAGTCTCCACGTTGTCCACGTCCTTGAGGATGAAGAGGAGCTTCCTGGGATCGGACAGAATGGGAAAGCAAAAAAGCAAAGATCAGAATCCAACGGGAGCCTGGCCACTGGGTCAGTCCTCGGCAATCAGCTCAACCAAGCCGCATGCAGCCATCAGATCTATGTTGTGAGAAGGGAGATGAAGTATGTATAAGAGGACGCCTTCCCAGAAGTCCCCGTGTGTCCACTGTAACAGCATTACTTTACAATCATCATTTTGCTGGCAGCCTTCTCTCCCACCAGGAACACATTCCGGTCCTTTCAGTATCGTTACTAGGATTATACACAGCATTAAGTATGCTGAGACCACTGACTCTCATTTCTTGGTAGAACTTATTGTGAACTTTTTCGAAAAGGCATTTTTCCCACTGGGGGAGAATTTTTTTCCTTGAGGAGGACTTCATAGGTTTCTTTGATACCTAAGTCAGTGAGCACAGGGCAGAAGAAATATAGAACAGATTAAAAATTCAATGTACAAATATTATATATTTATATGTCCTGTTTTTGGCACCTGGAGCCTCCCCCCACCTCAGGTTCTCATACTGCCCAACCCAGTGTCAGGCTGACTGAAGCCCTCCTCTTGGCTCCTATGGGCAAAGTGTGGAGGCCTCCTTCACAGTCACTGATGCTCCAAAAGCAAAGATCAACAGGCGTCCAGGTGTGTGTTAAAGATGTATCCTCCATCAATACATCTAGCTGCTGGGGGTCCCCACCGAATCCAAAGGCCTGAGACAGAAGCTACTCCAAGCTCACAAAGAGGGCTGCAGCACCCAACCCCCAAGCCCTAACTAAAGACCAGCGCCACGAATGAAGGGGGCCTGGTCACCAATACTTCATTGACAGCTTCGTGAATGTGGGTAATACGCAGAAGATGGAAAACAATTCAGAGTCCAGCCTGAATCACTCTCCTGCTGGCAAGCTCCACGTCCCAGTGCTTCAGATGCCCGAGACTGCTCAGGGGGCCCCTGCCCAGGTAGAGCAACCCTCGGGACCGAGAGCACACAGAGGACCTTTCCAGGACCCGAGTCCTCCAGCGCCAGGTTACACAAGAGCTGAAGAGTCCCCAGGGCTCCTTCAAGCAAAATACAAGGGTCTAGAGAGACCTCGGGGCTTACGCGAGACAAATGTTGATCAGGTGATTTAAAAAGGGTGAACGTGGAACACGTTCTCAGTAGTTATGAAAATGTTAAGTTGGAACACGCTTGTAACTGCAATATTGTTGCATCACAGGGAACACGGGAAGTGTTTTTCAACTCCGAATTCCCACACCTCTGCTGAAATTCCTCATCTTTACACCCATCTTTTCCTCTAAGCTATTTGATGTATTTGTAATAGCATTCCATTTTATATTTTTATTCTTCTTTCTTTGGTGGTGCTGGGTTGTCGTTGCTGTGCACGGGCTTTCCCTAGCTTCAGAGACAGGGGCTTCTCACTGCAGCGGCTTCTCTTCCTGCTGAGCACAGGCTCAGCTCTAGGTGCTTGGGTTTCAATAGTTGCCGCATGCGGGCTCGGCAGGTGTGGCTCGTGGGCCTAGAGCGCACAGGCTTCAGTAGTTGAAGCTCACGAGCTTAGTTGCTCTACAGCATGTGGAAACTTCCCCAGATCAGGGATAGAACGTGTGTCCCTTGCTCTGGCAAGTGGATTCTTATCCACTGTCCCACCAGGCAAGTCCTATAATAGTATTTTAAAGGCTGCGTCTTTCAGTTCAAACATCTGGGTCATCTACGGTTCTGGTAGTGGCCATTCTTTTCTCTTGATTACGGTCAGAGTTTCTGCGTGTCCTATATACCGTGTTTTTTTCTTTCTTTCTTTCTTTTTTTTTTACATCTTAAGCTGTATGGTGTATATTAAAGAACAGAAGAGAGAAGACCACCCCTACTTCCCATAGGGCTTTGAGACTCAATACAAAACCAGGTCTCTTCACTTTCCAGTCCATCCCAATTCATTTGGGGTGATTTTATATCAGCTCCTTCTCCCTCCCGGTTCCCCACATTTTGAACTAGCCTGGACACACACATATGTAAACACACAGCTCTTCAGCCAGGAGCCAATGACAACTTCCCCAAAGCTAAGCACAGGTGAGGAGAAATAGGAGCTGCATGCACCATGCCCCAGGAAGCCCACAGCGGGTTCCCTATAAATCCTTCAAGTGCCTCAAGAGTTACCCACACGTCCACCGAAGGAGACCTCTTAAGACCCCGAAGAGCCTCCTATGTATTCAGAGGTTGTTGTTGTTTAGTTGCTCAATCGTGTCTCTTTTGCGATCCCATGGACTGTAGCCCACCAGGTTCCTCTCTCCATGGGGTTTCCCAGGCAAGGATACTGGAGTAGGTTGCCATTTCCTTCTCCAGGGGATCTTCCTGACCCAGAGACCAAACCTGGGTCTCCGGCATTGCAGGTGGAAATCTTTACCGCTGAGCCACCAGGGAATCCCATATAGACACTGCATCATGAAAACAAAAACCAAGCATTTCCCAGGGGGTCCAGCTCAGCGTGAAATTCCTTCAGGGAACTGGGCAGATCTATAAGCGTTGCATTTTAGACCTGTGGGATCAAGGTAGCCGTGAAGTGTGACACCTGGATGTTGCCTGAGTGACCTGGCTTTCAGACACTGCAATTTGACCACACATGACATGTATCATAGTCCTTGCTATTCAAAAACCTAAATGGCTGATCTGAAATTGATTTAGAGCACCGTACTGCCTCTTGACCAGAGAGACTGACATGGCATCCTTCTTTACATGTCAGTTCTTTGCTTCTTGTAGCTAAAACACCCAGTTACCCAGCAGGAGAGGGTTTGCCTGAAAGAAACGTCCAGTGTCAGCGCTAGTACCTTACTGCCCAGTCTCTTCACTCTGCCAGAGTGGGCAGTGACACCACTGAGCCTAAAGAATGGTCGCTGTGTCCAGGTCACCACTGTGTCCAGGTCACCCTGACACCACCACCATTCCCAGCTCCTCTCACCCATATACCACATCTGGACCAGTTTACAGACCAGAGGCAAAGCAGGGCCAGGGATGTTCATAACCTTGAGCCTGAGGGACTTTCAGCTTTGTAGGGATGAAGATAACGATAGCTCTCATTTCTCAAACTGTGCTATCTATGCCACGCCATTGAACATGGGCATCATGTCACTGGGTGCTCACACACACCCTAGGAAGCAGGTACCGCTGCCAACCCACTGCAGGCAAGGCCTTCCTGTTATAGAAAAGCAACACAGACAGGCCTTATCCCTCTTTAATCATTTAAAGGAAACACAGAAGAAAACTTTACAAATATATGCATAAATGTGCATACACATGTGTACCTACGTATATACACCATATAAGTATGAGCAATATATAAAATAACATGCTGACCTTTTTGAACTTTGAGGATTACAACTTTCCTTGAAATTAAAGCTTTCCATGCTCTCACTGCAGGTGTGCTGGTATTTCTTCAGGATCATTACCTTTTCTTACATTTAAAGGAATGGCAGAAAACCTACTAGTAACGATGTCTTTCTTTAATCCAAAAGTGGAGGAAAAGGAATGCAGAAAAAAAATATTTTTCCACTTTATTGTCAGAGGCTGTTAGATAAATTATTTCTATTGATTTAGTTGTGTTTATTTACAAGAAGCATCCTAATTTTCATGCATATGCACTGATTTAATAGCTGAGGCTTACTCTTTTTGACTTTACATATGAAATTTCCCTTGAGTGCTCAATCTAATAGCCTGAGTGTCTTAAAGCAGCAATCAAAAGAAACTTGTAAAAATATAACAGAATGTTAACTGTATAATCTAAGAGCATAACAATAGTCGCTATAGACTTCTTTCCATTTTTCTGCATATTTGAAGTTCTTTACAATAAGTTGTTCAGGGATAGGGGAAAGTCACCTGCATGATACTAACAAAACTTGACTTCCCATGGATTGCTCGCAAGGTTGCTAGTGGGAAAACGCGTATCCATGTTTGAAAGCTTACCACTGACAGCTATAAAAAAAAAAATTAAAGAAGTCTCATTTTCACTGAATAAAATTTAGAAAATGGACAAAAAAAGAATCTCTCATAAGTTCAGTTACACAGGTATAGAAACTTTCAGTATATCATTATAGTTCTTTCCAATCCTTTTTGTGTATATACTATTTGTACTATTTGGTTATATACATTAATATTTTGAACACTTTTTAAAAAAAAGAATATCATTTGATTAATAGCTGCATGGTATTCCATGATATAAGTTATATAAACATACCATACTATAGTTTCCAAACTTATTCAACAAAATCACCTGGGAAAATTCTTTGGGACCCACCAACTAAATAAGAATCTCCATGGATGGCAAAGAATATGACTTTTTGAGGCTTATCCTGTGATTATAATGCATTTAAGACCCCGTGGAGTGTAGCCTGCCAGGCTCCTCTGTCCATGGGATTTTCCAGGCAAGAATACCAGAGTGGGTTGTCATTTCCTTCTCCAGTGGATCTTCCCAAGCCAGGGATCGAACCCAGGTCTCCCGCATTGTAAGCACATGCTTTTACCATCTGAGCGACCAGGGAAGTCTAATTAGTTAGTACATACTTCATTTGTTTAATCCCTTATTTTCAAACATCAAATAGTTTTCAAATTTCTGCTAAGCGACAATCACAATAACATACCTGTAAGGACAGGTATCTCTCTGCATACGTATACAATTATTTCCTGAGGACAGTTAAGTAGTTTTTTTGCTTTTTAAAAAGAATTTAGTAATCAGGGACTATGGAATAACTACAGTTCAGGGAGTGCTCACCCCACCACAATCAGAGAATTCTACGGGAGATTCATCTCGGGTCAACCGGAACTTAAGACTACTAACAACCCTTGAAAACTCTTAAAAGACTGAGGTTTGCCTTCTCCCTTATCTCTATAGTCACAAAGGTCCTGCTCAAAAGGGCCTCCTTGAGTATGGCACTGAAATTGGCTCTTGCTACCTTCTGCTGTCGTGTGCTGTTTTAAAATACAGATATGTTAGTTCCCTTTATGTGGATCACAACGAAGTGTAGAAAATTCTTAAAGTGATGGAGTACCAGAACATCCTTATTTGTCTCCTGAGAAACCTGTATGTGGATCAAGAAGCAACAATTAGAACTGGACATAAACAATGGACTGGTTCCAAATTGGGAAAGCGGTTTGTCAAGGTGGCATATTGTCACCCTGCTTATTTAACTTATAGGCAGAGTATATCATGTGAAATGCTGGGTTGGATGAATCACAAGCTGGAATCAAGACAGATGAGAAAAATATCAACAACCTCAGATAAGCAAATGATACCAATCTAATGGCAGAAGGTGAAAACAAACTAAAGAGCCTCTTGAGGAGGGTGAAAGAGGAAAGTAAAAAGCTGGCTGAAAACTCAACATTCAAAAAATCAGAAGATCATGGTATCTGGTCCCATCACTTCATGGCAAATAGATGGGGAAAAAGTGGAAGCAGTGACAGATTTTATTTTCTTGGGCTTCAAAATCACTGCAGACTGTGACTGCAACTATGAAATTAAAAGATGCTTGCTCCTCGGAAGGAAAGTCATGACAAACCTAGACAGTGTATTCAAAAGCAGAGACATCACTTGGTCAACAAAGGTCTGTATAGTCAAAGCTATAGTTTCTCCAGTAGTCACGTATGGAAGTGATAATTGGACCATAAAGAAGGCTGAGCAATGAAGAATTAATTCTTTCAAACTGTGGTGCTGGAGAAGACTCTTGAGAGTCCCTTAGACAGCAAGGAGATCAGACCAGTCGATCCTAAAGGAAATCAACCCTGAATATTCATTGGAAGAACTGATGCTAAAGCTGAAGCTCCAATACTTTGGCCACCTGATGGGAAGAGCCAACTCACTGGGAAAGACCATGATGCTGGGAAAAACGAAGGCAAAAGGACAAGGGGGTGGCAGAAGATGAAATGGTTAGATAGCATCACCAACTCAAAGGACATGAATTTGACCAAACTCCAAGAGATAGTGAAGAACAGAGGAGCCTGATGTGCTGCAGTCCATGGGTTGCAAAGAATCGGACACAACTTAGCAACTGAATTACAAGGAATGATAGTTCACATAACTAACCCCAAGAGCAGTTTCTTAAACTTAGTCCCAGAGATTCCTAGGTATTTTCAGGGGTCTGCAAGTGCAATACATTTTGGTTTCAATGCTGTTTCCATTTTGGTGGTAATAAACATATAAGGTAAATGCTAGACAAGTCACTCAATATCAGGGCCTGCAGTCTTATGTTTAATATCAACATGATACAAGGTCACCACTCAAAGAAACTTAAGCCAATGTTTCTAAAACTAGGATGTGTGGACATACTCCCAGGGCTCCTTGAGAAAAATTTTTCCTTTAAAGGGACTTTATACCGTACTGATAGGATACTGAAAGAGGAACTCCCCAGGTCAGTAGGTGCCCAATATGCTACTGGAGGTCAGTGGAGAAATAACTCTAGAAAGAATGAAGGGATGGAGCCAAAGCAAAAACAATACCCAGCTGCGGATGTGACTGGTGATAGAAGCAAGGTCAGATGCTGTAAAGAGCAATATTGCATAGGAACCTGGAATATTAGGTCCATGAATCAAGGCAAATTGGAAGTGGTCAAACAGGAGATGGCAAGAGTGAACGCTGGCATTCTAGGAATCAGCAAACTAAAATGGACTGGAATGGGTGAATTTAACTCAGATGACCATTATATCTACTACTGCAGGCAGGAATCCCTTAGAAGAAATGGAGTAGCCATCATGGTCAACAAAAGAGTCCAAAATGCAGTACTTGGATGCAATCTCAAAAACGACAGAATGATCTCTGTTCATTTCCAAGGCAAACCACTCAACATCACAGTAATCCAAGTCTATGCCCCAACCAGTAACACTGAAGAAGCTGAAGCTGAATGGTTTTATGAAGACCTACAAGACCTTCTAGAACTAACACCCAAAAAGATGTCCTTTTCATTACAGGGGACTGGAATGCAAACGTAGGAAGTCAAGAAACACCTGGGGTAACAGGCAAATTTGGCTTGGAATATGGAATGAAGCAGGGCAAAGGCTAATAGAGTTTTGCCAAGAAAATGCACTGGTCATAGCAAACACCCTCTTCCAACAACACAAGAGAAGACTCTACACATGGACATCACCAGATGGTCAACACTGAAATCAGATTGATTATATTCTTTGCAGCCAAAGATGGAGAAGCTCTATACAGTCAGCAAAAACAAGACTGGGAGCTTACTGTGGCTCAGATCATGAACTCCTTATTGCCAAATTCAGACTTAAATTGAAGAAAGTAGGGGAAACCACTAGACCATTCAGTTCAGTTCAGTTCAGTTCAGTCGCTCAGTCGTGTCCGACTCTTTGCGACCCCATGAATCGCAGCACGCCAGGCCTCCCTGTCCATCACCAATTCCCGGAGTTCACTGACTCGCGTCCATCGAGTCAGTGATGCCATCCAACCATCTCATCCTCTGTCGTCCCCTTCTTCAAATTCCTTATGATTATACAGTGGAAGTGAGAAGTAGATTTAAGGGACTAGATCTGATAGATAGAGTGCCTGATGAACTATGGATGGAGGTTCGTGACATTGGACAGGAGACAGGGATCAAGACCATCCCCATGGAAAAGAAATGCAAAAAAGCAAAATGGCTGTCTGGGGTGGCCTTACAAATAGCTGTGAAAAGAAGAGGAGCGAAAAGCCAAGGAGAAAAGGAAAGATATAAGCATCTGAATGCAGAGTTCCAAAAGAATAGCAAGGAGAGATAAGAAAGCCTTCCTCACAGATCAATGCAAAGAAATAGAGGAAAACAACAGAATAGGAAAGACTAGAGATCTCTTCAAGAAAATTAGAGATACCAAGGGAACATTTCATGCAAAGATGGGCTCAATAAAGGACAGAAATGGTATGGACCTAATAGAAGCAGAAGATATTAAGAAGAGGTGGCAGGAATACACAGAAGAACTGCACAACCAAGATACTCATGATGGTGTGATCACTCACCTAGAGCCAAACATCCTGGAATGTGAAGTCAAGTGGGCCTTAGAAAGAATCGCTACGAACAAAGCTAGTGGAGGTGATGGAATTCCAGTGGAGCTACTTCAAATCCTGAAATATGATGCTGTGAAAGTGCTGCACTCAATATGCCAGCAAATTTGGAAAACTCAGCAGTAGCCACAGGACTGCAAAAGGTCAGTTTTCATTCCAATCCCAAAGAAAGGCAATGCCAAAGAATGCTCAAACTACCGCACAATTGCACTCATCTCACATGCTAGTAAAGTAATCCTCAAAATTCTCCAAGCCAGGCTTCAGTAACACATGAACCCTGAACTTCCAGATGTTCAAGCTGGTTTTAGAAAAGGCAGAGGAACCAGAGATCAAATTGCAAACATCCGCTGGATCATGGAAAAAGCAAGAGAGTTCCAGAAAAACATCTATTTCTGCTTTATTTACTATGCCAAAGCCTTTGACTGTGTGGATCACAATAAACTGTGGAAAATTCTGAAAGAGATGGGAATACCAGACCACCTGACCTGCCTCTTGAGAAACCTATATGCAGGTCAGGAAGCAGCAGTTAGAACTGGACATGGAACAACGGACTGGTTCCAAATAGGAAAAGGAGTATATCAAGGCTATATATTGTCACCCTGCTTATTTAACTTATATGCAGAGTACATCATGAGAAACTCTGGGCTGGAAGAAGCACAAGCTGGAATCAAGATTGCCGGGAGAAATATCAACAACCTCAGATATGCAGATGACACCACCCTTATGGCAGAAAGTGAAGAGGAACTAAAAGCCTCTTGATGAAAGTGAAAGAGGAGAGTGAAAAAGTTGGCTTAAAGCTCAGCATTCAGAAAACGAAGATCATGGCATCTGGTCCCATCACTTCATGGGAAATAGATGGAGAAATAGTGTCAGACTTTATTTTGGGGGGCTCCAAAATCACTGTAGATGGTGATTGCAGTCATGGAATTAAAAGACGCTTACTCCTTGGAAAGAAAGTCATAACCAACCTAGATAGCATATTACGGAGAAGGCAGTGGCATCCCACTCCAGTACTCTTGCCTGGAAAATCCCATGGACGGAGGAGCCTGGTAGGCTGCAGTCCATGGGGTCACTAGGAGTCGGACACGACTGAGCGACTTCGCCTTCACTTTTCACTTTCCTGCATTGGAGAAGGAAATGGCAACCCACACCAGTGTTCTTGCCTGGAGATTCCCAGGGACAGGGGAGCCTGGTGGGCTGCTGTCTATGGGGTTGCACAGAGTCGGACATGACTGAAGTGACTTAGCAGCAGCAGCAGATAGCATATTCAAAAGCAGAGACATTACTTTGCCAACGAAGGTCTGTCTAGTCAAGGCTATGGTTTTTCCAGCGGTCATGTATGGATGCAAGAGTTGGACTGTGAAGAAAGCCGAGCTCCAAAGAATTGATGCTTTGAACTGTGGTGTTGGAGAAGACTCTTGAGAGTCCCTTTGACTGCAAGGAGATCCAACCAGTCCATCCTAAAGAAGATCAGTCCTGGGTGTTCTTTGGAAGGCCTGATGCTAAAGCTGAAACTCCAGTACTTTGGCCACCTCATGTGAAGTTGACTCATTGGAAAAGACTCTGATGCTGGGAGGGATTGGGGGCAGGAGGAGAAGGGGACGACAGAGGATGAGATGGATGGATGGCATCACTGATGCGATGGACATGAGTTCGAGTGAACTCCGGGAGTTGGTGATGGACAGGGAGGCCTGGCGTCCTGCAATTCATGGGGTCACAAAGAGTCGGATACGCTTGAGGGACGGGACTGAACTGAACTGAACTGATACTGTACTGCACTGAAAGTTGAGAACCACCTGCTTAGAAGACAAGTGTCATACTGCTTTTCCTTCCAGAGCAGCACCCAGCCCAGGCTCAGCACTGGCAAAAATTCAGGCTGCAAGATTCTGCGCCCCATCTGGTCACTTGTAAGAGATCTCCACCAGGCCTTCCAGCCACATTTCTTGAACTCATCCCCAGGGCAGTAAGAATCCATTCCTTGCCTTTTACCTTATTGTCAGAACCTAACCATCAAGCCCAACCCCACTCACAGCACACGGGAAAAGTGAGGCCCGGAGATGGAAAGTGCCTTAAGCGAGATCACACAGCTAGCTAGCAGCAGAGATAAAACAAGAACCTCCTACCCCAACTTCCGTGCCTCCACTGACTTTGTAGCGAGCACTGATTAGGGATCGCACAGAACTCACCTCCTCCACCACCAACACCACTATCCCCAAACCCATTTCCACCCTCCTCGCGTCCTCAACCTCCCTCCGTCCTCTCCAAGGCGACTCGTCTCGGTGTATTCCAGGACTTCACAAACATTCCACACTCCCCAACTTCAACCCTACTGCTTCTGGCAGTCCCTCGCCTACAAAACACACAAACTGAGAGATCCCCACCAAACAGACACTCAGTCACCCCGCAGTACCCCGCGCGCGCGAGTCCGCCCCGAGGCGCAGGCGTCATGCTAAGTCGGCGCGCGTCGGTGACGTCACGGGCGGCGCCATCCCCGAGCTAGGAGCTCGAGACCCCAGCTCCTAGTAGCAGGTCGTGCGCCTGTCAACCTGCTTCCCGCGCGACTTCGGGCACAAGGAACATCAGCGCCACAAACTTGGACGAGAGAGGCTGTAGTGGTCGAGGGCTGCTGAAGAAACTAGAGACGGGTGAAGAGTGAGCGACGCCCGAAGGAGACGTCAGCACAGCGCACCGGAAGCGGCCCGAGAATGACGAGTAAGCCGGGTTGAGGGCCACGAAACTGGAGAGGGGTGGGGTGTTAGAGAGCCGGAGACTAGGTCTCGGTACTGGTGGGTGACAGGGTTGCAGGGGAGTCTGGACGGAACTGCCGTGGGAATTGCTCCGCCTTCTAGAAGTGTAACTGTGGCCCGGAGTCCCGATTGGCCTGGCGCAGTCTCTGAGCTAGAAACTGATGTCGGGTTCTCTGGGCGGGAGGAGGGGGAGGGGGGCTGCCCTGCTCCCTGGTGAGTGGTGCTGGAGGAGGGCCCAAGGCCTTGGTCTGACTTGGCTGCTGTCTCTCGTGGTGGCGTGGTCCCTTTTCCTCGCTACAACCCGGTTTCCCCTTTTGTAACGGTTGAATGGCATCACCAACTCAATGGACATGAGTTTGAGCAAGCTCCGGGAGTTGGTGATGGGCAGGGAAGCCTGGTGTGCTGCAGTCCATGGGGTCGCAGAGTCGGACAGGACTGAGCGACTGATCTGAATCTGAAGGTACTGATAATGGTGCCTGACCAGCCACCTGTTCTGTGAACGACCCTTTTCTGGTGTAAAGCACAGAGAGCGCGCTGGGGAACAATACCACTAACCCAAGGCTTTGAGAATTTGAGCATAGAGGAGGTGAGCAAGCACCCGAGGCAATTTATATAGGCGGGGGAGTGACACCATTAAAGCTGGATTTTAAGTTCCGCTTCTGCCTCTTAATCTATGTGATCGAGTTAAGTGTCTCAGCACATTTGAACTTCCAATTTTCTCAGTGCGTAATAGGAATGTGTGTGTGCGTGCTTAGTCATGGCCAACTCTTTGCAACCCCATGGACTGTAGCCCACCAGGTTCCTCTGTCCATGGGATTTTCCAGGCAAGAATACTGGAGTGGGTTGCCTCCTCCAAGGGATCTTCCCAACCCAGAGATTGAACCCATTTCTCCTGTGTCTCCTGCACTGGCAGGCGAATTCTTTACCACTGGCGCCACCTGGGACTATATAATAGGAATAATAACACCTTTAAAATGGTCACTCAGAAAGTATGAGGTAAAATATACGTAGCTTTTAATTGGGCATGGCAAGTATTGAGGGCTCAATAACTGTTAGATGTCTGTTATAGGAGAAAAAAAAAAGAAAAGGCTTCTGGGTTTATTGCTAGGCACCTGTGACAGTTGCAGTCATTCCTGGGGTTCTATACCCTGCAAGTTACTTTATACAAGCAGATTTCAATCCCTGTCTTCCAGTTGAGGGAGAATCATACTCTGTATATAAAACTTGTAACCACCTTGGTTTGTTTGTTCAAATGTATTCAGGGACGCACAACAGAGCTGGGATGGAATTTAGAGTGTAGTGTGAACCATATTTTCTAGTCCTTTGGCCCTTAAACCAGGCCTTGTCTCATTCTCTTCATACCCATATTCTGTCCCCAATGCTATGGTTTTCTTCAGAAGAAATTAAGAAACAAGAGTGTGGAAAATTTTTGAAGGTTGAAACCGTGTTGAGCAATATGTATTTTGAGCTTGAAGAAAGCGCTATGGTATTTTATCAATTTAGGATGCCATCAGTTG
This sequence comes from Ovis aries, assembly GCF_016772045.2. Lineage (NCBI taxonomy): Eukaryota > Metazoa > Chordata > Mammalia > Artiodactyla > Bovidae > Ovis > Ovis aries. Next base: position 39,739,664 of record NC_056067.1, read on the forward strand.
TATGATACATCTCAGCTTCATTGATACTAAAATGTGAGAAGTCTTTTTTTAAACATCTAACAGTAAACAAAATGTAATAGTTTCAAGTATCTTCATCCTGAAAAGCCCTGTCACATAACTTTTAAATGAGATACATTATTAGAGTTCTAGAGCAACAGATTCCAGAGATTCTGACACACATTCATGTTTGAGAAGCTCTGTTCTAAAGCACACCGCTGGGACTGCTAGGATGGACGGATGTGGCTGGAGGGTAGGGCCTTAGACATCTGAGTAAGCTTTGCTGCTGTGCTCTTTGTACCACCCATCTGTCCCTCAATAAGCAAAGTTAGAAAAGTCTTAGGTTTTATAGCCATAGCCAACAGGATTGATCTTTCCATGTTTGTGTGTGTGTGTTTTTTTTACTCCCCTAGGTGTGGCCTACCATGCCTTTTCTCAGAAAGAGGCAAAAGAATTCGACGTTCAGGTACGGTTCTTGGGCAGGGGGTCTGGGGGCAACAGAGGTGATGGCAGAGATGGTTCCGTGACTCCTTAACTTTCCCACAGTTTACCCTCACGTTTCCAGCGGGCATGTTAGGGTTAATCAAGGCCTGTTGCTCTGCTGGCCTGCTTTCCCAGAGTCAGGTTTGGTAAACTGGGACTTTCATAAGTGTAATTTATGGATCATATCTGGGTGCTACAGACATACTTAGTTTGGCAAAAGCTTCACTGGTGACTCATAAGGAGGGAGTTACTTAGGAAATCAAGATCTTGAAAGACTGATATACCTTTATTTGGCTTCTGCATGAAAGGTGGGCCACTTAAGTGTTTAAAGAATCAAATGTCCTCTTACAATAATAATAGTGATGATAGTGAATCTTTACTTAGCATTTAAAAGTACAGAGCTGAAGCTGACTGCCCTCCTTACTATGGGGAACCTTGAAGATTGTGTGTATCACATTAATCCCCATCTCCCACCCATCCCCAAGCCCATGTCTGCTCCATGAAATGAGAGCTTGATTACTATTGACACCTGAGCTCTAAGGTGTTTGCAGCCCAGTTAGTGCAACAGAAGTCCAGGATATGGCCCTGCCAAGAGGGAGAGCCTGAGTAGAACCTCAGTGCTCCCTAGGGCTGTGGCACACATCTGGGCAAAGGCATTGGAATGAGGAAGAGACTGGTGGAACTTCAACTCGAGGGACAGCAGTGCCTGTTCTTTCAAGAATCACACGCAGTCATGACAGTTGTTTTGCCCAGAAACTCTCTAAGCGCAGGTGCTCAGTCACAGCCACATGATGCTCTGCTGTGTGTGGAAAAGCGTGAATGTGCAGGGCTAAGGCAGGCTGACAGTTTCTTCATGCAATGCCAGAACCAACTAGGAGAGTACCAAGCCACGTCTGCACAGCTGAAGACTCAATAGAGTATCAATGATACGGCCAGTGTCAAAATTGCTGTGGCTGGGCCCAACCTGGAGCTCTTGATGATGCTGTTTTTCCCTAGTGTTAGGGTCATTTCCTTTGAGGCCATCGCTTGCCTTCGTTTGCTCATGATTGATTAAATACTGTTGCCTTATTGTTTCTTAAGCTTTCCTCCCTTCCAAGGATGAGAGAAGTCTTTTCTTCCAAAACCAGTGTTTTTGTCCATTTGGGTTTTTGCTGTGGCTTTTTGTTTTTGTTCTTAACTAACCTCAAAGAAGTAGAGTAGAAAGTTGGAGTCTGAGGTGATCTGTGTGGCAGTCACAAGTTGACATTTAAATGTGGCTTTCACTTCTGGCCAGCTGGGCTGGCAGACACTCGGCCAACAAGAGGCTGTGTGGGCCTCGGTGGGTAGACAGGTGGGTCGGCGAAGGTGGCCACCTGCTGTTGGGGTGGGTGTGGGAGGGCCCGGGGGCCTGGGTGGCCCCAGCCAGAGCAGCCCCGCACCGTCTTGTCCCCAAGCAGCACCCGGGAGCCCAGCGGGCCAAGGCCTTTGTGAGGGCCTTCCTGAAGCGGAGCATGCCCCGAATGAGCCAGCAAGCCCTAGAGGACCACCTGCAACGCAAGGCCGTTGTCCTGGAGTACTTCACTCACCGGAAGCGAAAGGAAAAGAGAAAGAAATCTAAAGGCCTTTCTGCCAAGCAGAGGAGGGAGCTGCGGCTCTTTGACATTAAACCAGAGCAGCAGAGGTATGGTGAGCTTTTCCTGCCTTTCCACGTGAGCAGTGTAATCTTCCTAGTACTAAGTACAGATTTGGAAAGCTAGGGGATTCCCTGGTGGCTCAGACCATAGAGAGTCTGCCTGCAACTCTCGGGAGGCCCGGGTTCGATCCATGGGTCGGGAAGATCCCCTGGAGAAGGAAATGGCAACCCACTCCAGTATTCTCGCCTGGAAAATCCTACGGACGGAGGAGCCTGGTGGGCTATGTAGTCCATAGGGTTGCAAAGGGTCTGACACGGCTGAGCAGCTTCACTTAGGGAAGCTAGAAAGCCCCTGCTCCGCTTTAGCTAAGAGAGCCTCTCCCATTTCTGCCACAAGGGGGCAGCCTTCCTTTACCAATTCAGACCTTTTTGGATTTGGCTTCTGTCCTATCCTTAACTATTAAGGCCAGTGCCAAAAGTGAGTCTGTTGCCCATGACAACAGGGCGATGGTTTTCTTAGAACAAAAGGAACTGATACTTCTTAACGTATATCTCTCTGTAGCTTTTAATAGCTCTAGACAGAATCACCCATTGGGGTTTTGTTGCCAAAGAACGTGCTGCCCATGTGTTTCAGAAGTTTTGAGAGAGACATTTCTCTCTGTGGGAGGACATGTTCCTCCCTCCAGCTGACACTCCATCCCTCCTTGGCTACAGTTCTGCATTTGCATGTCTTAGGACTGTTCATATGCTTTGGCACCAAGATCTGTAGCCAAATAGCCTCCCACATCCCACAAGACAGAATCTGTAACTTTGTTCACGGCCCCCTCACAAAATCAGCTGGGTTTTGGGAGGAGGAAGAGGCTGCTGCCTGCCCCTGGTGTGCCTCACCCATGTCCCTACCGATAGAGTCCACTTTGGGTTTCAGCCTGAGGTCCTCATTTTCTCTAACCAGTAGCTTCATTAAGCGGATTCCTCATGAAGCATCAAGAAGGCCCATTCGGGGTCCTCTCACCTGCTTCCTCCCCTGCACCCCACCACTTCTCACCCTCCAGACAGACCTTGTCACCTTGCACATGGACTTATGACAACCAGCCTCTCCTGTTTACTGAGGGCTTATCGAGGTCCGCTTCCTATAACAGAAGACCTCCAAACAGCAGTTACTTAAACAATAAGCCAGTAGCAGTGGCTTCTTTTCTCTTGGGAAAAGCCCAGTTGAATGCCATCCTGGGCTGGTGCACAGGCAGCTCCACAGCCATCAGACACCCCGGAGTGCAGCCTGGCGCGCACCCTTGCTGCTGTGCCGTCTCATCTAAGGTGTCTGCTTGAGCTCCAACCATCACGGCTGCATCTAACCAGCAGGAAGGATGAAGGGGCAAAGGAAGGCAACCTCTTTCTCTTCTCCTTAGCACGAACATAGCCTTGAGAGTGTTCTACCAGAGAGGAAACTAAGATTTGAGAGGTGAAAGTACTGGATTTCAGTGCGGTTACAGGAAGTAGAACTAGGATTTGCACCCAGGCCCCCGTGATCCAGGTCATGGTCCTTGGCATCAAGCAAGCTCTGTGCTCTTTGGATGTTATATTGTCATATATTATAAATGTCACATTGCCTGACTTTTTACCTCTATCTGAATTTGCCACAGATACAGTCTTTTTCTCCCTCTACATGAACTCTGGAAACAGTACATCCGGGATCTATGTAACGGCCTCAAACCAGACACGTGAGTCACAACTCTGAAGCCTTGCCCTTTGGAGCAGAACCCAAGGGACCCTGCATTGCCTGGCTGCAGAAGTCTGTAGACCTGTTTGCTCCTTTCAGAATTTATCATCATGGTATACACTGAAGGCTTCTGTTTACCTCTTAGGCAGCCACAGATGATTCAGGCCAAGCTTCTAAAGGCAGACCTTCACGGCGCTGTTGTTTCAGGTAATTTGCCTAAAGAGCACATCCTCCGGATGCCCAGGCCATCCTTCGGTGACAGTTCCTTTCACTGCTGATATTCCATCACCAGCACTTAGGATAGGAGATGACTATAGACGTCTTAGTCAGTTCTGGCCGCTTGTTGGATACTCTTAAATGGTCTCTGTGTGCCTTCTCCACACAGAGACCCCTGCTGGCACTCACACACAGCCTGCTAACTTGAACAGTCCCGTGGTTCTAAATGTCAGCTCTGGACCGACAGTCCCCAAGTTGTCATCTCCAGCACAGACCTTCCCCTTGAACTCTTTGAATTCAACTGTCTGCTGGATATAGCCACCTAGATGTGCAGTAGACGCTGTAAACTCTACACATCCAAAGTAGAACTCTGGGCCTCTGCTCAGATCAGCCCTCCCCCTGGTTGTCATCTCAGTTGCCGCTGAGGTCAGTGTCAGTGACGCCACTGAGCACTGCTGAGGGCCACAGTTCGTAGCGCACTAGTCGCCCTGGCTGTGCAGGCCGGAGACCTCGGAGGCACCCACATTTCTTTCCTCATCCCCACCTCCAAGACATGAGCACACCCTAACATCCGAATCTAAGCCACCGCTCCTCCCCTGGATTATTGCAGAGCCGCCTAACCCTCTTCCTACCAACACACTGCTCCTCCCCTGACCAGGCAGCCAGAGGGAGGATTTTTTTAACTGAAAAAGTCCTGTCCTTTCTGCCTCTTTACTGTGGTCCAAACAGCCTGTGCAGTCTCCTTGGGCAGCAAGTCTAACCACACTGACCAGCTTTCTGCTCACCAGGCCTGGCCCTGCCTCAGGGTCTTAGCATTTGCTTCTTCCCTCTGGCCAGGAGTTCTTTGTGCTCACAGGATTCTTTCTCGTTATTTGGGTCTCTGTTCAGATGTCACTTCCCAGGGGTCTACCATTACTAAAGATGACCTCTCTCCCCCATTACCCTGCCCTTGTTTTTTTTCATAGCACTCATCACTATCAGAAAATAAAGCTATCTGTATTTGTTACCCCTCCCCCATTAGAACAACAGCTTCTTGAGAGCAGGACCCAGGACTGCCCTTTTCACTGCTGTGCCCAGCACCTGCCTAGGACAGTGCCAGACACACAGCAGGTGTTCCGTGACCATGTACTGGCTACATGGGAGATGGGTTGGAGGAGGTGAGGGGCCTGTTGCCGTGGTGGCAGCTCACTGCTGGGTGACCTGGAGTGGCCGCCCATTCTGGCCAGAGCGTAGGAGGTTACAGGAAGACCATGGTGAACAGGTGTTCACTTAGGTCCTATAAGTGAGACCTGGCCTTGCCAGAGCAACCCAACTGTGGGTCTTGGTGGTATTGGATACATGTGCGACCTCTTGGCTCCAAAATCCTGCCTAGGACCCCTGTGGCAGCAGGCCCTCTGAAGGACACCTTACCAGAGCAGCACAGAGACTATAACGCCCCAGTAAGGGACTGGGAAACCTGGGTTTGTCCATGCCCAGCGGAGTCGCCAACACTTAGGATCGGAGTGCTGCCCCTCACCACGCCCCGCCTGGTGTCCTTTCTTCCTCTGCTGGCTCAAGGTTGGGAACAGAGCCCTCATCCCCGACAGGTCTGGCTGCCTGTGGCTCCGCTAACAGCACAGAGGCCTGAGCCCTGCACTGCCCTTTTCCTTTGCAGTTACAAAATCCAAGTGCCCCTCCTATGTGGGTGTTACAGGGATCCTTCTACAAGAGACAAAGCATGTTTTCAAAATCATCACTAAAGAAGACCGCCTGAAAGGTACGTGACTGGATGGCCGTGGCTGTGGCCGCCCCAGCCAACTCATTGGCACTTTCCTCAGGACTCTAAAGGTAGTTTGGCCTTTCGAGTCAGCAGATCCCTGCCTATCGTACATGTCAAGCCTACAAAGACCATCCTGGCACCCTGGGCTCTCCCTGAGACACTCGTCAGCCCAGCCACCATGGCCAGACATGATCAAGGAAAGGGAGGGTGGCTTGGCTGTGCCTCCAGACACCTGGGTCTGTTTCCAGGACTGGGACCCTCCACCTGCCCAAAGGCTGCTGCCTCCCAGAAAATTATAGCCAGAGAGCTAGTAGGGAGGAAGCCAAGGCAGCGCCTGCCCCTGGAGTTCCCAGAGCCCGCGCCCTGGGATCCGGGGAGGCAAGTCCCCCCTCGCCTGTCTGTCGTGCTCACCACTCTGGCAGAGGAGCGCCTGGCCTGCCAGGATTCCCACCCCCTGCCTTGCCCACGAATCCAGAGACTTCAAAACCACAGGGGGGTTGCTCCTTTAATTTTTGACCCGTGGGTGTCTTGCAGCTTGCTTCCATTTCCCTATATATTCCTCCGCTGTCATTTTAAACCTCAGAAAGTGGTGTACAGGTTTCCCCAGAAGCATAACCCCATGAGTCTGTCTGCAGGTTATGTGGTAAGACCTGTTTCTGGCAGTTTTTCTAGGAGCTTTTGATTCTGGAAGTTTGGTTCATAGCCTTTCACCCTGAAAACTAGGTGTTGAGTTATATTTAAAATGTGAGTAAATTGGCTGCCTGGTGGAATCATCACCTTCATCCTGGTATTGTTAACTTTGTGGGTTCCTGCATTTCCTAATGTTTTCCCTAGTCGCTTTGTTTATTGTCTAATACAAACATCTTGGGAATAATAGTTTCTGTAAAAGTGAACTTACTGCCAGGATTTTTTTCCTTATCCTTTTTCTCTCACTTTTTTTCAGTTATCCCCAAGCTAAACTGTGTGTTCACTGTGGAGATCGATGGCTTTATTTCCTACATTTATGGTAGCAAATTCCAGCTGCGGTCAAGTGAGCGGTCTGCAAAAAAGTTCAAAGCCAAGGGAACAATTGACCTGTGAGCTGTTGCTGCCTAAGGGGATTATTTATGCCAGCCAAAGACTGGAAACATCCACCTTTCAGGGAAGAGCTGGTCAGGCCAGTTCTGGTCATAGACCACTTCCAGCCAGTTTAAATCAGCGTAAGGACATTGAGTCATCTGGGAAGAAGCACTGTACTGAGCACAGAATTCAGGGACCAGAGGGATGTGTCTTTATAGATGCTCTTGCTTTTATATTACTCCCATGGAGAGAAAAGATTGGCAGAAAGCACCAGGATTAACACAAGTTGACCTAAATAGTTTATTTGGTTTTTCTTTTCATACTTTTCTGTGTTTTCAGAATGTTGTTTGATAAATCAGTAGTTTGTGTGATAATAAAATATGCATGTGGGCGTGAACAGGCCACAGGAGTGATTCCTGCAGCACAGCCAGGATGGAAGGGAAGAGAGGCCTGAGGCTGCCCCTGGCCTGTGCCTTTTGCTCTCGGTGCCATGAGGCTCCGAGTGCAGTAGTTCAGAGGTGCCCTGCATCTTCGACGCGTTACTTTAAATCATGCCTTCTGTCAAGCTCTGACCTAACCACGGTTTACTTTGCTGTTTCTAGAAAGCAGAAGAAAGTTCCAGTACAGGGAGCTTAAGCCTATGGAGTGTTCTCAATTCCTGAGTCTGTTAGGCTCCAGAGGAAGGGGGACTGAGGGGAAAATAAGACTACAGCCTTTGCCAAGGTCTAACCTGCAAGGAAGCCTGAGTCCCCAACGGTGCCGCCTTCGGTGACTCTTAGTTCCATTTTTGCTGCCAAAAAGCATGGCTCTCCAGTCTGACCCCAGGCCTGCGGGCAGTGTGCCCGTGGGCCAGTAGCTGGGGCCCTTCTACGCAGGCCTGAGTACAAACCAGCCGAATGAGAACAGGGTGGGGACCAGCCTTCCAGGTCTGCTATTAAAAAAGCCATGTGGCTTAGAAGACCCTGTCACCCCTTTCCTTTGAGCAGCAGGTGTTTGCCGGTCAACAAGGTGAAGGCAGAAGCTTCCTGATGACAAACTGGGGGCACATCCACATGCCTTTTGCTTCCACGCCAAGAGAAGCAGCAGTGCCAGAGCTTTGCTTTCTCAGCACTTCCTGCTCAGTATCCTCACGGGACGAGAAACACGATAAGAGGAGCGTAAACGCTGGTTTCACGTTAACTGGACAGCGAGAAGGCCTAGCTGTGCCTCCTGAAGGCTGAGCCCACCGAGAGTCTCCCACGGTCATTCATGCCTGGCAGCTCGACCCCGCTTCCGTCTGCACGTGCTGTCCCTCACTTACCCGGAGGGTCTGAGTCTCCTGGGGTGTTCTCCACAGTCTAGCCACTGCTGCCTGTGGTTTGGAGCACAGTTCCCAGCACCACCTCAGACGGGGCATCCTGACCCAGTGACAGCTATTGGTTGTGGCCACAAAGACACTCAGAGCACTGGCTTGCCTGGGGCCTCACCACCTGAGAGAGGTGAAGCTGGGATTTGAACCCTATAGTCCAGCTCCGGAGCCATGTGTTTTAGGATGGGAAGATACCTCAAGAGTGCATCCTTTATTACCTGGGTTCCCACTTCCTGAGGGAATCTCTTGTCTTTCCCGTAATACAGCTTCTGTTCTTCCGGCTGTCTGAAAGTGCCACACTGGTAACAGCATAGGTGCTATCACTTCCTAAATCCCACTGCTCTTACCCACCCCTCTGCAATGTAAAAGGCGGCCAATGTTGTATAAATATACAGTTGCTTTCCAGAAAAGTTGTTGGAACCAATTGCCATGTGAAATCTGTTTTTCATTTGGCGCAGACTCAAGTTTCCATGTGCGTGGCTGTTTAGTTTATATACTTCTCTCCCCCTCCCCAAGGAGACTTGGTGAGAACGCTCACCTGCCACGAAGCTGCTACTGAGCTGCCTGTTTCTGGAAGACCCTTTTGTCCCTAGGGGCCATGAGTCTCTGTGCCCCATGGACCACGCCATCCTCAAAGGCAGAGGAGGGGGTGAGGAGGGCCCAGGCCGGGCTGGGTGCTGACTGTGAGTGAGCAATCCCGATGAAACTGTACTAAACACTGCACAGGCGGGTACACAGGGCTGGCTGTGTCCCCAGGGCTGCAGCACAGGGCTTGTCTTGGAGAGCGCTGTAGTACTTTGCAGTCCAGTCTCTCCCATCTCCGCTGCCCAGGGAGCAGAGCGCCAGCAGAGCTGAGGCCTTGGACACATAGGCTACCTGTGAGACGGTGAAATTTGCCTTGTGTATAAGCCGTCAGGCAGGGGAGAGCCCTGTGCCCCAAGAGAGGCCTGTGAAGCCACAGAACAGTTAACACCATGGGACGAGACAGGAGACGTGGGTACTGTGACCCACTGTCCCCCTCAAGAGCGAGTGGGCCCCAGGCCCTTTACATCCCCTAGGGCCAGTTCTGAGAAGGACACAGCCACAGTGCGGGGCCTGCAAGGACAGGCCAGCGCCTCGGGATGAAAAGGAAAAGGATGAAGCACCTGGAGGGTGAGGGGCAGTGTGGACCATGCCTTATTAGCCCAGCCTGCCATAACAATACTGCAGGGAGTCAGCTTAATCAACAGACATTTCTTATCTCATTGTTCTGGAGGTTGGGCGTCCAAGATTAAGGTGCTGTTGGTTGCTGTCTGGTAAGAGCTTTCTCCTTGGCCACATCACTGTGTCCTCAGATGACCACCTGTGTGCACTCGAGGAGAGGTGAGAGATCGCTGATGTCTCCCTCTTATAAGGACACCAGTCTTACGGAATTAAAGCCCCACCTTCCTAAGCTTATTTAACTTTAATTACCTCCTTAAAGGCCCAGGACTTCAACAGAGGAATCTGGAGGGAACATGATTCAGTCCATTAACAGCCATGGAGATGTCCCAGCTGGGACAGACTAATTGTGCCCTGCACCCTGATCCACATCCTCAGATACTGGCCTGGCCCAGCCTTTCCACACCCCTCTATGGGGTGCTCGGACCATTAGCCAGTTCATCCAACCCAGCTGCTGGACCCTGAGCTCCCATCACCACAGGATTCCAGGATTTGCCCATGGAACTTTGATTCAGCTGCTCCCTCCCTCCAATACCAGGAGCTCAGAGGGTTCCAGCTTCTCTTACATTTCTGCAAACAGCTTCTCTTCCCAAGCCCTCTTGTTGGGGCCAGGCAGAGTCTGGTTGGGAAAGGAAATGAACACGCAGGTGGGCAGGGTGGGCAAGGGCGGCTCCCTGCAAGTGGCTCTGGATCCAGGCAGTTGTGGGATGTGTAAGAGTGCGGTCACATGGGCTCGGCAGAGGCCTGCAGGGCCAACATGGAGAACCCAGGAAATCACCTACCTAGAGGGCCTGGGGCCACCAGAGGAGAGACAGGAAAGGCTGTGGGGCTATGGCTACCAAACTCAGGAGATGCCCAGCAGGCGGGGAGAGATGGCGGAAGCTGCTAGAAAAGTTCTGCATCGGGCAGGCTGTGGAGTTGTGCTGATCCAGTCACCCAGTTCTGAAGTCTTCCAAGGCCTCTGTGTCACCATCTGTCAAGTGTGGTCTTGAGACTAGATCAGGACTTCCTGAAGGATTCTGGCACTACCTGAGCAAGAATCTGCAGGATACGTGTTAAAAGCAGTCAGATCCTGGGCTGCGATCAGACACCACGGGTGGAGCCCAGACAGCTTTCTGTTTCTCTAAGACCCCAGCTGGTTCCTCCAGTCATTGATGTTTGAGGATGCTGGACTCCAGATGGTATCTGAAGTCTTTTCCAGCTCTGACATCTGGACTGTGATTTAAGATTTGGGCCTCTCGGGATGGTGCTTTCTGAATGCTGGAAAAGATTGTCAAATGACTGATCTCTCAGGTTCTGAAGAGTAAACACGAGCATTCCCTGCCAAAGCCATAAATTATGGTAAAAAGCTTGCTTTCTGGACAATGGCTTTAGTTCTAATTTAGTTTGCATTTCTTAACTATAATGTCTAATTAAGACATCTGTTAAATGTCTATAATATTAATTTAATAGAGGGGGCTCTAATAGAACTGTATTGGAATTGTCCATTTAATTAACCTCACGGGCCTTTAATGGATGTCTTAAATAGACATCATTAACAAGAGTGCTAGACAAATTAAAATTAGAGTCAATAACATTCTTGGTGATTTTTCCTGAGCTGTGAAGGACAAGCACTGCTAAGTAGACAGGCATAGAGATGGAGTGTTGGCTCTGTTCATCCCCAGCAGGGTCCGCAATGGACAAGGCCCCAGGCACAGCTCAACTGTTCTGTGTCCTGGTCAGCTCTGCCCAAAGAGGGTCCAGCCATCGGCGGCAGTTCTCAGGAGCACAGTCCTGCTCTGCCCGCTTCGTATACCTTTCACAGAAAACGTTTGCTGACCAGGTCCTTCAGACAGCTCCTGGCTGCAGGAAGGAAATGGAGGAAGGAGGGACTCAGCCAGACATTCTCACTAGATACCGTAGCTGCGTGGATCAGGAGCGGCAGCACGCTCTAGCGAGCAGGACTGGCTGCAGTGGGTGGGCGGAATAGGGTGAATGGGACGAAAGGAAAACATTCTATCACTTTTGGCCCCACCGCTCCTCTAAACAGCTCCCACTCAAATGAACTATAGCTTTCCAAATCAGTAGTCAGTTCTCTCTTACTTCACCTCTCATCAGCTTTTGTCATGACTAACCATTCCCTGCCTCTTGAAACGCCTCTGAAGCCCCGCACTCCCTGACTTTCCTCCTGCCTCCCTGACCACACCTTCTCAAGAGTTCTTTGATGGTTTCTTGTCCTGCTCCAAACTTTCAAATGTTGGCTAAGCCCTGAACTCCAGCTTTGGACTCCTCTGCATTTGCTCTGTAGCTGGTCTCACCCGCAACTTCAAATGCACTTGACTCTCAAAATCATATCGGCAGCCTAGCTTCCTCCTAACCCCAGACCCCAATCTGTAGCTGTATTGTCTGCCTCCCCGCCCCGTTCCAGTGTGAACTACTGATGGACAACTTTGTGCTGACCTCTGCTGTCTCCCCAGTGATGTAGAAACACTGTCTGAACCCTAACCGGTGCTCCACGAGGGAATGAACGCAAGTGCATGCTGAAAGCTGCGCCTGCAGACCTCATGGCCCCCACCGCACCCCAGCCTGATATGGCAGTACGCAGAACTACTGACTTTGCTTTGCTCCCACCTCAATGAATGGCCTCATGGCTCTCCCATTACTTAAGCCAGAAACCCAGGCATCATCCTTTCTTGCATTCATGCCCCGCAACCGATCTTCCATAAAGTGCTTTCATAAAGGGCCCTCCTTCCAGCCTTCCTTGCTATCTCCCTGCTCCTTCCCACCTGCTCTCATCTCAACCAACAGCCACAGCCTCTCCCTACCGCCCACCCCCCACCACTACCTCCACGTGGGGCCCCCAAGCCACAGCCCACAGCCGACACGACCTTTCTGAAGCATGACTCAGATCTTATCGCCCTTGTGCTCAAACCCGCAGGTAGACTTCCCAGTGCTCTTTGAATGAAAGCCAGCTTCTGACCAGGGTCATCGGGGCCCTCTCCAACCCTGGCCTAGCCCACCTCCCCAGTGTCCCACCCCCATGCCTCCTCTGCATAGCCCTGCCCTACTCTGCGTTGGCACCTGTCACTCAGTCTGGGACGCTCTTCCCTTGGACTTGCAACCACAAGGCAGCCTCTCCTCTGTATTCAGCTCTCCACGACTGGCCTCCCTCGGAGTGGCCTCCTCTGAGCAGCCCCACGCCAGCCCCTCTCGTATGACTCCATCTTGCCATTTTCTGTAGCGTTTCTTAGTATCTAACAATCTTGCCTGTTATTTACTGTCATCTTCTTCCACTAGACTATGACTCCTGGGAACACCTGAACTTTGCCTGTCTCGTTTGCCATTATAACCATTGTTTCCTCAGTGCAATCTAGAACATTAAGTTGCACATAAGTGTTCAGTTAAATAGTTCCTGTCTGACAAAAAAAAAAAAAAAAAAAAAAAACAAACAAGGAGCCAAGAGTGTGGCTTGATGATGGATAAAGGTTGACACACAGCAGCTTTGACGCTGGCCATGACCCCCTCCAGCCCAGACAATACCCCCACCAACCACTGCCACAGCCTGTCCAGAGCAGAGCAGAACTGTGTCCTGCGACCCAGAGGCTCCACACCTTCCACGCTGGCAGGCATCCCAGGCAGCAGCGATGCCCTGTGTCATCAGGCCTGCCCTTCCGTCTACTCAGCCAGATGCACTTACACTTCAGGAACAGCTGTGACAGGCAGTGTGCGTGGCCAGCGCTCCTCTGTCCTTTCCAGCTTCACACGCTGGAGCCCAGGGTGTGAGTGGGACCAGGTGTGGCTGGTGCAGGTGACCAGGCCCAAGAGGGTGCTGAGCTCAAGAAGTTCAGTAACCAATCAGGAAATTCGAACTCAAGGTCCAACTTACTCTTCACTTGCAGGTTCAGCCACAAAGGATGTGGAAAAAAAAAAAAAAACTGTGTTCATGGTAGTTTTATTTAATCTATACAAATTAACGTGCATCCTCTGCCAGAAGAAAGGAAAGGAGAGAAATGATGTTGCAGATGGAGCTGCCTGTGGCCCTGCCCTCCCATTCAGTGGAAGCTTGCCTTGCAGTGGTGTGAAATGGGAAGCATCCTCAGTTGCCCTCTGCCTCCCCAGAATGTGTGTGACTGTGGTGCTGTTCACAACAACACAGACCCTAAGCCTGAAGTGTGCTGGAGGGGCTCCCCAGCCCGGGAGAGTTGAAGCTGGGAGAGCTCTTCCCAGCTTCACTATACCATTCACATCGGCAACTTGAGATCAGCCATGGTGGGAATATTTAGACCACACTACCAATCAGGGCTTGTTCACCATTTTCCAGCTCACCACCCAAAACACCAGTCAGCTCCTCTGTGTGCAGGAGAGGCCGTGATAAGTTCCAGGCCTGTGAGCAGGACCTTCTGAGGGAGGAGGGCCTGTCTCTGCAGGATATGTGACAACATGATTTGAGCCTGAAGTGCTGTTTGATGCCTAGCCCACAGAAGATGGGACACCGCCATCTGGGGACTGGAAACATGATCGGCATTTGCTGTCTGATAACTTGCAGGGCTATGAATTTAGGATCTGTGTCCTTTCTGTGTGTGAGTCTATTATGTAGGTGCTATATATGTTTCTGCAAGTTAAACATCTCCCGGAAATCTTGTTTTCTTGATGGTAGCTGGGTTACCCTAACAGCTCTTGCTCAAGAATCATGGATTGAAAGTGAGGAAACTCAAAGTCCCGAGAAATGTGGTGTGTCACCAGCTTTACAGTTTTAACACCTCCCTCTCAAAATATGTGCTCTGGCTCTCTGCTCTGGACCTCCACGACCAAGAAGTCAGCAGTGCTGTTTCTAGGGTGTGATCACCACAGACATCCTCGTCCCCACCCATGAGAAGCTCTAGCGGGTGTGACAGGCAGCGAGTGGTGGGAACGGTTATCATGGGGGCTGCAGAGTGGGATGGCAGGGGTGGGAAACAGGACCTACCAGGGGAAGCTGGTAGGTCTGGAGGTGGAGCAGGTTTCCCTGGGGACCTGACCTTAAGATGAGGCCAGAGGGCTGAGCTGGAGCCAGGCAGGCAAAGAGACCTCCTACAGAGGAATTGGAGGCAGGCAGAGGGGCGTGGGTAGGGGAAGAGTACTGACTGCAGCTGGAGGCTTTGGACACTGGGCAGGGCAGCGGGAAGCCAGGGTCGGGGGGAGGAGAGGAGACAGGGGTGAGCTGGAGCTGGCTGTGGCCAGGCCTGGAAGACCAGCAAGGAGGCTGTGCCTGTGAGGGAGCAGAGTGCCAGCCTCAGGGATACACATAAGCAGGTTTGAAGGATGCACGCCACTCCCCACGGACAAGGCCTTGTGTTCCTCCCGCATGAGCCGCCACCTGAGTCTCCATTCACAGCCTCGTAGCCTGTAAGGTGGAGCCTTAAAGGTCAATAAGCAGAGGGTGGCTTCAGCCAGCCAGGCTGTAAGTGGAGGGGCTGGAGCATGGCCAGCAGGGCCAAGGAGAAAGGAGGAGGCTGCAGTTGAGCTGTCTCGGACAAGAAAGGGCCAGTGGGCAGGTGGGGAATGAAGGAGGAACACCTGGGACAGCAGAAAATGGAGAGGAAGATGGGAAAGCTGGGCCAAGAACAGGGAGTGGTGTGGGCACACTTCCGAGATGTCCTCACCTGCTCTGGCTCTGTCGCTTAGGCAAGCCACCACCTCTGCAGTGCCTGTGTCCTCATCTGTAAAACAAACGTCACAAATAAAGCACAATGAGTAAGGGTTACTCTGTGGGACTTCCCTGGAGGTCCAGTGACTAAGAATCAGCCTTCCAGTGCAGGGGATGCGGGTTTGATCTCTGGTTGGAGAACTGAGATTCTCAGTTCTGGAGAGAAGCCCACGCTTTGCATCAAAGAGACCACATGCCGCAACGAAGACCCAACACGATCAAATAAATAATTTTTAAAGATTTACTGTGTATGTGTGTGTGTGTGCTGAGTGTGCTGAGTCACTCAGTCGTGTCTGACTAACTTCGCGACCCCGTGGACTGTAGCCCGACAGACTCCTCTGTCCATGGCATTTTCCAGGCAAGAATACTGAAGTGGGTTGCCATTTCCTACTCCATTTACTGTGCATATCACCCCCAAATTTGGAGAGTTCCCACAATCTATGGTCTCTTCTTTCAAACACACAGGAGCTGTCACTTGTCCAAGCTGCCTCTCTGGGACTACACTCTTGGTGGGGCCTTGGCACTGGTCATCTGTTTGCTGGCCAGGGACACTTGAGATTAATCCACCCAGGATCGCACAATGGTGGCTGGATCACGTGGGTAGGCCTTTCTCCCGACATCAGCTATTCTTTTGGAATTTGATAAAGACTCCCTTTCCCCCTGAATTTAAAGCCCTGGTGTTGCTTGCCAGGGTAAGAACAGGACTGATTTTTGCAAAGTAGGAGCCCCTGCCAGCTCCTGGCTCCTGGCAGCGTTTGCTGCAGAATTTACAGGCTGTAATAACTATTGAACATCCTATTATCCGGCTGCCTAATTAATGTAAATGATAGTTACCGTCCGCTCACTGAGGCTGATGTTTCTCAGAGGAGGCTCTGCCAGCCGCCCGGGCCCCATTCCAGGGGCATTTATGGTGGCAGCCCCATTTTGACTTTGTGGAGTAACAGGTAAGTCATGGCCTTAAATAATGAAGACAGAGGGCTAATGGGCCCCAAGAACTGAGGGAGCTTAGTCTCAAGGCCCCAGATCAGATGAGAGAGACACTCCCACCAAGGTTCTTTTTTCTCAGACCCAGAGGCTCAGCTGTTCCCTAAAACCCAGTGGCAACATTTCCTAGGCCTTCCTGCAGGGAGACCAAGGAATGTTTCTCCCAGAAACACTGAACAGAGAATGAAATCCTAAAATTCCTGTCTCCCTCCAGCTTCACATCACCCCCACCTCCAGACTAGGGGACCAACTTGTCCAGGTTTGCCCAGACTGTGCAGTCCCAAGCAAATCTAGCAGGATGGACTTTCCTGTTCACTGTCTGGCTCCTTTTAGCTCCTGGGGGTAGGGAGCACACCAGATGCAGCCATCTCAGGAAGGCCTTCCCAGACCACCTTGCCTCAGTTGATCCCCTTCCCCCCAGTGCTAGGGAACAAAGCCCACAGGTCTGTCCCCACCCTGTAACGATGGCTGGGCCTTGCAGTGGCTGCCCACACTTCCCTGCCCCAGTCATGGCTGGCACACAGGACGGGTTGGAGCTGGCCTCTCTTCAGAAGATCCTGTATCCAGGTCAGTGGCTGCTCGATCCTGGCTGCACATTTCAACCATCCAGGGAGCTTCCAGAACAGTTCCAAAGGCAAGAACTCGCCTTCCCAAAATTAAGCCAGAATTCCTTAGGGGCAGGGCCCTGGCATCTGCATGTTTTTAATCAGTGGTAAAAAAAATCTGGGTTCACATGCCAACTGAGACACTCCCCAGCGGTGTGGCCTTGGGCAAGTCACTTGGCCTCTGAGAGTCAGAACTTCCTCTCCATACAGCAGGAATGTCTCCCCTGTGTTGTAAAAAGTGAAGAGGGCCAGGCACAGTAAGTCTCATTAAGATTTGCTCTGTCCTGGCTCTTTCTGCCGCTGAATGGATAGTTCGTGAGCATCAAGAACCAATCTGGAAAAAAAAAAGAACCAGTCCAAGAGCTGGGGCTTTGGGATTAGCTGCACCTCGGCACTGCAGACATATGGCCCAGGTCTCCAAGGTGACCACAGCTCCACCCAGGTCCGATAGACTGGGCTAGTGCCCCTTAGTCCAGATACCAGGGGCCTGGATTTGTCATGACCCTTCTACAGGTGTTATAAGCACACACCTGCCTCCTTGACTGTGAGCTCTGAGAAACCCACTCTGAGTCCCAGGGCTCAGCACAAAGCAGGCTCCATGCAGGTGCCTGGAGAGTGAATGGTGGGGGGGGGGGGTGTCAGCTAGGGCACTGACAGCACGTTTAGCCAGGTGCTCATGGATCGTCTCAAAGCCATCTCTGTGGCAGGACCGTGCTTCTGAAAAGCTTCTCTTGAACACTTCACCCAGTGACCCACCTGCAGGCCAGCACATGTCCAAGCATGCCTTGCAGAGGACACTTTGGGCAAATGTTTTCAAAAAAAAAAGTCTATTCCAAAAACTTCAGTGAATCAATGTTAGCAGGTGGTGACAATCATTCTTTTTCTTTTTTCTCTTTCAAAAAAATAGAATAAACTATGGAATAAAATACCAAAGCAAATTGCACATTTCATTATAATAAAGTCAGGAAACTTTATTTCCTCACATTTTGTTTAGTTCTATGTGAAAATAGAGGTCTCCAGGCACAAGGAACATTGAATTGGGTCCATGTTAGGGAGCTCTGCACCAACACCTGGTACAAGGGACAGTGAAGGCATATAAACAGGAAAATAGTGTTCAGAAGAGTGAGGGATCAAGCAAAGGGTATTACAGATTATCAAGATTGGAGCTGGACTTCAGCTCTGGTTTCTTACTCCATTACCATTCTCCTAATTCATCCACACCTCTGTGGAACTCAGTGACCTACTCTGGCTCAGGAGCACTAAGGTGGGTGAGTCTTCTCCACTTTGGTCCCATGCATACAAGGTCTCTGAGCTGCAGTTCCAGGAATCACTGACTTTGGCCTTCGACCATTGAGTGAGTCAGCTGGGGCTGTTTTGGTTGAAAATAACAGAAAACCCAACTCAAACTGGTGAAACAAAAAGGGAATTTATTGTACCCCATAATTGAAAGGTCGGAGTAGAACTGCCTTCAAGAATGGTTTCATCCAAATGAAACTATGTCTTCAGATCCCTTTCTCTCTTGTCATATCTTTGCTCTGTGCTGTCTGCTTGCTCAGACAGATTCTCCCTTCATAGCAGCAGCGATCCGCACATTCTCTCAGTCTAGCTGAGGTCTAGCTAGAAACAAAAGGAATGTTTCTTTCTGGCAGCCGTTCCTCCAATCCCAGGATTCCTTCACCCTGATTTGACCATTTAGACCAGGTCTCTGTCTCCCTATTCTGTGGCTGGGGTATCCAAGGCACTGATTGGCCAGGCCTAGGTCACATGCTTCTGCCCTGGAAACACCTGAATGGATTATGGGACAGGGGATGGTCCTTGAAAGGCATCAAGGAGTTGTTCTTAAAAAAGAAAGGAGGATGGATGCTGGTGTCAATAATAATAGTAATAGATGCCCACTCCACTGAGCTCTTAAAGGAGGAACCAGCTGCAGCACAATGAGGGGCTCTGGGGGGATTGGTAGCATCAGTGCAGCTGAGCTGGAATTACATTTCCCAGCATTCCCTTTCATGAATGGTCTCAGTGTGAGAGGCCGCAAGAGGCCTTCTGCCTGAGAGTTGGAGGTGGAAGCGCAGCGGCCGCGACTCTTCAGAACTCTGAGGTTGGTGCTGGTCATGAGGTGCCACTGTTGCTGACATTGGCAGGATGGCTGCTGGCTGCTGGCTGCTGGCTCCTGCTGGCTCACAGGACTGGTGCAGCTTGCAACCAGGTCTATGGAGCTTCCAGCTCCTGCTGGGTCCTCCTCCAGCTTCTCTGGTCCTGTGCCTTTAAGGAGGATGCCAGCATCTCCTGCAGAACACCCTCATGGGTGAAACTGGAGGTGGGGACACAGTGAGGGCCTGATGCAGTGCCAACCTCCCAGGGCCATTTCATCCTTACATCAGCCACCCCAACACATACACACATGTTGTGCGCTTCATCCCTTCCCAGTCACCTGCCTTGCAGGTTCCCGGTTCCAGGATCAGACACAGAAGTAATGGCCTCATGCTATCTGTTTAACCAACTCCCACAGGAGGATGAGGTCAAGTCCCTATAATAAATCCTTTATGACATATAGTCTCACAGAGGTTGTGCTCCTCTGATGGACCCCTGACACAACAGTGTCTGAGCTTCTGGCTCTGAAATTATCCTGATGAGCTTATGAATGATACATAGGACCAATGCTGGGAGCAGCCTTCTCCCCTTTGCCTACAAGGATTCCTGGGTCACCCCACTTCAGTTAGACATGCAAGTCCTTGGAAGAAGCTTTGGCCCTGGTAGAAAACCTGTATTAGAGTCACCCGATCAGGATATAGGATCATCTGGGTGAAGAATATCTCCCCCACAGCCACTGCCACCTCCCTCCCCTGGCTTATGCCAATGAAAATGCCTTCACCGTGAGTATCTCACTATCTATAAATGTGGCTGCAGATACATTTATAGAGGTAGAGGTCTTTGCAGTTAACTAGCCAGAACCCATGCCCCATCCAAACAAGGCTTTAAGTCAATCATAGTCATCCAACTCTCCTTGGCAGGGACTGGTTTATGAACAGCCCTGTTCTGGCCAACAAGAGCAATTGTGACAATCGTTAGCACTGTTTCCAGTTCTTCCCACTTCTGGCAGGGGAATATTTGTTTCCTGGTCTCCTTGTGGTCAAGTGGGTTGATCAAACTAACCTTAGCTAATGAGTCATGAGGCAAAGCTCTGTGTGTCCCTTCTGAGGCACAGCATTTAACTGCTGGTGAGAGCCCTTCGCACGGCAACCAACAACATCCAAGATGGCAGCTATTCCCTCAGCCAGGTATCTGAAAGACTTCAGCGAGACAGCCCTCTGCAGGTCTGCTCTGTCGCGCAACATAAGTGAAAATGAAACTTTGTAGTTTTAAGTCACTAGCACTTTGAGATTTTTTGTTATTGCTTTGAGACAAAATTCTACTAGGGGCTCAGGGACAGTGTTTCTTTCTATGAGGTACATGTAGAAAGAAAGCCAATCTCTCCCTTCTTGTTCCTCTAGATGGTGCTAGGTAGGGATGAGAAGTCTGGAATTCAGCCTCCATCCTGACAGGGAACCACCACCCTGAAGACCTCACGGCTGAGGAACTGAGAGAAACAGGATCCTGATGGATGTGGACAAATCACTGAGTCAAACAGCCCTGCAAACTCTCTTACCATTCAACTTCCTGTTACGAGAGGTAACAAAATCCCTTCTTGTTTAAGCCAGTTGGAGTTAGAGTTTCTGCTACTTGTATCCAGCAACACCCCAATTGGAAGGTACAGTTAGGGTGTTTGGGATGGACCTGTACACACTGCTATATTTAAAATGGATAACTGACAAGGATTTACTGTATAGCTCTCTACTGTATATGCAGAGTACATCATGAAAAATGTCAGGCTGGAGGAAGCACAAGCTGGAATCAAGATTGCTGGGAGAAATATCAATAACCTCAGGTAGGCAGATGACACCACCCTTATGGCAGAAAGCAAAGAGGAACTAAAGAGCCTCTTGATGAAGGTGAAAGAGGAGAGTGAAAAGGCTGCCTTAAAACTCAACATTCAAAAACCTAAGATCATGGCATCCCATCCCATCACTTCATGGCAAATAGATGAGGAAACAGTGGAAACAGTGACAGACTTTATTCTCTTGGGCTCCAAAATCACAGCAGATGGTGACTGCAGCCATGAAATTAAAAGATGCTTTCTCCTTGAAAGAAAAGCTATGACCAACCTAGACAGTGTATTTATAAAAGCAGAGACATTACTTTGCCAACAAAGGTTTATCTAGCAAAAGCTATGGTTTTTCCAGTAGTCATGTATGAATGTGAGAGTTGAACCATAAAGAAAGCTGAGCACTGAAGAATTGATGCTTTTGAACTGTAGTATTGGAGAAGACTCTTGAGAGTCCCTTGGACTGCAAGGAGTCCAAACCAGTCAATCCTAAAGGAAATCAGTCCTGAATACTCACTGGAAGGACTGATGCTGAAGCTGATGTTCCAATACTTTGGCCACATGATGTGACGAGCCGACTCATTAGAAAAGACTCTGATGCTGGAAAAGATTGAAGGCAGGAGGAGAAGATGACAGAGGGCAAGATGGTTGGATGACATCACCAACTCAATGGACCTGAGTTTGAACAAGCTCTAGGAGATGGTGAAGGACAGGGAGGCCTGGCGTGCTGCAGTCCATGGGGTCGCAGAGAGTCAGACACGACTGAGTGACTGAACAACTGTGTAGCACTTGGAACTCTCTCAATGGTAGGTGGCAGCCTGGATGGGAAGGGAGTCTGGGGGAGAATGGATCCATATATATGTATCATTGAGTCCCTTCACTGTTTGCCTGAAACTATCACATCGTTAATCGGCTATACCCCAATACAAAAACAGAAAGTTAAAAAATAAATAAGCAAAAACACCCCAGCTGATAAATGGTGTGGACACACTTTTTCCTCAGGCAACTTTTGAAGGGATTAGTTTCAAACCAACTTTACCTTGAAGAATCTACACCCAGAAAGGAGAAAACTCTCAAAGCCACATACCCTCTCCTCCCGATCTGAAAGCTAAGAAGGATGAAAGCATGTATTAGTCAGTTGGAAGTGTCAAAACCAAACTCAGAATTGGCCCCTGTGGGAACAAAGTGTGGAGGGCAGAAAAAATTGGTTTATGTGACTGAAAAGGATGGCGGCATTGTAACTTCAGACATGGCTGGATTCAGGGCTCAAAGATTCTGTTAGGAATATGCTTTTCTCCATCTCTCGACCATGTTTTCCTCCATGTTAGCTTTACTCTCACTGGCATCAACTGATCTTGGGGAATGTTGGTCATATCTGATTGGATATAAGTTTCCCAGTGTCGGGACAGCTCTTTCCCAGGAGCATAGCAACGGGACTGAGTCGGATCTTGGCCTGGCTCAGATCGGGTGCACATCCCTGAACCAACTGCAGGTGGAGGACACAGCTGTCTAGTCCACAGACTCACATCTTGTAACTACCTCCAGGGCCAAGACTGGGGTCAATCCTCTCGGAATGAAAGGAATGATGGGAGAGAAAGGTTCAGTTTCCCCCAAAGAAAACGGGTATTTCTGCCAGAAGGGAGAGAGGACGCCATGCAGAAGAAAACAGTGAATAAAGGTGTCTGTGTAGGCCTGGTGTACTTGGTTTTAATACGGAGGCTGGGCTAGGACAGGGATGTTAGTTGAGGTTCACCAGGAAAAGGCCAGAGACAAGGCTTTTAATGCAAGTAGTTTATTTGGGAGGTAAAGACAAACACTGGCAGGGGAGAGAGGAAGTGAGACAGGTAAAAAAGGGCTGCCCACAAAGGGTTTCCAGGCATGCTGGAGCTGTGAGCAACTGCAGGAGACCCCACCTCAAGCATCCTACCTGAAGTGTGAGGAAGCTGGGGTATTAATTCGCCAAAGCGGTCAGGGCTGGTCACAGCAGGTTGATTCCTGGAATATCTGTGGATTTTCTGTCCTGGAATTTACCAGTGAGCTCTGGTAAATAGATCCAGAGACTGGTTGTCGGCCTTCAATTTACAGGGTATAAGTGGGCACCAAGTATCTGTGACAGAATTAACGTTGATTAGGCTAGCACTGTTTGTTATACAAGTAACCACTTCAAATCCTACCAACAACGCAGAGAGGCAACTTTCAACATCCAAGTGCTCTGAAAAGCCTCAGGAAGTGGCCCTCAGCTGGTGAGATGAAAGGGTACATATTCGAATCCTGGACGTGTGGCTCTGAGACCAATGCTGTCCCCATGAAGAAGAAAGAAGAAAGTGTAGTCACTCAGTCATGTCCGACTCTCTGTGATCCCGTGGATTGGAGCCTGCCAGGCTCCTCTGTCCATGCGATTCTCCAGGCAAGAATACTGGAGAGGGTTTCCTTGCCCTTCTCCAGGAGATCTTCCTGACCTAGGGATTGAACCCAGGTCTCCCACATTGCAGATTCTTACCATCTGAGTCACCAGGGAAACTGTCCCCATAGACTCCACAGATTCATCAGGGTTATTTTAAGCCACCGCCAGGCTCTGCCAACTTCTCAGAGAAGGAAAACTGAGCAGCCACTTCAGAGACCCTCAAGGGCCTGCCTTTACCAATAGTCACTTTCTAGGTTGATTCTGGGCTCTCTTTGCACCCACTGTGATCACAGTCAAGGCCTCCCCTTCTGTGATAGCCGCTCTTCCCAGAGTCTCTTTTCAGGAATGTTTTTCTGCAGATGCTAATGAATGACCCTTAAATTTCCCAGGAAACGCTGCCTCTTTTTGAAGTGGTTGAAGATCTCCGCTCTTGATTGCAATCTTCCCAGAGCTGATTTTGGCCACTTGGCTCATTTCTGAAGTGATGATGGGGGTGGGAGGAGAAGAGAGTGAGGAGAAGACAAGCATTTGGGGCTCAGCTCTCCTACAGAACTGCAATTTCAGGATGCAGTTTTTCAGTCAATCAGAATTGTGAGATAGAGAAAATAACTTTATTTTCAGTTTGGGGTTCAACTTCTCCCTGGTTTGTGCTCCAATCTAAGCCATCCTCATTCCTGTAAAAATCATGACTTGTAAAGATTTGCCACATTTTTGGTGATTTTATTTTATCATATGAACAAAATTATTTCTAGAAGTCTCGTCCCTAATTTTAAAAATTAAAGTCTATGGGGAAATGTGGCTTAAGTTGGAGAAATTTGTATTACATATAATTTTTACAAGTCACATCCACACACTTATAGATGTCAGAACGCTTATGAAGCATTGCCAGGCAGCGTTGCTTAGATTAACAAATTTAAGCTTCACAACAACCCAAAGAGGTCAATGCCATCATTATTCCCATTTTGCAAATAGGAAAACTGAGGTTTAGAGGGGTTAAGTCACTAGCCCAAAGTAGAGCTGGGATTTGAATTGTGGCAGCTTAGCCTCAGAGTATGGGCCCTTTAATGATATTCTCCATTCACAGATAGATCATAGGGAGGCACTTGGGCCTCTGCAGACACACTCTCGCCCACCACACACACGCATACATGCCTCCAGTGCTTCGGTGCACCCGAGCACACACACGCTCCCTTCTGCAGCCTCTCTCCCACACTGTGGTGAGTCCTGGCACAGACAATTGAGGGAAGGCTCTGCACTCACAGCCTCATCTGGGTGCTGGGTCCCTCATCTCCTCCTTTAAAGCCCAGCCACCACTCACACTGTCTTCTTCACTCCCCACATGTGAGAGGGCGGCCCCAGCCTCTCCAGCACCACCATCCACTCTGATCCCCTCATCACCTTGTAAGGCAGGTGGGAAACTGTTCACTTGGAGAAACCGAGACCCAGAGGAAAAAAGCAAGTGGCCCAGAGGCATCCTGGGAGCTCTAGGTGCTAGGCCCCAACCACTGGGGTTCCCTGGGCAGGCTCTGAGCAGGGCTGGCAGCTCTTAGGGCTCCTCCAGCAGCCCTGAGCAGGCAAGTTAAGGCCCCAGCTGGGGTTGTGGCATTTTGGAGGGTCTGTCAGAGCACAGGGCTGTCATCCCAACACCGGGTCAAGCCTGAGGGTTGCTCTTGTTTTATAACCCACGTGTCCCGCCCACGTGCCTCCCAGCCTGTCACCCTCCACAGCCCGCAGACCGGCCTCGCAGGATGTTCCTGTTTAGCCTCGACCCTGAATGCCAGCGGCCAGCACAGCAGCCAGAGCTATAAATCTCTGCTTCCTCTTCCAGCTCCTGGGCTCTCCCTCACCCTTTGTGCGGCTGGAGGTTTTATGGGAAGACAAAAAATAAAAAAATAATAAAAACCCCAAAAAATAAATTACTCGGGAATTTGTTTTTAATTAAGCAATAAGGCTCGATGGGGCCTGGCTGCTGCCTCATAAAGCTGCTCCTGGGGTGTGGGGAGGCATTCGGTCCAGATGAGTGCCTCAAATCAGCCTGGAATGTGATTAGATGATTACTCCCCGGAGTTAATACGAGATGATCTTCCCCAGAGTTGTCTTATTGCTATTATAAAAAGTCTGCAGGCAGGAGGGGAGAGGAGTGCCTTTGCTGCTTGGAAAAGATGAAAGCGCCGATTCTAGCTGTCAGGGTGACTTCAGGGCCTGAGCTGCCTGCCCCTGCCTCCCCTCCTTCACCACACCTGCTCAAACGGCGGAACCCACCAAGCTGGATGGATGCGAACATCTTTCAAAACAAATGGGTCCCTATACATGGGAAATAGGATGTGTCATCAGGGAAGTGGGCCAGGGGAATGGGGGGGAGATACAAGGAAATATCACTTTAAGATACTTTCTCCTCTCTTGCCAGGAGCAGCAAGCTGTCCTCTCTCCCAGGGCAGCTCAGAGCATCTCACCAGTGCTACAGAGACTAAAAGTGTTAACGTCTGTGAATTTTCCAACATCTATCCTCATCTCTTTCTGTTTCTCATTTCTCATCTCTCTCTAAGTGTTTTTTAAAATATATTTCATTTTGACAAGATAAAAAATTCATCAAAAAAAAATATTTATAATAAACCAGTTAACAGTTGGAGAAAATCGCTAGATTAGTGACAGGACAGTTGCTTCAAAAGGGAATGATTTGAATGTCAATGGGTTAATAAAATTGATAAAATAATTAAATATATATATATATATTTTTCAAAACTGTCCCTTGTAACCCACAAGAAAGAGTCAGAAGAGGGGCATGTCATATCAAGTGATCACATTTTGTCTGAAGATAGATGCCTCCTCCAAACCAACATGACTCAAACCTTTGTTCTT
This sequence comes from Ovis aries, assembly GCF_016772045.2. Lineage (NCBI taxonomy): Eukaryota > Metazoa > Chordata > Mammalia > Artiodactyla > Bovidae > Ovis > Ovis aries. The sequence goes on from NC_056067.1 coordinate 39,765,494, forward strand.
CCTAAGCATGTTTGGGTAGTTGCAAGCATAACCCACATTTTGTTAAATGGAAGCTAAACATATTCATAATTTTATTTCTTTTTTTTTTAACACAAAGGCACTTTTTTCTTTTTAAATTTTCTTTCTTATTGTGTCCCCATTTGAGCTGACTCACTTTAGGGGGCTTTTCTCTGATAGTGGTTCTCCTCAGATAAAGAGGACATGCGTAATGAAGAGAGGTACAGATGTGTTCTAAGGTTAACTTTCATGCTCCATCAGAAAATTTCTAAGGGAAAGAGCGCTCATAAATAGTAGACATATGCAAGCGATTGTGATGCCAACAGTCAAGAGGGATCCCTCTTAAAGAAAACAAGTTATGAATGAAATGAGTGTGGCTGAAACTTCAAGCAGAGCTCAACATGTTGGCGCCAGAACATTTCTGGTACATTCCCTAACTCTAGCCTGTGCTCCTACGTGCTTGTGTGCATGCTAAGTCACTTCAGCTGGGTCTGACTCTTTTACGACCCTCAGACAAGGAAATAAAAGGATGAAAATGTTTAGCTTCCATTTAACAAAACGTGGGTGATGCTTGCAACTACCCAAACATGCTTAGGATGAATGAAGGTTGAGTCATGTTGGTTTGGAGGAGCCCACCAGGCTCCTCTGTCCATGGAATTTTTCAGGCAAGAATACTGGAGTGAGCTGCCATGCTCCCAAGGGAGACTCAAGTCAACCACAACAGCAACAGCGTTGCACGTTATGGGTGTGCACATGGGGAGTGAACCCAAGTCACTTGTCCTCTGGGTCTTAGTCTCCAAGGAAGCAGAATCGCAGATCACGCTGCTGGGCAGCAGAGCAGTGAGGGGGATTAGCGAGGACGCGGTGGAGAGAGGAATTGGAGCAGGGGTCGGGGAAGCCTCAGCAGTGGGAGGGACGGTTCACCGGAGGCCTGAAGGCTGGATCTCCCAGGCGAACCTCAGAGTGAAGGGTGTTTTAGGAGAAGAAGCAGCGGAGATTCAGAGATGTGAGAGGGCGACTGAGCACGTCTAGCCGGGCCGCTGACAGCCTGTACACTGGGGAAGAACCAAGCCTTGTGTATTAACTCTCATGAAGAAGAACAGCCCCATATCCAGTGTCAGATCTTTGGTCTTCCAAGCCTCTGAGTGCTGAGGAAGAAGCAGCCTCAGATGGCTGCCGGTATGTGTGGGAGCCCCAGCTTTCTGTGGTCAGCCCTGGATATCCAAGGTGATACCTGGGGAGAAGCCCAGGAGAGGAGGCTGGGCCTTGAAGCTCCTGTCCACGTGTCCCCCTCCCCAAGGGTCCTCACCACCTCCTGCCACCCCTCTGTGAAAAGCAGCAGAGTCCAGAAGGGCCCTGGTCAACCACTGCACTCTGATCTGAGAATGGACACAGGCCAAGGCTCCCACACTGCGGCGAGACCTTCCTCAAAGCTGGGCAGGAGCAAGAGAGAAAAAAGCAAAGCAGCAGTCACTGTGGCTGTGGCTACAGTCAATGAAGCTGGCGATAAGCTGGGCTCTCAGAACTACAACAGGAAAATCTAACCCACTTTATTTGGTAGCTTTGTTCCATTCACTTTGGATAAGGTTTCTCTCCAGAGGCACTGCAGACATTGGGGCTGGATAATTTGTTATGGGGCTGCCCTGTGCATAGTAGGGTGTTTAGCAGCATCCCTGGCCTCTGTCTAGAAGCTGGAACTGCTACCCTCCAGTTGTGGCAAACAGAAATGCTCACAGACCTTACCCAGTGTCCTCTGGGGAGGAAAACCACCCACACTTGAACACCATTGGTTTTAAACATAAATCTTGAGAGGAACATCTTTAGGCCATTCAGGAGACCCAGGGGCCTGACTTGCTCATATAAGCCTGAAGGGTTGTTTTGCTCAATGAGAAGTCCTATAAAATTCAAAGGGGATTGTGTTGTGGGCAGTAGATTTTTAAAAATGACCTCCAAACTCCCCTTCTAGACTGACAACCTAAGAAAAGCGCCCTCTCTGGACTCACATAGCCTATAAGACACAGCGTGGCAAGTAAAGATTGGATTTCAGCCTTCTCATCTCTGCCGGGCATCTTTGTGCAGTGACCAACCTCCCAACTGTATGCAATGACCGTAAACCCCATCTGGGTTCAGAACTAGGGGACGCTCAAAACCAAAGGAAAGTGGAAAATGATGCCATCCTGCCGACTGGGAAATTCTGTTTTTTGCTTTACATGATGAATTCAGGAAACGGTAAATTGAATAAGAAGGTTTGGACTCCAGAAATTCAAACAGGCTTTGGACAGGTGAAACCCTATCTTGATACCGACTGTAGCCAGAGGCCCATGTGACTCTGATGCTCATGTTGGCAGGGAGGAAGGGAACAGAAGGTTCAGGGCAGTCATAATACCAGAGAATGAAAAGCAGAAGGGACCTACTTTCTTAAAGAGGAAATAGATATTCCCAAATCACTCTCAGATCACAATGCAGAAAGCAGTCATAAAAATAGCTCATCCTTAGACACAGCCTGTTATATGCCTGCCCTGCTGTAGACACTTCCTGTGTGTCAGTTCACCCACTCTGAACTTGAATGACCTCCACCTTGGAGAAGCAGAAAATTCAGTCCTTAACTTCATGCTCAGTCCCCTGCCTCAAAGTGCTTGTTGTTCAGTCACTCAGTTGTGTCCGACTATTTGCGACCCCATGGACTGCAACCCGCCAGGCTTCTCTGTCCATAACAATCTCCCAGAGTTTTGCTCAAACTCATGTCCATTGAATTGGTGATGCCATCCAACCATCTCATCCTCTGTAGCTCCCTTCTCCTCTGTCCCTCAATCTTTCCCAGGATTAGGGTGTTTTCTAATGAATTGTCTCTTTCCATCAGGTGACCAAAGGATTGGAGTTTCAGCTTCAGCATCAGTCCTTCCAATGAATGTTCAGGACTGGTTTCCTTTAGAATGGACTGGTTGGATCTCCTTGCAGTCCAAGGGACTCTTCAAGAGTCTTCTCCAACACCACAGTTCAAAAACATCAATTCTTCAGCGCTCAGCTTTCTTTATAGCCCAACTCTCACATCCATACATGACTACTGGAAAAATCATAACTTTGACTAGATGGACCTTTGTTGGCAAAGTAATGTCTCTGCTTTCTAATATGCTGTCTGGGTTGGTCATAGCTTTTCTTTCAAGGAATAAGCGTCTTTTAATTTCATGTCTGCAATCACCATCTGCAGTGATTTTGGAGCCCCTCAAGATAAAGTCTGTCACTGTTTCCATTGTTTCCTCATCTATTTGGCATGAAGTGATGGGACAGGATGCCATGATCTTAGTTTTTTGAATTCTGAGTTTTAAGCCAGCTTTGTCCACTGTCCTCTTTCACCTTCATCAAGAGGCTCCTTAGTTCCTCTTCACTTTCTGACATTAGAGTGGGGTCATCTGCACATCTGAGGTTACTGATATTTCTCCTGGCAATCTTGATTCCAGTTTGAGATTCATCCAGCCCAGCATTTCACATGATGTACTCTGCACAGAAGTTAAATAAGCAGGATGACAATATACAGCCTTGACACACTCCTTTCCTAATTTTGAAACAGGTACTTGGGAGCCCTCAGTCCAGTCTGAGATTGACCATCAGTCAGTGTGTGCGCTCAGTGGTGTCTGTCTCTTTGTGATCCCATCGCCGGAGCCAGTCAGGCTCCTCTGTCCTTGGGATTCTCCAGGCAAGAATACTGAGTGAGTTGTCATTTCCTTCTCCAGGCCTAGATGGCTGAGAGAAAATACCTAAATGAGCTCAAAGTGGCTGAGTCAGGGTGAGTAGGACATGTGAAAGAGGTACATCAAGATAAACATTTGGGTGCCGTGCTGTTTACATTTTTAAAATTTGCAATTCAATTTGGTAGAACATTTGGATCTGGATTACTCTTTTGTTGTTATTATTGTTTTGCAGTATTTTCATTTCAGAAAGACACACACACACACACACACACACACACTTTCAAGGATCTTTACGCAACACAAGGGCCTCCCTGGTGACTCAGGTGGTAAAGAATCAGCCTGCAAGGCAGGAGACCCGGGTTTGATCCGTGGGTTGGGAAGATGCCCTGGAGCAGGGAATCGCTACCCACTCCAGTATTCTTGTCTAGAGAATTCCACGGACAGAGGAGCCTGGTAGGCTACAGTTCTTGGGGTTGCAAAGAGTCCAACACAACTGAGGGACTAACTCTACTTTCACTAGGCAATGCAAAGGCTAATGCTGACACTAGCCGTGTCAAACTCTCTGGGTAATTTCTTCTATTCATGCCAGGCTCTCAGGACTGCCCTGTGAGCTGTTCCGGGGAGGGGGAATGAAGGGAGAGTTGGGTCAGTGTCTCTCCATTAGGTGGTTAAGTCAACCTGTTGCCCATAGCTCCTACAGGCAAAGCTTTGAGGTCTGCTTCCTAGTCACCAAATAAACAATACTCACTCTGGACGGCAAAGCAGTTGAGACGAGAGGCCTGCTAGCACAGATGGGCAGTGTCTTTCCCTCATGGAGAGACACTAACCGAACCCTCCCTTCATTCCCCCTCCCAGGCTGGAACAGCTCATGGGCCTTGTGCAAAGCTTAGTACTGACTTAAATAGGAAATAGGAGCAGTTTTGCCCTGGGATCTAGATTTTTTTTTTTTCATTGCAATTAAAAGAAATCAAAGTACAGTGCAGTTCTAGGTGGGGAGATATTTCTACATTTTTTTTCAGCCGGCAGTCATCTGTTTTCTGAATCCCTGTGGAATCTATAGCTGGAGAAAGTTAGAGCAATGGATACATGATTGTTCTGTGCTCCATCCCTAGCTGCACTGCCCCTCAGGAAAAGTCAAAACGAGGAGGGAGAGCAGGTGGCTTCCTACACTGAGATCCAGGGGATGGCAGGGGTGTGGAAGACAGTCATAATTTCTGTCTCTTCCCAGAGTCATGCCTGCTGACAGCCTCAGTCTTGTTTTCTCTACTGGAAGGTATTACTCAGCAGTCCTGCTAGGATTTTGTCCTCTCACTCTCTCTTCTCCCTTATAGCTCTGAGGTTTGGAGACCAGGAGTTAGGGAAGAGTTAAGAACTAGGTTCATTTCTGAAATTTTGTTTCTCTTAACTCTGGTTGCTCCCCCCCCCCTTTTATTTTTTAGACTGCTTGATTGATGTTCAGCTACGCTGGTTCTCGTGGCTGTGCTCAGGCTTTCCCCAGTTATGGCGAGCAGGGGCTACTCTCCAGCTGCAGTTGCCCTGGCCTCTCATCGCAGTGGCCTCTCTTGTTACCCTGGAGGGGCTCCAGAGCGCCTGGGCAGGCTCAGTGGTTGTGGCACATGGGCTTAACTGCCCCGTGGCATAGGAGATCTTAGTTCCCAAGCCAGGGGTCAAGCCCATGTCCCCTGCATTGGCAGGTGGAGTCCTATTCATAGAATCACCAGGGAAGTCCCTGGTTGCTCCTGTAGAAACATTTTTGGCAGGATATTTTGCCCTGGGCTTTGTAAGACCATTTCTATTCTTAGGTTGCTTTTTGTTTCGTCTAGTGGTTCTTTATTTCATTTGATATGGGAGGTTTGTGCATTTTGTTATTGCTGTATGTCTTTGATTTTGATTTTGCTGATTTATCTTTATTTATTCAGTGTTCTGCTTGCTAAGATTCAAGAGAGGGAAATTCTGATTTCTTACCTGGAAAATTCCCTTCTGTGACTTTGGAAAAGGGAACGGAAGTTCTAACCCCTGGGCTCCTAGTCAGGAAACAGCTGAAGAATTCTTAGGAGAAGTCTTTTGTTTACAGAAAAATCTGTTAACAAATACTTGTAACAGGTTTATTAATAGAAACAAGAAACTGGAAATGGCCTAAAAATCCTTTATGTGGTGGATGGTATATCAATACAATTAAATGAAAAGGAACTCAGTCAAAATAGGGAATAAACTATTATAGACCCAGCAACAAGGATAAATCTCAAATGCATCACAGTAAAAAAAAAAAAAAAATCCCAGACTCAAAGGCTCTTTGCTTCTCTTGAGTAAATATTTATGAATTAGGTTGCTGGGTCACAGGTGAGAGTATGTTTACCTTCTTAAGACATTGTCAAACTATTTCTCAAGCTTTTGCACTATTTTGCATTCTTTGTAGCAGTGTATGACTGTCCAATTGATCTTCACTCTCACCATCACCCAGTATTACCATTTCGCCTTTTTTTTTTTTTTTTGGTTCTGGTTTGATTTTCAGAGACATTCAGATAGGTATGCAGCGGTATCCAATTGTTTCCCTAACGTATAATGATGTTGAGCATTCTGTTGCTGTTTCTTAAGAAAAACTACAGCAGCATCTTCATAAATGCCCCGTGAAAACTCCCTGCTTAGACTCCTTAAAGAAAATAAGGAAGAAGGACAATGTTTTCAACAAATGATGCTGGAATAGCTAGCAAAGAAATGAACCTTGACCTATGTCTTATACAAATATTAACTCATAATAGACTGCTGACCTTAATGTAAAATGTCAAATTATGAAACTTTGAGAAGAAAACAGAAGATCTGTGAGTTTGGGTTAAGCAAAGGATAGACACTGAAATCATGATCCACATAGGTAAAAATGATAAATTACACTTCTTCAAAATTAAACTTTTTCTCTGTAAAAGACACTTTTAAAATAAAAAGAAAAGCCACAGACAGGGGGTAAATACGTACAAATCACATACTTGACAAAGGGATATAGACCCAAAATATATAAAGAATTCTCAAAGCTCAACAAAAAAGGAAATAGCCCAATTAAAATGCAGTCAAAATATGCCAATAGAAGCTTTACCAACGGATATATATGGATTGTAAATACACACATGAAAAATACTCGAACAAAGACTAAAACCACTGCAGGGAATTCCCTGGAGGTCCACTGATTAGGAGTCTGTGTTTTCTCTGCCAAGGCCTGGGTTCAATCCCTGGTCAGGGAATCAAGATCCCACAAGTCATGGATGAAAAAAGAAAAAACAAACAAAACCCACTGTAGCATTTGCATAAAAACAGACATAAAGATTAGTGAATCAGGATTGAGAGTGCAAAAATAAACTAATGAATATATAATCAATTTAGGACAAAGGAGCCAAAAATATACAACGGGGAAAGGACAGTCTCTGCAATAAATGGTGTTGGGAAAACTAGACATATGATACACAAAATTTCTCACACCATACACAAAAATTTACTCAAAATAGATTAAAGACTTGAATGTAAGGCCTGAAACCATAAAACTCCTAGAGGGAAACATAGGTAGTAAGCTCCTTGACATAGGCCTTGGTGATGACCTTTTTAACTTAAGATCAAAAGCAAACGTGACAAAGACAATAATAAACAAACGGGACTGCATCTAACTAAAAAGCTTCTGCACAGCAAAGGAAACTGTCAGCAACATGAAAAGTTCGAATGGGAGAAAATATTTGCAGACCATGTTTCTGCTGAGGAGTTAATATCCAAAAAATATAAAGAACTCATGCAACTCAATAGCAAACAAACAGTCTGATTTTAAAATAGGCAGAGGATTTGAATAGACATGTTTCTAAAGAAGACATACAGATGGCCATGGATACATGAAAAGATGTTCAATATCACTAACCATCAGGGAAGTCCATATCGAAGGCACAATGATTTATCACCTCATAACCGTTAAAATGGCTATTATCAAAAATATAAGAAATAACAAGTGTTGGTGAGGATGTGAAGAAAAGGAAACACTTTGGCACTGTTGGTGGGAATGTAAATTGGTGCAGCCACTTTGGAAAACAGTATGAAGGTTCCTCAAAATATTAAAAATAGAATTACCATATGGTTTAGCAATTCTACTTCTGGATGTTTATCGAAAAGAAATGAAAACACTAACACTAACTTGAAAAGATATATGCACCTTATGTTCACTGAAATATTATTTATAATAGATAAGATGTGGAAGCAACTTAAGTGTCTATGGGCAGATGAATAATAAACATGTAGTATGTGCTAAGTCACCTCAGTCATGTCCCACTCTGTGTGACCCTATGAAATACAGCCAGCCAGGCTCCTCTGTCCATGGGCTTCTCTAGGCAAGAATACTGGAATGGGTTGCCATGCCCTCCTCCAGGGGATCTTCCCCACCCAGGGATTGAACCCATGTCTCTTATGTCTCCTGCATTGGAAGGCAGGTTCTTTACGACTAGCACCACCTGGTAAGCCCAAAGACGTAGTATAAATGTAAGTTGAATATATTATACTCCCATAGAAAAGGAAAAAATCTTGCTATTTGTGACAATATGGATGGACCTAGAGGGCATTAAACCAAGTGAAATAAGTCAAAGAAAGACAAATACTGTATGATCTCACTTTTATGTGGAATCCAAAAATAAAAAATAAAAAATCTCATAGATAGAGTACAGTGGTTGCCAGGGGCCTAAGTGAAAGCAGTTGGTTCTCTTAGCAACCTGCCCCCAAACCTAGGTGCATCCCAAAGGCCACCTCATTAACATAACAAGAGACATTTTTATAGCTCTGGACACTTAGGAAACACCAAGAGTTTTAGGAGCTCTGTACCAGAAACAGGGGACTGACCAAATATATATTTTTTGTAAATCACAATATCACATGTCACATGCATTTTCATTCAGCCTTCACTGTCTGGGCACAGGTAGGGGAGAAAGCCCCAGTTAGACTGCTTGCTCTCTTCTGTCCCTAGTTGGCTGCCCCGCACAGACTCCAGTGCTGCTCCGGGAGAGGCACCGGGAAACACCCTAGACAGCACATCCTGCGAGAACCACACTCAGTCTTCAGAGTCCTAACACTGGGGAGGAGCTGGACTGGGGGATGCATGCCCTCAAATAGCACTCAGAGCAGATTTTTCAAAGCTACATCTATTTCACTTTATTGAGGTATAACATATGTATAATACAGAGGATCAATCTTAAGATTTATGTTCAAACTTCAGTGGATTGTTTTATAAATGTTTATATATGCACGTGCGTTTGCGTGTGTTAGTCACTCAGTCGTGTCTGACTCTTTGCGATCTCATGGACTACAGCCCTCCAGGTTCCTCTCTCCACGGAATTCTCCAGGCAAGAGTATTGGAGTGGGTTGCCATTCCCTTCTGCAGGGGATCTTCCTGACCCAGGGATTGAACCCGGGTCTCCTGCCTTGCAGGCAGATTCTTTACCATTTGAGCCACCAGGGAAGCCCCTTAGGTGTGTGTACACATGTGGAATCATCAGCAAAATCCAGATAGTGTCTGGGACATTCATCCCTATGAGATACATATTTTCTTTTGTATAGCAGTAATTTTATTTCTTGGAGGAGGACATGGCAACCCACTCCAGTATACTTACCTGGAGAATTCCATGGATAGAGGAGTCTGGCAGGCTACAGTCCATGGGGTCTCAAAGATTCAGACATGACTGAGCAACTCACACACACACACACACACACACACACACACACACAGAGTCTTCTTACTGTTGAGGAGTATCCAATTATATGAATACACCACTGTCTATTACCCATTTTCTGTTGGTGGACACGACTTATATTCACTATGGAGCTATTATGAATAATGTTCTTATAACATTCTGTCAACCACAAGTTGGCGCTTGCCATGGGCACTTGCCATCTACCTCTCCAAGGATTAAATCATGCGCTGTTGCAACTGCTGACCTTTAACACCTTCAAAGTGGAGAGCAGAAATGAGGCTCGGGAAAAAAAAAAGGCAAGACAAGTGTTCAGATAGTTAGATATTTTCAGAAGCAGATTTTATGAGCCCAATTCTTGCATCTCCCATATCTAGAAAAGCACTACATTCCTTTATGGTGACGATTATTCCTCTAGACTAGCAAAAGCTTCACAAGACTAGTAGAAAGCTTTGGAAAAAAACATGCATTCCTCCTTCACCAAAATCACATATATACTGAATTTTCCCCCTTGCCTCTTTGGAGGAGTTTCTCAGAGCTATCTGTGGTGCTGTCTCCCGGGCTACAGCCCACATTTTGCGCCAAATAAAAATGTCACTCCCAACTCTCACATTGCGCACTTTTTTTTAAAGCTGACGATTCTTTCCTTTAATCCGTCAATTATTTATTGCTTTATTTTTGGCTGTGCTGGGTCTTCACCGCCGCATGCATGTTGTCTCCAGCTGCAGTGAGTGGGGGCTACTCTTCATCGCGGTGTGAGGGCTTATTGTGGTGGCTTCTCTTGTTGTGGAGCATGGGCTCGAGGACACACGGACTTCAGAAGTTTTGGCACAAGGGATTACTTGCTCCATGGCATGCAGACTTCCCTGATCCTGCAAGCCACAACTACTGAGGCTATGCTCTGCAACGAGTCGCTGCAATGAGAATCCAGAGCACCACAACCTAGAGAATAACCCCTTGCTGTTGTTGTTCAGTCGCAAAGTTGTGTCGGACTCTTCGCAGCCCCATGCGCTATAGCACACCAGGCTCCTCTATCCTCCAGTATCACCCGGAGTTTGCTCAAATTCAGGTGCATTGAGTCAGTGATGCTATCTAACCATCTCATCCTCTGCCACCCCCTTCTCTTTTTGCCTTCAGTCTTTCTCAGCATCAGAGTCTTTTTCAGTGAGTCGGCTCTTTGTATCAGGTGGCCAAGTTATTGGAGCTTCAGCTTCATCGACAGTCCTTTCAAGGAATTTTCAGGGTTAGTTTCCTTTAGGATTGACAGGTTTGATCTCCTTGCAGCCCAAGGGACTCTCAAAAGTCTTCTGCATCCAATTCGAAAGCATCAGTTCTTCAGCACTCAGACTTCTTTATGGTCAAACTCTAATATCCATACATGACTACTGAAAAAATCATAGCTTTGACCAAATGGACCTTTGTCCCTTTGTTGGCAAAGTGATGTCTCTGCTTTTGAATACGCTGTCTAGGTTTTGTCATAGCTTTCCTTCCAAAGAGCAAGCATCTTTTAATTTCATGGTTGCAGTCAATGTCTGCAGTGACTTTGGAGCCCAAGAAAATAAAATCTGTCATTGCTTCCACTTTTTCCCTTCTTATTTGCCATAAAGTGATGGGACCAGATACCATAATCTTAGTGTTTTGTTTTTTTTTAAACAATGAAGCTGGTTTTTAATTGCACTTCCAGTTTATACATGAAGTATTGATCTTAGTTTTTTTAATGTTGAGTTTCAAGCCAGCTTTTTCACTCTCTTCTTTCACTCTTATCAAAAGGTTCATTAGTTCCTCTTCACTTTCTGCCATTTCTCTAATGGCAGAGAGTAGGCCCTACTCACCACAACGAGAGAAAGCCTGCACACAGCAATGAAGACCTAGCGCAGCCAAAAATAAATAATTTTTTTAAAAATTTTAAAAGACAAAATCCAATGTGCTAGCCAAGCAAAAAGGGTCTGTGAGCCTGCAGGCAGCTAGTATGAAACCTCTGCCCCGGGCTCTCCATTGCCCCATCCCTTACACACACACCTGGAAGTCAGGTTCTCCAAGCATCCAGGTGGAGTCGCTTCATAGTCCAGGGATCATCACCCAGGCAGTGGTTCCCATCTCTCCACCCCAAATCTACCCAACAGAAATATCCTTGAATTATTGCCCACAAAGTCCATGGTGTGTATTAGGTTATTAATATGATTATGATTATTGTCATCATCACCACCACCATTATTTGGACATGCACAAATGAAAAAGGTGCAGATTTCAAAAGACCTGTTAGTTATCTAGTACTACATAATAAATTAACTCAAAATTCATTGGCTTGAAACAATAAACGTTTATTATACCACATGACTTCTGTGGGTCAGGAATTAGGAAGTGGCTCAGCTGAAAGCTCCTGCCTCAAGGTCTCTCAGGAGGTTGCAGTTAAGATAAGATCCTGGGCTGCAGCCACCTCAGGGCTTCTTTGGGGCTGGATGCTCTCCTTCCAGGCTGGCTTGCTCACATACTTGCAAGCTGGTGCTAGCTGTCGGCAGGAGGGCTCTGTTTCTCACCACAGGATTCCTTGCACAGGGCTGCTCACCATCCTCATGACTAAGCAGCTGCCTTTCCCCAGAGCCAGTGATCCAAGACAGCATGGCAGAAGACACTATGTCTTTTATGACAAATTTTGGAAAAGTCACTTACTGTCATTTCCTATTGGTCACACAGGCCCATAGGTTCACACTATCCAATGTGGACTGTGAACATCACAAGGGTATAAAATGTGAGTCTCCCTCTCATGGGTTTGAGTCACTAATTCTCTCTTCCACAGTCAACCCCTGGGACCAGTTTTCTGTGGATTCTGCCAGCAATATTTTTCATTCATACTCACATAGGAAATCACACTTATTCTTGCACCTTACTTTTTTCACTCAATGTATCTTGGAAATCCTTCCACATCAGGACATAATGACCTGCCTCTTTCCCTTTAAGTGTGATAAGCCATTCTATGGCATGCATAATTTGTTAAACCATTCTCCTATTGATTATCATCTGGGTTATCCTCACTGCTTCTCCGCTGAAATCAAAGCTGCAATGGATAAATGAGCACAAGTACTTCTGCACTAGAATAAATATCTAGAATTTATTAGACATACATGTCTAGACCGGACTAGCTGGACAGAAGGGTCCTGACCTCTTTCAAGTGGTAGCTGCTGCTGCATTGCTGTCCATGGAGGCTGGCTAGAACAACTAACCTTCCCACCAGCAAAAGTGTGGGTTTTACGAAGCACCAGTGTTCTTGCCTGGAGAATCCCAGGGACAGGGGAGACTGGTGGGTTGCCGTCTATGGAGTCGTACAGAGTCGGACACGACTGAAATGACTTAACAGCAGCAGCAGCAGAGGGGTAATGGCCAAAAATGTGGAACCTCTTGGGCAGCTTAGTAAGTAATTAAAATGGAACATCATGTGGAATCTAAAAAGAAATTATACAAACGAACTTACTTGCAAAACAGAAAGAGACTCACAGACTTAAAGAACAAGTTCTGGTTGCTGGGGAGGGGGGGAGGTGAAGAATGCAGGGAAGGGAAGGTTAGGGAACCTGAGGTGGTCATGTACACACTACTTTATTTAAAATGGATAATCAACAAGGCCCTACTGTACAGCCCAGGGAACTCTGCTCAATGTTATGTGGCAGCCTGGATGGGAGGGGACTTTGGGGGAGAATGGATACATGTATATGTGTGGCTGAGTCCCTTCCCTGTTCACTTGAAACTATCACAACATTGTTAATTGGCTGTACTCCAATATACAGTAAAAAGTTTAAAAAGAAAAACAAAAGTGAAGGAAAAAAAAAAAAGGAATATCACCCATCCTTGCTGTTTGAAACTTTCTCTGGTTGCACTTCTCAGAGGGCTTCCCCTGGCCCTCTCTTGCACCTTGAGCTAGGCCTTTTTCTCTCTCTAGCTTTCTTGCTCCTGATCCCCAAAATTCTTCTTGCCGCAAATGCTTCTGATGAAGAATTCTTTGCCAGCCAGTCCCCCAAAGCTGAATTTTTTAATGCCAAAATAATGCTCCAAGATGTGTTATCCAACCAAGACCATTCTCACCAGAGATGACCTCTGCCCTCTGCTCGGGGCAGAGCAGTTCTCACTCCTCAAGGATAAGCCTGTGTTCACAGGTCTGCCCTTGCTTCACTGTGAGTGCCTCAAGGGCAGAAACAGTGCCTCATTCATCATGGCATCTGCTGCTTGGGGTGACAAAGAATATCCAATAACTGTTTGTTGAATGAATGGATGATGCATTAGAACCTTGTTAAACCAGTACTGGCAGAATCCTCTTAGCTTTCCTCCATTTGAGGAGCTAGGTGTGTCTAAATCACTGTGAAGAATATATTTCGGAGAACGCGTATATTTCCGTCACCTGAAGCATTTTTCAAAGAGCATTGTTTCTTTTCGTCTTTCTTGTTTTCCCGTTTGGCCCAGTCAGAGCCTCATGGAGACACCCATGATGAGAAACAGGAACAAAAATGCCCACAAACGTGAAAAGGATGTGCAGGTTGGGAATGACAAACACGGGGCAAACTTAAACACGGAACAGAATAAATATTGACACTGCAGCGGGGGGAGGGGAGGGGAAACCGCTGCAGTCCCAGTTCCCTGGTTTAGCAGAGGATAGATGTTGTGGTTTCAAATCCAATAATTCAGCAATCCAAAATCCAAACATTTTGAAATATTTTCCTTTGAAATCATAGTTTCCTAATATCTCAGGTGTCCTTCCTTAAAACCAATCTTCAAAACCATTCGAATAGAAATTTTCCCCCAATATCCACATTTCCACAGCCTTGAGACTCAGTCTCAGCTGTGTCACTGACAAAGAAGGCAGCGTGGAGAGTCATGAAAATTTGACTAATTCCAAATCTGCCCGTTATAAGTAGGATGGCCCCTGTTTCCCTTTTTTCTTTGTCTTCCCCCACTTTCTGTTTTGAATATTTTCAAGCCAATGGAAGAGCTGCAGGTAAGGTATGACGAACAGCTGGAGGTCAGGGCTCGGCAAACTCCAGCCTGTCGCTTGTTTTGTATCTTTAGGTGGTTGGAAAAAACTCAGAAGAAACTTTCAAGACGCGTGAAAATAACAGGACAATCAGACAAGTGAAGTCTACCGAGGGCTTGTGCACAATGTCCTGTCCGCTGGACAAAGGCAGAGGAGGGTAGTTGCCACAGGGATCCTGGCTCCCAAAGCTCAGAATGTTTACCATTTGACCCTTCACTGACCTCTGACCTAAAGGTCATCAATTGTTACTATTTGCCCCTTCTGTTTTCTCTCCCTCTTGCGGAGACATTTGCACCTTCATCTCAGTAATTCACCATTCCAAGCTTTGGCCTCTGTCTCACTTTTCTCTAGCCCAAAGCTGGGAATGACAGGTCCAGCCTGGGGAGAGATAGGATGTGAAGTGTTTAGCACACACTGCTTGACATTTACATAGAACTTAAGAATTGCTCCAATTAAAAAATTTCTGGCATTTTCCACAGAAGTGATTAATAGAACCCCTAATCTGAGCCTGGTGCTCTTCTGAAAGCCTAGTTCTTGAAGTCTGGAAGCCAGCCTTTCCTGAGAAAGGGCTTCTTACCCGAGGTGCAGAAAAACCTTCAGGCAGACTTCATTTTTTCCACAGCTTGTGGCTTGGCTGACTCAGCCTCTGCCTTTCCCTGAGTCACGAGTTTTTCCTCTTATTTGGAGGAGTCGGCCCTCCACCCGGTCTTCTCCACCCACAGCCCATCCCTGGTGAGAAGCAGCAGACAGCCAGAGAATTGGAGTCCATGCTGCCTTCCTGGGTTTCCTGGCGCTCCCCCCAGTTCTGTAGAAGGTCAGCACCGGAAGGAAGGACAGAAGAGGAGACGGGCCCCCGTGGGCCCTGCACCAGCAGTGAGAAAGGCTAGTTGGGCTCTCCTGACTCCAGAACCAACAGCTGTACATATTCCCTCTGGTTTTCCAGAATCATATAAAGGCCTCCCTTTCCTGGTCACCTGCTCTGTGCCAAGCGCACAGTCAGATGCCAGAGACCTGTTCACAGGGCTTTTCAGTTCCATTCCTACAGCCACCCCACCCCAGGCATGCCCACCTTCCTGGAGAAGCCCCCCCTAGTAAGGGAGGTGGTAGGTCTAGCACTGAGGAAGTCACCAACATGGCCTTGAAAACTAACCTCCAGGTGCCCCCATCCCTGCCCCCTGGGGTGACAAGCATGTATACACTTGGTATGGCATTTCCCAGTGTCTCGATGTCCCAAATGGCCTTCCTGGTTCTAACTCAGTTTCTGGGATCTCGGGGCCTTGTCTCTCCCTCCTCTGTCTGGTGCAGAGGCTTAACTTCACCACCGGAAGTCATAAACTCAAATGCTATTCAATTGCAGGTACATAAGCGGGCAAAGTGGGGCGAGAGGGAAGCCATGGAGAATGGTGGGGACAGAGGTGAGTGGGAGAACACGTGCCCCATTTAAAGGGGGCAGCCCTGAGTGGAGATAGGGGACCAGGTCTTTCAAATCCTGATTTAAGAGGAGCTGAAAATCCTGATATTTGTGTAATCTCTCAAGATGAAGTGCTGGCAATACATTTTATAAGTGTTTAAGTACTTTTGTGAGGCTGTGGCTTCAATTAGGTGAGGGTAATAGCTGGGAAGGTGGAGGAGTTAGGGATGCTGTGGTGGGGTACGTGGACTCTCCAAGGTCACAGGTGGTGGCCCTCTTACTTCCCCATCAATCACCTCCACTTCCCCTCTTTCTCTTAGCCTCTCCCTGCTCTCTCGTCCCCTCACTCCAACCCCTTCCCCTGTGGGAATGTGCCCATGTCCTGGCCCCACTCCACTCCGGCTGGCAAAGGCAGATCCCCAGCACTGGGCCCCACCTCACAGCCTCTGCCCACACCACCCAGGAGAGCAGGTCAACCCCCTATCAGCTCATGCCTCCAGCACCAGCCCTCCAGGCCCCAGCCCTGGGCAGAGTCTGAGGTCTGGACCCAGGCACCTGGAGCTTCCTCCTGCGTTGGTCCTGGCCCAGCGGGCACTGCCCTGGCCTGCGCCAGCCCCTCTTCACAGTTACCCCGCTCTGCCCTATTTGGCAAGGCAAACTCATCCGTGCCACAGACATTTACTAAAGGCTGAACTCCGCTCTCAGCACTGGAGAAAGGAATGAACAAGATGGGTAGAGCTCAGCCACAGGGCTCACAGTCTAGGTGGGGCAGACAAGCTATGAACATGTAAACAAGCGACCTAATTGGATGACTTCAGGTTGGGAGATGTGGTTTACAAAATAACAAAACGGGAGTGAGGCAGATGAGGGTGACCTCAGAGGTCAGGGAAGCCTCTGAGGAGGTGACAGTTTGAGTTGGATCTCAATGCCAAAAATGCAGCCATGAGAAGATCTGGCGGCAAAAAGGAAGTGCAAAGGCCCAGAGGTGAGAACAACCTTGGGGTTTTGAGGAACAGGAAGAAGCAGCTGGTGTGAAACGAAGTGTTGAGGGAGGCCAGAAGGAGGTTAAGACAACCCCCCAGGAGTGATGACTCTGAGGCTTGGACTTGCATTTCAGCTCAGTGTTGCGGAGTGGGTGGGGGAGGGTGGAGAAAGAGGGCAAAACTGGTAGATAATGTTGGAGTTAGGCGATGGATACATGGAGTCCATTAGCCTATTTCCTTCAGCATATGTTTGAAAGTTTCCACTATACAAGTTTAAAATATAAAACATAAAATGCTAAAGAATTTTAATATTATGATTATCAATCTCTCGATTGCTGAGACAGGACTATGCCAGCCAGCAGCAGGGAGTCCCACCAGCGGCGGCGGAAGGCACAGTAATGCCACCGCCTCCCTCCCCAACCCCTTCCCTGGCCCGAAGGCCCCAGTTGGGTGAGTTCGAAGTCTTCTGTGGGTCCGGCGTGCGGAGCGCGGTGGCGGAAAGGGAGACTGGGGGGCTTGAGTCTGGGTTGCCAGTCCCGGGAGAGAGCGACAAGGAAGCCCCCCGCCCGCACCGCCTGCAGCGCCAACACACCCAAACGCACTCCGCTCGGGAAGCTCACATTTCTCTGGAACTCCGACTCCGAGAGTTGGCGTCCAGGCTCCGCCCCCGCCTCGCGCCCAGGCCCCGATAGGCGGAGCCGCCGGGGTAGGGGGGCGTGTCCAGGAGAGTTGGAACGCGGCGGCTTGGGCGGCGGGGGTTGGCCCCCTCCGCAAGCGGAACGCGGCAGCCGAGTGCGGTCTGTCTGGCCGGCTGCCTGGTGGGGCGCGAGACGCGAGGGCCCCCGGCTGAGGAGGTAAGGGTCACCAGCCAGGCCGGGGCGCCCGGAGCAGGCGGGCTCCCTGCCGACTGCCTCCCAGCTACCCCGGGCTCCTAGTCTAGGTGGCCCCTGGACTCGGGCGGGGCGGTCGCGAGGCCGGTGCCATCTCGGACTCTGGCCCTGAGCAAAGGCACGGACCAAGGCGCTTATTGCTGGCTGGTGGGGCTGGAGGAGGGGCGGGGGGCTGCTAGGAGCTCCAAGGACAGCGGGGTGAAAACAGGTATGGGGGTCTCCGAAGTCCAGGCAGGGTGCCCGGGGGGGATGCACGAAGTGAGAGCAGAACGGTCTGGAGACGCCTGTGGACGTTGAAGCCCGGGACAGCAAGGATCTCAGCGCTCCTGCTGTCTGGGGAGGGTTCGGGGATTCCTGACTCACGCCATCGTGGGGGCCGCCACTCTTGGTCCCAGTCTGCAGGGTGTGGAGCAGTGGGCAGGGATAGTTTGGCCCAGGGAAGCGGGGAGGAGAGGCAGGGTGGTAGCGCTTTCCGGGTTGCCTGGGTGCTCGCTGGCCCTTAAAGCCTCTGAGTTTGTGACTTTTGGTGGCAGTTGTCAAAGGAAACAAGGCCAGGCTTAATCTCCAATTTCACAGAGGAAGTAGTGAGGCTGACCCAGAAAGAGGTGGCAGTTCCCAGCCTGGAATCACCCGGAATCTCCTTCCCTTTCTCTCTCCCTGAACACCTGAAGGGCTGTGCAGGGGAGAGTTGTCATCCAGCCACTTTTTCAGATAGGAAAGTGGATTCCCTGAGTCACTTTGTAACTTGATCAGGGATATGTTCGTTTGGAATTTGAACAGCATTGTTATCTCACCACCAGGGAGGTCAGAAGCCAGGGAAGAGGGGAGGATGATTGCTGGCGAATTTCCACTCAATGCTGGCATGTTCCTGGGCCTGCAGTTTCCACTGGGGTTGTCTCTGACTTCAGTCTGTGTCCCTGCAGACATCAGCCCCCAGGGCTGCCAGGATGGGCAACTGAGGCAGCCCAGCTGAGCTAAGGGACTTGCGCAGCCCAGCCCGCTACAAGAAAGGAAGGGACTGGGCAGCTCAGCCAAGCTAATGGACATGCCCAGGCCACCCCTTGACCTGGGTGGAGAGGGTTGAGGGTTGGAGATCAGGCATTTGGAGAGGAGCCCTGCCCTCTGAATCTGAGGATTTCGGATTCTGTCTTCAGCAGCTCATGGTTGTCTTGGAGCTGGGACGTTGGGCAGTGACTTTGGATGATGGAGGTGGCACCTTCCCCCATGGGGCTTTTGTGAAGAGTCGGCATGATAATACTTGCAATGTGCTTACCGTTGTGCCTGTAAGCTGTAAGCTCTCAGTTAATGGCACCCCTGGTTTATTTTCCTTATTACTATTCTTTTCATGGAGGAGGGCTTTCCAGGAAGCACAGAACTGGACAAGCCTGAGGGGTGGCCCCTCTGGAAGGAAAGGACAGTTGGATTGTGCTTGGAGAGAAACTCAGATCCTCATCTTGGCCTGCGGACCTGCAAGACTGGCTCCTACAGCACCTTTAACCTTACCTGTTACTCCTCCTGTCTCCATAGTCAGGTCTTTGAGCTGTTCCCTCAGCCCAGAACTTTTTCCCCCTCAGGCCTTTGCATGGCTAAAATCCTTCACATTCAGGCTGGTGCAGGGTCACTTCCTCACCAGGCCTTTCCTGACTACCACCCTCACCCTAGCCTTGCTCAGCACATCAGCCCTTTTCTTTGTGGCATTCACAGTCAGAAATCACCGTGTTGATTTATTGATACTTTCTAGTCTGGCTGTTGCACCAGGCTGTGTGATACTGAAAGGTCTGGTCCCTAGCTCCCGGCTGTAACCTGGTGCCTAGTCCTGCCTAGTAGAACTGTGCCAGGCACACAGTAGGACTTTAGTAAATATTTAGAAGGTAAAATCAGGTAGGCATGAAGACAATGTGGGCCAGGTTGGGACTGGAGGGAATGAAGGTCAGGTGGTAAATCAGCCCTGTCCTAAGGGGAAGCCAAGGGGTAGTCCAAAGGGCCAACACCCTGACTCCCTCTGTGACCTTGGCCAGGTAACATCCTCTCCGATAAGCAATGTCCCCAACTGTAACTCTTAATGGGAGGGTGGACCTGAGTGCCCCACCCAGGTCCTACTATACAGGGTTCCCAGGTTGGGGCCCCAGACAGCTCTTTGAATCTCAAAGGCTGTGTCCAAGTGGAGGAGACTAGCTCCATCAAGACATGGCCCCATGTCAGGTGTGTCCCTGGAGCAGGCACATTATGCATTTGACACTGTGTGGGGGGGTATAGATCAGGGCTCTGCACACTTTTTCTGTGAAGGGCCAAATGGTAAATACTCTAGGCTTTGCAGGCCAATCACTGTTGCATATGGCTATGTTCCAATAAATTGTTTTTAGAAAAGCTGGCAGTGGTTCGGACCTGGTGTAGATTTGCTGCCTCTGGTGTAGGTCACGTGTGACACCTCAACTGTCGGGCATAGAACCCTGGCCACCCAGTGACACCTGGAGCATGGCTTACTCACTGAGAGAGCCGTTGGCCTAATTCAGATGGTGGGATCCCTGGTGTTCAGGAAGGCCAGCCCTGGAGCCTGCCCCACTTCAAAAACATGCAAGAAAGAGCTGGCCTGTTTACTTCTTTGCTCCCAGACACTGGCCCTTCATGAGTGTCCATCTTCTGTCAGCACTTGGGGTACCACACAGGGGTCAGCACAGGCTGTCCTGGGGCAGGCAGCCACAAAAGGAACGGGCACAGGCTCGGCTCTCCCTCCGCCCTGTCCTAAGGGAGGGTAGTTCACTTCTTTAGTGAGAAAAGGAGGATTTCTCATCTGCTGGGAGGGGTGGGGAATGGGGAGGTGGGGTTGCTGCCACATTTACCAAGAAAAGCTCCTGGGGCTTTCCCTGGGGGTCTGGTGGCTAAGACTCCACATTTCCACTGCAGGGGGGGGTGCAGGTTGGACCCCTGATCAGGGAAATAATTGACATGGCCAAGAAAACAAATCTCCAGGCCTTGTTAAACCAGGTGTGAAGTGAAGTTCTGGTTGTGGTGGCAGCTGTGGTGGGCGGATGTCGGGGAGCTCCCCAGGAGGACGCCATCTGCTGGCCCCTCACCCCAGCTGCTGCTTGCTGGAGGCCCACGGAGGAGGAGGCCTTCCCGCCTGTGTGTGGGCTCAGCACAGAGACCAGACCTCTTCCATGGTCGCCAGGTACTCCCCATCCTTCCTGGGCCGTGTTTTGCTGCCAACAGCTGAACGGGGCCTACGAGGGCCTGGAGGGGGTCTGTAAACCACTGACAAGGGACCCAGCAGTGTGGGGCCTCCTGGGGCCTCCTACAAGGGACAGGGAGACAGTGTTACAGGCCTTCCCCTGCCCAAAGCTCTCCCCTTCATGGGCACTGCCCCTCACTTCCTCTGTGCCGCCCACCAGGGTAGCATCTAGTCAGAGGTGGATTCTGGGCAAGTGTGCCTCCAGAGCTCACCCAACCCCACCAGGCCAGGGTTGCGGCGGGGAGGGGGCGCGGTGGGGGGGGGACACCTGCTCTTCTCTCCACATAAAGTCCATCTGCCTTGGCGCTGTGTGTTAGGCCTCGGTGTGTGGCTGCAAGATTGGGGTTCCACCCACTTCTGCCAGGTGGCAACACCCAGGAGTTTTGGAGGGAACAGGTGGTGTTCCATCCTGAGATGTTCATCCTAGCATGTCCTGCAGCCTGGGCCCTGCTGCTGTGTGCTCAGGGGAGGCCCAGCCAGGTCACTCACTGCAAGGCCAGTAGAACCTACAGCTGTTGACCCAGACATTATACTGTAATTCTTTTCTCTTTGAGGACCTTATATTTAGAGAGAGAGAAAGAAAAAGCTCATGTTCCCACTTCCCAGAATTGATTGGTACTGGGACTTTATCACATATGCTGCTGCCTTTTTTTTTTTTAATGAAAGAAATAAAATATTGTAGATAAAGCTGAAATCTTTGATCTAACATGCCTAATGATATTCAGGTGTCCTCCCCTAGCCCATTTTTCTCCTGATCTTGCTTTGTGTCCATCTCTTTTTGTAAACCATCTTGATCATTTTTAAGCTTACAGTTCAGTAGTATTACGTATACTCCTGTTGGTGTGAAATATCTCCAGAATTCTTTCCATCTTGCAAAACTGAAACGCTAAACCCATTAAATAACAGCTCTCCTCTCCCTCTCACCCCTCCTCCCCTGCTCTTCCTCCTTTTCCACCCCTAGCCCTGGTAACCACCTTGCTACTTTCTGTTTCTATAAGTTTGACTACTATAGATATATCATATTAGTGGAATCGTGGTATTTGTCTTTTTCTGACTAGCTTATTTTAGTTGGCATAATGTCTTCAAGACCCATCCATGTTGTAGCGAGTGATGGGATTTCTTTTTAAGGCCGAATAATATTCCATTGTGTCCATACCACATTCTGTTTATCCATTCATCTATCAGTGGACACTTGGGTTGCTTCCACTGCTTGACCATTGTGAATAATGCTGCTATGATCATGAGTGTGCAAATACCATTTGTAGATCCTGCTTTCAATGCTTTGGATAAATAATCAGAAGTAGATTGCTGAATCATATGGTAGTTCTATTTTTAATTTTTAGAGGGACCTCCATACTTTTTTCCCCAGTGACTGCACCAGTTTACATTCCCACCCACAGTGCATGAAAGGTTCTAACTTTTCCACGTCCCCCTGCCAACACTTATTTCCTGTTTTTGTTTTTTTATATAGCAGCCATCCTCATGGGTGCAAGGCTCCATCCTGTCCACTTTTATTTACAGATATAGTTTGTGAACACTTCTTAAATGCAGAATTTCTGCATACAGAAATTCTGAATACAGAAATTCTGCAGGGCGCTTTTTCCACTCAGCATTTGGTGTCTATTGTCGCTCCATGTTGACCCACGTGGATTGGGTGCTGACAGTAGCCCATTGTGTGAAAGCACCCAGCTCACCCTTTGTTCTGCCCTTTCCCTCTGCCAAGAATCTCTGTTGTCGCTGCCACGGGTCCCAAAGTCACTGCTCTTGGTGCCTCTCCTTTGGCTCTGCTCTGAGCTTCTCCAGCGGAACCCTCATCTAGCCCGTCCCAGGGATCCTGGGGGTGGCCTCTGGAATGTTGCCAGACTGTCCACAACAGGGGCATGGCGACTGGTCCTCACAGGATGGCCCAGGGCTGTCACTGATAATCAGCTGGGTTTGCAACATGCAGCCCAGTTCAGCAGCCTAAAAACAGTGGTTCTTACATAAGGTGGTGTGGACAGCTCTTCTCAGCACAGCTTGTGGTCTGAGAGGGGCAAGCGATACGTGCCTCAGGGCTGAGCACCCCTGTTGTGTAACGCCTCCAGCCCCTGCATTGGCCCCACTCCAGCCTCCCACAGGTGGCCAGACTTACGGAACTGCAGTGTGGTGACCTAGAAACTCTGTGAGTGTGATCGGTTTGGTCAGGGGCGTGCTCTCTGCTTGTATGCACGTGGTGGTGGTGGTGGCGGCGGCTGTGGGGTCCGCTCTCTTCTGCTTCCTCTTCAGAGACAGGAGGTGGAGGCTCATTCCTCCCACACTGGGCCTGAGGGAGCTTTGGTTCAGTCATTCACTAACCTCTCAGGAAGCACCTACTGTGTGCTTAGCACTGTTCCAGGTATTGGGGATACAGTGAATAAGAAAAGAATCCTGTTCTGATGGAATTTAGTAGTGGGTGAGGGAAATAGAAAACATGGAAGCAAATGATGGATAGACAAGAAAATATCAGCTCCTGATAAACCTTGTGAAGAAAAAGCAAAATAGGGTAACATCCTACAGAAGGGGTTTGCAAACGCTCTCTGTAAAGACAGTAAATGTGGTCTCTATCACAGCTCTCAGCTCTGTTATTGCAGCAGGAAAGCAGCAGCAACCACTGTAAATGAATGACATGGCTCTGTTCCAATAAAGCTTTATTCACAAAACCAGACTGAGGGCCAGATTTGACCTTCAGGCCATGATTTGCCAACCCTTTCCTGGGTTGGGGGAGAAGCTGCCTGAGCTGGAGTCAGAGAGACTCTTTTGGAAAGGGAGATAGCCTTGCTGGAGTTGTGGTGAGAAGTGTGCAAACTAGGGCCAAGTGTGAGAGAGAAAAATGATGGAGCTTGCTCACTGGTTGAATGTTGGGAGTACAGGAAAGAGGAGATTCAAGGATGAGTCCTAGATTTCAGGCTTCCACAACTAGGTGAATGGTGGTTTGTTTCTGAAAAGAAGAGGAGCTGGTGGGAGATCACAGGGGCAGCTCAGGGGAGAGCTGGGACTGCAGACTTGACCTGGGTCAGCAGTGTTTGGGTGTCTTCAATGCTGTGAGTCTGGTGAGTCAAGGGGAGTAGGTGGACAGAGCAGAGGAGGCCCAGGTGAGAGCTGGGGCTACCATGTGGAGTGCTTGGCAGAGGAGGATAGAGGCCTCTTGCTCCTTGCGGGAGGGCTCTGGGCAGTGTGGTTTCCAGCGGTGCAGGCCCTGGGCTGCCTGATTCCTAACAGAGCCTCAGTTTCCTTCTGTTAATGGTAATTCTACGAGCTAGGGTTGGTGTGAGGACAAGTTGAGATAGTCCTGATTGACATGGAAGCACTCTGCAGTGGTGCCTGTGATGCTGGTGTCGGTGGTGTTCCATCAGAACAGGAGCCTTTTCTTATTCACTGTATCCCCAGTGCATGAAACGGTGCTAGGCACACGGTAGTTGCTTCCTGAGTGGCTCGTGAATGGGTCCACGGGCTGAGTGAGTGGGTTGCAGGGTCTGTGATGCTTTGGCTTGGTAGATAGGGGAGTCAGTGACCTTTGGGTTTGCAGCACTCCATTGTCTGGCGTTCCCCAGAAGGCTCCTGCACCCTTCTGCCTGAGATAGGCCCAAAGCACTGGGTAGTTGGTGATTCCGGAAGCCCCTGATGGGAGTTGGGGCTCAGTGTCCTTGTCCCTTGGGCGATGGATGGTGTTGAGGCTTATTCTACCCTGTCTTCCAAGGCTCCCCAAGGGTTGAGCCCCCACCACCCTGCCCGCACTCAGTCATACATCTTTAGTACTGCTTTCCCATCCTGGACTGGCTTCCACACACCCCTCACCTCCCAGTAACTCCACCTGTAAGGGGTGGCTTCTGGAGCAGCCAGTTGTCTTGGTTGAGTGGCACATCTGGGCCTCCTGGGTTACAGAGGGGGTAATTAGTGGGTTGTCTGACCTATGGGTTGGGGAACTGGGGGTTGGGGGTGGTCTTGACCCCAAGCTATGTCTGAGCAAGCTGACACCTCCTCTGCCGCTCCTCCCACAGCCGAGTGGCCGAAGATGGTGGACTACCTGGCAAACACGGAGATCAACAGCCAGCGCATCGCGGCTGTCGAGAGCTGCTTCGGGGCATCCGGGCAGCCACTGGCCCTGCCGGGCCGAGTGCTGCTGGGTGAGGGCGTGCTGACCAAGGAGTGCCGCAAGAAGGCCAAACCGCGCATCTTCTTCCTCTTCAACGACATCCTGGTGTACGGCAGCATCGTGCTGAACAAGCGCAAGTACCGCAGCCAGCACATCATTCCGCTGGAGGAGGTGACACTGGAGACGCTGCCGGAGACTGTGCAGGCCAAGAACCGCTGGATGATCAAGACGGCCAAGAAGTCCTTCGTGGTGTCAGCCGCCTCCGCCACGGAACGCCAGGAGTGGATCAGCCACATTGAGGAGTGCGTGCGGCGGCAGCTGCTGGCCACGGGCCTGCAGCCCAGCACGGAGCACGCGGCGCCCTGGATCCCCGACAAGGCCACGGATATCTGCATGCGCTGCACGCAGACGCGCTTCTCGGCGCTCACGCGGCGGCACCACTGCCGCAAATGCGGCTTCGTGGTCTGCGCCGAGTGCTCCCGCGAGCGCTTCCTCCTGCCGCGCCTCTCGCCCAAGCCCCTGCGCGTCTGCAGCCTCTGCTTCCGCGAGCTGGCCGCCCAGAAGCGGAAGGAGGACGTGGAGGAGCAGGGCCTCGGGTCCCCCGGGCCGTCGGCCTACCTGGCGGGGGCCGTCTGCGGGGCGTCCAGTGGAGACGACGATGACTCAGACGAGGACAGGGAGGGCAGTGGAGATGGGGACTGGCCCAGCCACGTGGAGTTCTACGCCTCGGGCGTGTCCTGGTCATCCTTCCACAGCTGACCCCAGGTCTGCAGCCATGAGGGAGGGCTTCCCTTGTCACTTCGGTCCAAGCAGATGCCTCTGCCCGAACCCCTGAGAGGGCAGAGTTCCCCAAGCTGCCCAGCCTTCCGAAGGGCCCTCCCTACCCCAGGGGACCCTACCCCATGGGTAGAGGGCACAGCGGAAGTGGCTTCTTTTCTCCGAACCCCCAGTGCCTCTTTTTGGATATTGGCATCCTTCTAGTTCCACTTAAGGTCATTACCTTTTCATTTAGCAAGCCCCAAATACCTAGGCCTCTTGGGAACAAATGTCCTTTCTCAGCCCTTTGAGCTGTAGCTCTAGAATTAGACGATCCCAGGCACCTTTAGGGACAAGAGAGAAGGTAGGACTGGAGTGAGGTCTCTGTTCTCAGGCCTTCAACCAGCACACCTGGCCCTGCCCCCTTGCAGAGAAGACTGTGGGTCCAGAGAGGCTTCCAGGAAACCAGCATCTACCCACCCACCTTGCTGATGCCCACCTGTTTGGCTGGTTGGGCCTTGTCAGGCCAGGCATGTGAGCTCACTCAGAGCAAGGCAGGAGACTGCCATCCTGTGCGTGCCAGCCAGCCCCAGGGACTGCAGTCTGAGCTCTCCATGGTCCAGGGCGGCCTGCCCAGGCCTCTGGTCCAGTCTGAGCTCCCTCTAGGTATCTGATGCCTCTCAGTCCTGTTTTCCTCCCTCCCTCTGCTGGGGAAAGCAATGTTTTCTGTTAAGACTCTTACTGCAAGTGACAGAAACCCTATCCAGACTGACTTAATAATAAAAAGAAGGTTTATTCACTCGTGGTTGAAAAGTCCAGGAGTATTCTTACTTCAGATGCAACTCTGTGATCAAGGACTGAAACCATGCTAGGTGGCCAATATCAACAACTGTCTGCCACGCTGGGCATTCCTGAGAAGCCTGGCAGTTCCAGTGGGCTCAGATGTTAGCACCTCACCATGGCTGGTTCCCAGGAATGGAGCCCCGGCCATCCAGGCACTGTGACTATGGCCTAGCACCTGCAGCCCTGTTCACCTGGTGTGAGTTATCTAAACAGTCAGGCAGCAAGTAAGGAAAAGGAGCCAGCTCTGTATGAGCCTTCCAGGTTTAAAGCTCTCCCATGTGGTCTCCTGCCCAGGCCTGCCCCTGGGTATGGTGCCATCGAGTGGGGAAATCCCAAGTGCAGCAAGCTGCCTTGCTCAGCAAATGTGTGCTGGGGCTAGAGCTTGAATGGCAGCCTCCTGATGCCTGGCCCGCACCCAGCCATGGAGCTGTGGTCCTTCAAGACAGTCTCCTGTACCAGCCCTTCCCCCCATAGCCTGGCTAGCCACTGTGGCAGAGAGGGGGTCACTGTCAGCTAGAAGTGGTGACTTTGGGGGAAGGAAAGCTCCCCTAGCCCACACGGTGCAGTGCCTGAAACCCCAACATCGGCTCCAGTCCCTGGGTGAGCAGTTGTCCTTCCGGCCCCATTCTCAGTCATTCACTTGCAGACAGAACCCTGGAGATCTCCTTTGAGCGCTAACTCTGATTCAGCAGGCCAGGCCTGCTGCCAGGGGTGGCAGCACTCCAGCCGGCTCTTGAGTGGAGCCACTGCTGTGAGGGAGAGCAGGAAAGGCAAAGTGTGAGGCACCCAGGGCCTGCCTATGGTCTGACCCGCAAGGCAGAGGGACTAGGTAGGAAGGGTCAGAAGTGCTTCCAAGAATTTACAAGCCCTTGGCCTCCCTGAGCCTCCCAAACTGGTTCAGGCAGTTCTGCCCAGACAGAGGGCTCAGGGCAGGTTCCAGGGTGCAGGGCAACTAAAGCTGGATCAGCTCGGAAGGCCTGGCCAGGCAGTTCTGTCCCTTCACCCAGAGTCGGTGCCCAGGCAGGGAGTGCCCAGCTCCAGCCACCAGTCTCTCGGGCACTGCCCCACCCCCTGAGAACCTCTCTGGCCTGGTAAACAGGGAGGAGAAGCACCAGGACAGCATTCCTTTGGACAGGAGAAGATTTCCACAGCTGATTCCAGGTACCAGCAGCCTCTTCATAGCTGCCTGCCAGAGGGGCACAGGGCACTGGGGCAGGTGAGGCCATGCCCTATTCACCACCCTGGGCAGGGGCTGGCTCGGCCCTCAGCCTTCCACCCTCAGGTCTGCTTCCCTTGTGATCCCAGCCACCAGACTGCGGCTTCCCTGAGCCCTGAGCCGTTAGGTCCTGGGAGGAGCCAAGGGCTCGGGTGGCCAGTAATAGCCTTTAGAGGGCCTTCATTCACGCAGACTCACTCATGGGCGTATGCTGCCCCGGGGACTGGAGACAGCCTGAGTGAAAGGCTCAAGTTCTCAGCTCTCAAGGAACGTGCAGCCTGGCAGGGGAGACCGAGAGGTCCAGAAGGAGGTGGCATTGGTTCTGGTGTGAACTGTGAGGGGGGCATGGACTGGGGCAGGCAGCATATGGGAGGAGAGCAGTAATCGCAGGGGTGAGCTCACCCCGAATGGTGAGATGAGTGAGTGAGGCCAGGGGGCCAGGATGGCATTCCAGACTCCATTAGGTTCAGAACAGCAAGTGCAGAGGCCGTGAGGAGGGGAGGAGCCCGTTTGTTCTGGAGCAGCTTGGCTGGACTGAAGCCAGAGAGTGAGGGGGAAGTGGGGGACCAGGTGGGATGCACTGGAAGCTACAGGAGCCTTCAGCAGGGTGGCAGGTCTGCTGTTTGCTTTCAGGAGCTTGCTCTGGTGGCTGCATACAGATGACTGAGTTGGGAGAGTGTCTGGGAAGACTCCTGCTCCCCCTGAGGTCCTCAAGGGGTGGGCATGGCTTCTGTAAGGCCACATCTGCCTACCACAGTAGATGGCAGAAGGCATGCCTTGGTTGCCCTCAACTTATCCCAAAGGGCTGGCCCATGCCCTGTTCTGCAGGATGCTCTGATGATAACAGATGGTGCTCTTGGAAGCAAAGTAAAATCCCTGGGCAGAATGCTTGCCCTGGGTCAGCACATAAGGTGGAGCAGTGATCGGCCGCAGCCACTGAAGCGTGGAGAGGAATGTGCCTGAGGAGTCAGGACCTCCGGAGAGGGAAAATGTGGGTCCAGGAAGGGAAGGCACCACCTTTGGAGACCCCATCTCTGACTCCTTTCAGTTTTGTTTCCCTAAAGAGACAACCTCATCAGCCTGACTTGGGTCAAGGGTCAGGCCAGGTCCTGGCTCCACCCTGCTTCACACCCCATCCGTCACCGCCCATCCCCCACCGCTGTTCTTAGAAGGGGCCTGCTGCCCAGCCAGGCCGCAGGGGTCTGTACCTTCCTCACCCGTCTCCCCAGCAGCAGGTGTTGTCCAAGACTCGAGCTGCCCTCAGTCAGGGTCACACAGCTGACCCTTGCCCTTGGCCACCAGTGGAGGAAGAGGTCAGGAGCTCTCAGGCCGAATCAGTGCCTGCTGCTCGTGGATGTTCTCTCCCCAGGATGATGCCTTAAGTCTGGCTGCAGGGCTGGGTCTGCTGGGCCTCATCCAGGCCTTCACACTCTCTCCTGGGGCTTCATTTACAGGCCTGGCAAGGGCACAAGAGCCAACGGTCCTGCCAGCCAAGTGCTCCAGTTCATCACCCAGGAATCTTTCCCCTTAGCTGAGCATGGACTCCCTGTCCTTGCCAGCAGCTAAGGATGCTAATAGGCTTTGAGCCCTGGGAGGGCCTGCCCTGCCCCTCCTCCTCAGAGGGGCAAGATGGATGAGGGTCTGAGGACCAGGCCCATGCATTTGAGAGGGCTTGGAGCCCCCACCACCTTAGTGTTGTCCGAAGCGCCCTTGCTGGAAGCAGCCCGGGTGGAAGTCGCTCCAGGTGGAAAGTGAACTTGCAGTGGTGACCTCAGGCATTTTGGGACTGACACCCCTAGGTGCCATGTTCCTGCAGTACTCAGCTATTAGGGGAGGCCTCCTCAGGGGGTGAGCCTGTGCCCTCTACCTGTAAGTTTTGGCTGTTGGGATTTTTAGAGCTGAGTTTTCTTGAATAGAGCCCACTGCATGTGTGCTGATAACATTTGGGTGCTCTCTGCCACAGGCAGGCAAGGGATTGACAAGACCCAAGGAATATGATCTCTCGTTGATGATGATGATGGTGGATACTGGTGCTGATGGGAGCTGGGCTGCCACTTATTGAGACCTACCTGTGCACTGGTTCCAGGGAAGCAGACCCAATCACACAAGGCTATCCTAAAGTCCCAGGACAGCTGTGTGGTCAGGGAGGGCTTCCTGGAGGAGGTGGTGTTTGGTTGAACCTCAGAGATGGGCAGGACTTTATCAGAGACGGTGGTAGTCCCCATGAGGTCTAGGAGTCTGGGTCTTTTTGTTAACCATACCCTCGTCCCTGGCATTAAACATTCGTTGATTGAATAAATGAATCAAGTAAGAAATGGGCTGGGGCGTTGGGGCAGAGGGAATGACAAGGAAATGGGAATTGGGTCTCACTCCTGGAGCCTCCAGTCAAGCTCTGGGTGAGAACCTTGGCCCCTTTCTGGAGGATTGAGGACTAGCCCAGTGTCCCCCAGGACTAGCCCAGTGTCCCCCAAGACACTGACTGTTGCCCTCTCAGGAAGGTCAGGAAGTGCTCACCCACCCCTACCCAGGCAGAACTTTCTGGAAAGCTGTCATCACACCTGTTTGTAGAGGTCCAGTGGCTCCACTAGGGGTGTCATCCAGGTTGGCATCAGAGGATTTCTGGCGGCCTGGTCTTTCTCCTGCCCCAGCCTGTTCCCTGGGACACGGACAGAAAGAGGCTGCAGGGGAGGCCAGGGCCTCTCTTGGCTTCAGCTGCTGGGCAGGGTGTGAGTGAGTGGGAGGTTGACCCAGTTCTCAGCCAGAACCCAGGGTCTCTCAGGCCACACTCGCAAAGCAAAGCAGTCACTTCCGCTGGCCCACCTCTGTCCCAGGCCTGCAGGAAGTGGCCTTTCTGAGGGCTGCAGGCAGGGCAGGGCCCCAGCTGTGTCTGGGGCTTTTCCCATCTGATCAGCAGGCTCTCTGGGTTCCCCAAGCCTGTCTCCTCAGAGCCTGTAGGCTGGCCCTGCCTCTCCCAGTACCTGGGCCGCCATCTGTGAAGGGTCCCCACCCTCCCATGCCCGCCCTGCCTCAGCCCTGAGCAGATTCAGTGGGACCTGTGCTTAGAGGGCAGAACATAGGGCCAGAGGTGAGGGGGAGGGGTCTCTCTCACCAAGCCCAGCAGAGCCAGGCTCTGGGCTTCTCGGGGCTTGCTGGCTCTGTGCCCACCATTCCACCTCCACCCGTGGACTTAGCTCCCCTGTGAACCCCCGGTGCAGCTGCGCCTCCACTCTGCTGCCTTCCTGGGATGCCCGGGGTCAGCATGGTTGTCCCATTTGTGCTCCCAGAGCACCTGCAGCCCTGCTCCAGCTTCCCCACCCTCCAGGAGGTGCCTGTGTGGGCTTGTGCCCATCAGAGCCAGCCCTCAAGCCTGAGACACTCAAGGTCAGGGGCAGCTCAGTCATCATTCATCTGTGGCCTCCCCACAGTTCCCAGCCCGGGCCCTGTGCCACTGCCCATTCCGTAGATGCTTCTCTTCTAGGAGGAGATGGCCTTGACCTCTCCTAGCTCCTGGAGGCCATTGGCAGGATGCTGGGTTTGCAGGGACAGCCCCTGTGGTCACAGCCGCCCCCATTGGCTTTGCGTAACCTGCTTGTCTGGCCTCCATTGGCACCTGCGCTCAGGCCTTCTAGCCAGACACCGAGGTGTCTCTGGGCCCTTCCGTTGCCTGTCTCCCATCCTCCTATGCCCATCCAGGCAACCCAGGTCCAAACGGGGCCTGGGGGGCGGCCTTTGATGCTCCGAGGCACTGAAGGAGCTTCCTTAGGACCACGGAGGGAGCAGTTCCCACGAGGCCATGGGGGTGAGTGTGGGCCAGGCTGTGCCCTCTCCCCAACACCCACCCACCCCTTGTCCTGCCTCCCACTTCCCCCCTTCTGGGCTCCCCATCTCAAAACCTCAGGCTGGCTTTGGATCAATCTAGAAGGGAGGAACAGGCAGTGAGGACCCGGGAAGGAGAGGAGAGTGAAGCCCACAGGAGGCTCTGAGAGCTCTTCCCTCTCCCTTCTCGGGCCCTGGGGGCAGGCGTATCCCCAGCACTCGGGAATCAGGGTAAAAGCCTCATGAGAAGCCGCGGCCAAGCAGTGTCCTGAGTCCTCCAGATCCTATCTCCTGCTGGCTGCCCCACACCACGGAGCCCAGCTCTTACTAGAATGTTCCAATGTAAAGACAGAAAGGCAGGCTGGTAGGCGGGGGCAGGGGGGTGGGGGTGGGGAGGACAGAGCGAGGGCAGACCAAGCCAGATGTTTCTGGGCAAAAACAAGAGGAAACTTCAATCCTTGGAATGTCAGCTTAGGGATCCTGCCAGATATTCTGACCCCGAAGAAGAGGCTTCCCAGAGACTAGTTCCTGCCCACTGTGGCTCCCAAGCGGGGTGATGGGGGGTTGGGGAGGCAATGGGTGCCAGAGGCCACCCATCCTTGCTGTCTATTCTTTCTCAGTGCCGGGGGTCCTCTAGATGCCCACAGCAATGCCCAGGGCTGTGGAAATCAGCGGTTCCAGGATTCTGGAACACACACACGGATTTTATGCAGTTTGCAAATTACCAGCATTCTAAAATGCCAAATGCCTTCCTTGGTATCCCAACCAAGTCTCAGCCCGCACCCAGGAAGGGGAGAAACAAGTCAGCCCTGGGCCAGGACCAGCCACTAGCTGACATGTTCTTTCCCAAGACCTGAACTGGAATAGAAGTCAGAGTTGAAACAAAGGCACTCAGTGGGGGTGGGTGGGGCCTGGGGGCCACAGCAGAGGCAGGGCTCACAGGGGGCCCAGCCCTGGGTGGGGCTGAGGTGCAGATCATCACCCCAGGAGAGGCCCAGGCTCCTCAATGCTTTCTTTTCTGCACTCATGCTGTGTCCTCACTTGGATCATCAGTTTGCTCACTGCTCCCTACCCCCGACTGCTGGAGCAAGTTCATGGGGTGGTGGGCACCTGTGGCTCACCTGACTGCATGTTCCTTCTGTGGGTGGTCACTCTCTGGTATTCCTTGGTGTGAAATAATACAAAAATTACGTATTGGTCTCTGTCCCCAGTTGCTGGCACGGAACTCCTAAAACCTTTGTGATTTCCCAAGTGATAAGAGCACTAAGAGAAGCATTTGTGAAACAGGTGCTGGGAAGGTGATGGACCGGGAAAGGCATCTGAGCTCTGCCTCTTTTTGCACTCGTCACTTCCTCGGGCTGTTCTTTATTAAATCCTTTATAATAAACCAACAGACGAGTATTTTCCTGAATTTTGTGAGCTGTTCTAACAAATTATCAAACCCAAGGGGGAGGGTCAGAGAAACTTCCATTGATAGCCAGTCTGTCCGAAGCACAGGTGACAACTTGGGACTTGGGGTTGGCATCTGAACTGGGGACAGCCTTCGGGACTGAGCCCTTCACCTGTAAGGTCTGCACAAACATCAGTTTGTGCTAGAACAGAACTGAGTCATAGGACCTCCCGTTGGTGTGGCAGAGAATTACTTGGTGCGATGTGTGGGAACCCTCGCACATCTGGTGTCAAAAATGCACGTGTTGAATTAGCGTGAGAGTAAAGAAATCTGTGGTTTCCCCTTGCCCCTGGGGAAGCCCTATTCCTTGCCTTCAGCCACACATTTTGGTACAGCTGACTCACTCACATCTTGGCTTTAGAAACAGGTATAGTACAAGGGTCTGGACAACCAGTGCAACTGTGGAACTAAGTAAGGGGACCTACTGAGAGTTTCGAGGGTCCACGGCCACATCTTCTACCTTTGCAGAGAGCAGAGTGGTCTGGAGTCATGTGACAGGGGGTCTCAGCCCAAGAGAAGAGGACCAAGGAGTCTAGGGAAAGGGTCTAGGTGAGGGTCTTGGGGCCCTGATTTACACCCAGTATGACGCTGTTGCCAAGACATTGTTCAGATTTCAATCCAATTAGGGAGAAATCCACTCAATGATGAACTGCTCCAAGATATGAAAACAGAACATTCACAGTGATTGTTTCCTTTATTCAAGTCAAAAACAATGCAACATCTCAGGCAGTCTTGCTGTCTCACAAGCTGATTATCACATGACTGGGGGAACAAACATAATTCAGATGAAAATCTGATTTTGGGCAACAAAGCCTGTCCAGCCCTCCTCAGGTTAGGAGAGTAATGATGCAGAGAGCAAGCTCTTCAAGGATGTATTTTGTGAAAGCACCATGTCTTCCAGGGTTAGGTCCAAGATATTTTTGCACATCGACCTCCTCTCCAAAGGTCAAGGAGTGCACAGGTAGGGAAATCAACAAGTCTCCAGAGCATTACAAGGAGGAAATTAGCGTAGGGTCAGTATATAGATAGAGCAGATGTCTGGGTTACCACCCTGGGACTTCGGTTTCTTTTTTCTTTCTTTCTTCCTCCCTTTCTTTCTTGTTGATGTCTAACATCCCTTCAGAAAAGTGTACAAATTTCAAATGTGCAGCTCAGTGAGACTATGCACACTGTCACACACACACCTATTAACACCACCCAGGTGGAGATACAGAGCATCTCCAGCATCCAGAAGCCTCCCTCAGTCCCTCCCAACAGTACCTGCCTCCAAGGGTAACTGATGTTCTAATTTATGTCACCACAGATTTTTTTCCTATCTCTTTAAACTTCATTTGATGAAATCAAATTCATATTTTATGGCAAGACAAGAAAAATTGAAATATGAAAATGTTCTCTGCCCATTTGAGCCTCCTCCCTTTAATGTGAGTTTTGCATCTGGATTAACCAGACCACCTTAGGAGACAACATTCCTCCTTAATTTCAAGGGTCACAACTTTTTAGAAGATAATCTTCCTTCTTAATCTTGCAAGGGGCCATGATGACCCATTACCCTCTACTCACTTTGTCCTCAGGTCTGGATTGTGTCAATAATACCTCATTTAATGCCCTTTGTCTCAAAAATTTATGTAACTATGCTTTGATCTCTAACAAGCGGAAAAGTTCTTAGAGCTTTCTAAACTGCCGTTCTCAGTTTATAATCCTGTTTGGTTCAAATAAAACTTTCTTTCTTAGATTGACTGATTAATTTTTTGTCGACAATATAAATAGAATCACACTGTATATATCTTTTTGTTCGGGTTTCTCTGCTCAACAGCGTGTCTGTGAAATTCCTCCCTATCATTGTGGGTGTTTGTGGTTGTTTTTCATTGCAGTATTCTACACTGCTGTAGAACTGTGGTGCTCAAGACTCTTGGGAGTCCTTTGGACAGCAAGGAGATCAAACCAGTCAATCCTAAAGGAAATCAACCCTGAATATTGATGGACTGATGCCGATGCTGAAGCTCCAAAGCTTTGGCCACCTATGGAAAGAGTCGCTGCATTGGAAAAGACCCTGATGCTAGGAAAGATTGAAGGCAAAGGAGAAGTGGGCAGCAGAGGATGAGATGGTTAGATGGCATCAGCAACTCAATGGACATGAATTTGAGCAAACTCTGGGAGATAGCGAAGGACAGGGAAGCCTAGCATGCTACAATACATGGGGTTGCAAAGAGTTGGACATGGCTTAGTGACTGAACAACAACACTGGGAACTCTCCACGGTTGTTTAGTCACTCTGTTGTTGGGCGTTTGCAGTTGGGGTTATCATGAATGAAGATTCATGACCAATCCTATCGATGTCTGTTGGTGCACATAAGCCCTCGTTTCTCTTAGACACGAACTAGGAGTGGTGTTGCTGGGCCATGGGATAGATGTATGTATCTAGCAGATGCTACCCAGCAGCTTTTGGCAGGAGGCAAACCACCAGCAGTAGATCAGAGTTCCGGTTGCTCCACGTTTTTACCAGCAGTTGGTGTTGTCTGTCTTTCCCACTGCAATCCTTCTGGAAGATTACTTGCACGCAGGCCTCAGACACTGTCCTGACATTAGAGCCAGCATCCCCAGGTACACGGGAGGCAGCCTTTTCTCTCACCCTTCAGGTGGAGGGGGTGTGTGAGATGGACATGGTGTGGGAGTTAGGTCTGGTCTGCAAAATGTCTGCATATGGGATGCAAAATGAAATAGGAGGAAATCTGCCTGCTAGCTTGTAAATTTTTATCTGTTCATTCAGCAAGTATTGATTGAGAACCTATAAGCACTGGGAATACAGCTGTGAACAAATTGGACAAAAAGCCCCCCCATTCCCAGAATTCATCCTCCAGTGAAGAGACAAATACAACTTTTAAAAAGTACATTACACTCTATCTCTGGTATCTTTTCCAGCACTAGGGTGATTTCCAGCCAAGAGGGGCCACACTCTTTGGAACTGCTCATGCCTGTCCCCTTGTTCATTCAGCTCTGCTAATGTACTTTTTGTTTTTTGAAAAGATTATCTCAACACTCTTCTTGATATAGATCATCTTCGTGGGGGGTGGGGGAGGAACCTCTGTAATGGAGGAAATTCATAGGTACTGAGTGCTGTAGACGATGATAGCACAGAGAAAGGGACAATGCAGGGTAGGGCTGGGCAGCTACAGTTTCAGATCCAGTGGCCAGGTAGGGCTTCACTGAAAAGGTGGATTTGAGTCAAGACTTGAAGGAAATGAGGCAGATGTTCGGGAGAAGGAAGCAACAAGTGCAAATACCTTGGGTTGGGAAGGTCCCTGGCCTGGTCGAGCAGCATGGAGGAAACCATAGTGGCTGGGCCAGAGCCAGTGGCCAGAGACGAAGAGATGAAGAAGAAGAAGGGGTAAGGGGAAGGGAGGTGAAATAGGGGCCTGGAGGCAATGTAAAGACTGGCTTCTCTCTAGAGCTGGACAATGGGAGTCATGGGAAGGCTTTCAGCTGAGAAGTGGCACATGCTGACTCACTGGCTACAATAAGCTTGACTAAAGGGATGGGGAGGGCGGCTGGGAAACCATCGAGGAGGGGGAGATGATGGTGGTCTGGTCCAGGGCCCAAGTGGAGGTGCTGAGAAGAGATTAAATTACAGATATATTTGAAGGAAGAACCAACAGACAGAATTTGCTAATGGACTGGATATGGAATGTGAGAGAAAGAAAGACATCAAAGCATCTAGAGGCATAAAGCTTCTGGTTTCTGAGATCCAGAAGGCTGAAGGAGGAGCTGTTCATTGTTGTTGTTATTAGTTGTGGGTTTTTTGAGGAGTGGGGAATCTGGTATCGGGAACTCAGTTTCCGGATGTAAAGTTGGGAAGACTGCGCGGGCAGTTGTACTTAACGGACTAGATTGCAGGAAGAAACTCTGAACTCACGGACACTTGGGAATCTTCAGTGAGTGAGCAAGTTGTGCACAGGTTGAGAGCCATGAGGGAGTGATGTAGATAGCAAAGAAAAGGGGTAAGTGCAGATATGGCAGCAATCTAAGTGACCGTTGATGGATGAACAGATAAAGATGTGGTGCACACATACAATGAGACACTACTCAGCCACGAGAAAGAGTGAGACCTTGCCATTTGCAACATCCACCATGGATGGACTGTGAGGATAAAATGTTGAGTGAAAAAAGTTGGAAGGTGAAAGAAAAAAATCATATGGTGTAATATCGCTCGTATATAGAATCTAAAAACAAAAATAAAAAAAAAAAAACCCCACACAAGACTCTGAAAATGAACAAATGAACAAAAACAAACTGGTAGACACAGGAAACATACTGGTGGTTTCCAGAGGGGAAGGGGGTTGAGGAGGTGAGCAAAATATGGATGAAGGGAGTCAAGTGTAAGGTGATGGATGGTAGCTAGACTTTTGGTGATGACCACTTTGTAATGAACACAGATGTTGAATATAATATTGTATACCTGAACCTTATATAATGCTATATACCAGTGTTACCTCAATAGAGAGGGGGAGAGGTCAGGAAATGAACCTCAGACATTTCAGTGTTTACAAACCAGGACTGGGGGTGGAAGCAGCAAAGATCAAGAAAGAGCCACCAGGGAGGCCGGAGGAGGCCAGGAGAGTACAGGGTGAAGGAGGCCAAGTGGGGCAGGGGAAGGCCAATGAGGCCAAGGGCTGCTCAGGGGTCAGGTAAGATGAGGACCGCTGGGCTTAGTAACATAGAGGACAGTGATTGGCAGGAGATCGTTTAGTAGGCGGGTAGGGGCAGATGCCTGCTAGAATGAGAGGCAACAAACTGCTGACGGTGAGTGTGGACAACTCCTGGGAGGAATCCCACTGCAAAGAGAAAGAGAGAAATGGGGCAGTGGCTAGATGGGTCAGCAGGGCCAGAGAATTCTTTCAACAGCTTTATTGAAATATAGTTCACACCCCAGAAAAGACACTCCCCCTCTTTAAAGTATGCAATTCAGTAGTTTCAGTACAGTCACCAGATTGTGCAACCGTCTCCATTACCTAGAGCCAGAACATTCTTGTCACCCCAAAAAGACACCCCATGTTCATGAGCAGCCATTCCTCCCTTCCCCCAGCCCCTGAATCACTGTCCTATTTTCTGTCCCTGCGGAATTAACCTATTCCAGACCTTTCAAATAAACAGCTAGCTAGCTAGCTAGCTAGTGAAGTCGCTCAGTCGTGTCCAACTCTTTGTGACCCAATTGATGTAGCCTGCCAGTCTCCTCCATCTATGGGATTTTCCAGGCAGGAGCGCTGGAGTGGGTTGCCATTGCCTTCTCCAGGGGATCTTCCCAACCCAGGTATCGAACCCAGGCCTTGTGCATGGCAAGAAGATTCTTTACCATTTGCGCCATCAGGGAAGCCACTTCAATCATCAAATATGTGGTATTTTGTGACTGGCTGTTTCACATAGCATATTTTTTTTTTAAAGTTCATCCATGTATCATATACAAAATATATCATTATACACAAAATATTCTTCTTTCATTGTATGCTATATACAATACATACGCCACATTTTCTTTATCCATTCACCAAGTGATGAACATTTGGGGTGTTAACACTTTTTAGCTAATATAAAAAATGCTGCTAATAAACATTTATATACAAGTTTTTGTGTGGCCATGTTTTCAGTTCTCTTGGGTATATACCTAGGAGTGGAATTGCTGGATCATATGATAACTTTATGTTTATATACTGAGGAATTCTCAAACTTTTCCAAAATGACTGTACCATTTTACATTCTCAGCAACAGCATATAAGGCTCGATTTCTTCCCAATCTCATCAACATTTGTTATTGTCTTCTTTATTTTTGTTATCCGAGTAGGGGAGAAGTGGTATCTCACTGCGATTCTGAAGACTACTGATGTTGAGCATCTTCTCACATGGTTATTGGCCATTTGAATATCTTCTCTGGAGAAATTTCTGTTCAAATCCTTTACTCATTTTTAAATTGGGTTATTTGCCTTTTTATTGTTGAGTTGTGAGAGCTCTTTATATATTCTATTGATTCCTTCTAGTGTATTATTCATCTCTGTTCACTTGTTCTTTAGTTCTTGTAGGTCTTTGGTTAACATCTCTTGCATCTTCTCAATCTTTGCTTCCATTTTTTCCTGAGATCCTGGGTTATCTTCACTCTCATTATTCTGAGTTCTTTTTCTGAAGGGTTGCCTATCTCCACTTTATTTAATTGTTTTTCTGGGATTTTATCTTGTCCCTTCATCTGGGACATAACTTTCTGCTTTTTCATTGTGATTAACTTTCCGTAATACGGTTTTTGTGCAACTGTGCTTCTTCTTCTGTCTACCCTCTGATGAGTGAGGCTAAGAGGCTTGTGGTAGCTTCTTGATGGGAGGGACTGGCAATGGGAAAAACTGGGCCTTGCTCTGGTGGGCCAGGTCTTGCTCAGTAAGACTTTAATCCAATTATCTACTGATGGGTGGGGTTGCATTCCCTCCCTGGTAGTTGTTTGGCCTGGGGCCTAGGGCTGTGTGGTAGGGTTAATGGCAAACTCCAAGAGAGTATCACTAAGGGAGACCTTCCAGTGCCCCTATCCCTGTGGTGAGCTGCTGTTGGAGGCCCTCCGACACTAGCAGGTAGTTTTAGTTCAGTCTCCTCTGGGGTCACTGCTCCTCTCTTCTGGATCTTGGTGTGTGCAAAATTTTGTTCACACCCTCCAAGACTGGAGTCCCTGTTTCTCCCAGTCCTCTGGAAGGACTGGCCTTCAAGGTCAGATTCCCAGGGGATTCCCAGTCCCTTCGTCGGATCACCAGGCTGGGAAGCCTGACACGGGGTTTAGAACCTTCACAACAGTGGGAGAACTTCTTTGGTATTATTGTTCTCTGATCTGTGGGTCACCCACCTGGCAGGTATGGGATTTGATTTTATCGTGATTTTGCCCCTCCTACCATCTCACTCGGAGAAGGCAATGGCATCCCACTCCAGTACTCTTGCCTGGAAAATCCCATGGACGGAGGAGCCTGGTAGGCTGCAGTTCATGGGGTCGCTAAGAGTCGGACACGACTGAGCGATCATCTCACTGCAGCTTCTTCGTCTCTGGGTGTGGGGTATGTTTTTTGGGTAGGTTCTAACATCCTCTTGTCGATAGTGGTTCAATAGCTAGTTGTAAATTTGGTGCTCTCACGGAGGAGATGGGAGCACATCCTTCTTCTCTGCCATCTTGAACCTGAAGCTATATAGTCTAGATACTCGTCCCCTGTCAGATACATGATTTGCAATTACATTCTCCCAATCTGTGGCTTTTGTTTTCTCTTTTTTGATGGTGCCCTTTTGTTACGGAATAGGAGTCCAGAATGGTGGCTAAAAGATAAGGAAGAGAAAAGCCCTCGAAAATAGAACAAAGAAAGGTCTGAGGACCTGAGTGAGGACCTCCTGGCTAACCCAATTTACATAGGGCAGGCCCAGGGGGAAAGAGAGAAAAAAAAAGAACATATAAAAAGAGAAGCCAAAGGGCTGAGTCTCTCTCCCGAGCGCTGGGGCGCTCTTCTCTTCGCATCTTTGGGTTGACATGCCCTCACCCCTCGAGGATGGATTTTCCTGTTATTATCTAAATAAAATAGAGCTGTAACACTGATTTGTCTAAGAGTTATAACACAGTCCGTTCCAGACCTGAGAGCTATAACACTGTCCAAGACCTGAGAGCTGCGACACACCAAGGGCTTTAATGTCCGTCACTCCAAATCTTTGTTGTGACGAGACAGAACCGAGGACTATACACTCGCCTGACACCTTGAAGCGCAGAAGTTTTTAATCTTAATGAATTCCCATTTATCTATTTTTTCTTTTGTCACTTATGATTTTGTGTCTTATCTAAGAACCCATTGCCTAATCCAAGGTCATAGAGTTACTCCTGTTTTCATCTGAGAGTTTCAGAGTTTTAGCTCCTCTGTTTAGGTGTATGATCCATTTAAAGTTAATGTTTTATATGGTAAAAGGTAGGGGGTTATCCAAGTTCATTTTTTTTACATGTTGTCCCTACACCATTTAAGACAATTCTTTCCCACCAAATTTTCCTGGTATCCTTGTTGAAATCTGTTTTGTTTTTTATATGGAAGAAATCATTCACATGTGCCCACTGACGAGAAAGTTCTGTGCAGAGGGGGATGTGGTGATGAAGAGGAAGAAGGAGAATGACTGGACCAGTGCCCTCAGGAGGGAGGGAGTGGGATCCAGTATCCAGTAGAGGGGCTGGCCTGAGTCAAGAACAAGGGCAGTTTGTAACACCAGGAGGAAAGGTGGGCACAGTCTGTGGGGAGTGAACATTCTCTTCCGGTTAATCCCTTTTCTCAAGGAAACAGGAACTAAGGTCATGACCTGAGGGATGACAGAGGAGGAAGTGTTGGCAGCTGAAAAGAGGCAGAGGGAGAGGAAGTGGATGGGAAAACACAGCGATGCTGAGTGAGACCAGCGGCGTGGGCAGGTGTTTTCTTTAGCCACATCCAGCTCGGCAGGTGCAGGCAGGCAGGGGGTAGAGATTCAGGGGTGCCATCCTCCAAGGCCTCTGAGGGCCACCTGCACCTGGGACAGAAGGTCAAGGCTGGTTCTTAGTGTCTGAGGATGTTCAGTTTCATCCAGGGGGGTCTACACCCACACACTGTTCAACTTGTCATCTCCAGGCAGGAGAAAAACATTGTTGCCCCTAAATCAGGTTAGAATTCAGGGATCCAGGAAGCCCCCCGTAAGCCCTCACCCACCCTGCTCCCCACTTGTCCCAGTCTGCTCTGTGTGCCATAACAAAGCGCTGCAGGCTGGCAGCTTAATCGTACCCATGTATCGCTCACAGTTGTGGAGGCTGGAAGCCCAAGATCAGGGTGCCGGCATTGCCAGGTTCTGGTGAGGGCTCTTGGCTTTTGGATGGCCCTCTCCTCTCGGTCTTCACACGGCAAAGAGAGAGACAGACAGAGAGGAAGCTCTCTGATGTTTCTTCTTGTAAGGACACTAATCCCATCATGGGGGATTGCTCCACCAGGGCCTCATCTAACTCTAATTACCTTACAAAGACTCCCTTTCCAAATGCCATCACATTGGGGGTTAGGATTTCCACATATGGATTTGGGGGAGACACAATTCCATCCATAGCATCATCCAGCCTGACCCTGACCTCTAATGAGGACCCCAAACAAGTTCAGATGCTGAACTTCAGAACAGAGAAAGTACCGAAAGAGGTTGCTGGCCCTTACAGTGATGTGTCTGTATCACTGGCAACCCAGGTGGAAAAGAAACATCTTTCATCTTTTTGTTTTCTATTGTGTATCTTATGGAGTGGTGATGCCTGATGAGGTCCCCACTGGCCACACGTGACTTGACATGTGTCTTTTTGACAAATCTCAAAACACAGATTTGAGATGTGTTGTGTAACATCTACACTGAGTTTCAAAGAGATAACATCAAAAAATTGGAAAATATCTCAATAATCTTTTATATTGATTATATTTGAAACGATAATATGCGGTTAAAGTATACTACTAAATTTATTTCTTACTTTTAAAAAATGTAGTTACTAGAAAATAAAATATATTTGCGGCTTGTATTATATTTCTACTGGACAGACCTTAGAGCAAAGACCCTATGTCTGAACAGCTCCCACGCAGCCGGCCCTCCTGCCTTGGTCAGTGGCAGATGGACCACCCTTCGGGGTTGTGCTCTGGAACCCTGTGCTCTGGTGGCACCTCCCCTCTGGAGGGGCAGCTCCACAGTGGGTTCGTGAGGTGGCCTTGAACTGTTGCTGGCAGCAACAGCCCCAGGGAGCTGGGTACCAGGCTGGTTCTTGTCTGGTTTCTGGACTGGTATCTAATTCACATGTTTAAACACTAGACTCCCCTCAGGCACAAGATGCCCACACTCAGATTCTCCTGTACCTCTCCTGCTTCCTGTGAGCCACAACCCTGGGGCGCTGGAAGGCCTGGGATCATCGCCAGCACTAGTACAGCTTGTCTTTTTCTTTACTTCCCCCTAAGCACAGACATATGAAGTTGCTACAAGGCATTTAATGCATACGGAGAAAGTCCACTGACTTTTATATACCCACCCCTAATTACTACTTATTAAAATTGCACTCATTTCACATGCTAGCATGGTAATGCACAAACTCCTTCAAGCTAGGCTTCAGTAGTACATGAACCAAGAACTTCCAGATGTACAAGCTGGGTTTAGGAAAGTTAGAGGAACCAGAGATCAAATTGCCAACATCTGTTGGATCATAAAGCAAGGGAATTCCAGAAAAAAACATCTACTTCTTCTTCACTGACTACGCAAAAGCCTTTGACTGTA
Source organism: Ovis aries (assembly GCF_016772045.2). Taxonomy (NCBI): domain Eukaryota; kingdom Metazoa; phylum Chordata; class Mammalia; order Artiodactyla; family Bovidae; genus Ovis; species Ovis aries. The sequence continues at coordinate 39,808,899 of NC_056067.1, forward strand.
GATTACAATAAACTGTGGAAAATTCATAAAGAGATGGGAATACCACCTTACCTGTCTCCTGAGAAACTTGTAGGCAGTTCAAGAAGCAACAGTTAGAACATGGAACAATGGATTGGTTCAAAATTAGGAAAGGAGCACATCAAGGCTGTATATTGACATCCTGCTTGTTTAACTTCTATGCAGAATATATCATGCAAAATACTGGGCTGAATGAACCACAAGCTGGACTCAAGATTGCCAGGAGAAATACGACAGTGACAGTGAAAGTCACTCAGTCGTGTCTGACTCTTTGTGAACTCAGGACTATACAGTCAATGGAATTCTCCAGGCCAGAATACTAGAGTGGGTAGCCTTCTCCCTTCTCCAGGGCATCTTCGCAACCCAGGGATTGAATCCAGGTCTCCTGCACTGCAGGTGAATTCTTTACCAGCTGAGCCACAAGGGAAGCCCTGGAGAAATATCAAAACCTCAAATATGCAGATGATACCACTCTAATGGCAAAAAGTGAAGAGGAACTAAAGTGCCTCTTGAAGAAGGTGAAAGAGGAGAGTTAAAGAAAACTGGCTTAAAACTCAGCATTGAAAAAACTAAGATCATGGCATTCAGTCCCTTTACTTCATAGCAAATGGAAGGGGGAAATGTGGAAACAGTGACAGATTTTATTTTCTTGGGCTCCAAAATCACTGTGGATAGTGACTCCAGCCATGAAATTAAAAGACACTTGCTTCTTGGTAGGAAAGCTATGATAAACCTAGACAGCATATTAAAAAGCAAAGACATCACTTTGCTGACAAAGGTCCTTATAGTCAAAGCTATGGTTTTTCCAGTAGTCATGTAGGAATAGGAGAGCTGGACCATAAAGAAGGCTGAGTGTTTAAGAATTGGTGCTTTTGAACTGTGGTGCTGGAGAAGACTCTTGAGAGTCCCTTGGACTTCAAGGAGGTCAAATCAGTCAACCCTAAAGGAAATCAATCCTGAATATTCACTGGAAGGACTGTTGTGGAAGCTGAAGCTCCAATACTTTGGCCACCTGATGCAAAGAGCTAACGCATTGGAAAAGGCCCTGATTCTGGGAAAGATTGAGGGCAGGAGAAGGGGATGAAAGAGGATGAGAAGGTTGGATGGCATCATCAACTCAATGGACATGAATTTGAGCAAACTCTGGGAGATAATAAAGAACAGAGGAGCCCGGCACCCTGTAGTCCATGTGGTTGAAAAGAGTCGGACATGATTTAGCGACTGAACAATTTCATCATATTGCCCATGTACAGTTTATATTTCCGTTGTTCAACATTGGGATTGCTTTCCTTTTTTTCTTGCTATCACAAACAGCACTGCTATGAATTTATCTTTTTGCCATGTTAATTATTTTATTGTAATGTTTTCCCTGAAGTGAAATTTGTGGGCTGGAAAGTATATACAGTTTTATGATACCTATGACTTTTTCCCTTCAAATCACTCTCCCCAAAGACTGTATCACTGTGTATTTCCTCTGGTGGAGTGTATGTGTGTAGGTATATACATTGTTTACCCACAGTCCTGCCCATTCTGGGTTTGATCATTTGTATTCACTTATACTAATTAATTGGCATGTAATAGATATCTCCTAGATATTATCCTTGTATTTGTTTAATTCGAATGAGAGTAAAGTCCTCCCCTGAAAACCCACGAAAATTAAAGAAATAGCCACCACCTTAACAGCTGAGAAAAACACTTCTCAACTTCCTCCACTTGCCAGCATTTGTGGTACCATAGCTGCCTGAGCCTGCGACGCAGGGAGCCAGGCCCGAGCTTTGACTCCTGACCCACTGTTACTGAATGGTCCGAGGAGCCACCTCCGGCTAATAAAGTCATTTATCTCCTCCCAACAAGCTGAAAACACATCAGACAGTCCCTTTCCCCTGTGTGGTTTAGATGAATCCTGGCATTGCTTAATTGCCATATGTTGATTGTTTGGGATTGAGAGACATTCTGGTTTATATGCAAAAAGGTTGCAGGAGACATGGTTGATGTTCGCTCACAGCTTATTAAAACCTCAGGAAGGCCGCAGCCCCGTCCCGAGGGGAACTCATAAAACAGCATCCTTGCCGAGCAACATCCTGGCCTGGCTGGGGACTCAGAGAAGGCTCTCTAGGCCCGGCTGAGGGAAGAGGAGAAAGGATGTGCCCGCTTGCCCGCTAGATGGCGCCTCTCAATAAGTAATGGGGAGAGGACCCTTCCTCCACACCCTGCACGCCAGTCCTCCCAGCCTCCAGCATCGCAACACACCCTAGTGTTTACTTCCAAGCCAGACTTCTCAAAAATAAAAATAAATAAATAAAAAAGTTCATTCTAGCTAAAAATATACCATCTGCCTGAGAAAAATCTTGCCCGGCACTGTCACAGCAACACTCGAAGCAGGTTAATAACCAGCCCAGAGCAGATGGTTTCTTTTTATAATTACTGGGTCCCCCACCAAGGCTTCCTCCTCAGCTGCCTCCTTACCCCGCTGGCACTCTCCTGCTGCTTCCTGACCACTGCCTGGCCAGCCGCTGCCCCAACCGGCTGTCTGCTCACACCAGGAACCCCTCACCCTCTGCTAGGCCTGGGCTCCAGGGTCCTGGAGCTCTCAGCACCACCTGGGCAGGTAGCCCCCAGGAGCTCACCCCAACCTTGTCCACCTCACTTATAATGCAAAGATAAATGAATCAAACCAAGATGTCAGTAATCACTCATCACATTCATAAAGCTTTAAGACACTGTCATTCTATTTCCTGGTGAGGATGTGGTAAGATGCGCATCTCCAAAACTTGCTGTTGGAAGGACAAATTATTGATACTGCCTCTCTGAAAGAATTTTGGCTGAATATAACAACAGCCTTAAAAATACTGTTGTTGTTCAGTTGCTAAGTTGTGTCCGGCTCTCTGAGACCCCCATGGACTGCAGAACACCAGGCTTCCCTGTCCTTCACTATCTTCTGGAGTTTGCTCAAATTCATGTCCATTGAGTCAGTGATGCTATCCACCCATTGTAAAAAAAATTACATACTTTTAAATGCAACAATTTCACATTGAGGAATCCATCCTACAGACTATCGTAATCTAAAATACGAACAGAATATTAACACAAAAGTGTTCATAAAAATGTTAACACTATAATAGTAAAGACCTATAAAAGATACTATAGCCAGTATATGGTTTATGCAAAGGAATATTATAAAACCATTACATACGTTCACAAGGGAGTTCAAATTACATCACAGGTGTTAGTTAATGTTAATTGGTAAAAGTGTTCAAAGGGTCTAAACAGTAAAGATGTAAATAGGTTAGAAACATACATACCATTAAAAAGTTTGCACAAAGTATGCCAAATGTGTTAACAGTAGGTTTTATTGGGGTGGTGATAATTTAATGGTTTTTATTTCATTGTACTTTTCTGGATCTTTCTGTTTTCAGCAATAAATACTGACACACACAAGACTATCTAAAAACAGGAATACAGAAGAAATTGGTAAGTGGCTGCATCTGGAAAGGGGCTGGAGCAGCAGGCAGCAGAGGAGGATGCCTTCATTTTCCATTTATACTTTCTGGTGTCTTCCAAGTTTCAAAAATAAATAAGTCAAAAATTGTCAAAGAAGATGAAGAAATACTAAGCCACAGTCACTGTGAGGAGAGCATGAAAGGAAAGCAAGGAAAGTGCTTTCAGCTCCTGGGAGAGATGAGACTCAAGGTCTGGACTCCTCTTGGGCCCAGAGTCCACCACAAGTCACCCGGGACCTGGCTAGGCCAGTGGCTTCATTCTGTAAGGCCTGCTTCATCTGACACCTCTGGTTGGGAATCAGGCCATCTCCCCAGAGTGGCTTCCCCAGGGGTAAAGGGAGGCAGGCCAGGGGAGGGATCCAGTGGACACTGGTGTAGAACCTTTAAGCTGGGACCACCTGTGTCCCCTGAGCCTGGCAGAGTAGGACCCAACACAAGCAATGAGTGGGTGAGATCCCCCCAAGCTCTGCAGTCACCTTCTATGAGTCAGGAGAATCATCTAAAAGGGCCCTGCCCTGCTCCCTCATCAACCCAAGCAGGGCAAATAACCAAGTGGCCTCATCAACCCCAGGGATTTGACCTGTGAAGGGCACCTGATGAGTATTAGATGAGGCCAAAGAGCAACTTTTCTGAGATAACAGCCTGATCCTTCCTTAATCACCAAGGGTTCAAATTCGCCCTGAAGTTTTCTTGACCCACAAGAAGATGAGGGATACTATCTCTGCTCCACACAAGTGCCTTCCACTGTGTCCCAGGGAGGCCAGTGAAGCTTCGTTCCAGCTCCCTGGAGAGACCCAGGGGATGCCTGTGGTTGCCAGGGGAGGCCCGGGCAGCGTGCACACACTGGCAGCACAGGGAACCACAGCAGCCTGGAGGCTCAGGTATCGGGCCCAGGAATCCACAGCTTTCATTCACTCTTTAAAGCCACAAATCCGTTCTCTTCCTTGCATTCCAAGCACACGACTTTGAATCTTAGAGACCCTTTACACAAAATAGGTGGAGAAAAGGACTATTCAGAAAACATTTACTGTAATCTGATGACAGTCAAGTTGTGGTGCTGAAAGCAAAGCAAAAACAGCATTAGGGAAATTTAGGATGGAGACATTTCCTGTGTCTAGGTAAGTTTATGATCCTACCACTTCAGAAAGAGAAATGCTTTTCCTGAAAATATTTAATTTAAAAAGCAGAACACAAGAACTACTGTGACTGTTCAGATGGGGAAAGCAAGCCCCCCGGGAGGGTGAGAAGCCAGTGCCCCGGGAGGGTGAGAAGCCAGTCTGGCAGCTAGTGGGGGAGGAACTGAGTGCCACTGGCGTTCTTGGCTTCACTCAGCAGGCCGACTGCCCCCTCCCTGAGGCCACTCAGAAGTCACTGGGTGGTGAATGGATAATCAAGAGGCAAACAGGATTCCAACAGGGGCCAGCCCCCCAGGTCCCAAGAGGCGGGGGGGTGGGGGGGAGGTCCTGAAATGGGTGTCTGGACAGGCATCATCTTCTTGTGATGAGATGAGAGACTGAAGGTGATGACCTTCTTCTGGCTCATGTGTGAGCAAGTGTGGATTCAAAAAACTGCCACCCCACGGCAGCAGGCACAGCTTTGCTATTCACCAGCCTCCCCTTCAAAGGCTGTCAGGACACACAGGTGCACACGGCCATAAAGCGCAGCATCTTCTCCAATAATTTCCACAACGTGACCTAGCACAGCAGCAGCCTCTTCAGCAGGAGGTGCTGCTGCAGTTCAGGTGACATTCTGATGATGCGGGCTTCCCGTAGCTCCCCGGTCAACTCCCACGAGTCGGGGGACTCATCCAAAGAGACCCCCCCCCTTCCCAGGGCAGAGGCCTAGTCGTCGTACTGCACTTCCCCCCGCAGTTCCCTGGTGACGTAGTTGGCCAGCATCGCCAGCAGTTGCTTCTGCAGGGCCTCACTGCCCATGACCAGCATGGTCAGCTGCACGGCGTCCGTCCACTCCAGGTGCCTGATGATGGCAGTGGCTTCGTTAAAGAGCTTCTGCTGCTCGGCAGGCGGTAGCTCCATTAGGATCTGAGGAACTGGCTTAAACTGTCCACTCGTCATCCATGCACCTAACAGACCCCCGACGGCCCCCCCTAGGAAACAGGAAGGACTCAATTAGTCGGCCTTATTCATAAATGATGGCCACAGGTTCTCGCTGAGCGCACGTCCACCGTCATGACGAGTGAGCACATTCATGAGCGGGTCAGGACGGGCTCAGCTTCGTGTCTGCTCCACCAGCAGGGCGGAGGGCAAAGGTTTACGTGGTCTTTGATCCATTTGGCTCAGATAATTGACACTCACACATGCCCTCTCCTAAGCTCTGTGCTCATGGTGCAACATGAAGCATCTCACCCCCCGAGACCTATGCTAGCTAAAATCCTCTTCATGGGCTGAGGGTTTCCATGCTTCCATAAAAACCTCTCTCATCTTAAAGGAGAAGGCTGAGAAGCAAAATGCATTTTCAGGGAGAACCATCTCAGTGGTGAGGCTGAGTTTCCTCCACTGGGTGGCTAACATGTGCCTGAGCCCTGAGCTTTGAAATTTCTAGTGGAACCACAAGGTTCAAGGACCCCGGGGACGGCAACAGATGACAAGGCATCTTCTCTTGAAGCCATGTTTTCCATACAACCCTTCCAAAGTTGTATGATGATAAATAACAAATTTAATGTATTCAACTATTTCTTTTTCTGCTACCCCAAAAGGGCACAAACATTACTTTTATATGTAAATTTATTATTATCAAAGTTAAAGCATGCTATCTTGGGACCAGAAGAGTCCCAAGTTCAATGGAAAGTTATATTTAAGCAGGTCAGGTGAAGCCTGCTACAGGACGATGTCTTAGGGAAAGGGTCTCAAACCTACAGGGCCCAGGCAGGTAACTGAAAGGAGTGAAGTGGGCTGAGTGGGACTGGGGTGACCTGGAGAATTAGGTACGTGGCTAAAGAAGGAGTGGCCACCCCATGCCAGCCAACTGCTGCCACATGGAATACCACGTTCGTATCTTTTAGAAGTCTCACAAGTTAAATATTGGTGAGCAGATACTGAAAAAACGCAGGCTGGCTGGACTTGGTGACTTTCTTCAAAAGAGAAGAGTAGGAAAGGGGAAACGGTGACTCTGTAGTGGAGAAAACCGGCAGACACGCCACTAGTCAGGTGATCACGTTGAGCATCTCGAGGAGGTCCTGTGGGTGCCCCGTGTCCCTGGAATGTGTGATGAGAAGCGCCACGGTATTCTGCCCGAAGATCCCCAGTCTACTCATGAGAGGGACATCAGGCAAACCCAAACTGAGAGGAATTCTCCAAAACACCTGACCAGTATTCCTCAAAAGTATCAAAGCAGCAGAAAGCAAGACTGGCGACACCCTCAGAATGGGAGAAAGCAACCGACAAGGGATTTGTCTCCAACGTATACCAACAGCTCATGCAGCTCGTTATTTAAAAAAAAAAAAAAAAACACCCAAACAAAAAGTGGATGGAAGATCCAACTAGGCATTTATCCAAAGAAGATACACAGATGGGTAAAAAGCACATGAAAAAATGCTCAATATCACAAATTATTAGAGAAATGCAAAATTAAAACTGCAAAAGGCGATCACCGCACATTGGTCAGAAAGCCCATCCTCAAAACATCTACAAACAATAAACACTGGAGAGGATGTGGAGAAAAGGGGACCCTCCTGCACTGCTGGTGGGAACGCAAACTGGTACAGCCACGACGTGCTGTGTGCTGCGCTCAGTCCTGTCTGATTCTTTGAGACCCCATGGACTGTAGCCCGCCAGGCTCCTCTGTGGGATGTTCCAGGCAAGAATACTGGAGTAGGTTGTCATCTCCTTCTCCAGGGCATCCTCCCGACCCAGGGATTGAACTCGCATCTCTTGTGTCCCTGAGATGTGAGTTACCACTGTGCCAAATAGTCACTGTGGAGAACAGCATGGATGTCCCTTAAAAAACTAAAAACAGAGTTACCATATGATCCAGCAATCCCACTCCTGGGTATATACCTGGAGAGAACCATAATTTGAAAAGATACATGCGCCCCCCCACGTTCACTGCAGCACTATTTACGATAGCCAGGACATGGAACAATCTGAATGCCCATCAACAGAAGATTGAATAAAGGAGATGTGGTACTATATACAGCGGACTACCACTCAGCCACAGGAGAGAACAAAACAATGCCATCTGCAGCAACGCGGATGCACCGAGAGACTGTCGTACTGAGTGAAGTCAGCCAGACAGAGAAAGACACACATCATACGATACCGCTTACACGTGGAGTCTAAAAAAAAAACGTACAAAAGAACTTATCTACAAAACAGAAATAGAGTTATGGGGGTTTTCTACTACAGAAATAGAAAAGAAACTTATGGTTACCAGAGGATGAGGAGAGAGAGGGATAAGCTGGAAGACTGGGATTGACATAGACACCCTACTCTCTACAAAACAGATCATAAGGACCTACTAATGTAATGGCCTACATGGCGGGGGGGGGGGGGGGGGCGGCGGAATAAAGAGTGGAAAAAATAATAATAAAACTGGAGAGACTAAGGAGACATGAGGATTAAGTGCAATGTGTTGTCTTGAGCTAGACCTGGGGCAGAAAATGACCTTGGACGCAGAAACTGATAAAATCAAAGCACAGTCTGAGGAATAGTTAACAGTAATGTTAGCGTGGGTTTCTTAGTTTTGACACGTGTGCTGTGGTTAATATAAGATGTGAACATTAGGGGAACTGAAACTGGACGAGATACACGTGGAAATTCTCAGCATTATCTTTGTAACTTCTCTGTAAATCTAATATTATTCCAAAATAAAAAGTTTACCCAAAAGAATGCAGCCTGAGCCAGAGAGAACCCATCTGCAGGCTGGACGCAGCCATCAGGAAGTAAATCTGGCAACGTTTCAGGAAAGCAAGTGTGGAAGCACCGGGTCGCGCACACCTCCTAAGATGCAGGGGACTGGCCAGCTTGATGTCTTGGAGGCTGAACACTGCCCTGGACAGACTTCCCCCCACCCTGAAGGGCAAGAGCATTCCAGGGAGGGAGGGTCAGTCACTTACAAGTTTCAGTGAACTTTCCCCCACGACACCAGCGAAACGCTTAGTGCTGACAAGAGTTGCTCTCATCTGCACTAAACCTTTATGAGAACATCAATATTTGATTTAGAGCAGCACTTAATGCAAAAAGTCGCCAGGAAGTATCGACCAAGAAATCACCAACTCTTTGGAGAGGAGAAAATTCCTTTGTTTTCTGGGTAAAATGATGCTCCTGCCCATGACCTAGGGGCTGCAAGTAGCCAATCCCCAGGGTTCCCTTTGCCGACAGCTTGTCCTCTACCAGCTTTTGCTCAATCTGAACAGAATATGCGCTCCCAAAATGGTATCTGGGCACAGCTATGCGATAAATGATCCCAGCTAGCCCTTTTGGGACGGGGGAGCCTGGTGGGCTGCCGTCTCTGGGGTCGCACAGAGTTGGACACGACTGAAGCGACTTAGCAGCAGCAGCAGCAGCAGCCCTTTTTGAGCACATCAGATGGGGTGGGACAAAGATATAAAGGATGTCACTGAGGAAGGTGGCAATGGCTTTGTCTCCTCCCCCAGGGGAATACTTTCTGGATGGCAAGAAGTTGAAGACAGGACTCACTAACTCACAGAGTTTGGAAATGGAAATGTACAGATGGAAGATCTAGGGTCACCCACCAGCTGATTTTTTTCTCCTCAGTGTGGCCTCAGCTTGAAACAATGTCCTCGAATGTCAATCCTGCTCCAGGAGGGAAGAGGAGAGCGGGAAGCCTTTCTGGTGAGCTGGGACACAGAAGCCAACCTCAGAAGAAAAGCAGTCATCTCTCTAGCCTGTATTCATGTGAAGACTACAAGCCACATAGAAAGGGCTTCCACCAGCCTGTGAACTTTCTCAGGCCCTGTATCCCCAGCATAAGGAGGCATTCAGTAAATATTTGCTGAGCCCAGGGTAGCAGACCTAGCCCTGTTTGCAGGGTCCATGGGACACACCTCAAGGGAAACCTTATCTGGCCCCCCTCCACAGGTCAGGCCTGGACAGCAGCCAGCTCTTTGACAACACCCCCAACCCACAGTTCAGACCACACAGGAATTCTTTCTGCTCCTAATCCAAAGGAAAAAGCTTCATTCTAGCTACAAAGAATGATGGGAAGATCAGTCAAACTTTCATTTACTGCCAGAAACAAGTTCCCAAAGAGAAGCAGGTGGTAACAGAAGGGGCAGGGATGATGACCAGCTAGGAGCTAGCTTGTTGCTTTCCTGAGCTGGACTGCTTGCTTTCGGACTAGGGACGCACTCTGTGAATGAGTTCATGTCCAGTGGCTCTATAGCCTCACCCCTCAGTAGGTACGCGGCAAATCTCAGCTTCCTCTCTGGATGTCTAACAGTGATGGGGGGAGGGAGACTGTCCAAAAGCCGGACACCCTGAAATCCTCTGGTTCTAGGACACATTCCAGGAGAAGGGTGTCCACCAGCCTTTATGACACAGACGCCTTTTTGCCCTGCACTTCTGAGACATTCCCGCAGAAGCTGGTGTTGTTAACAGGACTGATTATGTGCCCAAAGACCGCTTCACAGAAGTGACCTCAACTCGACAAACTTCTCACACAGAACAGAGGCGTTTATGATGTCTCTGTGGTTTCAAAGGCCTTTTCCCAACAACTGCACTGTCCCTGTGAGGCATCTGCACTTACCAACGGCTAGTCCTGGTGGACCGCCCACCAAGCCACCAACGAAGGCCACGGCCCCGGTGACTAGGGCGCCCCTCCCGGAGTGCTTGACGGCCGCCTTCATCTTCCTCTCCTCGGAGATGGAGCACAGCAACCTCATGATGTCCTCCACCGCAACGGGCATCACGGCAGACCTCGGGGTAAGGGTTCCTAAGGACAGTTGCAATGAGTGAAGGGCCTTTCCACCCAAATGCTACTGTTCCTAAAGTTTTAAGGAGGGTTCCCCATTTGTGGTAGAGAACAGGATCTCTGCCATGTGCAAGATGGACAGCACCCCCAGTCGTGTGGCTAATCCTTTGCCAAACAGAAAGCAGGGCAGCCTTCAGTTATTAAGTAGACAGGATCAGCAGAGTGGGTGAAAGGTCTTCTCTGCCCTCTAACTTCTGATTTATGACAGATTAATGAACAACCCTGCCCACATGCTCTACCAGTTCATCACGAGTGATGCAATTCTGAGCTAGCCCAGGCAATCCCCATGCACAAAGCTGGGCAGAGTGCACAAGTCCCAGCGCTGGGTCCACTTCTGTGTGACAGGGTACCTCAGCTCCCGCCAAGCTAGAGAAGGCGGAAGCACAGACTCTGTAACCACACAGCCTTGTAGCCACAGGATGACCCAGCAGAGTGGCAGGCTTCTCACCTAAAGATGAAGAAAAACCACCTACAGGCTGGATTCCTACAAGGTATAAGCAGCATGGATGCAAAGTCTCACCTGGAGCAAGACTGTTAACACGGCAGACTCTCAGACATGATGATTCTAAATGAACATTCTCTTCCTAACATATACCAATGGCTTCAACAAGCAATCACTCAGAGACAATCCAGTTCTACTCATGGGACAGTAAAGGCAGGGGCAGGATGATATGGTAAGATGAAACGACCAGAGAATAAAAGAAATCAATTCCATATGGATGAACAGATGACAGATGGATGGACAGACTTTGGAACAATGACCTTTAGAAAAATTCTCTGGGGTCAGGAAACTGTTTGCCACACTAGAGGCAAAAAACAGGCAGGGGCAAGGGTGGAGGTAGGGCAAGCACTAACTACCCCAAGGTTGGCGGGAATGGAGAACCTTGGCACTGATGGGCCACAGGGCAGGACAGGAAGTAAAATCAAAACAGCAGTGAGTGGTGCTTCTTTTTCCAGCTTTGGCTGGACCCAAGGCTTAGGTGGGCACCTTCCTCTCTCACCACCACTTCCCTTTTCAATCAAGGTTGTGAGACACAGACATTTACGAGGAATTTGATTATGGAAGTTTGGAGCAGAACCTATTGTTCAATATCTTTTGGATATATGAGTTGTTTTTAAGCCCAAGGAAAATCCAGAATTACCCTAATGTAAAATTATCCTCCCAATTCGGAGAGAGAACTCTGAGCCTTTAGAACAAATTTGTGGCTCTACACCAGTCAGAACTTCTTCGTAGACCCAGGGGAGGTCAGTGGGATCCTCTTCTCCAGGCCCTGAAAATTTCCGCTCTTTTTCTTTTTAATATACTTTTTATTTTTTGCCCATGCTATGTGGCATGGGGAATCTTAGATCCCCAACCAGGGATTGAACCTGTAGCCCCCTGCATTGGGAGCTCAGACTCTTAACTACTGGACCATCAGGGAAGTTCCTCCTTTTGATATTCTTGATATCAGTGATTTTCTACCACCAGCACACAGGAGTCACTGAAGACCTTGTTAAATACTACCCATATAGGTAGGGTGAGATTCTGTATTTACAAGCCCCCAGCTGAAATTCTGCCCTCACTTTTGGACAGCAAGACTCTATGGCAGAATGACTGAAGATGTCTGATATCTGCTACTCAGTCCTTGAATTCAGAATGCAAGAGGCTCCTGCAGGGCTGCCCAAGGGACGAGAGGAAAACTCAGTCGTGCTTGTCCTTGCTCTGGCTCCCAGGTGTCCTGGATCTGCTAAAATGCCTCCTGGCTTCCAGGCCCTTCTGCTCACCAGCGGTGACCACGTGTAGGCACAGCACGTGCCCCAACCCTCTCCTACCTGCAAGAGAGCCCCTTTCCACCCTTCCAGAAGTCAAAAATTTTCCAGGCACAAATGTCAAGATAGCATTATAGCATTATGACAGCAAAGGAATTGCACTTAGGGATGGGAGGAGGGAGGAAGTAACCTGATTTACCCAATAGCCATGGGCTTGTAAAGCTATGCAAACAAAATGTTTAATTTCAGATACCTATTAAGATAACCAAAGGAATTAATCTCATGATAAAACCTTTTAAAAACGTAAAAATCACCCTGTAAAATACCTAATCATTTCTAGCTTAGCTCTGATTTACATCTAGCTTTTTTATCTGTCAGTTTTGCAGAAAAAAGGGAGATGAAACTCAGGTCCTGGGAAGGCCCCTTGCATTCCCAGAGGCATGAAGACCCTGAGCCTTGCCATGCTTGATCTGCAAGGCTGGTTTCCAGGCCAGCACATTCTGCCCATATGCCAGGTTTTCTGCAGAATTACAGATCTGTATTATCCAAACAGTTTCTGCACAGCAAGAAAAGGCATGTAAAAGGGGCTGGAGATATATACCCACTTCACCCTCTATGGTCTATTAAAAACAAAACAAAAAGAACCAAAATCAGCTTCCAATCTGCTCTGAATGACTTTAAGTCAAAACCCACTGGGACTAATGAGGCATCATTGTGCAAACACCACTTTTAACCTCCACTTAGCCCAGTTGAGCCAGCACAAGGTGCAAGTCCAGAGCTCTGTATGACTCGTGGGCCAGCAGGTGTCATGGTGTGTGGGAGGGTGGGAGAAGTGGCCCAACTCCAGCTGGGTTCAGTGGATCCATACCATGAGTAGACCAGTGGCATTGTGACTGCCTCCATCCAAGAGACTGCTGGTTTAATGTCCTTGTAAGAATCATTTTAGAAGCTGGAGCATCAACAGATTCTTGTTGTGGAACAAAAGTTTGCAGCACCATCTCCTGCTGCTGCTACTGCTAAGTCGCGTGTCTGACTCTGTGCGACCCCATAGACGGCAGCTGACCAGGCTCCCCCGTCCCTGGGAGTCTCCAGGCAAGAACACTGGAGTGGGTTGCCATTTCCTTCTCCAATGCCTGAAAGTGGAAAGTGAAAGTGAAGTCACTCAGTCATGTACGACTCTTAGCGACCCCACGGACGGCAGCCTACCAGGCTCCTCCATCCATGGGATTCTCCAGGCAAGAGTACTGGAGTGGGTTGCCATTGCCTTCTCCGACCATCTCCTGAGCCCCTGCTAAAAAGCTCAGCCTCCCAACTTCTCCAGGGTTGCCTGATTGAGGAAGGAAGCCAGTCCCGTTTTTCCTTCTCCCACTCCAGCTACCTTAGTCAGTACGTGGCGGAGAAGCGGGTGAAGAAGGACGAGGCAGCATTCTGTTGGGACAGACCTCAATGGGGTGGGAGGGTGGCCCCCTCCACAACCATATCACACCTATTTCAGAATCAGATTTGTCCATGAAACAGACTCGGGTCACAGGAAGTCCATCTGCCAGCCACAGGGAAGGCAAATGCCAGCGGGAAGCCCTGATTTCTTGCAAGCACCCAGGCTGGTCTGCTGATTATAGCACAGATCTGGGGGAGAGGGAGATGAGCCTGGCCCTGGGACTGCAGCCTGGCTTTCTGAGATGGACCAGATTGTGAGAGATGAGGAGAGGAAGGCTGCAGAGCTAACACAGACCTCCATGCACAGAGCTCTTTTTAAAAATTAAAAAAGCAGGGCCTCTTAAGATTCAGTGATGTTGTTCACCTGCAATCCTCAGTACTTTTTACTTCTCTGGTGGACTTTATTATAAAGCTCCAGTGTGCCCTCTGGCTCCTATAAACTATGTCTTTCCATCTCTCTATGCCCCAGTACAGACATTGGATCCCATCAGCAAACACAGTCAGATTAGACTTTTTAAAAATGAATTAGGGACTTCCCTAGTGGATCAGCTGGTAAACAATCTGCCTGCAATGTGGGAGCCCTGGGTTCGATCCCTGGGTTGGGAAGATCCCCTGGAGAAGGGAACAGCTACCCACTCCAGTATTCTGGCCTGGAGAATTTCATGGACTGTATAGTCCATGGGGTGGGAAGAGTCAAACACCACTGAGACACTTTCACTTTCTGGCAGTCCAGTGGTTAAGACTTCACTTTTCAGTGCAGGAGATGAGGGTTGGATCCCTGAGGGGGGATCTAAGATCCCACATGAATTGAGGCCTAATAAATAAAATAGTTGCTAGAATTTTAAAATCATGAGATTTCACAAACACCTCAGATTTCTGATTCTCCTGAAAAATCAAACGTAAAAGGCACACAGGATCCGCCTTCTGCAGCAATCCAGGCCAGAGCTGAGCAGGGTCCTACTGGAGCACACCTTATCTACCTACTTGGCCCTTGAGCAACACTCTCTCAAATTATTCCTATTTCTTTAAACAAACAAACAAAAAGGATAAAGAGGGACTTTCCTGGAGGTCCAGCGGTTAAAACTCCCCGCTCCCAATGCAGGGGGCACAGGCTTGATCCTGGGTCGGGGAACGAAGATCCCACATGCCCCACAGTGCAAGCAAAAAAAAAAAAAAGGACAAAGAAGCTATCAGTCCCCACAAGGCTAATCTCCCCGCCCCTAAATCACTAACATCCCTTCCTCATCATCTCTAATCTGGCGTCCAAATTCTCTCCCCAGAGGGCAAGGCCAGGAGTGCCCCACCCTGCGGATATAACACCCGCTACACGCGCACCCCGGTTCCTGCGGGAAGCGACACGCGGGCGCGCACGCACACACAGGAGTTCCTGCGGGCACACACATCCCTTCGTTCCCCCGTTTCTGCATAAGGAAAATAAATGGACCAAGACCGGCTGCCCTGGCGCTGCTCCGGGCGCCCCCTTGGCTCCGGCGGCGGCTCGGGGCCCTTTACCTGCGGAGGCGGCGCCGCGAGGTCACAGGCCGGCAGGCGCGGGGACACCAGGCCTCCCCGCCCGGCGCGCAGGCCCCACCCCGCCGCCTTCCGGCTCGTCCGCGCGGGGCCTTCCGGGGCGCCGCCCACCGGTAGCGCCGCCGCCGCCCCCGCCGCTGCGCTCGCGGCCGCGGCTCCGCTCTCCGAGCGCCTGCCGGGATGGGGCGCCTGGAGCGGGATCGCTGGGGCCCGGAGGCCGCGCGCAGCCCTACCCTCCACCCGCTCACACCCACACTAGGTCGGAGTTCCTTTAGTTCTTGCTCAAGCCCGGGGCCTCCTGGGAGGCCCTCTCTCGCTTTGGCCTTTCACTCAGGACCGAGACACACCCCCACCCCTCGGGTCCCGGCTCCGGAGGGAACACCGCGGCCTCGGCGAGGGGTCTGAGTTAATATTCGGTGAATGTACCCGGCAAAGTCAAACGTCAGCCGGCCGCAGTGCAGACACCGGCGGCATCTGGGGCTGGGGGTTTGAAAAGATCTTGCGCCCCTTTGCTCCTGGGGTTCCAAGGAAACAGAAGGTCCAGCTTCCAGGGAAAAGCTGAGGTTGGGGAGCCTTCTACCCATCTCCTCCAACCCCCACATACAAGGGCTGGCCTGGAACCATCTCAAAGCTGAAAAAGGCTTCTGGGGGATTTCTGTGGGCTATTTCCTTCAGTCCTGCAGCGTAGGCCTGGTTCCCATTGCCATATCACAGACAGGAGAAAGGAGGCATCAAGGCTCAAAGAGGATGATCTACCCAAGGCCACCAATGTAGGGAGTGTCAGGGTCCAGACTCCATCTTGGGTCCACCTGGCTCAAAGCCTCGCTTGTAACCTGCCCTCTGGCTTGCCTTCCTGAGTGCTGTGGGCACGCAGAGAGTCGACCTCTTTCATACTACCAGACAATTTAAAAATTTTTTTCTGAATGGGAAAGTCCTTTGGGTGTGGCAACCCACTCCAGTATTCTTGCCTGGAGAATCCCGTGGACGGAGGAGTGGGGCGGGCTACAGTCCATGGGGTCGCAAAGAGTTGGACACGACTGAGGGACTTCACTTAGAGATACATAGATAGGTATTTCACTTTACTGAAGTGTGATTTTCGTACAAGAAGCTGTACATATTTGATGTATACAAAAGTTGAGTTTGGGGATGAATTTAAATCTGTGAAATCACCACCACCATCAAGGCCATAAGTATATACATCACCTCTGGGTGTTTCCTTCCACCGCCTTTATTATTACTATCTTTTGTGTGTGGGGATGTGGTAAGAATACTTACCATAAGATCTACCCTCTTAGCACACTTCAGTGTACAATAAGTATTGTTAGCTACAGATACTATTCTGTATAGTAGATCTCTGCTGCTGCTGCTGCTAAGTCATTTCAGTCGTGTCCGACTCTGTGCAACCCCATAGACGGCAGCCCACCAGGGATTCTCCAGGAAAGAACACTGGAGTGGGTTGCCATTTCCTTCTCCAATGCATGAAAGGGAAAAGTGAAAGTGAAGTCGCTCAGTCGTGTCCGACTCTTAGTGGCGTCATGGACTGCAGCCTACCCAGGCTCCTCAGTCCATGAGCTTTTCCAGGCAAGAGTACTGGAGTGGGGTGCCATTGCCTTCTCCAAGTAGATCTCTAGAATTTATATATGTTAAGTTAGTTAACTGAAACTTTGTATTCTTTATTATTTTGTTACTTCTGTTTCCATTCTGTCCCTAATGTGAGAAAGGGCCTATAGTATTAACCAGAGTTCCCCTGCCACAAATAAGTTCCCCTGAAATAACTCCTTTTGTTCCTGAACAGGAGCTTTATGAGTTTGGGTGACTTTCCAAAACTGAAAGTGAAAATTAACCAAGGTAAAAAATAGCCCAACTCCCTGGGGTGTCTCCAGGCTTGGGCCTGGATAAGATTCTCCTGTTTCTCCGCAGGCCAGCTCCCTCTGGTGGCACATTAAGGAACTGGGCCCTCTCACTCCCGGAGAGATGGTGAGGAAAGGACAGGGTTGGAGGAAAATGCTGGAAGGGAAAGAAACTTCCAGGGCAGAGCCTGCTAGAGAAGGTTAGCTATAAGAAGTCCTGCAAACATTCAACCCATCAGCAACTTCGGACCTTCATTCTGATATGAATAAAGTCATATGCACATACCAAAGCCCATAAATGTAACACACCGTCCCATGCTATAACAGCAGCCGAGCCTCCTGCAAAGTGGGTTCCATGAATGAGGAACACAGTGGGGTCTCCATCATGGTGTGGTGACTTTCCACTGGCCAAGCATCCATTTAGTGCTTTCATAGTGCTTATGATCTTAAGGTCTGGCTGGATGATCTTGGGAAAGTTATTCAACCTCTCTGTGCCGCAGTTTCCTCATTTGGCCAATGACAGTAATAATAGTGCTTGTCTCATAAAATTGTTCTGAAGATCAAAGGAGATAATGTGTAGGAATCTAGAATGTTCTTGATTACATCATAAATTATGAAAATGAATGTCCAAATTCCCCAATATGAGCCTCATATGCCCAGAGTGGTGAGAAATGCAATTCTACCCCAGCCTTCACAATGCACCCTCTTCCTGATGGTCCCAGGATGCTAGGTTGTGTTCAAAGAGGCTGCCAGAGTCAAAATTCAGGTGGGATCCCCTGAGGCCAGCAACCCCATCCTCCCCTTTTTTGAGAAGATGAGTGAGGGGCTCCGAACTTACACAACTCTTTCAGGATAAACCCACCCAGACCCAGGGCTGGATGTTCCACACATACATAAACTCCTGCAATCTCTTAATAACAGCATACATATAAACCAGATGTCACTTTGAAAACTAAATCATGTTCTTTAAGTTACCTCCTTGGGTGTCCCTGGTGGCTCAGACAGTAAAGAGTCCGCTTGCAATGCAGGGAACTTGGGTTCAATCCCTGGGTTGGAAAGATTCCTTGGAGAAGGGAATGGCAGCCCAATCCAGTGTTCTTGCCTGGAGAATTCCATGGACAGAGGAGCCTGGTGGGTTACAGTCCATGGGATCGCAAAGAGTCAGACATGACTGAGTGACTAACACTTTCACTAAGGACACCATAGTCTGTCTGCTGATTAGGGATGCTGGGGATCTTGATCTAGCCTTGAAGACAGTCATTTATCCCAAGGTACTCACTGAGCCAAGGTTTTGGGTCAGGAGAGGTACATGCTGTGTCCACGGCACCTTTCCTAAGAACCCCTGAGTCTTTAGCCCTGGAGGCAAAGGAAGTCTCGTCATCTCCCAGTCCTTCCCCCAAGGTTGCACTCACCTTCACCTGTGAAGTGTTCAGCACACTTTTTGGCACATACCGGGTGTATTAGCTTGCAGGGCCCGGTAACAAAGTCCCACAAACTGGGTGGCTCAAAAGAGAAATTTATTGTCTAACAATAATGTACATCTTTGTTTACTAAATATGTACACCATAGAAATCACAGTTCTCAGATCATTATAATAGAAGAAAAAGAATGTTTCTGAATTCTTGTAATCTGAATTTTGATTGAGGATCATATGATGGGTTGTGAAAAGCTTTGCTTAGACTCTATGTGTACTTAACATGTTTATTCATAAAAGTGAATGGTTTTTTAAAAAAAGAAGTCCAAGGGGTTGGGAGGCAGTGCTCCCTCTAAAACCCGTAGGGGAGGACCCTTGCTCGACGGCTCTAGCTAGCCTCTAGTGGTGGTCACCAGTCCTTGGGATTCCATGGCTTGAAGCTGCATCTCTACCTTTTTCGTCTCACGACGTTCTCCCTCGTGTCTGTGTGTGTTCGAATGTCCCTCTTATTATATGGCTCCAGTCATACTGGACTAATGTGTGTGCTCACTCAGGCGTGTCCGACTGTCTGTGACCCAGTGCTCTGCAGCCCACTAGGCTCCTCTGACCATGGGATTTTCCAGGCAGGAATATTGGAGCGAGTTGCCATCTCATTGGAGTAAGGGCTCACCCTAATGACATCATCTTAACTTGATTACAACTGCAAGGACCCTATTTCCAAATAAGGTCATATTCATAAGTACGAGAAGTCAAAACTTTCACATATATTTTGGGATGACGCAATTGAATCCATAATACCAGGTAGTCAGCAAATGCCAGCTATGATGATTATTATCCAAATAGGCACATGGGGACCTGCAAGCACGATAAAAATACCTTTCTCAGGGACTTCCCTGGTTGTCCAATGGCTAAGGCTCCTCGCTTCCAATGCAGGGGGCCTGGAGTCTATCCCTGGTCAGGGAACTAGATCCCGCATGCTGCAACCAAGAGTTCTCATGCAGCAACCAAGACCCGGTGCAACCAGATAATTTAAAAAGAAAGATTTGTTAGAGAGAAAAAAATACCATTCTCAGCCATGCCTTGTGTTGAGGTTGATGTGTGCAGGGGGCCATCCAGCTGCCTGCTTTTAGTCTTGGGAGAGCTTAATTCCAAAAAGGTTGTTGAGGGATGAGGTGGCTTTGGGATTGGTAATGAGCTCCTCCTGGGCTTCCTCGTTGTTCTTCTAAATAATTAATTCATCTTCTTCCTTAGTGTTTACATCCTTCAAATATTTGTAGATGGTTATCATGTCCCTTTAGTCATCACTTAGCACCACTCTACATATTTGCCATGGTGTTGAGTGTGTGTTATCCTCATTGTCATAATTATTATTATTATTTCCTCGTGACACACTCCCTTAGTCCCATAGCCACCATCATTGCTATGTGAATTTCCTCCAGGTCTCCAGCCTCTCAAGTGCCAAGTTCCCTGGCATGAAATTTTAGAAATCAGTAGCGGTGACAAGAGATGACTTGCAGGTCCCAAATCCTTTGTCATTTTTGCCAGTTTCCCTAAAGCCACATCAAATAAATAGACAAGCTAAGTAAAAAGAGTGTGTTTACAGTGCAAATATTTGAAGTTTCCAGTCAGATCTCCCTGCCCCTGCTTCCATCCAGGTACTCTCAATTTCCTCAACTATAAAATCAGGCTGAGATCCCCCACTCTCAACAACCTGGGGTTACTATGAAGGACTACACGAGGAACAGAGTGGAAAAGGGCTCTGTAAACCACAAGCAGAGGGAGTGGCAGTACCAGCCATGCCTTCAACATACGTTTTGATATCTGCAGAAAGTTCCAGGGGTCAGCTGTTCGAAACAGCTACAAATTCCAAGTTAGAATTTACAAAATGAACTTGATAGAACTGAGATTCACCCTAAAATCTGTTTGTTGAAAGAATATAGAGATGCCCTACTTCAAAATCTACTATTAGATTTTAGTATTCCAAATAAAGTGTGGAACTCAGAGCTGGATGGGCCCTTGGAGACATGTTACAGACGGCCCTGAGGAGGCTTTGGAAGGTTATGCTGCTATAAAAGATTTAAAAAAAAAAATCCACCTTGTCTTCCATTTCAGATCTCACTGAAGAGTTCTTCTGTACCCGGAAGACTTATTTTCAGCCTGAGAACAATGATTTTCAATGGTTCTGTTGAACATGCAATTCTCACGCAAGTATTTCTATAATTATCCTGTTTCAGTTATAATACAGTTTCTGGAACAATAGGACTTTTATTGTATTGCCATATCTGTTATAATAGATGTTTTATTACAGAAAATTATAGTAGAGTCACTATTATGATTCTGAAGTTTTTATTTCAAATTGCTCATAGGATGGAAATTTTTTCTCCCAAGTAGTTTTTACTTTAATAGTGCTTTGGGTTTTGTTGGTTTTTTATTTTTCAAACTGTGGTCTGCTTGGGACTTTGTTCAATGGCAGAATGTTTTCTTTTGCTCCAATACATACTGTGCCTGAAAAGTTACCCCTGGTGTTTGTTTGTTTGTTCTTGGCATGTAGTGCACAGGATATTTTTTAATGCCATCTAGATTGTTCTAAATATATCTGAATACATTAGCCTATTCAGGCTGCCATAGCAAATACCATAGACTGAGTGGCTCAAAGAACAGAAATTTATTTCTCAGGGTCTGGAGACTGAAAGTCCAAGAGTATGGTGATGGCAAGGACAGGTTTCATACTGAGGCCTCTCAACATTCAGAAAACGAAGATCATGGCATCTGGTCCCATCACTTCATGGGAAACAGATGGGGAAACAGTGGAAACAGTGTCAAACTTTATTTTTTGGGGCTCCAAAATCACTGCAGATGGTGACTGCAGCCTTGAAATTAAAAGACGCTTACTCCTTGGAAGGAAAGTTATGACCAACCTAGATAGCATATTGAAAAGCAGAGACATTACTTTGCCGACAAAGGTCCGTCTAGTCAAGGCATTGTTTTTCCAGTAGTCATGTATGGATGTGAGATGTGGACCATAAAGAAGGTTGAGTGCTGAAGAGCTGGTGCTTTTGACCTGTGGTGCTGGAGAAGACTCTTGGGAGTCCTTTGGACGCAAGGAGAGCCAGCCAGTCAATCCTGTTGTTGCTGTTGCTGTTCAGTCGCTCAGTCCTGTCAGCACGCCAGGCCTCCCTGTCCTTCACCATCTCCCAGAGCTTGCTCAAACTCATGTCCATTGAGTCAGTGATGCCATCCAACCATCTCATCCTCTGTCATCCCCTTCTCCTCTTGCCTTCAGTCTTTGCCAACATCAGGGTCTTTTCTCATGAGTCAGCTCTTTCTATCAGGTGGCCAAAGTATCGGAGCTTCAGCATCAATCCCTCTAATGAATATTCAGGACTGATCTCCTTTAGGATGGACTGGTTGGATCTCCTTGCAGTCCAAGGGAGTTTCCAACACCATAGTTCAAAAGCATCAATTCTTCAGCACTCAGCCTTTTTTTATGGTCCAACTCTCAGTTCCATACATGAGTACTAGAAAAACCATAGTTTTGACTCTATGGACATTTGTCATCAAAATAATTTCTCTGCTTTTAAATAAGTTGTCTAGGTTTGTCATAGCTTTTCTTCCAAGGAGCAAGCATTACAAAAATCTTTTAATATCATGGCTGCAGTCACCATCTGCAGTAATTTTGGAGCCGAAGGAAATAAAGTCTGTCATTGTTTCCATTGCTTTCCCATCTATTTGCCATGGGGTGATGAGACCAGATACCATGATCTTGGTTTTTTGAATGTTGTTGTTTTTTCTTTTATAATTGAGATTTTATTGATTGTTTTGAGGATCACTACAAAGATATTCCAATTTGTATACAGTTCTTCATACATATGAAAAATCTAAAAAATCACATAGTTGTGATTCTTAACAGTTATTCCAGTAATTTTCCAGCTTAAAATTTGGAGGACATTTTCCTTAACAGGATAGAAAGCATCAATATCCTCAAATATTGATATGTTGTTACATCATAAGTCACACTGATTCACAATTTAATATCATATACACTACATACTTAAACTCAATCATTCACAGCACATCAACCAAGTTATAGGAAAACTGGGCTACCATGACCAAAGATGTTAATGGAGTGCACAAAATTCTGACTGGGGAAGCCAAGATCAAGGAACGGTTTGCTGTAGGAAATAATTCTACCAAAACAATATGGGAAGAGAAGTACTTTAAAGTGTTTAAGACATTAAATGCACAACTGACTCCAAATTGCCATTTAGTATGCTTTTGTATTATAGGATATAAATACCCCCCCCCAATCTGTGGAATGTTAAGCTGGCACCCAAGACAGTCAAAGCCTCCTATATTCAATATCCCACTATTTTCTGGTTGTACCAAAAAATAAACAACCAGCATATTACTTCACCTTTTAAAAAAAAAGCATTTACACTTAAAAAATGGGATGAGATGGGATTCCTTCCTTTTTAAAAATGTTTCTAGAGCTACTAAAAAACTTGCATTTACAAAATAGTTGATAAAAATCTTCCTCTGAACTGTACAAGAAGGGAAACAGGGGCCACTGACAGGACTGGGTGTGTGGTATTAATCTAACTTGGCTTCTTTCTCTTCTGCGACACCAGAGGCCATTTTTAGTCTCTCCATTTTCTGCAGGTAAGTCTTCTTTAGTCTTTTGGTTGGCCATTTCCTCCTGTTTTCCCTTTGCTCCTGTCTTCCCTTTTGTTTGCACTGTTTTGCCTGAAGATGTATCCTTTCCCATCGCCATTTTTGGTTTCCACTTTTGAAGGAGCCAGTTTAGCTGACAGATCTCCTCTTGGGCTCCTCCTTCACCACCCCCTCAGCAGAGCTGACCTTCCTCTTGGGCATCCGGGTGGCAGGATGGGTGAGAGCCGGGTGCCTGAGAGCCATGGTTGGCCAAGAACCTTCCAGAACATGAATAGCCTGACCACTGCCTCTCCTCTTCTCTTCTGAGCTGCTGGGACCCACGTTGGGTGGGGGTAGGGAAATGGGCTGTGAGAGAACTGGATGGAACTGGATTGGGAGTCCGCCCCCTCTGGATGTTAAGTTTTAAGCAAGCATTTTCACTCTCCTCTTTCACTTTCATCAAGAGGCTCTTTGCTGCTGCTAAGTCCCATCAGTCATGTCCAATTCTGTGCGACCCCATAGCAGCCCACCAGGCTCCCCCGTCCCTGGGATTCTCCAGGCAAGAACACTGGAGTAGGTTGCCATTTCCTTCTCCAATGCATGAAAGTGAAAAGTGAAAGTGAATTCGCTCAGCTGTGCCCAACTCTTAGCGACCCCATGGACTGCAGCCTACCAGGCTCCTCCGCCCATGGGATTTTCCAGGCAAGAGTACTGGAGTGGGGTGCCATCGCCTTCTCCGAAGAGGCTTTTTAGTTCTTTGCTTTCTGCCATAAGGGTGGTGTCATCTGCATATCTGAGGTTACTGATATTTCTCCCGGCAATCTTGATTCCAGCTTGTGCTTCATCTAGCCCAGCATTTCTCATGATATACTCTGCATAAAGTTAAATAAGCAGAGTGACAATATACAGCCTTGACATACTCCTTTTCTGATTTGGAACCAGTCTGTTGTTCCATGTCTGGTTCTAACTGTTGCTTCTTGACCTGCATACAGATTTCTCAGGTGGCAGGTAAGGTGGACTGGTCTTTCCATCTCTTTAAGAATTTTCCACAGTTTGTTGTGATCCACAAAGTCAAAGGCTCTAGCGTAGTCAGTGAAGCAGAAATAGATATTTTTCTGGAATTCTCTTGCTTTTCCTATGATCCAGCAGATGTTGGTATTTTGATCTCTGGTTCCTCTGCCTTTTCTAAATCCAGCTTGAACATCTGGAAGTTCTCAGTGTAGGTACTGGCTTGGAGAATTTTGAGCATTACTTTGCTAGCATGTGAAGTGAGTGCAATTGTGCAGTAGTTTGAGCATTCTTTGGCATTGCCTTTCTTTGGGATTGGAATGAAAACTGACCTTTCCCAGTCCCGTGGACAGTGCTGAGTTTTCCAAACTTGCTGGCATATTGAGTGCAGCACTTTAACAGCATCATCTTTTAGGATTTGAAACAACTCAGCTGGAATTCCATCACCTCCACTATCTTTGTTTGTAGTGATGCTTCCTAAGGCCTACTTTACTTCGCACTCCAAGATATCTGGCTCTAGGTGAGTGATCACACCATCATGGTTACCTGGGTCATTAAGATATCTTTTGTATAGTTCTTCTGTGTATTCTTGCCACCTCTTCTTAATCTCTTTTGCTTCTGTTAGGTCCATACCATTTCTGTCCTTCATTATGCCCATCTTTGCATGAATTGTTCCCTTGGTATCTCTGATTTTCTTGAAGAGATCTCTAGTCTTTCCCATTTTATTGTTTTCCTCTATTTCTTGGCATTGATCGCTGAGGAAGGCTTTCTTATCTCTCCTTGCTGTTCTTTGGAATAGTGCATTCAGATGGGTATCTTTCCTTTTCTCCTTTGCCTTTAGTGTCTTTTCTTTTCTCAGCTATTTGTAAGGCCTCCTCAGACAGCCGTTTTGCCTTTTTGCATTTCTTTTTCTTGGATGCTTTTGATCACTGCCTCCTGTACAATATCATGAACCTCTGTCCATAGTTCTTCAGGCACTCTGTCTATCAAATCTAATCCCTTGAATCTATTTGTCACTTCTACTGTTTAATTGTAAGGTATTTGAATCAGATCATACCTGAATGACCTAGTGGTTTTCCCTACTTTCTTCAATTTAAGTCTGAATTGGGCGATAAGGAGTTCATGATCTGAGCCACGGTCAGATCCTTGTCTTTTTTCTTTTTGCTGACTGTATAGAGCTTTTTCATCTTTGACTGCAAAGAATATAATCAATCTGACTTTGGTATTGATCATCTAATGATGTCCATGTGTAGAGTCATCTCTTGTATCATTGGAAGAGGGTGTTTGCTATGACCAGTGCAGTCTCTTGGCAAAACTCTGTTAGCCTTTGCCCTGCTTCATTTTGTGCTCCAATGCCAAACTTGCCTGTTACTCCAGGTATCTCTTGACTTCCTACTTTTGCATTCCAGTCCCCTATAACGAAAAGGACATCTTTTTTTGGTATTAGTTCTAGAAAGTCTTATAGGTCTTCATAGAACTGTTCAACTTCAGCTTCTTCAGCATTACTGCTTGGGGCATAAACTTGGATTACTGTGATATTGAATTGTTTGTCTTGTAAACAGATCATTCAGTCGCTTTTGAGACTGCACCCAAGTACTGAATTTCAGACTCTTTTGTTGACTATGAGGGCTATTCCATTTCTTCTAAGGGATTCTTGACCATTATAGTAGATATAATGGTTATCTGAATTAACCCACTCATTCAAGTCCATTTTAGTTCATTGATTCCCAAATGTCAGTGTTCAGTCTTGCCATCTCCTGGTTGACCACTGCCAATTTACCTTGATTCATGGACCTAATATTCCAGATTGCTATGCAATATTGTTCTTTACAACATCTGACTTTACTTTCACCACCAGACACATCCACAACTGGGTGTTGCTTCCGCTTTGGCTCAGCCTCTTCATTCCTTCTGGAGCTATTTTTCTGCTCTTCTGCAGTAGCATATTGGGCACCTACTGACCTGGAGAGTTCATCTTTCAGTGTCATATCTTTTTGCATTTTCATACTGTTCATGGGGTACTCAAGGATAGAATACTGAAGCGTTTTGCCATTCCCTTCTCCAGTGGACCACTTTTTGTCAGAACTCTCCACCATGACCTGTCCATCTTGGGAGGCCCTACACGGCATGGCTCATAGTTTCACTGAGTTAGACAAGGTTGTGATCCATGTGATCAGTTTGGTTAGTTTTCTATGATTGTGGTTTTCATTGTCTGCCCTCTGATGGATGAGGATAAGGGGCTTGTGGAAGCTTCCTGGTGGGAGAGAATGGCTGCATATAAAACTAGGTCTAGTCAATCCTAAAGCAAATCAATCCTGAATATTCATTGGAGGGACTGATGCTGAAGCTGAAGCTCCAGTACTCTGGCCACATGATGTGAAGGGCTAACTCATTAGAAAAGACCTTGATGCTGGGAAAGATTGAGAGCAGGAGGAGAAAGAGAGGACAGAGGAAGAGATGGTTGGATAACATCATTGACTCAATGGATATGAGTTTGAGCAAGCTCTGGGAGATGGTGAAAGACAGGAAAGCCTGGCCTGCTGCAGTCCATGGGGTTGCACAGAGTCGAACACTGAGCAACTGAACAACAGCAATAAACTCCTTATGGCCCCATCTCCAAACACAATCACTTTGAGACTTAGGGCTTCAGCATAAAATTCTGAAAGAGATGGGAATACCAGACCACCTGACCTGCCTCTTGAGAAATCTGTATGCAGGGCAGGAAGCAACAGTTAGAACTGGACATGGAACAACAGACTGGTTCCAAATAGGAAAAGGAGTACGTCAAGACTGTATATTGTCACCCTGCTTATTTAACTTATATGCAGAGTACATCATGAGAAATGCTGGGCTGCAAGAAGCACAAGCTGGAATCAAGATTGCCAGGAGAAATATCAATAACCTCAGGTATGCAGATGACACCACCTTTATGGCAGAAAGTGAAGAGGAACTAAAAAGCCTGTTGATGAAAGTGAAAGAGGAGAGTGAAAAAGTTGGCTTAAAGCTCAACGTTCAGAAAATGAAGATCATGGCATCCGGTCCCATCACTTCATGGGAAATAGATGGGGAAACGGTGGAAACAGTGTCAGACTTTATTTTTGGGGGCTCCAAAATCACTGCAGATGGTGATTGCAGTAATGAAATTAAAAGACGCTTACTTCTTGGAAGAAAAGTTATGACCAACCTAGATAGCATATTCAAAAGCAGAGATATTACTTTGCCAACAAAGGTCCATTTAGTTAAGACTATGGTATTTCCAGTAGTCATGTATGGATGTGAGAGTTGGACTGTGAAGAAAGCTGAGCGCCAAAGAATTGATGCTTTTGCACTGTGGTGTTGGAGAAGACTCTTGAGAGTCCCTTGGACTGCAAGGAGATCCAACCAGTCCATTCTAAAGGAGATCAGCCCTGGGATTTCTTTGGAAGGAATGATGCTAAAGATGAAACTCCAGTACTTTGGCCACCTCATGTGAAGAGTTGACTCACTAGAAAAGACTCTGATGCTGGGAGGGATTGGGGACAGGAGGAGAAGGGGACGACTGAGGATGAGATGGCTGGATGGCATCGATTCACATGAGTTTGAGTGAACTCCAGGAGTTGGTGCTGGACAGAGAGTTCTGGTGTGCTACAGTTCATGGGGTCACAAAGAGTTGGACATGACTGAGCAACTGAACTGAACTGATATGAATTAAAGGGTACACAGTTTAGTCCATAACACTACATAAATTTTATTATTACTGTGGAAGACATTACCAGAGCCTGTGTATTAAATAAAGTTAATAAACTATATTTTGAGAAGGAACTTGAGACTGCAAGCATAGTTAGGTTAGGTAATATCCTATTTCAGAAGGTAGCCCCACTGGGGGGGAAGGGAGGGGCTGGAGTTTTTCTTGGTTAATTCACTGACCTCAGACCCCCTCAGCTAGTGCACCCCAACTGGGGTCTGGAAGCATGTTTATTGACTCTTCCATAGGAAGATCCCACCTCAGGAGAAAAGGTGATTTTGCCCAGTGGACCTGTCTACATGAAAGGTCCCCCAAAATCTGCCCACTGGTCTAGCACCCTCAGGACCTGCCTCTAAGGTTAGCCATTATTTCCACGTGTCCCTGGTAGAACACACTCCCTAGCTTAGAGTCCAGAACTATGGATGGAGGTACCCTGGGAAAAACAGAGGATCCCCAGTCAGTCTTTAACTAGACAGACCTCAAATTATCTAGGCACTCAGGTTTCCAAACGATTTCTTAAGTTTCCCAAGAAACAGAGAGGAGGGGACTTCCCATGGTTACACTGAGTAACAGAATCATGGTCCAAACCTCTTGGCTTCCCAGCCTCTCTTCCTCCCACAGCACACTCTCCAGCAGGAAAGAGAGGAGACCCTGGAGGGTACTGAGGGTGGGGGTGCTGAACGTTGAACATCTCCTTGGAGACTGGCAGGGTGGTGGATAAACGTACACACGCAGTAAATATGGAAAAATTGGAAAGGAGAACTGTTCAGGGAATCTTCCAACATAAAAAGCAATCTGGTAGTTTGAAGTTCCCAGAAGAGAGGGGACTTTGGAATTCAAGGCAGTCTTCTGAGGCTCAGAGGCACTGGG
This sequence comes from Ovis aries, assembly GCF_016772045.2. Classification (NCBI taxonomy): domain Eukaryota; kingdom Metazoa; phylum Chordata; class Mammalia; order Artiodactyla; family Bovidae; genus Ovis; species Ovis aries. The sequence goes on from NC_056067.1 coordinate 39,837,600, forward strand.
AGATGGGATCCAAAGATCTTGCCTCCTCCCCTCCCCACACTCCTATCCCACAGTGTTGTGTCCACTGCAAAATGCCAACTGCCTTGTGGGAACACAGTCCTGACTTCAGGATAGACACCGGTGGGGAAAGGGATCTCCTTTGTACACATTTGGCCCCTTTGCAGGCCACATCCCTGTTAGGAAAGCAGAGACTTGTCCCCTGTTCTGTCCATGCTTATCCACCTGTGGACCTCAGGTCAATGATGCTCCGTTGACCTCAGTGTTCAGGCCCTGATAAGGCAAACTTTGGGGTGATGGTCTGGGGAGATAAGCGTGTATTGTCTCTGGCAGTTTCCGTAGGACAGGATTTCAGGGGTGCAGAGGGCACCAGTAGCTCTTTCTACCTGAGACCCCCTCCACTTGCCCAAGGCCCCAGCAGGTATTAGGCCCTAGGCCCTCGCCCTCCTTGGTTGAATCCCTGCCACCTTTCTCAGCTGCCATCATGCTTTGCTGTTGTGGCTCAGGGCAGGAGGCAGCCAGGTGGGCTGGGATCACAGACCCATGACTTGGTGATGGCCTTACCTGTGCCAGCGACTCGTGGAGACTGATCCTAGCTAGCCAAGAGATTTCACTTAAGTAAGCTCCTTAAAGCAGCTCCTGAAACCTCAGAGATTACAGCGCCCACAAAATGCAAGCAAAGCGGCTTCGGATAATGCGGCAGACTGCGGCCGCGGGGCCGCGGGGCACTCTAGGTCTACGTGCGGGCCCAGGTCGGCAGAGTGCGGGCTCACCCATGGCGTGGCTTCTCCCGGAAAACAAAGGCTGGAGGCCTGTCGGGGAAGGGAGGCGTGCAGGAGGGGCGGTGCAGGGTGAGGGGGTGGAGAGCTTTGCTGGCTCCACGCGCAACAAGCAGAGCAGCCAGACAAACGGCGCAGCAGCCGGAGGGTGTGCGGTGGGGAAACAGGGCGGACCGGATGGAGTGTCGGGTGTGGGTTTGAGACCGATGGGAAGCGCTCCAAACAATGCCTGTTGTTTCCTCTGGGCTGACTTTTGCTCAGTTCCATCAAGTAATTTGCATAGTATTTCAATAAAATAAATTAATTATGGCCGAGTTTTTGTTTTATTTGCATTAAATGAGGGCTTCCTTTCCTTTATTATTGAGATAATTTGTCCCGAGCTAGGTGCACCGTGGGCCAGAGGGAAGGTCTCCCGCGCAGGCCAGATCTCAACTTCCCGTGTGCTGAGCGGGATTGCTGATTCCTGGGACGCCCGTCGTTTGTTCCCGCTGTCCCCAGTGGCTCTGGGAATAAACTAGAACGTCAGCCCTTTTCTGTCTTAGCCTAAGTTTCTTGCGGTGGAAACTCCAAAAATCTCAGTGTAGGAGGGGTTCCCGGGAACAATGCAGTAGGAAGAAGCTGGGGGGTTAAAGGGCTTCTTTTAAAGTTGAATTTGCAAACTAAGCACACCCTAAGTTTCCTAGGGTTTTATGTTTCTTTTTTTTTTTAAAGACAATATTTTCTAAAACTAGCTTTCTAAAATTTATGCAAGACTGAGGAAGTGTCAATAGTTGGATTTTAGAACAGGGTAACATCACTGTATTTGTTATTATTGCTGCATAACAAATTGCTTCAAAACTTAGTGGTTTCAGACAGCTGTAAACATCTAACATCTCTCACAAAACTCGAGTGCTTTATCTGGGTAGTTCTAGCTTGGATTATCTCATGAGGCTGCAGTTATTTGAAAGCTTGACTGGGACAGGAGGGTTCATTTCCAAGGCCTCGGTTCCTTGACACCTGCGCCTATCTGCCTATCCACATCCACACCTATCCTGTCCACCCTTATCACTAAGCAGCGGGCTTCAGAGCCCATGATCCAGAAACAAAGCAGAAGCACAATATCTTTACGATCTAGCTTTGAAAGTGACACAGCGTCGCTTTCTCAACATCCTGCTGATTACATAGTCTAGCATTTGTCAAGACGAAAGCATGTGCACATGTGCTTGCTCGGCCATGTCCAGCTCATCGTGACCTGGTAGACTGTCGCCTGCCAGGCTCCTCTCTCCATGGGATTTCCCAGGCAAGAGTACTGGAGTGAGCTGCTATTTCTTTCTCCAAGGAATCTTCCTGACCTAGGGATCAAACCCACCTCTCCTAAGGATTGGCAGGCATATTCTTTACTGCTGAGCTACCAGGGAAGCCCCTGTATACTTTGATCCTCCCCAAATTGGAAATCTCCAATAACCCCGGCATCACATTAAGGTGGCTGCCAGCTAAACCTTTTAGGAGAATAACAACCTAGATAAAATGGACTTTTGATATAATCACAGCCCTCATGGACCACCCCTATTATATACAACACTCTCCCTCCCACAGTGTGATAACCACAGGAGAGGAACTCTGTCTTATTTACCCCTGGATCTCTAGTGCCTAAAGAATGACTAGTACGTAACTGGCATTCACTAATGACTACCGTGAGTAATGATTATTTAATAGCTATTAGCCAGTTGGTTCCCCAGGTCTTTCAGGCTTAATGGAAGTCACCCTAAACATTAATAAATGAAAGTGACTCAAGCTTTCAATCCACTTACAGTAGAACATCCGCACTGAATCTCAGAGACTGCTGATAGGTGCAGTGAAAACAAACTCCATTTTTCCTGAGCGGAAGTCCCTGGAGCCTGACTTCCTGGCTCCTCTCCTAGCCTCCCTTGCCAGCTCCTATATCAGCAACCCTCTCCCTGCTCAGCCTGCCTGGACTGAATGAATGGGGGAACTCTAGAGCATCCCAGGCACTTCCCCAAAGCATCTCTAACACAGATGCCTTGTGCTGCAGACTTTGGCTGCGGACTTGCAGTGTCTAGAGAGACTTCCATGGAATAACGTGACCCATCAAGGAGCATGAGAGGGGATATTGAGTTACTCAGATTCTTTAAAGTTAGTGAGGCCCAGCCAGCCTCTCCTAAGTTTTTTTTGGGGGGGCCTCTTACAAGTCTCTTCCCGATGGGCCAACATCAACTCACTCCCACCCTCTGCCTGGGTTCCTGTTCCCATAGCCAGTATCATTAACATGCTCATGTGGGCCTCAGTCCTGGGAGTCCAAAGCTCTGAACTGAGACCTTGCCTTTAGCATGGCCAAAATTTTAGGCTTCATATCTAACCTTCTTCTAAATGGAGAGAAGCAGTGGGTATAAGAGTTTACTCTGTTCCCATGATGAATTAAACCCCCACCCCTGCCCCGCCAGCTTCTCTTTGGAAGACACAATCACTATAGTCAATATTTCTGGTTTTTTTTTTAATAGCAATTTTTCATTCTGGTTATATGTAGATACACATACATACCCTCAAGACTGCTAATTATGTTTCTTTAAGATCTTCTGAGCTATTATATACTGTCATTTTGCAAAACAATTTGTTGTCCATGTAGTGACTTTAGGGGCTTTCAAAGATTGTGTGGTCTCAAAGACTGTTTATCAGAGAAGTGGCAGAACTGAGTGAATCCCAGACATTCTGTGGACAGGTGGACTCAGGGAGAAGTTCAGAGGGCATTCCTGAGTGATTTGCAACGTCTCAAACAGAAATATAACATCTTCTTTCATCCTCTGCAGAGTCTGGAGCGAAATTCACACCTTTTTTTTCTTCCCATCACTTAAAATCAAATTCTCGCCCTTAATACTTCCTTTCAGAACTGCACCAAAAAATGATGATATCTTCTCATGCATATGAATTACCCAAAGTGTGTAAGAATCAACCCCATTGGAGTGTGCTAAAGCCTTAACTTAACTACATTTAAAGCTGCTAAGCCCTGATTAAGGCAAAGGTGTCTTTTTATTTTATAAGACATTTAAGATAGTTCACATCCCCTTGCACAGATGTACTGAAATTGATTGTGGGAGGAACTGTAAAGAGAGCATATGCTCCCTGTTTCTGTTCCTGAGCCAGGTAGGATGCTGAATTCTGATGAGAAATTGAGGCAGACAGCGGCATCTGTCTCCCCGCAGCACCTGTTTGGACACTGGTCTGGCACCCTTCCTCACTGTTCATCCCAGGAAGGGGGTGGATTTTCAGTTGAAACCTCATATTCAGTCATGGTGTCTTCTATAAACTACACAGACCCGCAACAATGATTTGCTGGAGAAGCAAAGCATAAAACATGACACTTTATTTTACACATAGAGGTGGAACAGATTTATCCTCCAAACAGTCAAACACCTCATGACCTCTCCTTAGAGAAAAGGCAGTGAAAGTAGCTTCTCCTGTAACAAATTTCCACTAATTCAGCTTTTGCAGAAGCCAAATTCCAGGCTTCATTGCAGAGCTCAGGACATGAATTGAAGATACCACTAGGGGATGCTCGAGATCAGGAAATCCAGGAACTGTTGGCTGGAGAGAACTCAAAACGCACCCAATTTAATCTTAACAAACTAAGCATTTCACTTTGTGAGAACTGTACACTGAAATGGCCTGTGTCTTCACTATTTATGCTACAATGAAATTTTTCTATATGTTCTCAATTTGATAAATGTATGTACCCTTGTGATTACATGGAATGTCAATACTGGCTCCAAATTAAAGAACCGAGGTTGTATGATAAACACCAAGTATTTTAAGTACTTTATGCTCATGGTCAAAAATCCCACTTACAGATTTTAGTTCTTTCCCAGGGCAAATTGGAGTTTGCAGACACTGTCTTAACCTGGGTCCTTCCCAAAAGCAGAGCTTGAAAAAAAAGACTTGAAGCAAGCATAGCTTAAGAGGTGATCCCAGAAACAGAGGGGGCTCCCAGGTGGTGCTACTGGTAAAGAACCTGCCTGCCAATGCAGGAGACATAAGAGATGCATGTTCGATCCCTGGATCAGGAAGATTCCCTGGAGAAGGAAATCCAGTATTCTTGCCTGGGAATGAAATTGCTGGTTTGTACGGTAATTCTATTTTTAATTTTTTGAGGAGACACCATGCTTTATTTTCAATGTCAACTGTATCATTTTACACCACCATCAATACTGTACAAGGGCTCCAATATCTCCACATCCCTGCCAACTCTTGTTCTTTTTTTTCTGTTCAGTGGTAGTCATTCTAATAGGTGAGAAGTGGTATCTCATAATGGTTTGATTTGTCCTTCCCTCATGATTAGTGATGGAGAAGGCAATGGCAATCCACCCCAGTACTCTTGCCTGGAAAATCCCATGGATGGAGAAGCCTGGTGGGCTGCAGTCCATGGGGTCGCTAAAAGTCAGGCATGACTGAGCGACTTCACTTTCACTTTTCCCTTTCATGCATTGGAGAAGGAAATGGCAACCCACTCCAGTGTTCTTGCCTGGAGAATCCCAGGGACAGAGGTGCTTAGTGGGTTGCCATCTATGGGGTTGCACAGAGTCGGACACGACTGAAGTGACTTAGCAGCAGCAGCAGCATGATTAGTGATGTTGAGCATCTTTTCATGTGCTTTGGACAATTGTTTGAGTTGCTTCTCTTTGTTGCTGTTTTGTAAGAGTTCTTTATATATTCTGGATATTAAACTATTGGGCTCCCTTGGTGGCTTGGAGAGTAAATAATCCGCCTGCAATGCAGGAGACGTGGGTTTGATCCCTGGGACAGGAAGATCCCCTGGAGAAGAGAATGACTACCTATTCCAGTATGCTTGCCTGGAGAATTTCATGGACACCTCTGGTAAGGGACAGGGAGGCCTGGCGTGCTGCAGTCCATGGGGTCACAAAGAGTAGGACACGACTTAGAGACTGAACAACAGCGTTAAACTATTACCAGCTATATGAGTTGCGAATATTTTCGCCTTCCCTTAGGTTATATTTTTAATTTCTTGATAATGTCCTTTAATGCAGAATAGTTTTAAATTTTGGTGAAGTTCAGTTTATCTTTTCCTTTGTTGCTCATGCTTTTGGCATTGTATCTAAGAATCCATTGCCAAACCCAAGGCCATAAAGATTTACCCCTATGTTTTCTTCTAAGACATTTATGATTGTAGCTCTCATGTTCAGGCCATCGATCCATTTTGAGTTAAAATTTGTATATTGTGTGAGGTAGATAATTAATTCTTAATTCTTTTGCTTGTGGAAACCCAGTGGTCCTAATCACTCCTATTCTGTCCTCCCTTCTGCCTCACTTACATGAGAAGTTCAAGGTGACCACGCAGTAATGTTTTGAAGTTCAGTGGAATTTGTGATGTCCCTTAGTAGAATAGTCCACCTTCCTTCCTCTGCCTCCACTCCCAAGACTGCTAATTTGCCAGAACCCAACCCAAGTAGGGGCACAAAGCACACATTTCCCAAGTGGGCCACTGAGAGCGATGGGGAAAGGAGCCCAGACCCATATGTTCAGCTGTTGGGAACAGAGGCTCAGTATGCGGCAGAGCACACACGCTATAGCCTAGAGGGTAGCACCCCAACTGTACGAGGTACTGTCCCTAAGCTTCGCCTGCACACAGCCCTGAAATATGCCATTCTGGCGTTCTCTAAGGCCAGCTGCTTTTGGCTGAATCTTGTTGTCATGAACCCATTGTCTACTGCCTTTGCTGTGAATCAAAACAGATCTCTTGGCTTGCAGTAAAGTTGCTTGATCTCATGCCAATCAACTAGGCCTGTGTAAGTCCTTGGATAGTTATGCTGGTGAAGGCACTATGGTAGGGAAGGGACTCCTTGTCTAGAGTAAGTGTCAGTTCTGGTGAGAACCACTCACTGAGTCCTCTATGGTGGAAGGGATCTCAGGTTATTAACTTCTCACCAGTGGCTGCCTGGTCTCCTTAAGAAATGGCGTCATATTAAGGACACAGTATTGGTCTATATTAATGGCAAGTAAGGTATTCGGCAGTGGCAGTGGCCAGATCATCCTTAATAAGAGAGAACTCTGATGCTGGGCCCATGCACAGCCTGATCTTTGACACCATGGCTACACCATTCATGAGACTACTTATTGCCCAAGCGTCAGGTGACTGATGCTGGCTCTACAGGATGAATCATCTTGTCTACCTAGCTACTAAATGTCTCCTCTGCAGGAGATGCTTTTTAAGGGGCCTTTGCATAAATCCAAAAGTTTGGCCTGCAGGTGCCCATTTTCCACAGATGAGTATCACTGATTCTCCTTTTGCCTCAGGGTGCAGTGTGGCTCAGCATGGCACTGTTACTGATGTTGTCTTTATTTAAAACTTTGATATTTTGCTCATCATGGATTTTTTGCATTAATTTTGACTTTTTAAATATTATATTAACATATTTTTTATCTTGACTACTGATAAATTTTTTCACCCAAGATGAGCCCTGCCCTTGTTTCAGCCCCGAGGGCAGCAGTTATTCTTAGCTCAACTGGGCATGGGGACACCTCTCCCCCTCCCCTGCCCATAAGGCCACATCTTAGCCCTTTCAGGCTGCTATAACTAGGTGGCTTTTATAAACAACAGATGTTTACTTCTCACAGTTCCGGAGGCTGGGACATCTAGTATCATGACGCTGGCACATTCGGTGCCTGGTGACGTGCTTCTCGGGGTTGTAGACCGCCAGCCTTTCCCTGTGTTATCACGTGGGGAAAAGGGCTAGGGAGCTCTCAGGGGTCTTTTAGAAAAAGGGCACTGATCTCGTTCCAGTGGGCAGGACTATGCTCAGTAGATCTTTAATCCAATTGTCTGCTGATTGGTGGGCTATGCTGTCTCCCTGTTTGTTGTTTGGCTTGAGGTGACCCACTTCTGGAGTCTACAGGCCCTATGGTAGGGCTACTGGCAATCTCCAGAAAAGACCTATGCCAACACTCATCTCCCAGGACTGCTGCTGCCAGTGCCTCTGTCCTTGTAACAGGCCACCACCGATCCACGCCTCCTCAGGAGACCTTGAAAAACTATGGAGAAGGTTCATAACATTGTACAGGAGGTGGTAACCAAAACTATCCCAAAGAAAAAGAGATGCAAGAAGGTGAAGTAGTTGTCTGAGGAGGCCTTAAAAATAGCTGAGAAAAGAAGAGAAGCAAAAGGCAAAGGAGAAAGGGGAGGATATACCCAACTGAATGCAGAGTTCCAAACGATAGCAAGGAGAGATAAGAAAGCCTTCCTAAGCGAAAAATGCAAAGAAATAAAGGAAAACAATAGAATGGGAAAGACTAGAGATTTTTTTCAAGAAAGCTGAAGATACCAAGGGAATATTTCCTGCAAAGATGGCCACAATAAAGGACAGAAATGGTATAGACCTAACAGAAGCAGAAGAGATTAAGAAGAGGTGGCAAGAATACACAGAAGAACTGTACAAAAAAGGTCTTAGTGACCTGGATAACCACTATAGTGTGGTCATCCACCTAGAGCCAGACACCCTGGAGTGTGAGTCAAGTGGGCCTTAGGAAGCATTGCTATGAACAAAGCTAGTGGACGTGATGGAATTCCAGCTGAGCTATTTCAAATCCTAAAAGATGATGCTGTTAAAGTGCTTCATTCAATATGCCAGCAAATCTGGAAAAACTCAGCAAGGCCGCAGGACTTGAAAAGGTCAGTTTTGATTCTAAACCCAAAGAAGGGCAATGCCAAAGAGTGTTCAAACTATCTCACACGCTAGCAAGGTAATGCTCAAAATCCTTCAAGCTAGGCTTCAACAGTACATGAACCAAGAACTTCCAGATGTAGAAGCTGAATTTAAAAAAGGCAGAGGAATCAGAGATCAAATTGTCAACATCCACTGGATCATAGAAAAAGCAAGGGAAAGCCAAAAAACATCTGCTTTATTGACTATGATTAAGACTTTGACTGTGTGGATCACAACAAACTGTGGAAAATTCTTAAAGAGATGGGAATACCAGACCACCTAACCTGCCTCTTGAGAAACCTGAATGTAGATCAAGAAGCAACAGTTAGAAATGGACATGGAACAATTGACTGGTTTAAAATTAGGAAAGGAGTATGTCAAGGCTGTATATTGTCACTCTGCTTATTTAACTTATGTGCAGAGTATATCATGCGAAATGCCAGGCTGGATGAATCACAGGCTGGAATCAAGATTGCTGAGAGAAATATCAACAACCTCAGATATGCAGATGATACCATTCTAATGGCAGAAAGTGAAGAAAAACTAAAGAATCTCTTGATGAAGGTGAAAAAACTGGCTTAAAACTCAACAGTTAAAAAAAAAAAAGCCATGGCATCTGGTCTCATCACTTCATGGCAAATAGATGGGGTACAAGTAGAAAAAGTAGCATATTTTTATTTTTTGGTCTCTAAAATCACTGCAGACTGTGACTGTAGCCATGAAATTAAAAGACATTTGCTCCTTGGAAGGAAATCTGCGACCAGCCTAGACAGTGTATTCAAAAGCAGAGACATCACTTTACCACACTGAATATTCATTGGAAGGACTGATGCTGAAGTTGAAGCTCCAATACTTGGGCCACCTGATGGGAAGAGCCGACTCATTGGAAAAAAACCCCGGTGCTGGGAAAACTTGAGGGCAGGAGGAAAAGGGTGCGAAAGAGGCTGAGGTGATCGGATGGACATGAGTTTGAGCAAACTGCGGAAGATAGTGAAGGACAGGGAAGCCTGGTGCGCTGCAGTCCATGGGGCTGCAAAGAGTTAGCAGCTGAGCAACAAGCAACAAATCTCATTCTAGAGGTTTGTTGGGCTCCACCCTCATGATTTAACCACCTCCAGAAGGCCCCACCTACTAACACCATCACTTTTAGGCATTAGGATTTCAATGTGTGGATTTGGGAGGACACAGATATTCAGAACATAGCAGGCCCTGAGTGTGAGCTGAGGGAGAAACGTCACTGCAAAGATAAATGATCATGAGGGTCTAGGCCACCTGTTCATATAACTTGTATGTATGTTCCCAGTGGACTTCCCCAGAAGAAAAGAAAAAATTTGTATTTAGTTGCTCAGTGTCCAACTCTTTGCAACCCCATGGACTGTAGCCCGCCAGGCTCCTCTGTCCATGGGATTCTCCAGGCAAGAATATTGGAGTGTATGCTGCTCCTAAAGTCACAGGGGCTGGGTGCACCAAGCCCTGTGTTTCTTTCTTGGTAGCAGATGATACAACATTTCTGCTACATGTGCTTTAGCTTAGAAGAGACATCTGGCTTGTTCCAGACCAGTGGGGCCTCTGAAAACCTTGCCAATGTGGATGCACCCTGAATGCCTCTAGGCTTACTTTCTACCCTTGGCATGTAAGTGGCTTCTCACTAGGACCTCCAGTGCTTGCTGCTCTCCTCGGCACTCAGCAGGTCCTCTTGGCATAATGTCATAATAGGGCACCACTGTGCTGTTCAGACTATACTGCAATGAAGAGCACACAAGTATTATTTCATACATGACATTTTGATTCTTGGTTTAAACAGTCATTTTAAGGAGAAGGTCTATGTAGGAATCCTTTCTGAGCCCCCTTGCTACGCTCCCCACCCACCCCGCCACCAACACAGAGTTCCAGACACATGGCAAGGGGTCAGTGAATCTTGGATGGATGGATAGATGAACATATGAATGAATTTCATCTCCTTCGAATTCTTCCCAAGACATCAGTCAAGTTGCCACGTAAAGTAGATTCCCACAGGGTAAGAACAGCGACTCATGGTGAAATCTGAATAAGACCCATAGATTAGATTATAGTACCAAATCAGTGGTTATTTCCTGATTTTGATAATTGAACTGTGGTTGTATAAAATAAGGGCTTTCCTGGTGGCTCAGATGCTAAGGAATCTGACTGCAATGCAGGAGACCTGGGTTTGACCCCTGGATTGGAAAGATCCCCTGGAGAAGGGAATAGCTACCCATTCCAATATTCTTGCCTGGAGAATTCCATGGAAGATAATGTTCTTGTTTTTAGGAAATATACACAGAAATATTAAAGAAGAAAGGGAATTCCATCTGCAATTTATTCTCAAGTGTTTCAGGAAGGAAATTTTCTATCTATCTATCTATCAGGAGAGAATGTTTTGTTTCAAAACAATTTGGAAGTATGAAAACATTTGGAGAATCTGAGTGAAGAATATATAGGAATTCTTTGTTTTATTTTTGCAATTTTTATGTAAGTTTGAGATAATTTAAAAATATAAGCTAGAAATTAATACATTAATAGTTTTAAATAGCAATGTAACAATTTATGGTTTTATTAAAATCAAAAACAAAAAACAAATCCAACAAAAACAAAGAACATACCCTTGAAGGTGGATATAGAACACCTTCATTTGCTGAGAGCTAGAAGCTAGAAGTGGAAAAAAGCCCCAAAACAATCCACTTAACATGAATACAAAACATGATTTGGTTTTTATCTTCAAAATTAAACCTATCAATTACTGAAAATAAGTTTATTTTCGATATTTTCCTTAAATTAAAATCTAAATTATACCTCCACTCTGTTCTAAATTTTAAGACAAAGAATGAATCAACTATGATTTTTTATTTTTTATTTATAACCTTATTTATCTTGCTATATATTTATCTCATATACTATTTACAACTTTTATATTTTTATTTCTGTTTCATTTTAGGAGTAGATATGTGAGGCTTCAACTATTTGACATACAAATAATTCTCTTTTGAACTCCTATCACATTAACATCCTTCTTTTGATCCTTATCTGGTCTAACTTAGCCAAATGCTTGAAGGCTTTTCACATGATTCCAGACTCTCCCTACCATCATTTTCATCAACTTCATGAAATCCTTCATCTTTGCCAGAATTTTCAGTCTCACTTCCTAAATTATTTGCATCCCATGTTAATTTTATTGGTGTACATTTAGAACATGCTACAGTCAGAGCAAGGTGCTGACATTTGGCGGGGACTCTGGTGTTAAGAAAAAAAGAAGTTTGAGTGGTGTGTGTGTGTTTATGTGTGTGTGTGTGTGTTTGTGTGTGTGTGTGTGTGTGTGTGTGTGTGTGTGTGTGTGTGTGTGTGTGTGTGTTCTGTTCCCTTGTAGCACATATCTGCAGAACTCTGGGGTCAGGAGTGCTCCTCTCCCTAAGTAAATCGAGCCTCAGGGCTGTGGAATAGTGGAGGGGACTTCTCTTCTGAGGAGTCAGTAGGAAGTTTAGCATTCACCCAGTTTCCTTGTAATTCTAACTGGAATCAGGGACCCTTATGTCTGACGGCTTCTGTTTTCTGCTGGAGGTGATAGGGGAGAGAAGTGGAGACGATTGAAAAGGCGAGTGGCTTCTCTGATCTGACAGCTCTAATTGTGTAGTTTAAAATCCTCCTAATTGGTTCCTGGGAGTTCTTCAATTTTTAACACTTAAAAATTTTTAATGCTCAAAATAAGTGAAGGTTGGGGCTTTTTAAAAGGTGGTTTTTAAAAAGGAGGCCACAGAGGGATGAATAGCCAGAGCACAGAGGATTTTGAGGACAGTGAAAATACTCTATATGATACTCTAATGGTAGATACATGTCACCAAACATCTGTCAAAGTCCTCAGCATGCACAACACCAAGAGGAAACCCGAATATCAACTGTGAACTCTGGGTGATAGTGATGTTGAAAGGACCACACTGCTGCTGATGCTGATGAAGGGAATGGCTGTGCACATATGGGGGCATGGGGTACGTGCTTCACTCAATTTTGTTGTGAACCTAAAACTGCTCCAAAAAAATCGTCTTAGAAAATGGAAGTACATTTTAAAGTTATTTCAGTGTTTGAAATTGGAGACAATCAACAGAGCCACCTCTTACTGTGAGTTTGCCAGCTCTGGGCTGTGAGCATTCTCTGTGATTACTTCTCTATGCCATCTCATCTCATGAATGGAAAAAGTAAAATTACTTTATTTTACCAAGTACTGCCTTTGGCCATTTGATGTCGAGTTTCTCCTTCCAATCACCTGTGGGGATATTGCTACAGTGGACAATTTGTCAACATCACCCTGGCCCCTTCTATACTTAAAGACTCCCTCTGAGGGGTAACCTAGGATACTTTCTGCCCCATCAAGGTCTGTCTTCTAGCTACACAGCCATCCCAGGCTGCTTGCCCTCACCATTGTCCATGTCCCTTCCCCTGGTGCCTTGGGACTTGCTGAGGTCCCCGTCCTCAGAGGGCAACAGGGGACTGGGGTGGGCATGTGACCCCATCTTTCTTTGCAGACTTCCTCCACTGCTCAGGACGCACCAGCATCCTCCACCTTTAGGCAAAGATTGCAGTCCATCTCTGTGTTCATGTCCACAGACACCCCTGGCTCCCAGGAATACACACCAAGCCCTCAGAGGGGATGTCAGCTCACTTCCTCTGCTGGATACAGTCTTGAATTCAGCCAGCACTCAGTGGAAACGAGGTGGGGGCCCCCTTTTCCTGCCAGCATCCTGATCCCTACATGGAACGTGCTCTGCTAGAGTTTGGGAGGGCTGGGTGAAGCATCTCCCTCTGCCTCCTCCCACCAGAAGAGGGGAGCTTTACCCTCTCACCAGGGTCTCACTGATGACTCACTGAAGTCTTACTCTTAACTCCTAAGCTCAGTACCTGACAGATGAGCCTGGGGCTTACAGAGCAGGGCCAAGGTCCCAACTGGGCAGCAGGGAAAGAGCCATCTCACAGATCACAGTCCTTGAGTGGTCAGTGCCCTTTCTCCTGGACAGAGACTTGCCTGGAGGCCAAATCTTCTTCTTTACCTTTTGAACAACGAGACCTCCAGGTAACAGGATGCTTAATGGCTTCTACCATGTCCTTTTGGCCCCTGGTGACACTAGAAATTGTCCTACGTGCAATGACTGAAGCGACTACAGCCTATACTGTCTGCTCTGGCTCTGGGGCCACCCTCTTCCATGCCCTGGGCTGACTGGCCCCTCTTCCCTTTTCACCCTAAGCAGCTGAACAGGTGGCTGAGAGGGAAGTCTTCTCACCCAGAAGCCTGCTGCACCCCAGTTACAGATGCTTTCTCAAGGGACAGGCTTTTGTTGCTTGTTTTGAGAACTTGGAGATTACTGTTCAAAGCCCAGGAGAACAGGCAGGAAGCATGTTCCTGCTGCCTCCCCTTGCTCCTTGTACAGAGGCAAAGATGAAGCCTGGGTGGGCAGGGCTTCCCTGGTCACTGGTTAGAGAAGCTACTGCAGTGAGGTGTCACTGAGGCCAGTTTCCTGATCGCCTGCCTGCCTCCCCCTCCCCACGCAGGTGCGTGTCCGCGCACAGCCAGTGCCCTTCAGGTGCAGACCCCAAGGTGGAGGCTAGAGACGGCACCACTAGGGACCTGAGTGAGTCGTGACAAGGGCCAGCCCTGTCGTTAGGCCAGCTTTCCTAAATGCTTAGGGGCAAAGGTCTCCTTTCATTATTTTGCTTTAAAGTAACGGAGATCAACTTCAGCTATAAGCAGTTACTAGAGAAATACCTTTTGATCAAGATAGCACCCCCTCCACCCAGTTGAGTCTGATGTGTTGTCCAAAACCCCACCGTTTTGCAAGTACTTTCTTGTAAAGATCTGATAGCTCCCTACAGTCCTATAGATCTGACCTGAAGAAGGCAGCACAGTCACCCAAAGGGCCCCTAACAGCCTGCTAGCCTGGATTGTTTACTTGACTAGATGCCTGTCTCATAGGATCCTAAAAGTGCTGGACACAGGAAAGGTGCTTTCCATGGTGTGGAAAGAGGTGGGATCTGTAAGTGGCTGCTTCCCAGGGAGGACAGAGCCTCCAAGCCCAAGGAGGGAGCTCTGCCAGAACTCATGTGCAGGGTTGCCCACTGTGGCTGGAGAGGTGGGGACTGGGAGTGGTGAAGGCCAGGAAGGACAAGGCCTCATTCATTCATTTCTTCAGCAACATCCCTTGTTACCAGCTGTGTGACTGTAGTAAGTCTCTCAAACACAGTACCTCAGGCTCCCGAGGTCCAGGGAGAGTCAGGGCAGCTGGGGCCAGGTAGTGGACCAGGCTAACAGGGCCTTCTGGGCCACAGGGTTGGGGCTGTGCTGTGCTTAGTTGCTCAGTAGTGTCCGACTCTTTGTGACCCCATGGACTGTAGCCTGCCAGGTTCCTCTGTCCATAGGGATTCTCCAGGCAAGAATACTGGAGTGCATTGCCATACCCTCCTCCAGGGAATCTTCCCAACCCAGGGATCAAACCCGGGTCTCCCACATTGTGGCAGATTCTTTACCATTGAGCCACCAGGGAAACCAGGGTTGGGGTTTGGGCCTACAAAAAACAGATCAGATAAGACTTTTAAAACATGGCCCAGCTGTGTGAGGAGCAGGAACTGTAAGGAGTAAAGGACTGGGGTGAGTGTCATCCATTGAGTGGATGATTGTATTCCCCTAGATTCACTGGTTCAGGTCTCAGCATGATAGTATTAGGAGGCTGGGCCTTTGGGAGGTGATGGGGTTAGAAGAGGTCGTGAGGGTGGGGCCCTTGTGATGGGGTTTGTGCCCTTATAAGAAGAGGGAGAGACATGCTGTCTCTCTCTCTTTCTCTGCCTTCCTTCCTTCCTTCCTTCCTCCCTTTCTCTCTCAGCTACATGAGCAAGAAGGTGGTGTCTGCAAGCCAGAAAGACAGTCCTCAGCAGAACCTGACCACAGCATCCTCATTTCGACTTCCAGCCTCCAGAACTGTGAGAAGTACAGTTCTGCCCTTTGAGACCCCAGCCTGCAGTGTGATGTTGCGGGAGCTGACTGAGACAGGAGGCTGGGGGTCTGGTTGAGTGAGAGATAAGGGAGGCTTGGGGCTGCAGGGTGGGGAGGAGAGCAGATGGGGTACAAGACACACGCTGTAGGGTGTACCCACCTGGTGATGGTTTGGGTGATGGGAGGGGGGGAAAGGGGCGTCAGGAGTGACCCCTGGCTTTAGGCTGGGGCTGTAGGGGAGTAGACATGCCATGTTCTGGGGAGGGCAGCAGGGGCTGTGGGATCTGTTGTGCAGGGTTTGGCTCAGGAACAAGGAGGAGCCTGAGAGGTAGGGGGCTGTCAGGAGGGTGGGGAGTCACTGAGGCTGCACAGAGGCTCTCCGGGAGAAGGCAGCAGTCAATCACCACAGTTAGGCCTTGCCTGTCAGCCTGCTTGCTCAATGCATTTCCCCCACCTGCCTTCCCCCCGACCCGCGTGGCTGCCCAAGTAGTCCCTCTGGGTCAAGGGACCCTCTTGGCTGCCCTGCCTATGAGGAGGGGCCTCAACATTGAGCCACTGCCCCCAGCTCCGCAGATGCAGGCTGCATTCTGGAGGCTTTCCTCAGTGTTCCCAGTTCTTTACTCTGCATCCCCCGCCCCTGACACAAGAGCTGAGTGTGTTCCTGTCTGTTTCCCCAGGAGGTGAGGTTCTCACCACCCAGGGGCCATGCTCTGAACAGAAGGTTTTGCCTCTGAACAAAGGGTCAGGTACCCAGTAAATGAGTGAGGAAATTTATTGAATGGCTATATGAACGCATGCTGTCAGCACACAAGATGGGCAGATGGGGCTAAGTCACCTGAAACATCCCCTGCCAGTCAGAACAGCCCCGCCAGGCAATGCTTTCTGCCTCTGAAGGTGGTGAGCAGCCTCTCAGGGTTGGGAAATGAGTGAGGCAATTCTTTCAATGGAGGGAAGTCAGACTGCACACAGGCCCTCCCACTCTGGGGCCTCCTTGCATAAGGACAAAGCAAGAACAATGATGGCGGAAAGCTCAAGGATTCACTGACATAATTCTAAAGTTTGGCACTCAATCTGAGAATATTTGCCAACCTATCATGGATAACAGTATTTGCAGCTTAAGGTGCTTACCCTCCACGCTCCAGAGTGTGAAGATGAGCCTCCACCCAGACAAAGATGCGCTCGTTGCCATCAGCGCAGATTGACACGGGGTGGCAGTGGGGGTGCTGACTGGGGCGTCTCGGTCCCACTGCCTCCCCCGGGACCACTCTGAGAACCTGGCTGACAAAGACAGTGGGATGCAGGTACAGGAAGATTCACAGGCCAGAGGGCCTGGTGTGCCTGGGTGTGGGGTGCTTTCTAGGCCCCCAGCTCTTCCTCAGGCCAGCCCACACACATCCTTTTCATAGTCAGGCCTCTGGACCTTGGGAACCTAGAGGTCAGGACATCTTTACAGCCACACCCAGGGTCTAGCAAGGCTCTGTGGGTACACAATCATGGCTGCTGGCTAACGTGGGTGACCAAGGTCACCACAGTCCTTGGGTACAATCACTCCACATACCTGTGGAGCTGGGGGTCTCTTCCATGCAGCTCTGTATCCACAGGACATGTCTGCACAGGACATGGGACAAGGGCCTTTGGCAGCATGTGGCAGAACTTGCTCGAGCATGGTAGGAAGCTCACTGTCCTAAAGGGCTGAGGCCCAAGCTGGGCTGCCTCAGGGCCTCGCCCCTTCCTCTGGGCACCGACTCCACGTGTCACAGCCAGCGTTCCGCCCCCAATGCCCAGGACAGGCAGAAGCCAGAGCCTGTCCCTGTGGCTCCAGTTCAGATCCTGGCGGCTCCCCTCTCTTGGGCCCAGTCTGTGGCACCTCTAAACCTTTACTGTGGCCGGGGGCGGGCACGGAATGTGACAACTGGCCCCCGGGGCAAGGTCTGGGAGTGGGAAGAAGGCTTCCTTCCCCAGGAAAGCTGGCGCGCTCTTGTCAGAAAGAACAGCAGAGACCGGGTAGCAAACCTGCTCCATGAAGGGAGGAGAAGGAAGAGAAGGCTGGCTGCCTCGCCCAGGTCAACCAGCTGGAGTCCAGGGCTGGCTGACCTGTCAAAGGATAGGCACACAGAGCGAGAGAGACCCGAGCGCTCGGAGCCCAGAGAACGAGAGAAGTGAGGCAACCACAATGAATATGTGTCTTAAAAACTACCCTCTACTCCACCCTTATCCTTCAATCAACTAGATTTTTTTTTTTTTTTTTTTTTTTTGAGGAATTACGAGGGTAATCTCGGGAAAGCATCTCTGGGGGTGAGGCCAGGGGAGGGCATGTAACTGTGTAACTGTCCAGTCTCACAGCCTGGAACCTTGGTGTCTTGGCTCAGCTGCGGGCTCAGCATGGCCCGTGTCTAAAGCAAGTCTCTCCTTCATCCTGCCCATTCCACAGACAGGGACCGGCTTCCTGCCGTGGGTGCCGAGTCCTGTGCTTACCATTGTTCTGAGCGGAAACTGCAGGGAGAGGTCCCTGCTGTCACAGCACCCAGCTTCTGCTCTGGAGAAGAGACGGCAGGAAGAAAAATGGTAAGCCCCAGATGATGATACCGGCAGGGAAGAAAAGAAAATAAGGTGAGAGAGCCGGGCGCTTAGGGGCAGGAGGTCTGGGAGGGCCTCCTTGCGGAGGCAACATCTGTACTAAGCACCAGATGGCAACAAGGAGCCAAGAAAGGATCTGGGAAGAGGGAACGGCCAGAGTGAAAGCACCTCAGGCAGAGGCACTGGGCTGGAAGGTGGGGCGTTCTGGGGTGGCCCCTGCTGGGTCTCTCTCAAGGACGTCTCTGGCCTTTGGCTCTCCATCCCGATAGGGGCTCCCTGAGCACACAGGGCACCCAGATCTACACGTGGTGGGGAGGCGGTCAGAGACAGAGGCTGGGCCAGCTCCCCTGGTACTGTCCTGAGAACACACACACAATCATTTCCGTTGCTGTTCCTCAAACAAGAAAGTAGATGTGTAAGGCAGACACACAATACACCGCTGCAGCGTTGTCAAGCTGGCGAAGTTTGTCGTTTCTTACTAGTCCATCCCCTTTAAATCCTCGGCAGGCAGGGCAGGAGGAGCCTGGGAGGCTCGTCGATTCTCTGATTTTAGGAAAGAATCTGACCACCCCAGGCTCACCAACAGGCTTGAAAGTGACCTCTGGTCAGGCCAGCAGTGGGGCGGGCGTGGGAGGTGACCATCGTGATGTTTTCCATGTGTTGCTGCTAATTATAACCTGTCGGATGTTTTGATGCACACGTGGAACAAAACTGCTGAAAGGTTTAAAGCGCAACACAACCATGGTTCCTAAGGGAGAGAGAGGGAGAGAGAGAAAAAAAAAAAATTAGAAGCAGTCTTCTGAAAACGAAGAGGCCTCCATGACGGCCTGAAAATGAGGAAGTACCATGATGGAACAGGCTGGAGGGTGGATTTTAAGACATCGGTTGGTAGGCAGGCAGGGAAGGGCCTGGGGGTCACAGAGCCTTGTCCAGGCCACTGACATCCGCTTCCTGGCCTCTGCTCACCTCCTCAACGCTGAAGGTCGTGCCCACGTACAAGCCTGCCTTCTGCTCAGAGAAGGCCTGGACTTGTTCTCAGGGCCCTCCCAGCATGCTCACCTGCTCAGGAAGTCCCATTACCTAAGGAGTCACCAGGCGCAAGACCCAAGGCTCTGGAACATGGGCAGAGATTGCGGTGATGAAGGCAGAAGTTGTACAGGGACACAGAGGGCTGCCGAGCCTTGTCCCGGGCCACCTGGAAGAGATGTGGAGCCCAGCCCTGGTCAGCAGGCTCTGCGTTCCTCAGGGCAGAGCCGGGCCGCTGGGCCGGGGCCACTTTGCAGGTGTCCTACACAGCTCTTAGCATGCCTCTGCTTGCATATCTGTGAAGCGGGCATGTGCTCTGTGCCCTGCCTGTCTCACTGGGTCTATCCGTCACTCAAAACTCAACAAAGAACACCTACCATGTGCCCAGCCTGAAGGCCGAGGGAGAAATGGGTGGATGCGTGCTGTGAAGAGGCGCCGTGGCCTCCCCAGCAGTCGACAGAAACTGGCTTGTGACAGTGTTCCCGCCTTCTCACCGCCACTCTGTTCATTTCCCCCAGGTCCTGGACCTCACTTTATGGGTAGTGGCTGAGCACAGTTTGAAAAAACTGTATCACCACCAAGCCAGCACAGGGCCTGTCACAAGCTTAAGCATGTATTTCTTTTATAAAGGATGTCAGTGTTTTGGGAATGCGAAGGTGTGAGGAGCAGGTGCAGAGCCTGTGCTCCTAGGGGAGACCCAGGAGTTCAGGAGGAAAGAGGCTCTGATGTGACGCCAGGCTCTTCATGATGAGCTGGGCTGGGTCATTGTGTTTGGGCCAGCAAATGGGTCTCCGCTGCTCACCAGCCTCTGCTGGGCAGGGCCTTAAAAAAAAACAGGAGACCTCACAGGTCTTTCTGGAGTCCAAAGATACTCCAAGACTCCTTCACCTTTCCATATCCACAAAGGCTTGGCTCCTGATGGTGACGGCCCAGCCTTGTCCACTTTCCCCTAGGAAAGCTCCAGGCCACAGTCATCCACGTAGCTCTCAGCCCCGTCCCTGCGGACAGAGTTCCTGTTTCCTAGGAGGTCACTGGATCTCTGGCCTCTGTCCAGGCTCACTACCCCCCAAGCAAAGACAGAGACAGAGCGGGACTTAGAAGACAGTGAGCTGTTCCTGGGGTGCTTTTTGCCCCTGCAGCCTTCTCCTAGTGGATTTGGGCAGCCTGGGCTGGGAGGTTGGGGGTTGGGCGGGGGCAGTGAGCTCACCCAGCTTGTCTGTGTGGGGGTAGGACCTGCATCGCACACTCTGGTCAGGGGCCCCTCCGATTTCTGTTCTGTGTTTTTACATCCTGATTATTTCATATACGGCCTTCTGATGGACTCATTTACTGGGAAGCTAAAGATACTCTTATGCCTAAAAATAAACCTGAACTGCTAAAAATTCAGCACTTCTCTCCCTCGCCTCCACCAGCTGGGCCTGTCTGCTTTTACTCCAACACCATCAGGAGCTACAAACAAGATTTACAAAAGTGAACAAGTTTACATGGGCCTGATTAGCAGATTCTCTTTTATCTTCAATTTGCCAAAACATTTTAGAGATGTTATTACTGAGACTCAATCTTTCTCTCCCTTCCGTCTTTTCTTTCTTCCTTCTTTCCCCCTTTCCCCTAACCACTTCAGTTTTGTGACTTGTGCTCTTTTATTTTAATATGTGGGGTAAGTTTTATATAAATTCAGCCTTCCAAAATTCCCTCCCTCTGGTCAGCTGCACCTCCTTTTCTTATTTCAATTATTTTAAGAGACTCTTCTGGTTTCTATGAATACTGTGCTGATTGCCTGAAGGCCAGTTAAGAATAAACCTGCTAAACCAATAAATTACACTCACCCTCATTTCCAGAGAAACCCTTTTACATAAATATCTGCCATAGAAATAAATCAGATAAATTAATAAGGACTCCCTCCTCCCCCCAAACCAAACAGTGAACAGTAATGGTTATCAGACCAGTTAAAAGAATAAACCTATTAAATAAATAAATTTGCGCTACACCAATTTATGTCACCAATGTACTTAAGGGGAAACCTTTTAAAGGAATAGATTTACAGTGCACACACACAGATCTCCACTGGGCATGTGTAATTACGCATAAGAAAGGCATTACTTTTAAAGTGGATGAATGGGCCATACTTTTTTGATTTACTGTTAGAAACAGAAAAATGGTAATGGCATGAAATAAGCGTTTGCAAACCCATTTCGGAAGACAGGAAATGCTTGATTTACCTAGGGTACCCATCATGTTCTGTATTTCAGATCGAAGTAGATAAATGGCAAGGCAAATGGATATTTGGGGGGAAATCTATAGCCTTTCTGTCAACTCGGCAAGTTAAACGTTTGGAATGAAAATGCAGAGAGTGTCTATGTGTGAGGAAGAAGCCATGATTCATCAGCAATCTGGCAAGTGGAGTTGGGGAGTGCTTACCTGGGAAGGTGAGGATTTCTCGAATGGGAGGAGCCCCGGGCCTTTTCCAATCCCTGATGTCTTCGGGTATGAAATCTTGTGTCTGACTCATCCCACCTTCCCTCCTGGCCACCTGAACACAGCCCCCACTGCTGTGCCTGCTCTGATCTTTTTCTTGCACTTGAAAACCCTGCCTGCGCCTGCACCCCGTCTGAAGAAGGGATGGACTCCCTGTGCCGTAACTGGGCGTTGTTTTCAGGGAGGCCACGTGGAGCCACGGGCCTCACCGATCAATGCCGTGCCCAGACTTTTATTGAATGCCAGCTGCGAACATTTAGCTCTGTCGGTTGCTGCTTGTGAACTCCTACACAGTTTCTGCATTTCATACAGCTCACTATTTCCCAAGGCAGAAATCAGCTTTCTAGAAACTAGCCCAGGACCTCAGGAGCCATGTCTACACTCAGAGGGTTGAGACTAGAGTCCGAATCCTAAATATTTCCTAAATAGCAGCCTTCTCTTCCTGAATTACCCAAGTCGCTTCAGGAATTATTTCCTCTGTTTGTTTTTCCCTTTGGCTCACAGCCTCAGAGGAAGACCTTCAGGCTGGGCAGGATGGAGGCCCTCATTTCAGTCTTAGCTTGGCTAGTCACTGGCTGATCAAAGTCTCTCCGAGCCTCAGTTTTCACATCTCCAAAATTAGTATAACCACCGCACAGCCTCTGGTGTTTAAATGAAATCAGGATTAAATGAACTTACCGTGTTGGGCAGGCAGTAAATGGTGACAATATCTGTTTGTTGGTTTTCATCATCAGAGAAATAAAAGGTATGACCAGGTGACAGGCCTACCTCTGTCTTAGCTGCTCAGAGGGCCAAGAAGATCTAGCCTCCAGGCTCTGTCTCAAGGAGGGTATACTAATAATCCTCATGCACAAGAAAGAAAGAGATGTATGGTGGTATTGTTAGTGCCTGGGTGGCTTAGAGAGAAGGATGGAGTTGAGTCAGAGAGAGTCAGGGCAGAGAGAGGAGGGCATTCCAGGCAGCGGGTACAGCCGGGCAAAGGCAGCTGGGAAGGAACAAGGGAAGGAGCAAAGGATGGAGGGTGTCTGGAGGTGAAGCACCTGACTGTCAGGGAGCCTCAGGGCTTTGGCTCAGAAGACGCTCTTGAAAGAGTTAACGTGAACCTTCTCTCAGCCACCGGAGGAAGCTTGGCCTCTTCCAACTTGGCCGCTTCCATCGAGCAGTCAGATCAGCTGACTCCCCCTTTCTCTCCCTGCCCTGGGACCACCCTGTGTGAAGGTTTTCCCTTCACTGGGCCAGAGCTTGCCCTGGTTCTGCCTGTGAGATTCAGCCCCCAGGAAGGTGCCCCACTCGTGCTCAGGGTCGGTGGTCCAACTAGGGGGGTCCTGCCTGCCCACACCCCCATGGAAAGGCGTGCTGAGGGCACGAGAGGGTTCAGGAGCTGGCAGATTTACACAGTCAGAAGCACTAAGATCTTTTGACCGGCTTAAGAATAAATATAGCCCAACATATTGTCGTTTTTATGGATATTTACAACCGAGGCACTTTGTAAACCCAAGAACTAATATTTCCCAGAGGAAATCTGACTCTCAATTCTTGATAAATTATTGGAAATTCAAGCCAGCCCCAGCCTAGGAGTTTCTCTAATTCTTTTTGGCTCCACAGGTGAGGCCTAAGACCAACTTAGGCTTGTCTGGGGCTGAACCACTGGAGGGGATGAGCAGCCTCGAGGCATCTAGATGGTAACTTCAGTGGTAACAATCACAGCTCTCCTGTAGCAATGATTAAGTCCCAAGGATTCTTCTAAGCCCTTCTTCAAGTCTTAACTCATTTAATTGTCACAACGAACTATGTTGTGGGTGCTGGTATCATCTCCATTTCACAGATGAGGAAACCGAGGCAGTAGGTTACAGTAAGATTCAGGGAGAGCAAAGAATAAACAGGAATGCAAGTTCAGTGAATTGGTGGGTATGCTTTCTGCTGTAAGCTAGAAAGCCCAAATAAAACTGACATTTAAGCAAAAAGAAAGAAACATATTAGCTCTTGTAAATAAGTGCCTAAGGAATTTTGCCTTCAGGCAGTTTGGGGCAGGAGCTCCGCTAATGTCATCAAGTTCCCTAATGCCTCTCGGCTCCCTGTATGCAGGTCAAGAAACAACAGTTAGAACCAAACAGTTAGAACAACAGACCAGTTCAAAATTGGGAAAGGAGTACGACAAGGCTGTATATTGTCATCCGGCTTACTTATATGCAGAATATTTCATGCAAAATGCTGGGTTGGATGAATCAAACAAGCTGGAATCAAGATTGCTGGGAGAAATGTCAATACCTGATATGCAGATGATATCACCCTAATGGCAGAAAGTAAAGCACTAAAGAGCCTCTTGATGAGGGTGAAAGAGGTGAGTGAGAAAGCTAGCTTAAAACTCAACATTCTGAAAACTAAGATCATGGCATCCAGTCCCATCACTTCAAGGCAAATAGATGGAGGCAGTGAGAGACTTTATTTTTCTGGGCTCCAAAATCACTGCAGATGGTGACTGCAGCCATGAAATTAAAAGATGCTTGCTCCTTGGAAGAAAAGCTATGACAAACCTAGACAGCATATTAAAAGCAGAAACATCATTTTGCCAACAAAGGTCCATATAGTCAAAGTTATGGTTTTTCTAGTAGTCTGTACAGATGTGAGAATTGGACCATAAAGAAGGCTGAGTGTCAAATTGTGGTACTGGAGAAGAAAGAGTCCCTTAGACTGCAAGGAGATCAAACCAGTCAACCCTAAAGGAAAGCAACCCTGAATATTCATTGGAAGGACTGATGCTGAAGTTGAAGCTCCAATATTTTAGCCACCGGATGCAAAGAGTTGACTCACTGGAAAAGATCCCAATGTTGGGCAAGACTGAAGGTAAAAGGAGAAGAGGGCAGCAGAGGATGAGATGGTTAGATAGCATCACTGACTCAATGGACATGAATCTGAACAAACTGCGTGAGATAGTGAAGGACAGGGAAGCCTGGGGTGCTGCAGTCCATGGGGTCGCAAAGAGTCGGACACGACTTAGTGACTGAATGACAAGAACAACAACCCAGGTTCCCTCTGCTTACCTGGCCATTCTCACACTGGCTGCCTATCTTGCTGTAGGGGCCTCAAACTTTAAAATCCCCTCCCATTCAAATGGAGCAGGAAGGGGAAGTGAGGACCTTGTTGTGGGAGGATGGCATGGGCCCTGGGGCTGCCCACACCAGTAGACGTCCACCCACCAGGCCCAGAGTGGAGTCACCATCACAAGAGGCCTGCCATTGTCCCAGCAGTGCAGTCACCTCCAGCATAGGGACAGGGCTGGGGTGCGGGGACCCGGGTGTCTGCCCCCTTCCCCAGTTCAGAGGTGCCTTTCCCAGAGGGGGCCAGACCAGCCTCTCGTTCACCACCTGGGCTCCTGGGAAAGGTGAGACAGGCACTCTTGAGACCAAGATGCCTCCGGCAGCCAGCCTGCTCCATAGCCACGCACAGAAGGAGTCTGTGGGGCTGTAGGGGCAGATAGGAGGTGTTCTCTCAGTTCTGTATCCACCTGGGCACGAGGCCTTCAGCAAAGGGATTTCCGTCAGATTTCTTTGGTTATAAACTCTTTCCCACCCACTTAACATGTTGAAATCAGAGTGCATCTTAAGATCGATGTGTGCCTGGCTTTATGTCTTTTATTCTCCCAAATCTGGTGCTGTCAATGGACTGTTTTATAGCTTATGACACAAAATGTCACTTCAAGTCCAGATGCCACGCAGAGAAGGGAGATGCATGCAAGTCTGAGCTGGAAGAGCAGGGAAGAGGTGGCCGACACCCGCCCGATGGGGCTTGGCCCACAGGAAGCCAGGGCCACCATGCAGGGCAGGCACAGGCCAGGGCGGGCATCACAGGCACCTGGGTCCCTTAAGCCCCAGGGGTTTGCTCCGTGAACACAGCAAGGACAGCCGTCCCTGGCGTGCGGGCCGCCCTGTGGCTCACTGCCTGCCATCCCGGCTGTGCAGAGCAGGCGCTTCCTCCCCTTCAGGGCTGTTCCAGAGAACAACAATCCAAAACAAACAGCCAAACTCAGCAAACATACTTTTTTGACAGCTTGAACATTAAAAAGGGAAAAAAAAAAAAAATAAAGCCAACAAATGTTCAACAAAGCAAAGTGCTCTCCCCACAGCACTCAGAATGGGGACTCCATGTCTCACTGGTGGGGCCTTGGGGGCCCCGGTCCTTTGAGGCCCTGGCTGTGTGGTGGTGCCCCGGCAGGCCTGGCTCCCAAGGGGTCTGACACTGGGGCCCTGCCCATCCCAGGGGGCTGTGGGTCTGCGGCCTGACAAGGGGCCCTGGAAGAGCTCTCCTTGCTGGGTTCTGGCAGGCAGAGGAGGAGACAGGCAGGGAAGTGAGGAGATGGTACATTGACTGGGATGCAGGCACCTGCTGGGCGGAGCCCCACAGTGCCCAGGGAAGCCAGAATCAGGGCTGCCCAACGCCAGACTTCTCCCTACTCCAACTGAGAGGCAGCGGGCGCTGGGCTGGGGGCCAGGGCTTGTCAGGGTTCCAGGACGGGTTGTAACGTGACCCAGAAGGTAATGCGTGCAGGCACAGGGACCAACTGGAGGGAAGGAATAGCATGGAGAAGGAGCATGCTGCTGGGGCTCTGGGCACAGAACACAACAGGGGCAAGTTCCTGAGACAGATCCAGGCCTGGCTAGTGACGAGGACGTATTGGGGCACCAGCCCCACATTTAGGGTAATGTGGTTGGGAGTGGGCTGAGGCTGTACAGGAATGGGGTTTCCAGCAGGGGTTCTGCCTCTCTGAACAAGTGGAATTTCTTTACATGGGTCTGTCCCTGGGTTGGCTAAGGGCTGAACTGTGTCTCCTCCAATATTGGGCAAAGTTTTGTTCATGTGAATCTGGGAGAATAGAGAAAATGGAGAGTTTTGGAATTTAGATTGTAGAGATGGTTGAGATAAAATGAGAATACATGCATTTTAATCTTGAAGTTTAAGATAAAGGGATTGTAAAGATTTAAGCTACATGTTAGCCCCATTCTTTTCTTTAGCTTATAGAGCAAGATGTTGAAGTCCTTACCCTCAGTACAGTTAAGTCCCCAACATACGAACAGTTCTGTTCCAAGAACTTTGTTTCTAAGTTGAACAAAATTAGCCTAGGTACCCAACTAACACAATTAACTATACAGCACTGTACTATAACAGGTTTATAAACCTAACATAAATAACACATAAAAAACAAACACAAAAAATAAAGAAAACATTTTTAATCTTACAGTACACCAGACACGTGAACTAACTTAACGTAATTGGACCTGTAAACAAACATTAGCATCTCTGAATGTTTGCAACTTGAAGGTTCATATGTTGGGATGTACCTTAGAATGTGACTGTATTTGGAGACAGAGTTGCTTTTGAGGTCTTTAGGGGGCCAGCACCCAGTAAGACTGCTGTCTTCATAAAAAAAAGATGTATGGTCACTTACACATAGAGCTGCTACTGCTAAGTCACTTCAGTCGTGTCCGACTCTCTGCGACCCCATAGACGGCAGCCCACCAGGCTCCTCTGTCCCTGGGATTCTCCAGGCAAGAACACTGGAGTGGGTTGCCATTTCCTTCTCAAATGCATGAAAGTGAAATGTGAAAGTGAAGTTGCTCAGTCGTGTCCGACTCTTCGCGACCCCATGGACTGCAGCCCACCAGGCTCCTCCGCCCATGGGAGTTTCCAGGCAAGAGTACTGGAGTGGGGTGCCAGGGACAACTAGACAAAGACTCAGGCCATCTCCATGTGAAGATGAGAGGCTTCAGAAGACACCAATGTTGCTGATATCTTGGTCTTGGACTTCTAAACTCCAGAATTGGAAGTAAATTGCTCTTGTTTAAGCCACCCAGCCTGTGGCACTTCGTTATGGCAGCCTTAGCAAGAAAAATATAGGAAATTCAGAGGCTCCACAAAGGGGGCCTGGAGGCATGTGGTCCCTTCACACACACCCTTCCCTCCTCTCACCTCTCCCTCACCTGGCCAGAGCTCTGTGAAGGCCCCAGGCTGTCTCAGCTAACACCAAAGGAGCTCCTCTCCCATTTATTCTGCTTCCGACAGGGGCAGGGTGGCGGGGTAGCGGGGGTGGTAGGTCAGGGGGCAAGCAAGCTCCCAGCCTTCCACAGCTCTTATCCATAAAGTCAACCTTATCAGAGCTTGGCCATCCTTTGTGCCAGAGCTTCAGCCATGCTTTGCAGAGCCCAGCAGGGAGAAAAGGCTTTCACCTCCCTTGTCCCAGACAGTGTGCTTCTATTAATGCAACCAAACTGAGCACTGGTTTTCTCGGCGGTCCTTGCTCTGTAGCCACACGCTGGCCGCTACAGCTGAGCACGCTGCACTCCACTTTACACACACCTCTGTGACGGAGCATGTCCTCCCCTCTGTGTCACACACTTGGCTTTGGGGCCCAGAGGTTTGGCTTTACGTTTTGTCCTTTTAAAGTTGGTTCGTGTGACTGAGTCCAAGAGTGAGCACAGCTGTGAGCTTCAGCATTGGGGGAAGGGGAGGGCAGGCGCTAGGAAGCCCCTGTGCGCATGTCTCTGGCAAGTCTGCATCCGCAGGGTCGGTCAGTGTTTCTTGAACAATCTCAGCGGCCCCCACCGGGGCTGGCCCCTCCAGGAGTCTTCATCAGTAGGAAGAACTAGGCCTCGTGAGCTTATTTACTTTGTGAAGCTGAATTTGCTCCTGTTAAGTCAGCAGTTACTTGGTTCCCCTGAGATCCAGTTTGGAGAGGAAAGAGAGTAATGCTGCATCCATCCCCTTTGGCGGTTTTCAAAATAATGGTTTAGTTAGACTGCATCCTGCAAAGGTGGGGTGACCATATGATTCATTGTGACTTTATCGTGCAAACTAGGATACGTGTGCAAATAAAAGGGCAATGGGTATAACTCAGAACACTCAGCAAACCTAAATACACATTCTTCCTATCCAACAGTAACTGTGAGGCTTTGTTTTGTTGTGAATGTCATTATAAAGTCACAGACATAAGCACAGTTCACTGGTTTCGATTCACTGTAGCCATTATTCTCACTGATTGCACCGGCTTTGGCCAGTAGCAAATCAACACCTCTAAACGCCTATCCTCTCCCTAAGACACAAGTGAAAACATAGGACTGATGTGCCATATTTTTTTTTCTAAATACATATGCAAAGCACTTGGAACTATTAAAATAAGCGCCATTCCCCCTCTGCACTGCCAAAACTTAGCCATGCGTTGCCCTGGTGGATCACTGAAGGAATCGGGGATCTCCATGAAGTTAGGAGCTGATTTGAGGGGTGACTTGGGGGCTACACAGCCTTAAAGACCCCACAGGCAGTCAGGGAGGAAGGAGTCATCCATTCTGTAGGACCTGGGCAGGCTGCTGGAGGGTGGGTATCGGGGGAAGGGTTTCAGCTCCATTCTGAAAGTGCACTGAGCTAGTCAGCACTGGGCCATGAAGGGACCAGCTATCTCCATGGTCTCCCCATCACTGTAGCCATGCAGACAGCCTTCCTCTGGCCAGCCCCTCCCTACAGGATGAGGATTCTACCTGGCCAGGGGGATGTGTCTGCCCAAAGCCCAGCCCCTTCCTGACCACACCCTGGCACTCCCTACCCAGACAGCTCGTGGCCTGAGTGGGTCTCAGGACTGCACACTTCTAGGCCAGTGATTCCCAGGGTGGGTGGGAGGAGTGATTTTGCTGTCCCCCCACCCCCCAGGTGGTAAAGAACCCGCCTGCCAGGGCTTCCCTGGTGACTCAGACAGTAAAGAATCCGCCTGCAATGCGGGAGATCGGGTTGGGAAGATCCCTTGGAGGAGTACGTGGCAACCCACTTCAGTATTCTTGTTTGGAGACTCCCATGGACAGAGGAGTCTGGCGGGCTACAGTCCATGGGGTTGCAGAGTCGGATACAACTGAGTGACTAAGCACCCAGCCAGTGAAGGAGACTTAAAGACGCTGGTTCAGTCCCTGAATCAGGAAGATCCCCTGGAGAAGGAAATGGCAAGCCACTCGAGTTTTCTTGCCTAGGAAATCCCACGGACAGAGGAGCCTGGCAGGCTACCGTCCATGGGATGGCAAAGAGTCGGGCACGACTGAAGCAACCGGGCACCAAGCGGACATTTTCTAATTTTCGCAACTGGAGGAGGGTTGGCTGTAGGCTGCGCACACCCTACAGCGCACAGGATGGCCCCACAACAGCAGGGCCCAAGAGGGCAGCAGTGTCCCGGCCGAGAAGCTCTGCTCTTGGGCCCAGGGATGTTTGTGGGAGAGAAAGTGAGCACCCGGGCACCCCAGCCCTCATGCACATAAGTGGGAGAACATGGGGTAGAGTGGAGGGTGGAAAGGGAGGGTAGGTGAGAGGCAGGTCAGGGTCACCATCCAGGCGGCCATGCTCCAGGGTGAAGCCCCCAAATCTGAGATTTCTAAAGTGGAACCTGGCCCTCCAAGTCTTTGTGAAGTTATATTCATCAAGAGTTAGGGGTGTAGAACACATCTTATTAATATTTAAGCAGTTTTTTTAAATATTGGCTTGTAACTTAAATATTTAGACATGTGGTATATCACCTCTGCCTTATACTCTTGCTCTGGATAAGGACTTGTGAAATACCCATTCTGAAAATCTTCTGGGCCACAGACCTGGGGAGAGTGAGGAATGGGCTTGCAGGGGGCTCCACGGTCCCTTTAGGCAGGGGTTTGGCGGGGATGACTTCGAGATTCTTCTGTCCCCAGGATTCATCACTTCTTTAACCCTGACTGTGTGTAGGCAACTTGCTAGGTGCGGGGGCAGCTTTCAGTCAGTCTAGGACAAAAGCTGATCGATGATGGTTGTCACCAAGTCTGTGAAAGAGACGGCGGGCCCCCTGTCAGAGCCCAGGGCTGGGGCCCAGGACTCGGGGACTTCCAGGCTGCTTCCTGCTTGAGTCCTTACCTCAGGCCACGTGGGCCTTCACGTGGCCATTCTGTCCTCCTCTACCCACAGAGGGAATCTCCCCTTTTCAGACCAGATTTGGGCTCTGCCAGAATCACCCTGGGGAGAGGTGTCCTCTGAAATCTGAGTCCAGACACACAAAGCAGTGACCTCTGAGATCGCCAGTGTGCCCATTTCACAGATACAGAAATGAGGCTCCAAGGTACAGGAGTGGCAGGGGCCTGGTTTAGCCAGATTAGCTGGTTCCCATTGTGCTGTACCTCCTGCAACATCCCTTCCCATCCAGCTGACCCCAGGATATGGGTGCGGAGGGCTTTCCCAAACAGCAGCGTTCTTGAATCTCCCAGGGCTGGTCTGGCTCTGCTTCACTAGAGAGCCACCGTCTTTGCTTGGCCTGTTCCTATCCCTGGCCCCATGAGGGATGGCCCTATCCATAGGGGGCACAGAAGATGGGCTTGTCAGGGGCTTTACCCCTCAGTGGGCCCTTCTCTCCCCACTGGAAGGCCTTTCCCTTTTTTTGTGCAAGGCCCTTCTTTGCCCGATGCCCACACATGCCAGGTCTCAGCTTTCCTGGAGCTTTCAGTTGGAGAGCAGAGGTCAGCTGTGTTACCACCACCGACCATCAGAGGGCGCCTAGCCCAGAGGCTCCTAAGAAAGGTGGCATGCTCAGAGTGGGTCCTTTTTCCAAGGAGCCAGCCCATAGCATCTTCAAGAAGAAAACAACTAGGAGAGTAACATGAAAACTTACATTATCCTACGTAAATAGATAGCCAATGGGAATTTGCTGTATGTCTCAGGGAATTCAAACAGGGCCTCTGTATCAACCTAGAGGGGTGGGATGGAGAGGGAGATGGGAGGGAAGAGGTTCAAGAGGGAGGGGACGTATGTACTCCTGTGGCTGATTCATGCTGATGTTTGACAGAAAACAACAAAATTCTGTAAAGCAATTATCCTTCAATTAATAAATAAATAAATTTAAAAAGACAGCCAACTAGGACTAGACCCTAGACCTCTGAATGGATACCCCCCTCCGACACCTCCCTCCTCACTTCCACCGCCCCCCCCCCCCCCCCCCCCACACACACACACACATTGGCCTGAGAGGACTGTCAGGACTGCTTGTCAGTCTTTCTGTTAGGTGTTAAACCTCTCTGACCAGGTCCACACCTTGTGCCCAATTTTGCAAAAGTTAAAATTAGGCTCCTCACAGAGAGTCCCACATCAACCCTGTTCTGTCACTAGGCTCAGGCTAAGAAGAGGCAAGGGTTCCAATTCTGCTCCTAGAGTAAGAATGTGAGCTGACTGTGGGTGTGAGACCCCAGAGAGGAAGGGTCTTGTTGGCTGGGGATAAGAGGCTAGGAACAGGGTGGGGAGCAGCTGAGCTTTGCCGTAGGAGTTAGAATCTGACTCTGGACCCCTCTGTGTGGACTCAAATGCCACTTCCCAGCTGCATGGCTTGGACAGGTTAATGAACCTCTCTGTGCCTCATTTTCCTTTTTGTAAAAGTGAGGGCAATTGGAATGCCTCTTCAGGGATTCAGCAGGGCCAAGCAGGGAAGTGCTTAGCGTGGATGTCAGCACATAATAAATCTTAGTTCTACTCATCATTATATATGGACATATGTACCATCATTATATTTGGGCTGAGCCTTAATAAAGGGGTACTAGAGGGACTTTCCTGGTGGTCCACTGGTTAGGATTCCACACTTCATTGCAGGGGAAATGAGTTCAATTTCTGGTCAGAGGACTAAGATCCTGAAAGCTGCATGGTAAGGCCAAAATAGAATAAAATAAAAGAGTACTAGAATCTGCCAGCCAGAAGGAAGAAGACACAGTCTGGGTGAAGCCCACGAAGGTGGGCTGAGTATCTGAGTGAAAGGGTAAGGGCATCAGAGCTGGAGATGAGGCAGCTCTCCAGAGTCCTGGGCTCTCTCAGTTGTGGGTGAAAAAGGAGGCATCAAGGGGCTGCCCAGGATTCCCACCCTGGCATTCCCCTAAGCAGGCTGCTGCTGCTTCTCCTTCTTTTTCAGAAAAAAAAAGCTCATCTTGCTATAGTATGCGGCAGCCAGTAAAAGCACGTTAATCTTTAACGTGTTAGCAAAACAGCCTCCAATCTGAATATTGGCTCTTCCTTCCATCTGTGGCAGTTTGCACAGATTTTCTTTTTAGAGCAGCAGAATGCCTCATCTATGCGCCAGCCGGTTGCAGGCCCTCTCCACTGCCACAGAGTAACCCCTACCCTGAGGGTGAGGACCAGACTTCTTACCCCAGCCCCAGCCCTGTCCACCCCCTCTGCCGAGGGGCTCAGTGCCCGTCTCAGCTTTGCACACGTGGTCAGGTTTGTGGATTCCAGAAACCAGTAAGGCCTTCCCTGGTAGCTCAGCTGGTAAAGAATCCACCTGCAATGCAGGAGACCCGGTTCGATTCTTGGGTTGGGAAGAGCCCCTGGAGAAGGGAACGGCTACACATTCCAGTATTCTGGCCTGGAGAATTCCATGAACTGTATAGTCCATGTGTTGCAAAGAGTTGGACATGACTGAATGACTTTCACAGACCAGTAAAATTACCCCCAAAACCAACTGAAAAATGCAGGATTTTGCCAAGGAAGGCTGCTAGAGAGAGAGAAAAGAAAACTATAATCCAAAGTCTCCTTCAATTCATCAAAGAAAGGAAAATTTGACATCAAAAGGAGAGGACAGAATTAAGACTGAAAGGTTTTTGAACAGATTGAGCTTTGTGGAGGCCCACCATATTGCCTTTATTTTTCTCCTTTGGGATTATAAATAGCCCTGGAGAATCTGCACCAGTGAACCCAATGGGGCTTGGGGAGTCCACACCCTAGGGGTGCCCAGTGGCTTGAACCTGAGCCACTTGGACTGGCCCCTCCCAGTCCACTGGCCCCTCCAGAGAGAGAACCACAATCGCAACTCAGTCCTTGGGAAATGTAAGTTGCTCCAGAGCGTGTCAAGTGGCAAAGAATCAAAGAAGGAATAAATAGCAATATTTTATAAGTTTTAAAATGCTATTTTAACACAAATACCAGAGCAATTCTAGCATAAATCAACAGAGACACCCAAAAGTATGTTTGTACAAGAAATGTAATAAGCTGGTATGAAAAACAGTGTCAACTGGTGCAGATGGCAGAAAAAGCCAATATTCAAATGTATGCTGTTTTACTAACACATTAAAGATCAACATTTTGCTACCTGCTGCTCATGATAGCAGGATTAAAAAAACACACAACACACACATATACTCACGCGTGATATTCAAACCCAGAGAATGAAAGATTCTTAAAGAAATTGTCAAGCATTTTCTATACTTCATCTGGTGGTTTTAAAGCTTCCATGGTTCAGAGAAAAATTTGCATCTGAAAATGCAGCTTTCTGCATATCGGCCTGATGTTTGAGAAAATTAGACAAGGAAGATGAGAAAATATCAGTGCTGCCACTGTCGACTCTCTCCTGGATTAGTAATAGGGACAGCGGGGACAGAACCACCCTAACCGTGCGCTGACTCTGCCTTTCTCTCCGTGCACAGCACAGGCTATTTTCAAGGTGTTTTCTCAGGCACCGTAGCTCTGGGAGCTCCCAAAGGATTCTATGAAGTGGGCAGGGTTGGGGACATCAGCCCCTTACTGTAACTGGGCAAACTAAGGCTCAGAGATGGTGAATCGAAGGACAAGGGATCACAGAGCCTAAAGGAAGCAGATTAGGGATGCAGGCAGAGAACGTCACCCAGCAAGGATGCTGCCAAGGAATTCTCAGCCGTCTTGTGGTGTTTTGCTCTTACACCGAAGGGTCTGAGAATCAGGCAGCCTGAGTTCAAAGCCCAGCTCCACCTGACCTGCCCTTGGCCAGGTGACCTCACCTTTGAGCATCCATTGCTTACCCTGAGGAATGAAAATAACAAAATCGTCCCAGTTAGGGGTGGTGTCAGTTCAGCAGGGGCTGGAACGGTGTGAGCAGGGCCTGGCTCTACCTAGAACAGAAAGAGCAAGGAGCTGGCCCACAGACGGTTTGTTTGGTGTTTTTAAAAGTTTTGAAACATGTAAAAAAAAAAAAAAATCTAGGGTTTTCACTTAAAGATCTTGACAAATCCCCACCTGGCAACTAGCAGCCTGGACTGAGGGAGGTGGCTGACCTCGACAGGAAGCGCTGAGGGTAAGGGCTGGGCCAGGGCTCTCGGCCCCACTGCCGGGCACAGGCAGGGCGGGATGTGCGCCACGGCGGGCTTCGCAGACCCAGGAGGCACCGCTCCCCCAGGGGACAGTGAACCTGTGTCCACAACTTTGTTTGTTAAAGGGTCTTTGCAGATGTAATTAAGTGAAGGCTCCCCAGATGAGGAGATAGATTTACTCCCAGAGATTAAGCTGACGGGCACTATATCCAATGAATGGTGTCCTCATAAGAGACAGGAGAGGGGATAATATGGGGAGAAGATGACATGAAGACAGAGGCAGGGACTGGAAGGATTCTGCCCACCCCCACGGCACCGTTAGAGGGAATGCAGCCCTGCTGACACCTGGCTTTCCGACTCCCAACCTCCAGAACTGAGAGAGGACGTTTCTGTGATTTTGAGCCACCAAATGTGTGATGATCTGTTAAACAGCCTCAGGAAACTCACATGGGCGTGGCCAGCAGCTCAGATGCTGGGTGGTGGGTGGCCCCCACATGTGCCCCTCTGGCTTCACGAGGGCCTGACCCCCTTGGCTCAGACTCTTAAGAGGCTCCCGTGGCCCCCAGCGCAGTCTGCCAATCTCTCGCTGCTCACATCAGCCTGTGCTTCCTGCCCTAATAGCCAGTCACACCACTTCCAGGGCACCAGGCTCCACCGCCTCCCAGCCCTGGCCTGCGACACACTCCTCTCCCCACCCCCACCTCAGGGAAGTGGACCCTGACCTCTTCGCTGGCCCCTCTCGGGCCAGAACTGCTTCTGCTTTTCAGCCGTCAGAGCCCCGTACCCAGGAGAGAGCCTAAAATGTATGAGGAAGAAACTACTGCGGGAGTCCTAGCTGAGCAGAAAGGGAGAGGGGAATGAGGTGATGCAATGTTCTACCCATTAAATTGAAGGAAATGCAAAGTATGATAGTATCAAGTCTTGCAAAGGATATGGGAAAACACTCACGTATCAATGTGGGAGTATAAATTGGTATCTCTGAGGCAGCTTGTGGCATCTTTAAAGACACAAGCTCAAGAACCCAGCAGTTTCACTCTTCATAGCTATCCTGGAGATATTCTAAACAGAAAGCAGGGCAATGACCTCACTGCAGCCTATCGTGAAAGTGAAGGATTAGAAGGTGCCTAGATGTTGATGGAGGGCCCCGCTAAACAGCCAGGGTGAGGTCCCTGTGAGCGAACAGGATGCAGCTGTGAAGAAGCACAACGTACGATCTTCCCTGGTGGTCCAGGGGTTAAGAATCCGTCTGCCAGTGCAGGGGACACAGGTTCGATCCCTGGTCCAGGAAGATCCCACATCCCTCTGGGCAGCTAACCCTGTGCACCACGGCTACTGAAGCCTGCTCGCCCTAGAGCTGGTGCTCTGCAACAAGGGAAGCCACAGCGATGAGAAGCTAGCGTACTTCAACTAGAGAGTAGCCCCTGCTCGCCACAACTAGAGAAAGCTGGTACACTGGTGAAGACCCAGGGCAGCCCCTTCGCCGCCTCCCACCCCCACCAAGAAAATAGAAGAAGCATGAGGTACACCTCTCTGTGCTGATACACCACTGGGCTGGAAACAGTTGAAGAATTGCATGCATAAGACTGTATGTTTGTTTTTATTAACTTTTTAAAAATAAAACCAACCCCACAAAGTAATTCTACCAATCCTCTGGGCACTGATTCTATGACACTATGATTTGTAATAAGAAATAAATATTTGATTTCTCCCCTTGTTTGACACTTGGGGCTTCCCTGGTGGCTCAGATGGTAAAGAATCCACCTGCAATGCGGGAGACCCAGGTTCGATCCCTGGGTTGGGAAGATCCCCTGGAGGAGGGCATGGCAACCCACTCCAGTATTCTTGCCTGGACAATCTCCATGGACAGAGGAGCCTGGCAGGCTACAGTCCATGGGGTCACAAAGAGCCAGACATGACTAAGTGGCTAAGCACACTTGGCTGACACAGAACTCCTAAAATTTCCTAAGTGTGGAGCGCTATAAAGCTGTGTTTTGCTGTGTTAATGAATGACTTTTGGAAGGCCCCTAGGTCACCTGAGGGTGGGAGCTGATGGCCAAGGGAACCAGCCAAGTGATTAGAGGGTGAGAACTTTAGGTCC
This sequence comes from Ovis aries, assembly GCF_016772045.2. Taxonomy (NCBI): domain Eukaryota; kingdom Metazoa; phylum Chordata; class Mammalia; order Artiodactyla; family Bovidae; genus Ovis; species Ovis aries. The sequence continues at coordinate 39,874,334 of NC_056067.1, forward strand.
CACTCTCTGACCTCCAGGAAGGGGAGAGGAGCTAGAGGTTGAATCAGTCACCAATGGTCAATGATTTAATCAATCTTACCTTTATAAATAAAACCTCCAAAAAAACCCTAAAAGGATGGGTTCCAGTTCAGAGAGCTTCCAGGTTGGTGAACACGTGGAGACGCAGGGTGAGTGGCACCCTCAGAGAGCATGGGAATTCCATGCCCTTTCCCCAGACCTTGCTCTGCCATCTTTTCCATCTGGCTGTTTCTGAGTTATATTGTTTTATAATAAACTGGTCATCTAGAAAGCAAAATGTTTCTCTGAGTTCTGTGAGCTGCTCGAGCAAATTAATCAAACCCGAGGAGGAGGTCGTGGGAACCTCATTCTATAGCCAGTCAGTCAGAAGCACAGGTTACAGCCTGGACTTGGCGCCCTAAGTGGTGGGGGCAGGGGGCGGGGGGAGGAGGGAAGGGAGGGTTGTGGGAGTGAACCCTTAACCTATGGGACCTGACCGCTGTCTCAGAGTAATCATGTTAAATTGTAGGGCGCCAGCTGGTGTCAGGGTGTTGCTCGTGTCCCCTGCCCCCAACTTTTACAGAGGTTGGAAACTGCACAAAAAACCTTTTAGGTTCACAGTGGGGAGGGACTTTGCCCCCGAGGGTGCATATGCCAGTGTCTGAAGGTAGTTTGGGTTGTCACACTAGGCAGGAACTGTTACTGTTACTGGCACCAAACTAGTGGAGGCCAGGGTTGCTACTAAACATCCTACAAGGCACAAGATGCCCCTCCAAACACAGAATCATTGGCCCCAAAGGCCAACAGTGCCAGGTTGAGAAACCCGGCTCTAAATGCAGGGAAGTCTCTGCAAAGGCACAAAGCAAGCTGATGACAGAGGTAGCTGGGGAGTTTGGTGCTGATCAAAGACAACTGTAATTCCTCTGGGTAATATTTTTACTTTATTTCCTCAGTTCAGTTCAGTCGCTCAGTCATGTCCGACTCTTTGTAACTCCATGGACTGCAGCACTCTAGGCTTCCCCATCCATCACCAACTCCCAGAGCTTACTCAGACTCATGTCTATCGACTCGGTGACGCCATCCAACCATCTCATCCTCTGTTGTCTCCTTCTTCCACCTTCAATCTTTCCCAGTATCAGGGTTTTTTCAAATGAGTCAGTTCTTTGCATCACGTGGCCAAAGCATTGGAGTTTCAGCTTCAGCATCAGTCTTTCCAATGAACACCCAGAACTGATCTCCTTTAGGATGGACTGGTTGGATCTCCTTGCAGTCCAAGGGACTCTCAAGAGTCTTCTCCAACACCACAGTTCAAAAGCATCAATTTTTCAGCACTCAACTTTCTTTATAGTCCAACTCTTACATTTATACCTAACTACTGGAAGAGAACTCATTGGAAAAGACTCTGATGCTGGGAGGGATTGGGGGCAGGAGGAGAAGGGGCAGAGGATGAGATGGCTGGATGGAATCACTGACTCGATGGACGTGAGTCTGAGTGGACTTCAGGAGTTGGTGATGGACAGGGAGGCCTGGTGTGCTGCGATTCATGGAGTTGCAAATAGTCAGACACAACTGAGCGACTGAACTGAACTGAACTGAACTGGAAAAACCATAGCTTTGACTAGACAGACCTTTGTTGGCAAAGTAATGTCTCTGCTTTTTAATATGCTGTCTAGGTTTGTCATAGCTTTTCTTCCAAGGAGCAAGCATCTTCTAATTTCATGGCTGCAATCAACATGCGCAGTGATTTTGGAGCCCCCCAAAATAAAGTCTGTCACTGTTTCCATTGTTTCCGTTCTATTTGCCATGAACTGATGGGACCGGATGCCATGATCTTAGTTTTCTGAATGTTGAGTTTTAAGCCAACTTTTTCACTCTCCTCTTTCACTTTCATCAAGGGGCTCTTTAGTTCTTCTTCGCTTTCTGCCATAAGGATGGTATCATTTGCACATCTGAGGTTATTGATATTTCTCCTGGCAATCTTGATTCCAGCTTGTGCTTCTTCCAGCCCAGTGTTTCACATGATGTACTCTGCATATAAGTTTAATAAGCAGGGTGACAATATACAGCCTTGACGTACTCCTTTCCCTATTTGGAACCAGTCTGTTGTTCCATGTCCAGTTCGAAATGTTTCTTCCTAGAAGAATACATTCATGTACTGTCATGTAAGTGAAAAGACAGACAGAGAGGAAGAAAGGAAGGTCAGTGGTTCTGGGCCTGTCCTGTCTCCCCTTGCCCCTCCATGTTTTCAGGGCAGCAGTGAGGTTGTGGGTGGGAAGAGTGCCAGGGGCTTGGTTTTGCCCCCAGCGTCTCACACTCCTGTCCACAGAGCCCCATGCAGTCATCCCAGGGAGCGCCAGCACTGCAGTAACACCAGCCACATATTAGGTTCTCACTTTCCCATAATGAATGTGACTTTCAGCAACTTTGCTGATATTTTTTAAAACAGCCTCTTTCACCAAAGCATCATTACCAGCAAATTTCTAACAGCTTCCAAACAAACTTCATAAAACCACCTACAGCTCCTGGTAACAAAGCTCCTCCACCTTCACAGGCAGCTACAGAATTCTCCTGACAATTAGCTGAGAAGGAGTGACATTTGTAATGCCATTTTAATGCTCAGCACAGACTTCTGGTTCCAGCAGCTACTAAGACCTGGGACTGGGGAAGCCCATGGTATTTTATTATATTATTGTTAAGCCCCTGGTTGATACTTGAAATTGGCAGTAAAGCTAAGATCCCTTCAGCCTCATCGTACTTCAGACTTTTCTGTTTTTACCCAGTTTGGGGTGTCACTACCAGACCTTTATCCTATGCATCTACATAGATGATAGGTAGAGAGATGGGTAGGTAGATAGATGAATGGATGAATGGATAAGTAGATAGATTTCCAGACACAGAAATTGTTTTCTGCAGCTTTTTTCCAGCACCATGGCACCATATTGTTCCTCAGTTTGCCTTTACCCTCTTTTGTGCCTTGAAGGTCCTTCTTTGGCTATCATGTATTATTATCACATTGCATCTTGAAGCAAGGGGTGAGTGGGAGCTGGAATCAGTCTTGCTCACTGGCCAGACCTGCTGTGTCAGTCCAGAGGCAGGGATTCGCCTTTATAGGCTCACACAGGTACCGCAGGGGTTGGCTGGCCTCTGAATGCTGTTCAATGCCCTACAACATGCAGAGATCGCACTTTGAGCAGCTGAATATTTAAGGAGTTTCCATCTGTTGGTCGTGCATGAATCTACCATGTGCATCCTTGTTTTTGCCTCCCTGGGCATATGTGTCTCCAGGCAGACACTCTGAGCTTGCCAGAGCTGCCACAGAGTGGGTCTTTTTTGAGTCTCCACCATCCTGTGAGGAAGGCAGCTTGGGGAATTGTAACTCATGGGCAACAAAGAGGACCCTGGGACTTTTCTGAAGTCAGCTGGTGAGTGAGCAACAGGACTGCGGCCAAGCCCGAGGCACTAAGCTCAGGGCTGGCTCCTCTGCTTTAGAAAAGCAGCCCCAGGCTGGAGCACGGCTTCCGAGCTATGGTCTCTGTTATTCATCACAGTCCCAAGCCTGGGGACTCATGCCTGCTGTGGCCATTCTCTCAACCTAGCTTATCCCACAGTCTTATCCATCTGTCTCTCCCTCTCTCTCTGACCATGTACTCATTCACATTCTATGAAACCATTGGTCCATCTACTCATCCATCCATCCATCCACCTGTCATTCATCCATTTATCCATTTTGAATAATTCACTGAACAAACAATTATTGAGTACCTACAATGTACAAGGCATTATATGAGGCACTGGAGATAGAGCAGGGAACAGACCCCTGAATTCATGGAGTCTGCCTTCTTGGGGTAGGGAGGCCATAGTAAACGAGATGCTTCTCTAAAGCACGAAGTCCTATGAAAATGAGACAAGTGATGTAACTGATCGGGAGGGGAGGGAGGTTAGGAAAGGACTTGCTGGGAGCGACACCTCCCGAACGTGGAGAAAGGGCCAGTTGTGTAACAGTCTGGAGGGAGGGCGTTCCAGGCAGGGGAACTGGGCGTGGAAGATGCTCAGCATAATGGAATGGCACGAAGGCCTGGTGGCTGAGGCGTGGTGTGGAGAGAGGACACAGAGGGGCCAGCGGATCTGCTGGCCCAGGAGGAGCCAGGCCTGGAGCTAAACTGGGTGCCAGTGACCTCAGACATCAGCTCTTCAGGGCCGTCCTGCAGCACCCCCACTCTGGGGTCCTAGATCCGTGATCGTGCTTTACCCCCGCCCCCACGTGGTACAGCGCATGGGCAAGTATAATGTGTCCCAGGCCCCGGGGGCTCCACTTGGTCCAGAAAAGGCAGAACCTACCCTTCACCCCATCAACCCTCTTTCCCATCCACTGGGACCTCTCCCCACACCACACCTCAGCCACCGGGCCTTCATGCCTGCCCCCAGTGGACAGCAGGAGGTCTGTGATCGGGGCCCCAAAGGCTTCCTTGTCTTCACCATTTACACACCAATTTCTAATGAACCAGGGGACTGTGCAGGTGCCAGGTGACGTTGAGTCCCAGCCCTGCCATCCACTCCTGGTGTGTCCTTGAGCCAGATACCTCCCTCTCCAGCCTTAACTTCCTCCTGGGTATGGGGAGGGGAAAGTTCCTTAAGGTGCGGCCTGGGTGTCAACCCCATATTCATAAAACCTTTGTGAAGTAGGGTGGAGCCTTCCACCCCAACCAAAAATCCCCTTGAGTTCCGAGGCCCTGGACTTGAATTCTTCCCCCAGTGGGAAAAACTGGGTCAAGCCTTCATCTGCTTGGTGTAAGTTTGTTTGTTTTAAAGCAATGGTTTAAAAGAACTTGAAATAGTTGGCAACGTTTAAAAATTGGGAGAAATTACATTAAAAAATAAAGATTCCCTGCTTATCAGAAATGAAAAGATGTGGTGTCACTGGGCTGTGCCAGCTCCACAGCCACCTCTCGACGTGCACACGTGTACCCTCTGCAGTCTGCCGCAGTCCCCACCACTCCCTGCTGCCCCCCAAGTAGGGAGCCGCCCTGCGAGACCACTTAATCCCCTGGTCCACGTGCACAAAGGCAGATGAGTGAACTTTGGGTGCTCGGGTTCCAGATCCATGGACCTCAGTGAGGGGGGAGTGCACTTGGCCTCTGCCCTGATGCTCTGAGCCCCCCCAAAAGGCCCATGCCCAAGAGAGTGGCCAGGAGGAGGCATCTCAGCATAACTAGAGGGGACCCTCGAATGTTCGTGTAAGACACCAGACCCTTTGCATGATATTGGAGCGTGTGGAGCCCCCAAAGGACAGAAACTTTCTCACAGGCAGGTGGGCTGGGTACCCAGAATCATATACACAAAATTAAATTAAATTCAAAGAAAATAAAGCTGGGACATCCCAGATGGGACAAAAGGGTCCTCTCTGTGATAATCAAGGCCTTTGCCTTTAGAGCAGCTACTGTGACTCGAGGTGGCAAGGGCGGAGTGTGGGGCTGGAGGAGTGAAGCCCGCACCCTGGCCCCACACATCCAGCTAACACTCTGTTAGCAGAACGGTCCCCTTAGAATTCAGATCGGAGCCTTCACCCCAGTACTTCAGAATGCGACTGTATTTGGAGATAGGGCCTTAAATAAAGATGTGACTCAGTTAAATTAAGGTGTGTGTGGGGGCGAGGGTTGCTGATCCAGACTGACGGGTGTCCTCATAAAAAGAGGTCAGGACTCCAAGAGACACCAGGGGCGCATGTGCACGGAGAAGGTGGCATCTGTAAGACTGAGGCCTCAGGAGAAGCCCTGCCAAAGCCTTGACCTTCCACCTCCAGCCTCTAGAACTGTGAGGAATCAATGTGTGTTGTTTAAGCCCTGCAGTCTGCGGCATTTTGTCATGGCAGCCTAGCAGACTATTACAACTACCATATATGTACACGCACCCACCCCCCAAAAAACTGGCCCCATGTACATACCTGCACATACATCCCCAGGCTCTCACCAGCCCTTTCACACCAACAGAGGTACTGGAGCACATATGATCTCCACTGTTGGTTATTTTATATGCAGCTGTGTGTATATATTAATCCCACACAATACTCCTGATTCTTATTGTAGTTGGCTCTAATTGACTCCTCATGACCTAATACTGGAGTGGGTTGCCATGCCCTCCTCCAGGGGATCTTCCTAACCCAGGGATCGAAACCTACTCTCTTGTATCTCTTGCATTGGCAGGCAGGTTCTTTACCACTAGGGCTTCCCCCTTAGCTCAGTTGGTAAAAAATCTGCCTGCAATGCAGGAGACCCCAGTTTGCTTCCTGGGTTGGAAAGATTCCCTGGAGAAGGGATAGGCTACCCACTCCAGTATTCTTAGGCTTCCCTTGTGGCTCAGCTGGTAAAAAAAATCCACCGGCAGTGCAGGAGACCTGTATTTGATCCCTGGGTTGGGAAGACGCCCTGGAGAAGGGAAAGGTTACCCACCCCAGTTTTCTGGCCTGGAGAATTCCATGGACTGTATAGTCCACGGGTTCACAAAGAGTCAGACAGGACTGAGCGACTTTCACTTCTTTACCACTAGTGCCACCTGGGAAGCCCACAGCCCTCATCAATGTATGTTTCCATTTGTCAAAGAGGAACCTAAGGCCCCTTCCAAGAACCAGTCATGATCACACTCTTGGAGAACAGGCAACTCCAGGAGTGCCCTTCTCTCCCCAGCTTGCTGCCCACGTCTGCCTGAACAGCAGGGGGCTCGGAGGCACAGCACAGCCACTGGATTACATGCCCACTTTCAAAACCACTAATCCTGTAAGTAATAGATTCCTGAATGTATGTGGAACTCTTCAGATGTTTTGTCAATAACAGAAGATGCATCACAAGCCGGCAGATTCCTGGGGTCACAAGGCTATTGACGTGGTACTGTGGACATGCATGCATGCTGGTGAATTGGGAGGTGTGGAGTGTCAGAGAAGCTGCCTTTTCCTGCACTTTATAAACTAGATTGAACTACGTACTAGCCGGGGGATGAATACCTCTGGAGGTGAGGTATTCTTGATTCCAATATCAATACCAGGAGGACTTCCCTGGTGGTCCAGTGGTTAAGAATCCATCTGCCAATCCATCTGCCAGAGTTCGATCCCTGGTCCGGGAAGATTCCGCATCCCATGGGGTAACTCAGCCCATGCACCACACTACTGAGCCCATGCACCCTAGAAGCCCTTGCTCCTCTACAAGAGAAGGCACTGCGATGAGAAGCCCATGGACCACGACCAGAGAGTAGCCCCCACTCACTGCAGCTACAAAGACCCACAACAAAGACGCAGTGCAACAAAAAATAAGTAAATGTGCTTAAAAAAAACTTCAAATATCAATATCATACCTTCCAGGCTGGCCGTCCCCACAGATGACTACCAGAATATTCTGGAGCAGCAGACTGTAAGGCTACTAACCAGACTGTGAGCACTAAGAAGCCAAGAGGGGTGTGGACCCCCTTCTCACAGTAGATCTTGCACTTCCTGCCCCTCCAGTGGCCTCTGCCCAGGGCCAGCAAGACAAGACCTGCAAGATCAAGTTCAGCCTGGTTGAAAAAAACGGAGACTGACCTCTAGGGCACATTGCATGTGCCGTGGCTGCCTGGGCCTGCCCCCCACCCCCTTTCAAACCCCTCCTTCATGCATCTGGGGCCCAAGACCCCATGGAGGGGTGATCTGGACCTCACAGCTATTTCTGGAGCCCTTGTATAAGAGAAGGGAGAGCCTGAACTGACGTCGCTTGGCTAGTGGAGATTATGGTTTTCAAAATTATTTTTAAAGACATTCTTCAGGTAGATCAATAAAGGTATCATAGATGAGGCTAAGGGCCCTGCTCTCCCTTCCCCTCGTTCTAATGCTGGTGTCTCTGGGGCTGAACGTCCCAACACTGCTCCCGTGTACATAGGTGCGCGTGTCTAGGGAGGCAGAATCCCACTTGCACTCAGTCCCAGGCCAGGAGGTGAGAGCCTGCTCCTTGCCCCACAGCAAGGGTTGTGTGTCCACCTGCTCTGCTTCGGCTGCCCACGTGTGCGAGCCTGCCACGTTAGCACCCTTGGCACCTCCTGGCATGCGTGGGAGGGTTCCCCTCCCTCGGACACTGACGGTGAAAATGCTGCCTCACTGGTGCACTCTTCTCAGTTTTAGTGGATCCTGCTGAATTAGGTTTCAATAGTAAACAAAAAAAAAAAAAAGAAAAAGAAAAAGCTTCACTGAATAAACATTGAGACTGACCCCACCTCCTTCTCAGACCACATGGAAGATTTCTGGATGGGGAATGTGGTGGGACTTGGGGGAACCCCCAGAAGCCAGTGGGAGGCAAGAAAGGATCTTCTTCAAGAGCCTTCAGGGGGAGCATGGCCCATGACACCTTGACTTTGGACTGATAGACTCCAGAAGGGTGATGGTATAAGTGTCTGCTGTTCTATCGCGGTCTGTTAAGGCAGCTCCAGGAGACTCATACAGGGGATGTGTCCGGAGTCGACCGCACCTCTCACTCCACTGCTGGAGCAAGGCTGAAGCCTTTCTTCTCTTTCCCCAGATGAAATACTTTTGCGGCCAGAGGGCCTTGCAGTCCTTAGCACCAGGATTACAGCCAGTGATGGTTCGGGTACGGGGGCCACGTGACCCGGGTTAAGTAACTTGTTCTGTGTCCCACACAAAGGGGAGCCTCCTGCTCAGGCTTCCAGAGGAGCCCCACAGAGATAACTCTCTGTGCGGACCCTCTGGTTGTGTGTTCCCCTGTGACATCTGCCCGCCTACTGGCTCTCCTCCTTGGGGCAGATCAGGCTTCCCCCCAGGCCAATACAATCTCAGCTCCACCCTTCTCTTTCATTTCCCCTCCCCATCCTCCTCTTCTAGTTTAGAAAAATTTTAAATTCACCTACACATACATTTCAGCTCTGTGATTTCCCCTGGGATACTGAGGCCTGAGTAAGGATGCTGCGGTGAGTTTAGGAAACTACAGCCCTGGGAGTGGGTGGTGGGGTGAAGTGGTGGAGTGTGTCATGCCTTCTATGGAAGGAGGAAATGCTGTCTCAGCTCTGCCAAGGGCCCCTTCTCCTGGACCCCTGGTGGGGAATCCAGCTCTCCATGATTCTGGTGACCTTAAGAGGAGAGGTGGCTGAGAGCAGAAAAGATGGGGAAGGTCAAAGAAGATAGGAGAAGGAAATTTTGGTCCGTTTCCTGAACAACTGGGCTCCCAGAACAACACTCAGGGCCATAGCAGTCTTGGTTCATGTCCTTGAAGGCTGCAGCTCAGAAGAGTCTTCCCTTAGCAGCCATGGACAGAGAGCAGCCAGAAAGACAAACTGTATCCTCCACCCAACAAAGTCCTCACACACTTTAAACCTTCAGGGGCTTCCCAGAGAACTTTCGTGAGTGTACAAGGCTCTGTGGGATCTAGGTCACCCACCTCTTAGTCTTTCCTTGCTTCCATCTCCATGTTCCACACCCCAGGCACACCAGTCTTTACGTGTTCATACTGGCCACAGGGCCTTTGCACATGCTGCTCTCTGTTGTCTGGAATCCTCTTCACTCCCTCTTCTGGGTAATTCCTGAACATTCTTCAAGCCTCGGCTCACACCTCACTCCACAGGAAGGCTTCCCTGACATGTCCCCTTTTCCCCAGAGCAGCTCAGATTTCCCCTGAAGGGCTGTCATCACACCCCACCTTTCTCCATAGCAACACTTATCAGGACTGTGATTACACACAGTGCTAATAAAAGCTCTTGCTGGTCTTCGTTTGCATCGCATGACTGTCGCAGTACAGGTTCCTCTTGAAACTGGGGAGGGCGATGGGGACAGCCCCAGCTGAATCACTTGGTTTGGAAGAAGTATATTTCTCAGATGGGAATTACCCCAGGAAGAGGCCACTGCTACCAGCAGGGGCAGAACAACTTCCACCCCTAGTGAAGGCAGCCTGTCTGTGCACCCACCTCTCTGGAGGTCTGTCTGGCTGGTAGGAGAGGCGGGGAGAACCCAGTTGTTGCTTAGGTTGGAGCAGCTAGATAATCACGGGCTCCATCAGGAGACAGTGAGCAAGTAGAAGGAAGGAAGGAAACAACGGACGCTCCAGGCTGCCCCCAGAGAGGTGCCAGAGCCGCATCCCGGCCTAGGGATGGGGGCAGCATGCGGGCAGTTCTCTCCACGCAGTGGACAATCGCTGGCCTGGGGGTCTGAGGGTGCACTGCTGTCACAGAGGCCACGTCTGGCTGCAAGGTGCAATGGCCAGGACCCAGATAAAGCTTGGAGAGCAAGTAGAAAAAAGTGATCTTATGAGAGGAAAGCAGAGTGAGTAACAGAGTGTCTTGGGGACGGGGTAGGAAGGGCTCTTATGAGGAGACAGTCGGGCATGTCAGTATCTGGAGGATGAGCTCTTCCGATAGGAAACAGCAAATGCAGGGGGCCTTTGGAAGAAATGAATGTGGCGTGTTCTAGAAGATAGAAGGTTCTTGTGTATGGGGCATGGGAGTCTGAGCGAGCAGAGGGAGGGGGCCACAGGGGCCCTGAAAAGGAGCTGCCTGTTGCCCCAAGAGCTGTGAGAAGCTATAGGAGGACATTCAGTGTGAGAGAAAGCCCTTAAGGCTGTGAGATTCCAGGACTCGGTGGTGGGAGGGGGGGTGTCTTCCGGGAAGCCCCCCGGAGCCTGCAGCCTTTATGAACACACACTGCTCCCCCCAGGCTCCTGCCGCCATAGAGCAGAGTTCTGACACTACTTCTGTGCGAGGCAATGGAGACATCTGCTGCATTGTAGACGCAATTGGACACTTTTCAACATATTGCTCAGCCTGTAATTTCCAACAGCTCCCCATCCAACTCAGCCCACACCAGGCAGGGCAGGCGGCACCAGGGCAGCTTCTGCGGCAGAAGCAGGCACGCGGGAGGTGCTGCCAGACCTCCTGGGGCTCCCAGGTCGGGGAGAGCTGTCAGGGGGAGGCTTTTCCCCAAGGGGCTGTCTGGCCGGTGACTTAGGCCTCTTTGGCTTGGGGCATTTCAAGCGTAATGTGGAGGGCTCATCTGGATGTGAACTGGTGAAAGTTTTAAGCCAAGAACTTGCTTCCTGAAGGAAGGGACAGGTGCATGGGAGAGGCTCGCATTTCCCCACTTCCTGATGAAACCCTGCCCCTGCTGCTGTGCTGGGGACCTTGAGGCTGGGAGAGGGAAGTGCTTGCATGAGCTCACACTTGGGGGTCAGTTCGCTTGGGGGTCCCTCTCTCTGGAGCTCTCTGTCCCACTGTGCCTGACCAGGATGCAGCCTCTTGCAGCAACACCATCAATACGGGAACAAGGATGGCAGGCCCCCAGCTGATGGGTGAGAAGCTGAGAGCCTGGTAGGCAGCTCTATGCATCTGCTGCACACTCCTTGAAGCGGCCTGGGGTGGAACACAGGAAGCAATTCATCAGCCACGTGGGCCTGCGTGGACTCCCACCCTGTTCCAGGGCTTCAGGTCTTCTGCTGCCCAGCAGACAGGCCTCTGATCCCTCCCAGCCCACCAAGAGGCTGGGGGAAGCAACACACACCAATTACAGGAGCCAATTAATTCGCACTTAACAGGGATATTTTCTTTTACTGCACAAAACCGAGGGGCATAAAATCCTGATTCCTCTTCTGCGGCTCCATCCTGCTCTCCGTGTACTCATAGCATTTAATAACTCCTGCCACAGACCGAGGGCCAAATCTGTGCGGGGCGCGGGGAAGCCGAGAGGGCAATTCCCCATCAACAATCTGGTGAGGAAGCCACTGCCGTCTGCGCTGTTTATACTTCCGTTTCCCCTCCGCAGCTCCCAGAAGTTTCCATAAAAACAGATGTAAGTAATCAAAGACTTCCCAGCCCCCGAACAGCTCTGCTCCTGAAAGTTTCCACGGAGCCTGCTCCCGCTGCTGGGGTTTGTGGCTCCAAAAGACTCTTAAACCAGCCCTCAAATCTCTCCCAGGAAGGAGGAGGAGTCCTCGCCTGCAGATCTAATATCATTTGTCGAGTATTTTATGGTCAATAATAACAGTAATAGCACCTCGGCTGGGCTGGTGTCTTCTCCAATCACACTCAGAGCACGCTGTGTGGGACCTCCATGGCATCACTGTGGCCTGTGAGCAAGGTGTTTCACTCCCACTTTGGGGGTGGAAAGAGGGAGGTACACTGAAGTGGCCAGCCTCAGCGCCATTCCCCCTAGAGTCTCAGTGCTCCAGGACGAAGGTGGGAGTTGTCCTCTTCCTTGGAAGGCCTGTTGCTGGCCTTTTCCCACATTCCTTGTGCAGCGTAGCTTACCAAGTGCCGGGAGCCTGGAGCTCAGCAGTGGGGGAGGATGGAGCCAGGATACCGAGTGTGATGCTGATTAAACATCACGACTTCAGGCGATCTTACTGCTCTGAAGGTCTGGCCCAATCCACACGTTTTACAGGGGGAGCTCTCAGGGCTAACGCCTGGACACCCAGCCAGGATCCAAGCCCCAGGCTTCTCCACCCATGCTCCCTGCATTTCACCACATCAGTGCCAGCATGAGCTGAGTGGTGAGTGAAAAAGTGACTTTTAAATCAAACAGCTCAGACTGCACCTGTGTGGGGCTGGTTCTCTGAGACCCAGAGGGCACGGGCCTTGAGCTTGACTCACAACCACATGCCTGTTCCCAGGGCTGTCAGTCTTGAGCTAAAGATACAACGAGGAAGGAAATGTCCACCTGGAAAGTCAAATTTCTCCAGGGACACCCTTTTTAGGTTTGAGATGGCTGGAATCAGTTCCTGCAATCAAAGCCCAGGACACCGTGGCCCCATGATCAGTCGTACCTGATGGCGGTCATAGCTAATGCGTGTGGAGCACCTGCTGTGTGCCGGGTGTCGTTACTTTAGCTCGTCTTCACAGGGCCCTAGTAATACTATCCCCACTTCACTAATGAGGCTCCTGAGGCTCAGAAAGGTTAAGTAACCTATTCAAAGTCACACAGCTAACAACTCAGGCCATCTGTGCCCAGATTCTGCATTCTTGACGAGCACACAGGTCTGACTTGACAAACCACAGTGGTTTCTTGGCATCTTAGTGGCAGAAATAGGCTGTGGGCTCTGGGTGTATGCTTTAACGGGGAGGTGGATGAAGCGAACTTCCCCATAATAACCCTCCTCTACTACGTGAGTGTGAGGGCCCTGGTGGGGTAGGAGCATGCCAAGTTTCCAGGTCATCCCCACCCTGGTGGGCTGTGTGTGGAATGTCCAGAGGCTGCTCTGGCCCAGGTCCCCACCTCAGCTGAGGGGCCTCAGGAGGATCTTCAGGTCATCTGCAGAGGGAGCCAGAACAGACAGGTGGAACGCCTGGGGAGACGCGGACTGCAGGTGCGGTCTCCGGAGCCTGGAGTCCAAGGCGACGAGGACAAGGAGCAGAAGGGGCACCTCCGACTCCAGCCAAAGCAGTGCTTCTTGTTCTCCTGCACTTCCCGGACTCCCAGAAGGAATCTCAGTTGAAGAAAGGCCTCTCCTCAGCCGACAGGAGGTTAAGTCTGGAGCTGTCAACAGCTCTTCTCCCACCACTTGGGGACCACTTGCCCGAGAATAATGCCAACGCAGAGAAAGGCAGAGACAAAGAAGAGAGTCCTGTCAGCAGAATTCAAGCCCCTGGAGCCAGCCACACCTGAAGTCTGTAGACGTTCTCACAGCAAGAGCCAATAATTTGTTGGTGTTACTTCAGTTTTCCCTTGAGCCTGTTGACTCAGGGTTCTGTCACTTTTACCTGAATGAATCCTGACGAGCATGGGTCTATCTATACTAGAATAAGCACCAAGCTTTCCCCTGCCTTGAAGACTTTTCCTGCCATCACAGCAAAGAGAGAAGCTCTAATACCCTGGGAGGACTGTCTTTTCTTGAGTTCCATCAAGAGAGAGGAGCAGCTAGCATGAAGCCACTCACACCCTCACTCTCCCACCGAGGGTGCCTTGGAGGCTAAGAACCAGAGGTCTGGTGAGGGGCCTGCGGCTCTCCTGGCCAGAGGGACCCTCACCCACCACAACACCCTCTACTGTCCATTTCCCACCCAGCAGCCTGACGGAGCTTGTAACAGAAACCGGCCCTGTCTCTCCTCTGCTCAAAACCATCCAGCTCTCCTTGCACCTAGATTCCAACCAGCCCGGTGCTGTGCCTCAGCCTGGTCTCTCCACTCCCTGGGCTCCAGCCCCTCTGGCCTGTTCTCTCATCTAGAATCAGACTGCCTGTTCCGCCTCCAGGCTTCACTCCCACGGTGGGAAAGCAGCTCACCCCACAAGGCTGTCACCTCCCCGGGCGCCTTCCCTGACCAGCCCCTTCCAGTCTCCCTGTGATTGCCTTCCTCTTCCACCGCCCCTTGTGAATCTGCTGCCCCCCGGAACAGAAGATAATTAGCATTACGGTGACCACAGGTCCTGCATGAGAGCCGTTACACGTTGGGTGCGCAATAAACACTTGCGGGAGGAAGAGGGAATGGAAGGAGAGAAGGAAGAGAAGGAGGGAGGGAGGGAAAGAGGGAGGGAAGGAAGGAAGAAAGACCATGGGGTGAACCCAGCCTCGAAGCCTTGCCAACACTCACGGCTCCTGCTCACCCGCCCTCATCTTTCATCTTCACGTGCACATCAGAGCAACCCACCCTCATTCTCCACCTTTCTTCCAGAGAAGGTTCAGCACCCGTGATGAGGGGTCTTTCTTCTATCCCCAAAGTCCTCTCACCAACCCATGGCTGCCCCTCTGACGAACCTGGGAATAAATGCCTCCTGAGATGCTGCTGGCCACAGCTGCTCCAGGGGACCCCCCGTCAGCCCTCTGGGACTGCCCAGATGGGCTGGAGGCGGGGGCTCCAGCAGGCCCTGTTCCAGGGAGCAGTGGCCCAGGATAGTGGTGGGGTTTTTTTTTTTTTCCATATGAGGAAAAAATTAGCTTTCCTTACCAGACAAGAATGACAATTTACAGAAAATTATGCTCTGAATTCATAATCTGGAGTGAGCGGAAATGGTATTCTATAGTAATCCATCCCAACTGACTCGCTATTGTATACGCACCTGCTAACATTTTTTAAGCCGGGACTTTATGGAAAGGACATTTTGATCGCTTCTGAAGTTTGCTGAGCAATTCCCCCCTCTCTCAGGCATACGGTCTTTGTGCTGGAAATTTCCCTCGTGGCTTCCTGCAAGCACCGGCAGACGGGCACGTGGGCTCGCAGGCGGGCACGCGTACATACAGCCGCAGCCCCCTCTCATTGGCATGACTCTAATGGGGGGCTTTGCAGGTGCCGAGCTGTGGAAATGGAAGCTGGGAGAGTGAAATAACAGTTGGCACCTGTGCCGAGCTTGCCCGAGGAGCTGCAAACTGTGGTGCCCACCGGAATTAGAGCTGCTTTCCAGCATGGGCTGAAAGGAGAGTGGAGGACAGGGGAGGGCTGGAGGGCTCGGACTGGGCTGCCCCTGGGCCATCCAGGGTCAGGGGTGTGAGAGTGGGGCCTCAGGCTGTGGAGACGCTGGGAAGGAGGGGGCCGGGTGACCATCAAGCCCTGGAGCACCCAGCCTCTGTGGTCCCAGAGAACTCACTCACTCCAGGCCCACTGGTCCTTGCCTCAGCCTCCAGCCCAGCACTGACCCAAGGCATAGTGGACTGGGAGCCCCATGTGCACAGTGAGGCTGCAACATGCCTCAGTGCCCTGCCTGGGCTTGGCACATAACAGGTACTAGAAAAGTACCTCCAAACCTTAGTCAAGACCTGGTCAGAGGACCAATCCTCTGGAGAATGGACCCTTCACACTGATGTTCAGACCCTGCAGCTCCTGGATCTCCAAGTCCTGTTCTTTCGGGGGCTCACTGACACCAAAGCTCAGAGAACAGGTGGGTTGTGGGCGGGGACAGCAGGGAGGGGCCTTGTTTCCATTGGGATCATCAGGAGAGTGAGAGTCACGCCAACCTATGACCCAGGCGTGAAGAGTTCACTGAAGCTCTCTCCGCAAGAGCTAGTATTTAGGAACCTTCTGAATTGACAGCAGGAGGGGAGCAACAGACAAGCCGTGGAAACGGGCTACAGCAGCAGCGGGCGAGAATCTGAGATGCACCCTCCTGCAGCGGAAACTGCTGGAGATGCTGTTCCTGACAAAGAAAGTACGTTTAAGACAAAGTAAGATGCAAACAACATGCAATGTGATTTCACTTATTTTTGTCCTTTTTACTTTTTTTTCCCCACTTTTTAAAAAATTCTTACAAAATGATGCCATACACTGTGATCAGGTGTGTGCATGCATACACACACCCACATGCACAAATATGTCAAATGTGTAGAGAGCAGGGAAGGAAGTCACCAGCTATCGGCCATATCTCCCTCTGGGGTGAAGGAGTTTCTGGAGTTGGTGAGAAAGGGGTGCTTGGGCCTTATCTGTAGTGTCTAGATCATTCTTACTATGGGAATGTATTCATGCCTGTCTCTGTAATTAAAAGTTCATGATTATTTTAAAAGAATCATCTGAGACAGGACAGTCCCACCAACCCGAACCATTATGAAGCCCTCCTTATTATTCCTTTGTTTCATTCATACATATATTAGTTCACTCATTCAATAGGTACCCTTCTCCTGTCGTTTGCTTATTTAAGAAGCATTCACTGTTACTCTAGGTTCTAAGCTGCATCATTGAACAAACACACAAGGTCCCTGCCCCAAAACTACACATTTGTGTGTGTGTGTGTGTGTGTGTGTGTGTGTAAATGCACACTCATGCATGTGCGTCTCCTCCACAGCCCCACTGGGTGCCTGGAGCAGGAGAGGAACAACAGACAGCTGTTTCCCTTCATCCTCTGAGTTGATGGAGGTGGACAGGGACAGTAAAATGGCTTGCCTTGAGCATATGAAAATAACACATTGGCCAGGAAATGAGCTGACAGGAGGCCACTGTCTCTTCCCGCAAAGCCCCTGTCGTGGGCTTGTGGCCTCTGCTCACCCTTCAGGCCCAGTTCAAATGCCCCCTTTTATTGAAAGTCCTGCTGAGTGTCCCCACTCCTACCCAAACCATGTCGGCTCTGCCTCGCACCAGAGCATCTCGCCAGTAGCTCCCGGTCAGCGTCACAGACTGGCAGCCAGCTGACAGTTAGAAAGCTGAGAGGTATTTTGTGACGTCAGCCCGGTGGGCTGAGAGGCTCCATACCTGTGCAGGCAGCAGGCCGGCTGTCCCGCATCTAGCCTACTTCATGCCCTGTGGTGCCCGCGTTTGCAGTCCTCCCTTCACAGAACACCTGGGTGTGCATTTGTCTTGTTCCTCCACCTACCACCCGACCTGATGCATCACATTAATCCCAGGCCAGGCCAGGCCGTGCCCAGTGGAGCGCTGGATGGTTAGATAGATGGCTGGATGGGTGGACAAGTGGATAAACAGAAAAATGAAACAGAAGGGGCAGACTGACACCTAGGTGTCAAGCTACTCTGCATAAGGAATCTTGGAGCCGAGGAAGATGTTGGGGAAGGATGGAGGGGCATCTCCTTCTCTTTTCCAATAAGAGGGAAATGTTGTCAGTGAAATCAGCCAGCAGATAGCTGCTGCACTACCCTGTACCACTTGCTGCCTGGCGGGTGGGGAGAAGTAAGAAAAAAGGGAGGAGAAAAGGGAGAAGACAGAGAGAGCTAGGCAGGGAAGCGGGGATGGGGTGGGGAGAAAGAGAAATTGGGCTCAAGGCTGTATAGACAGGATGGTGAGGTTGGGGGAGCCTGTGTGCAACCTAGGTCAGCTCGAGGGAGGGCAGAGCCCTGGAAAGCTCAGCCTTTCCCCCCACCACCTGCAGATGCTTCTGCTCTGGTATTATAGGTGATTTTGCTGAGAATTAGGTCCTGAGATGCCCAACCTGGAACGAGCCAGCTCTTGTCTCTCTAGAATAGCCTCTGCCACCTAAAGGCTTGGGCTCTGGAGTAGACAGGGGGCCTCAGATTGAGGGTTGGGGGTAGGGATCACCAACCTTACTGGAACTTCCCTCAGTTTGGTATCAGCTCCCTGAACCTGAAAATCATGACAATTTCCCCCAAAGGTATGTCTAATGCCCCACTTGGAGTCACCATCCAGAGTCTGTTCATTTAATGAATATTTATTGGGGCCCTTTGGTGTGGGAGGCTGTGCAAGTATTGCATAGGACGGGTACTGAAATCTGCTCTCATAGAAGCTGGCAAAATCATGGGCATGGGGGTTTGGGAGAGATAAGAAAACAGGGAAAACAACAGCTGGGTTGAATGCTAGGAAGAAAAGAAAACCAGTGCTATGATAAGGTGACTGAAGGGCAACAGGTCAGAGGGTGGGCAGGGAAGGCCCTGTGGAGGAGTTGGCACCTAAGCTGAGAGCTGACAGGCTGAGGAAGGAAGCTTGTAAGTCTGTTTTCCCAAGGCAGGCAAGGCACACCCAGGTTCCTCATTCTCTTCAGTTCTCAGATCTGTCAGCAGACACTGCCCAGGTGCCATCACTGGGCCTGGCACCAGGCTAGGCACTGGGGAGGTGGCCGAGAAGAAGCACCTTCAGGGCGTGCAGGGGCCAAAAATTGTGCCACCAGAGTCAGCCTAGTTCAGAGGGGGTGAATGGCTTTGGGCACCCAACAGAGGGCGCTCTTAACTGCTCAGTAAAGTCCTGGAGGCCTTCCTGGAGGAGATGATGGCTGAGATAGGTACTGAAGAAGAATTTGCCAGTCAGACAAGCTGGGAAAGGGCATCCCAAGCAGTGGCTTGGGGCAACTTGAGGTTTGAAGAGCCTATTGCGCAAGTCTCAGAGGGAGGAAAGAGCAAAGAGAGATGGGGCTGGAGGGGCACAGGATCAGATTACCAAGAGCTGGACATGCTTTTCAAAGAATAGTGGGCTTCATCCAGCGGACAATGAGGAGCCATCTAGGGTTTTAAGCAGTATGCGATCTTCTTGCGTCTTAGAAAAACCTAAATTTTCTAAAACTTATGTTTTAGAAAAACCACTCGGCTGTCCCTTTAAGGAGAAGGAACAATGGTAGACCAGGGAAGGGATGGGAAAGGGACACGTTCTTGGTGGGAATAAGACACAAGTGTGAGAAATAGCCTGGGGGGAAGTAAATAAGACGTGCACACCCCTGAATGGGTCACTGAGAGGAAAGAAGGAGTCAGGAAAGATTACCTCCAGGGTGCTCCTGTTGTTTTGCCTGCCAGGAGCTAGGATTTCCCTTGGGAAGCACCCCTCCTCTCACTCTTGGTCCATGGCAACACCCCCAGGCCCAAAATGAGCACATAATGTGAGCCAGACCAGTGTACATCAAGTCGGAGAGCGTCTGCTTGGATAGCTAAGCTAGCCATTTCTGCCACCACCCATGGAGAGCCTGCCAGACATCAGGACGGAGAAGTGGACACAACCCTGATGAATGGGGCCCTGAACCCAGCTATACCTGAAGTACCATACTTTAAGTAACATGAGTCGGAAAATCCGTTTCCTAAGGCAAATTTGCACTAAGATTCTGCTGCTGCTGCTGCTAAGTCATATCAGTCATGTCTGACTGTGTGACCCCATAGACGGCAGCCCACCAGGCTCCCCTGTGCCACTGGCAACCAAAACAATTCTGACCAAATCAATACAGAAGGCAGAGGTAAATGGGACCAGGTTCCTGTCCTTAAAGAGAGCCATGGTATCTGATGGGACCGGAAGTTACAGGCCACCTAGATTTCACTTTTCACTTTGATGCATTGGAGAAGGAAATGGCAACCCACTCCAGTGTTCTTGCCTGGAGAATCCCAGGGATGCGGGAGCCTGGTGGGCTGCCATCTATGGGGTGGTACAGAGTCGGACACAAGTGAAGCGACTTAGCAGCAGCAGCAGCAGCAGCAGAGCACAGAGTGCTAGGCATCAAAATGAGGTGCAAACGTATGCCTCCACAGGACTTCAGGGAGAGCAAAGACAGGATAGCTCCCTGGAGGAGGTGGCATTTGACTGGGCCTTAAATCATGTTGACAGCTAAAGATGGACAGACGCACAGATCAGGAAAGAAAGCAGTGAAGGAAAAGAAGAGGTTAGACTCTCAGATGCATCTGGCTCCCAAGTGGCAGAGTTGGTGCAGGGGTACACTGGGAGACTGGGCCCTAGGAGGGGCTGACCCTGCCAAGGCAAACATATGCCTGTTGTAGCCTCACCTATTAGGGGAGCAAACCTCCGAACACTACATACCACGAGGAAGAGCCACCTCAAGTAGGCAGCCTAGTCTGACGCAGTGCCATCTTGAGGAGAGGGGCCAGACTGCAATCTGGACAAGACATCAGAGGCTGCCATCCACATGTGGACCCAGATTCCTTGCCAGCTGAGCCCTCGGCCTTCGAGACCAGGCTCATGGGCTGCTTCATCCTGGCCTGGCCACTTCCAGAGAGGCCAGGCCCTCGCAGCACGAGCAACCTCCTTGTGAGCAGCAGTGGGAACATCAGTAGGCATTCTGTGGAAGGAGCTTGAGGGTGCTGTTTGGAAGGTGGGCTCATTTCTATGGGTCATCTGCTCTCAGCAGACTCCTCTTTCCTGCCACCTTCCCAGTGCCACCCACTATAGCTCGCAGAGCGACAGCCTCAGCACCCAGTGGGCAGGCCCAGAGCCCTAGCCTGCTCTCCTGCACTGGATCCCGTGGGCAACCTTCACCTGAGGTCTCAGTTCCCCCAACTGAGGAACTTCTGCCCTGGCTGCTTCCTGGGGATCTTCTGGGGGCATGGAATGAAATTGTGGTAGGGAAGTGCAGGATCTGGCAAAGTACAAAAGTAAGACAGCAATGCCATCCAGCGCAGTGCACCAATTACATCCTCCATGATCTGGGGTGAGGTGAGGCTGCGGGAGGGGATGGTCAGATGGGCCTACAGAAAATCCTCCACTGCGGAACACTGAACATAACTACATCCAAAAGTCAGATAATAACAAGTGTTGGTCAGGATACAGAGAAATCATAACCCTCACATACTGCTGATGGGAGTATAAAACAGAGCAACTGCTTTGGGGAAAGTCTGCTAGGTCCTTAGGTGGTTAAGCATGGAGTTACCATGCATGCATGTCCTCAGTCATGTCTGACTCCGTGAGACCCCATGAGCTGTAGCCTGCCAGGCTGTCCACAGGATTTTCTAGGCAAGAATGTTGGAGTGCGTTGCCATTTCCTACTCCAGGGGGGCAGGGCATCTTCCTGACCCAGAAACCGAACCTACGTCTCTTGTGTTTCCTGCCTCGGCAGGTGGATTCTTTACCACTGCACCACCTGTGACGCTCATATAGAGTTACCATATGGCCCAGCAATTCTACTCCTGAGTATATACCAAAGAGAAATGAATACAAAATCATGTACCCAGATGTTTATAGTAGGATTATTCTTATTAGCCAAATAGAAACAATCCAAAACAAAATGCAGCATTTCCACACAATGGAATATTCAGTCAGTCAGTCAGTTCAGTCACTCAGTCATGTCGATTCTTTGCGACCCCATGAGCTGCAGCATGCCAGGCCTCCCTGACCATCACCAAACCCATGTCCATTGAGTCGGTGATGCCATCCAACCATCTTATCTTCTGTCGTCCCCTTCTCCTTCTGCCCTCAATCTTTCCCAGCACCAGGGTCTTTTCAAATGAGTCAGCTCTTTGCATCACGTGGCCAAAGTATTGGAGTTTCAGCTTCAACATCAGTCCTTCCAATGAACACCCAGGACTGATCTCCTTTAGGATGGACTGGTTGGATCTCCTTGCAGTCCAAGGGACTCTCAAGAGTCTTCTCCAACACCACAGTTCAAAAGCATCAGTTCTTCGATGCTCAGCTTTCCTTATAGTCCAACTCTTACATCCATACATGACCACTGGAAAAACCATGGCCTTGACTAGACAGACCTTTGTTGACAAAGTAATGTCTCTGCTGTCTAGTTTGGTTATAACTTTCCTTCCAAGGAGTAAGTGTCTTTTAATTTCATGGCTGCAATCACCATCTGCAGTGATTTTGGAGCCCATAAAAATAAAGTCAGCCACTGTTTCCACTGTTTCCCAATCTATTTGTCATGAAGTGATGGGACCAGATGCCATGATCTTAGTTTTCTGAATGTTGAGCTTTAAGCCAACTTTTTCACTCTCCTCTTTCACTTTCATCAAAAGGCTCCTTTAGTTCTTCTTCATTTTCTGCCATAAGGGTGGTATCATCTGCATATCTGAGGTTATTGATATTTCTCTCGACAATCTTAATTCCAGCTTGTGCTTCCTCCAGCCCAGCGTTTCTCATGATGTACTCTGTATAGAAGTTAAATAGGCAGGGTGACAATATACAGCCTTGACATACTCCTTTTCCTATTTGGAATCAGTCTGTTGTTCCATGTCCAGTTCTAACTGTTGCTTCTTGACCTGCATATAGGTTTCTCAAGAGGCAGGTCAGGTGGTCTGGTATTCCCATCTCTTTCAGAATTTTCCACAGTTTATTGTGATCCACACAGTCAAAGACTTTGGCATAGTAAATAAAGCAAAAATAGATGTTTTTCTGGAATTCTCTTGCTTTTCAATGATCCAGCGGATGTTGGCAATTTGATCTCTGGTTCCTCTGCCTTTTCTAAAACCAGCTTGAACATCTGGAAGTTCACAGTTGATGTATTGCTGAAGCCTGGCTTCGAGAATTTTAAATATCACTTTACTAGCATGTGAGATGAGTGCAATTGTGCAGTAGTTTGAGCATTCTTTGGCATTGCCTTTCTTTGGGATTGGAATGAAAACTGACCTTTCCCAGGCCTGTGGCCACTGCTGAGTTTTCCAAATTTGCTGGCATATTGAGTGCAGCACTTTCACAGCATCATCTTCCAGGATTTGAAATAGCTCAACTGGAATTTCATCACTCCACTAGCTTTGTTTGTAGTGATGCTTCCTAAGGCCCACTTGACTTCACATTCCAGGATGTCTGGCTCTAGGTGAGTGATCACACCATCATGATTATCTGGGTCATGAAGATCTATTTTGTACAGTTCTTCTGTGTATTCTTGCCACCTCTTCTTAATATCTTCTGCTTCTGTTAGGTCCCTACCATTTCTGTCCTTTATTGAGCCCATCTTTGCATGAATTGTTCCCTTAGTATCTCTAATTTTCTTGAAGAGATCTCTAGTCTTTTCCATTCATTGTTTTCCTCTATTTCTTTGCATTGATCACTGAGAAAGGCTTTCTTATCTCTCCTTGCTATTCTTTGGAACTCTGCATTCAAATGGGTATATCTTTCCTTTTCTCCTTTGCTTTTTGCTTTCCTTCTTTTCACAGCTATTTGTAAGGCCTCCTCAGACAGCCATTTTGCTTTTTTGCATTTCTTTTTCTATTTCAATGGAATATTATTTGGTCATAAAAAGGAACATGGATGAACTTTGAAAACATTATGCTAAGTGAAAAAAGGCAGACACAAATACCATATACTATTAATATGATGATTCCAGTCTATTAAAAGCCAGGTTAGAAAAAATCTAGATACAGGAAATGGTTGCTTAGGGCTGAGGAAGGGCCTTAGAAGGGTAACTGGTAATGAGTTTCTTTTTGAGGTGATATAAATTTTATAAAATTGACTGTGGTGATGGTTACACATATCTGTGAATAAACTAAAGCCATTTAATTGTCCACTTTAAATGGGTGAACTATGTGCTATGTGAATTATATCACAGTAAAGCTCTTTTTAAAAAGAGAAAGCAAAAAGTTGCAACTATCAGACAAATTCAGAGTGGACAATGTCCTATAAGACAGCTGGCCCGGACTTGTCAAAGAGCCGAAGTCATGGGAAGAAAGGGGGTGGGCACAGGATGGGGGCTACTCTGCATTGAACGAGAACAAAGAGCAGACCCAACAACCAAAAGCAGTGTAGGGACTTTGACTGGATCTTGGCTAAAAGCAAAACCTGGGGACAGCTGGGGCTTTTCGACATGGATTAGGTATCAAGTGGTATCATGAGATAATTGTTAGTGTTCTTATATTTGAAAGTGCTATGGGTTTTATTGAGGAGAATGTCCTTATTCTTAGAAGGTACAAATACTTAGGGGTGAAGTGTCAGGATGTCTACAATTGTATAGCAGAAAATGTGTGTGTGTGTGTGTGTGTGTGTGTGTGTGTGTGTGTGTGTGTGTGTGTGTGTAGAAAGAATGAGAACAAGCAAATATAGCAAAATATTAACAACTGGGAATTCTAAGTGGGAGTTAGGTATTCATTACACTATTCCTTCAATGTTTTAATATATTTAATATGAAAAAGTCAGAGGGAAAAAGGTCATTTTTGCCTTTGTGTTACTTCCCAGGACTTTGAATCCTGGGTTCTCCACCCCAGTGAAGGGTGTCATCAGAGGCCAGCTCTGCAGGCCAGAAACTCTGCATCTCTGGACTCCTGCTCCCCACCACGGTTCAACCCAAGCCGAGTTGATCTTACTCCAAACAGCACTGAATCCACCCTCTTCCTGCCTGGCCCTGCCATACCCAGGCTGCAACAGCCACCATCTCTCTGATCATCACCGTAGTCTCCAGCATCTATCTCCCCCAGAAGCCTGTTCTCCACATCTCTGATTTCCTCCTATGGCTCTCAGTATGAAGAAGGGAGAACTCACCATGGCCTGAACCCCAGCTTGAGCACCCAGGGCCCCTGCCACCTTCCAGCTCCTGGTCTCGCCTGTGCCAGGGCCTTTTCCATGCCCTTCCCTTCACTAGGAGTGCCTCCTTTCTCTGTCAATTCCTTCCAATCCTGTACCTCTCAGTTGAAGTATCAGCTAATTTCAACTCCTTAAAGAAGCCATCCTGGACCTCCACCCTCCTCCTGCCTCCACAGTCCAGGTGGTGATGGTGGTTTAGTTGCTAAGTTGCGTTCAACTCTTGTGACCCCATGGACTGTAGCCCACCAGGCTCCTCTGTCCATGGGATTCTCCAGTCAGGAACACTGGAGGGGGTTGCCATTTCCTTCTCCAGGGGATCTTCCCGACCCAGGAATTGAACCCAGCTCTCCTGCAGTGCAGGCAGATTCTTTACCGTCTGAACAATAAGATCGGGTTCCAGATAACTCCATTTCTGCTTTCAGTACAGGTGCCTGTGCTGGGAAAGACTGAAGGCAAAAGGAGAAGAGGGTGGCAGAGGATGCGATGGTTGGATGGCATCACCAGTTCAACGGACATGAATTTGGGAGAACTCCAGGGAATGGGGAGGGACAGGGAGGCCTGGTGTACAAAGAGTCAGACATGACTTAGCGACGGAACAACCAGCACCTGTGCTCTGCTGTCTCCTAGCTGGTGACCTTGAGGGCTGCTGTGACCTGATCTGAAGAGAGGCTAATGCTAACACCAGCATCAGGTCGTTGAAGGTGTTGGTGTCATATCTTGTACTTCCTGAGACGATGCAGCTAATGCACTAAAGCAGCAATGTTTGCTCTTATCAGTCTTCATGATGTGGTCCTCGGTGTGGTCATCTGATTGATGTCTCCCTGCCTCACGAGCCTGTGGACCCCATGAGGGCAGGACAGCCCTGAGCACACCGGGAACACACACAGTGCATGGTTCTAAAGAACTGAGTTATTAATAGACTGACCAGGGCTATCTAACAGGGCTTGGCTCAGTGCCTCCATTGAAGGGGCATTTGTCTTTGCTCCTCTAGCTGCTGGTATGTATTATAAATGGGGCTCCCGCTGAGTCTGCTGCTCATGGCCTTGCACCTTTGGCTAGTCCTGCTTAAGGAAAAGGATGATGACCCTTGAGCACTGCTGGTTTACAAATCAGTCACGTCTGAGTTAGTGAAGTGTGATGAACACACAGCCCGCCGCCCAAGACCCCTCTGAAGAAGGTCCGGTTGTCCTTAATGTTAGCAGTGCTGCAGACCCTCACCTCCAGCCGCCAGTCCGGTCACGGATGGAGCAGAGATAGCAAGGTCCAGCAGCTTTGGCCCAGCACCACACAGCTCCAAAGCTCAGAGACCCCTGCCCACTTCTGCTTGTCCTCCTTCCTTCATCAGGTGTTGGTCCCTAGGGCACTCCCTGACACACCTCTGGACGTGTGCTTCCACAGAACCCAGACTGCCTCTGTTACGTGGTGCACACTTAGTCGCTTCAGTTGCGTCCGATTCTCCGTGATCCTGTGGAGTGTTGCCTGCAAGGCTCCTCTGTCCAGGAGATTCTCCAGGCAAGAATACTTGCCATTCTCTTCTCCAGGGGATCTTTCCAACCCAGGGATCGAACCTGGGTGTCCTGCATTATAGGCAGATTCTTTTACTGCTGAGTCACCAGGGAAGCCTTTGCCTCCCTTCTAGGATAAGGCAAAGGGGCATTCACATGACTAAGACGCAGAGGCCTGCGGCTATGGCTGTACAGGAACACAAGGCCTTGCTGGTGTGAAAGGGCCAGGCTTTCTTCACCAGCTGGTGTGCAGTACAGCCAGGGGGCCCTGGGAAGGGCAGTCTGACATCCGGGCTAGCTGCAGTCTCTGGAGAAGGGTCATCTGGTGGTGGCCCCGTCACTGTGTGGTCTCATGCAGTCACCTCTCCTCCTTCCAGAAGAAGCACAGTGGCCCGTCACTATGCTTATGACCACAGAGGTGAGGAGACAGGAAAGAAAGCTAGGTTTTCCACAAAGAATGACACAGATGGGGCACCTTGCTGCAGAGATTTATGTTTTCACAGCTAACCTGTCTGGCTCTTATCAGCCTCTTGGGCCCCAAGGCCATAGGTCCCCATTCTCAGCCAGCCCTCACTCTATCTGCAAACATATCTGATCCCCGTGTCCACTCCATCTTGCCCCAGCTCTGGCCAAGCTGCCATCTTGCCTGGCTTGCACCACTGGTCCCTAGGCTCCAGATATGCCCGTTTCCCATGTCCACACTCCCCTCAGCAGCAGAGCGACCTTTCAACATGTAAAGCAGATGAACCACTCTCCTACTTAAAACCCTTCAAGGGTTTCTAATAGCATTAGAGTAGAACCCAAATTCCCACCTACATGCAGCTGATGACACCTTGGCTCCTCTCCCTCCACTCCCTCTCCCCCCACACCCCTCACTCACTATACTCCAGCCTTCTTGCTGCTCCACTACAACACTGAGTTTGTGCCCACTTCTAGGCCTTTGTACACACTGTTCCCTCTGCCGGGGACACTGTTCCCACAGCTCTACTTGCTGCATTTTACTTATGCCCCAGGTCTTAGCTCATATGTCTCCTCTTGAGAAAGACCTTCCTGAAGCCACATGGCTGAAGCGATTTGCCTCTGCTCAGCTCACTCAATCACTTCTTCAGGAGCTCTTATAACAGCTGGGAAGCATCTTATCTTTTTCACGTTGGTTTACTTACTTACATCCTGATCTTCTCTCCCCTCTGATCTCTGCTGTCAGGTTCTTCCATTGCTAGTAAAGGAGCAGTATTTGGCATATGACGGGACTGCAGTGAAGTTTTGATACACGGATGGATGGGTGGGTGGATGGGTGGATGGATGGATGGATGCAGGCTGACCGGCCTCAGAGAGGACAGGCAGGGCACTTGCTGAGGGAGCTCTTCAGACGAAGGCCGGGTGGCGTACTTCTGTTGTCTTCCTTTTCAAGTTTTCACCATATGGCTTGCTGCATACTTGGCTGAATTGCAGATACTCTAACTTGGAGCTTTCTTACTTTTGTGTGTTAATAACATAAAGATGGAACACAGCTTACCACACATTTTGTGTTTGCTATCTATATGTACATAAAACAGACTTCAGTGTTACTAGCCAACCCACTTGTGAAGTGGAAGGAAAACAGCAATTAGAGAGAAGAGCAAGGCAAGCGCTTATGTAGAGCACAGCCGAATCTCCATACCGGGTGCGCTCCCCGAGAAGCAGGCTCCATCCAGGAGGCCGTGAGGCAGGTGTTGGGGGTGGCCACAGAGATCCCAGGGCCCCATGTCCCCAGGGTAGAGTCCAACTTGGGCGCTCCTCTAGTTCCTGTCCCTGGGCCCCCTCAGCCTCAGCAATCCCCCTTTCCCACCTTGTCCTTGGCCGCAGACGCACTCAACACCTGTCCTCCCAGAATATGTTGTGCTGTCTTTATCCTCTGGGTCTTCTCCCCAAACAATCGCCTCTGCCACCCCACCTCTAACACTGCCAGCTCACCCCTCCCAGCCTTCATCTGTGACTCTTTCACTCAAATGTGTGAAGACCGAGTGCCTCCCACAAGCTTTCATGCAGACTCCTCCTGAAGGATGAAGGGCCCCGAACAAGTAAACAAATGCACAATTATGAAATATCTCAAGTGCTATGAAGAATGAAAATATGGGGCCTAATTAAAAGGAGAGAATTCAGAATTCAGCATTTATTCTACCATATGAGCTGTATTTCAGGGCAACCAAGTGGCCATAATTGATAGGGAAAATTTTCTTTACAGAAGAGTCCAGTGAATAAATTCTGAACAGCAGTGTATGTCATGGGGGGCTGGGCAGGTGCACTCTGCCCCTGCCAGGAGCAGTGGTCCATCACTGATGTTGTTTAGGATGCAAGGCCATGGTGATGATAAAATAACAACTAAAATTATTTGTTAAGTTCTTTATGGAAAAGGCACCCCCAGCTGCCTGCCTCGGGGGGACTGCTCCCACATACCATCCCATCCCCTAGTTTGGAAGAAATGGAGGAAATAGGAAAATCACCATTTGGCAAACCCTCATCAAATAACTGATTCAGGAAACACTTATCAATGGATGAAAACAACAGGAGACGGACTGATAGGAAGCTGTAAGATGGGAGAAAGAGGCTGTCACCACCTGACCCCAGTGGTCAATCTCAGCGTCACGAGAAGGGATCGCAGGGCACTATGGGCCTCCAGGGTGATGGCACAGGAAGCCCATGGCATCACCTACAGATGTGAATTTCAGCGGGTTACTTCCACCCTCAGGAAGCACAGGGAAGAGAGCAACATGAAAGATGGCTCCGTGGAGAAGCAAACAGACAAAACCAGAACATGGAATGATCCTGCAGGAGGCTGACCTGGCTTCTGAGGCAAACGTGGAAAAGGAGGAGCTAGCTGCTCTAGAGTAAAGAGAGCAAAGGGCACCGGAACCAGATGCGGTGTGTGGATCCTGTTTAGGTTGCGATCCACACCAATGGTTCAAAGACATATTTGAGATAACTGGGAAACTTGATTTTAGACTGAGTACTGAATGACACCAAGAATCATTTTGCTATGTCTGTCACTGGCATTTTGGTTATGTAAGAAAATATTCATATTTTTCAAAGATGCATACTCAAGCATGTAAAACAGAAATGACATAATGTTTCAAATATGCCTTAAAAGACTTGAGAAAAAAAAAAAAAAGCTGCAGGCTTAAAGAAGCAAATATGACAAAGTCTTTTTTTTTTTTTTTTGGTGGGAGCTGTGTTGGCTCTTCCCGGCAGCACGCAGGCTTCTCTTGTTTGGCAGTGCCCTGGCTCTCGAGCGCGCGAGCTCAGCAGCTGCAGTGTGCAGCTTCCGTGGTTGTGGCACTTGGGCTCTGGAGTTGTGGTGCACAGGCTTAGCTGGTCTGTGGCTTGTGGGATATTAGTTCCCTGACCAGGGATCAAACCTGAATTGCCTTCATTGGAAGGTGGATTCTTAACCACTGGACCACCAGGGAAGTCCCAACAAAATCTTAATTGTTAAATCTATAGACCAAGCTTATGAGAGTTCATTGCACTGTTATCGCTCTACTTGTGTGTACGTGTGAAATTTTTGCAATTAAAAAAAAAAACAAACAAAGAAAGGTGCTGAGAGAAAACTGGAGACATTGAGAAAGAAAATACGTGTACAAGGAATTTCCTGACAGGCTAGTGGTTAGGACTGGGCACTTTCACTGCAGGGGCCAGGGATCAATCCCTGGTTGGGGAACTAAGATCCCACAAGCCACACAGCATGGCCAAAATTTTTTTTTTAATTAAAAAAATTGAAAATATCTGTCCTGCAATGAAGACAACTGAATTTTGGTGGTGTTAACTAAGCAAGGCCTCCTTGAGGAGGGGATATTGAAGGAGGAGGAGACTGCCACTGACAGACAGTGGGGAGTGGGTGGAGAACAGGGGCAAACACACCAAAGGAACTGAGCTCTTGGCATAGCAGAGAAAGGCTGTGAGCCTGCCAGGCTGGGGCAGAGGCAGAGCTGGGAAGAGGGCCCAGGGTCCCAGGATGAGAGGGCCGAGTCAGGAGGTGAGTCAGGCAGGTCCCCGCGCTGCTGCAATCAATGGGAAGCTGACTAATGGTTTTCAAAAGAGGCATGTTTGATCAAGTTTATGGAAGTGAATTTGAGAAGACTAGCCATTCTATGCAAGAGGCAGTGATGATGGGAACGTAGTTCAGGAGACATTGCACCTGTTCAGGAAGCAGACAGAGGCCTCCCTCCAGCATGGGGTAGAGAAGTAGATGAATTGGAGATATTTGGGGGGCAGAGAGCTATTGGGCTTGGCTGATGCATGCAGTACAGAGGATGAGAGAAAAGGGAAAAATCGAGGATGAATACCAGGTCTGTGGCTTAAGCAACTGAGTGAATGGTGGCACCAGTGGGGGGCCTTTGAGGCAGGGAAGAGATAACCAGAGTTCACTTCTGGGCACCTTACACTGAGAGACTGACGCGTGCAGTGGTCCAGGGGGCTGGGCAGAGGTATGAGCTGGATGTATTAAGACAGCCCAGGGAGAGAGAACAACCACATCACCTGAGAAGAGGAGCAAAGGCGGTGAGGAAGAGCACCAGGGAAAGAGGAGGGACACCAGGAGGGGGCAGTGGAGTTCTGGGGGGGCGGGGGGGGGGGGGGGGGGAGGGCAGTGAGCTATCACAGCGACACTCACAAGAGGGCTGAGCAACAGAGCCTGGAAAGTGCCCTCTGGAGTTGGCAAGAGGGAGGGTGTTGGAGACCTTGACAAAGACGGTTTTGGTGACTCCACTTTGTGCCCCTTCCCCTCCCTGAGCTGGAGCAGGCCCCGCCTGCTGCCAGATGTGTCCCTCCCTGCATTTTTCTTACTGCTCTGTGGTGACGGGTGGGCTGCTTTTCTCCTCCACTGGGCGTGAGCGTCTTGAGAACAGGACGCTTGTTCAACCTTCACGCTCCTAGGACAGAATTCATCCCTGAAATCAGTCAGTGGACACTTAAAGAGACAACAGCAAGATCACGGATTCCTCCCTTGGCCAGCATCATGAAGGACGTGAAAGCAGGAAGTTTGATCAACTAACTGTCCCAGACACTGGAACCAAGTTCATAGACCTCCCCACCAAAACTGACCAGAGAGAACCCAAGGGGGCATCTTGTGGAAGCCAGAGGACAGAGCCTGCGGAGTGCTCGCCCACATAGCGCCCCACTACAACCTCATGTCCACCCTTTCTTCTCCTCTTGGCCAGAGGAGGAAGTTGAGGCAGCAGGAAGTGAAGTGCTTTCCCAAGATCATGCTGAGCTAGGAACCCCGCAGCTGGGACCCGTGTCTCCTCAGCACAGGTTCACAACAGCCCGCAGCAGCTCAGGGCCTCATGGAAGGACACACGGACACCCACACTACAGAGAGGCTGCCCTCTGCACACCTTCTTAAACTCCTGGCTTATCCCTTTTCTTCCTCTGACCACAGTTTTGCATATTGATTTGAAATAATACCACGTCACAGGGTGAGTGAGTCTCTCTCTTTTCAATTCTTCACATGTTCTGATCAATCCAGGAGAAAGTCCCAGTTTGAAAGAGATGGCTTTGACATCTCTCTAATGTCTACTCAACTCCTCTAAAAGATGTGGTAAAATACACATAACAATTAACCACCATAACCATTTTTAAATGTCTAATTTGGTGGCATTAATTACATTCACAATATTGCATAACCATCACCACAAATCATCCTCATAACTTTTGAATCTTGCAGAACTGAAACTCTGCACCCATTAAATAATAACTTCCATTCCCACTCCCCAGCCCTGGCAAACGCCCTCTTCGTTTCCGCCTCTATGAATTTGCCTACCCTACTACCTGGTATAAATGGAATCATACCGTCATCTCCTGTTTTAAACAGAAAGAGACCAGGCCTCAGGCTCGTGGCCTGTCTCACATTGTCCTGTCTGCGGTTATCAACTCTTTGAAGCTTCCCTTCTCTTTGTGGCTGGTGATGTTGGTTTTTCATTTAGGATAGGGACAGTAGATTTCCCTTTTTAAATAAACAGATTTAAGTGGGAAAAATAATTCACAGTGAAATGTTGAAGGTAGAGAAGCTCTAAGACAGAGAAGAGAGGGTGGGAGCGTGGGAGGTGGGGAAGCCCCAGCCTTGACTGTGGAGTCTATTTGTGCCTAGCCCTCTGTGACCCTGATACAAGCCCCATGTAGGCTTCAGCAAAGGAATGTGGCCCCCATTCCACGCACCGGGGCTCTTCAGCTTCCTATCACCATCTGGAAAAGGCTCTCTGTACCTCTCACCTTTGCCCCCTATACATTCATCCATGCACTTATTTGGTCAGCAAACCTGGCTGTCCAGACTCTGTGCTGGTCTCTGGGGAATGCTGGTCTGGGTTCCTCCCAGTCTACCCCCTCCTCAATGCCTTCTTCCTTCTCTCCTTCTTGTTTATTTAATCCTGACCTCTCTCATCCAAGACCCTGCTATGCAAGCTCTGGTTCAGCTCTGAATTCCCAGCAGGGTCTCAAGGTCAGACAAGTAGGAAGCCAAGGTTGATACCGAAAGGAGTAGAGACATAGGATGAAGCTGCCCCACCCAAAGAGGTTAGCAGACTGCTGTTGCCCTGCACAGACATGGGCCCAACTTTGCCAAATCATCCTGTTGCTCAACAAGTCGGAAATCCTCATGTGTACAAGGATTCAAGCTTTTGCTAATGCTCTGTAGACCAGGAGCATCAGCTTGTACCCTCTATCTGATCATGTTAGGAGTGAGTCTTGCTCAGGTAGAGTTCACTCGCCTCCAGAAGGTGTAAGGTGCTCTTGGGAGCTCCTGGAGGCCAGAGTCAAGCCAGTCCACCCCAAACCAACCTGCACTTGGGGGTTCTGAGGTTGCCAGGCTGATTAATAAGCAGAGTTCTATGTGACTGGTGGCAGCAAGTAATGAAGGAGGTTGCCATGGAAGTCAGGATTCTGGGGGAATTGAGACCATAGCCAGCCCTGGCACCACCAGAGCCACATGCCAGCCAGCCAGCCAGCCAGCCAGCCATGCCACTGTAGATTTACAGGCCTTATAGAGAAGGGCCTGAATGAGTCCAGGAGACCACCAGAGGCTCTTTGATGGGCACAAATGACACCCGTAACTCTCTCGGCAGCAAGTTATGAGAAATTCAAACCCTACTGTCTAAATAAACATGAAAATAATTGGCTCCAGCATCCGGAAAATTCCTAGTAATCTGGTCTTGGGCTTGATTAGATCCAGCAGCTCAACAAATCACAAGGCTGCCTCCCCTCACCTCTGGCTCTGCTTCCCTGCAAACCTCCCCCTTCCCCCCCAAAGGACCTCCCTCAAAGGAAGGTCGCCTTGAGTGGCAAGATGGCCTCCTAGTTCCAGACCTCTTCCCATCAGCTTAGCAACTCCAGAGGATTTTCATTGGCCCAGATTGGGTCATGTGCCTACTCCTGACCCAATCACATAGTCAAGAATGCGGGGCTCTGATTGGCCAAGTCCCCCTCCCCCATTAAGTTCAAGAGCCCGGTGCTGTAAGGAAAATGTGAGTCCCTGACCAAAAGAGAGATTCCAGGGCTTCCTCTCTCCAAGCTCCTGCTCTGTATCTTGCAGCTGTGACTGCTTTCAGAAAACCCAAGATGAGACGATTTAACTGAAAGCTGGGAATATGGTGGTCAGACACAGAACAAAGCTCTCTTGTGTCTTAGCCCATACTAAGGGGGTTGCTTGTTGCTGCATAACTGCCCCTCCTCCCCACAAAACCTGGTCACACACTCCCACTCCGTGAAATGTCTTCAAATTAGTCTCTGTTCCTTGCAACTCTGAGCTTAGGACAGAATCCATAAATGTCAGCTGCCATCATTGTTTTATCGTACACTGAGTTTAAAGGTAAATTTTAGTTTTCACTGGAGTTTTTTAATTAACCAGAACTTCTGTCTAAAGGGTTGACTGGATTTGCTTTCCAGTGTAAGAGAGGGTTAGGCCAGGGCTGGGCCATCCATTGGTTTGCTAGTCTCCCCCCTTGAAATCCACCACAGTGTGAGCCTGGTCTGAACAATAAGCAAATCTTGGGGAGCATAACTGGGCCCGGGGCTCTGACTGACCTGGCAGGCCTGTGCAGATAGGTCCCCAGGGCTACAAGAGGACAGGAGCCAAGCCTCTGAGGCCTTCCCACACTCAGTTCCCTGGCGCTGAATCCTGCTCATCCTGCCTGCCCCCCACCCCACAGCCCACACCAGTGCAGCCAGTCTGACCCTCTTTCCTCTGGTTTTCCTATGTGTAGGACCCTCCCCTGCCCCACCCCCCCCCCCCACCCCCCCGCCCCCCCCCCCCGACCCCCCACCCCACCCCCCACACACACCTTTGGCTCAGCCAGGCAGCCACAGTTGTCCAGCTCTGCCTGAAAGCAAAGCCTGGGCCAGCTCTTCTCCTAGTCACAGCCCACGCCTTCCTCAATCTACCCTCTACAGTACTCTTTAACTTTTGTGTGTACCTTTAAGGAGCTGGTAAAAGTTATGTGCCAGCTGCCCAGGAAAGTGGACTTGATGGGCTGGCACTGTCAGTAGGCAGTTTCCTGGTATCCTGAAGGCTGTCTGCGGGCCCTGGATTAAGGAATCCTATCTGGGAAGAACTTGGCCCTTGCAACCTCTGCGGGCTTCCTTCTTAATGCTTGCATACTGGTTCCTTAACCTCTACCATCATCAGGGCCTAAACCACATATGAAGCTAAGCCAATGCCCCAAATTTCTTTATGAATAATAATGATAGGTGTTACATAATGAACATTTACTATATGTTAGATACTATGGCAAATCCATTATACATATTAATACATTTATTCCTCACAGGTTGGGATAATTAAAATCACACCCATTTTACAGATGATGAGGTAGCAAGAGGTTAAGGAAATTTCCGACAGTCTCATGGCAGAAGGAAGGTGCTGTCCTCCCTACACAGCAGCTGTTTTGTCACCTCTAGTGTAATCCTTAGTCTCCCTCAAGGCTGTCAGTGTTTGGACACAAAATGAAATGGACTCAAAGAGCCAAAGGTGAACTGCTCCAGACAAGTGACCATTGGTGACTTCTGAAGACTCCAAGTCTTTGTGCAGGCAGTTTCTGCTGCCTTAGACATATCTTTTATATTGTTCCTGCTGAATTCATTCATCTTTCTGGCCTTGATGCTGCTTCCTCCAAGCAGCTGTGTCCAAGAGTAGATTGAATGCCCTTGCTCCCAACTCGACATGAAATTGTAGCCCCCAGAATTTTCCCATCCAAGTTCTCATCACTCTGTACTGCAACAGCCAATCTACATGACTGCCTCCTTTTCAGACTGGAAGCTCCCAGTGGGCAAAGAGTATTAAAGTCTTACTTTACTGTTTTTTCAATTATTAAAAAAAAATTAACCATTTTATTTTTTAATGAAGTATTGCATACCCTCAGTAAAGTGCACAAATAACAAATATATAGCTCATTGAACTTTTATGTAGGAACATAGCCATGTAACCACTGCTTAGATCAAGATATAAAACATGTGTACAGTAGTACCTAGGACCCCCATCCCAGAGGGGTCTGATTGCTGCCACCACAGTTTTTGTCTTTTCCTTTTTTTAAGTAAAATTTTAAATTTTATTTATTTTTGGCTGTGGTAGGTCTTCATTGGTGCTTGTAGGCTTTCTTTAGTTATGGTGCACTGGTTTAGTTGCTCCACAGCTTGTGGGATCTTAGTTTCCCAATGAGGGGCTAAACCCATGTCCCCTGCATTGGCAGGCAGATTATTAACTACTGGGCCACCAGGGAAGTCCTGGTGGTATTCTTTGCTGATAGGATTATAAATTACTACAATCACTAAGGAAAACTGTCTTGTCTATCATTGTTAACAACTGTCATTTATTGGGTATTTACTATGTGCCAGACACTGTACTCAGCAATTCATCTGCATTATTTCACTTAATCCTTACAGTGACCCTAAGAAGTAGATAGTGCCATATGTGAAATAAGACAATCATGGTATCAATGTCATAGGATTATTGAGAAGTTTAGTTGAGATAACACTTTGAAGTATTTAAGACAAAGCTGTTATTTTTGAAATGTTTGTGATATCCGTTATTGTTACTACCTTTGGGCTTCCCTGGTGGCTCATACAGTAAAGTGTCTGCCTGCAATGCGGGAGACCTGCGTTCTATTCCTGGGTCGGGAAGATCCCCTGGAGAAGGAAATGGCAATCCACTCCAGCACTCTTGCCTGGAAAATCCCATTGATGGAAGAGCCTGATAGGCTACAGTCCGTGGGGTCACAAAGAGTCGGACACGACTGAGCAACTTCACTTAAGGGCACAAGTCTGGGAATTTAGGAGCCTGGGTTCCATGCCTACCTAAGCCAATCTGAGCAAGACATTTCAGTAGCCTTGACCTCAGAGCCCCTGGAAGGTCAAGAATCTGCTAGCAGGGACCCCTGAGGATAACACAAACTGTGTCCTCCAGTAAGATCCAGGCTCTAACTTCAAAAAGACAGTCATGGAGGGAGGAGGCTCAAGACTGAGACTGTAAATCAAGAAGGGCCTTGAGAGTGTTTGGGAGCCCTGTGCTATATGTCTTTTCTAGAAGTTTAGTACAGTAGGTATTTTCAAGTGATGATAGTTCAATACTTGTCTCCTTAGCCTGTAAAATCCACAAGGGCTTGGTCACCATGTGTTCCAAGCATTCCTTCACAAGTAAGATTGAAGTGCCTCCCTTCCTCCAGGCACTATGCCAAGAGCTGGGGGATACAGCAGTGAACAAGACAGACAAGGCAGGGAGAAGAGAACCAAACACGGACAAGAAACATATGGCAGCAAGTGCTGTGCAGGAGCCACAGCAGGGCAATGTGGTGGAGAGGAACTCCTGGGGAAGACCTGGAAATTCTCAGGAAAGATGTAGCTGGAAGGAGCCGGAGCTAGGGACAACAAAATCCAAGGTCCCGAGATAAGAAAGGACAGAGGATGGCCAGAGGAGCTCTGATGGGAGGCAGTTGAAGGAAAGGTCTGAGAGGGGGTGAGGGTAGGTCCACGTGGAGTTCTGTAGGGCATGGAGTGTGGCTTTGATGCTTAAGGTAAAGAGGGCCGCATGGAATCCCAGCATCAAAGAGGTCTTCCGATGCTCAGGGGAAAATCTATGGCGAAAGGCACACATGGAAGGTAAAGGTGCTAGAGTATTAGCTGAATGAGCATGGACAGATGGATGGACGCACGTCCAGGAGTAACAGCTGTTCCACAGGCGGCCCCGATCTGGCGGCCTGAAGCCCTGGTTCTAGGCTCTGTGACCATGCGCTGTGACCTTGGGCACATCCCACCCTGACTCAGGGCCCGGAAACCTGCGTCTCGGGGGCGGAGGAGACGTGCAAGGAGAGACAGTGCGCGCGCGCTGCAGGCCTACGGACGTCAGGTCTAGTGGCCCGACCCCTCAGTCGGGGACCGAAGCCTCGCCGCCCGCCGTGTTTACATTCCACCAGCGCCGGCCACGCGGCTTTTTGCCGCTCCAGCGCCGCTCGGCTCCGCCCCCAGAGCCCCGCGACCCGCCCCTCCGCCGCACTCCCGCCAGACCTCCCCCGCGTCCCGGCCTGCGCAGCCCCGCCCCACCGCGCGCGCCGGCCGGCCCCCGCGTCCCGCCCCGCGCGGGCTCCGCAGCTTGGGCGGTGCAGGCCCCGCCACGGCCCCAGGGCCCCTCCCCTCCGGCGCGCAGGCCCTGTCACTTAGCCCCGCCCCGCGCTGGCCCCGCCCCGGGCGGGCCGGAGCGCCTGGGCGGGCCTGCGCCGCGCAGGGCGGTCCTGAGGGCGGTGGCTGGGCGGGGCCGAGCCCTCTGGCTGCCGCTGAGGGGCTCCGAGCCGGCCGGGGCGGAGCGGAGGGTGGCGGGAGGGCGCGGGGGCGGTCCGGGGGCCGGTTCCGCGCGCTGGGATTTTTAAATGTCCCGCTCTTAGCCGGGCGCAGGAGCAGCCGGCCCGGCCGCCAGCGCGGTGTAGGGGGCAGGCGCGGATCCCGCCACCGCCGCGCGCTCGGCCCGCCGCCGTCTCCCGCCTCCTGGCTTCCCGCTCGCCTCTGCCTCCTGCCTCCAGCCTCGGCTCGTGCCGCCTGCCTGCCTGCCTGCCTGCCGCGGAGACGGCTTCGGGTGAGGACCCTGCCTCGGGCTGCCGGACTGCGCGGCGGGCGAGAACTCCTGGAGCGCCCGGGTCGGGTCGGGCCGGGCCCGGGTGGGGGTGGGGCGAGGCCGGGTCGCCGGGTCCCCGGAGGCGTCAGCGCGGGGTGCCCCGGTAGGGCGACTCAGAAGCGGGCTCCGGGGAGGTGTTGAGGGGAAGACTGAGGCAGCTGGGGGTCCCCAGGGAGGCAATGGGCCGGCGAGAGTTTCAGGGGGCGTTGAGGCCCCCCCACCCACCCTGGGTTCCGACCCGGCGTCGCGGGCCGCTGGTGGCGCCGCGGGTGACAGGCCACCCCGGGCCCATCGGCCATTTTCCCGACCGGCCCGGGAGGCTCCCGCCGCCGCCGCCCGCGCGGGAGGGGGAGGGGTGCTCGGGACGGGCCGGCGGGCCCTGGACCCCTCTGCTGCCGTCCTCACCCCACTGCCGTTTCGTGCCCCCAGGCTTGAGGTCTGATCCTGCGCCCAACGCCATGCCGAGGGAAAAGGAGAGGTGAGTGGCCTGGCCGTTGCGGGAAAGGGGAAGGTGTGCGGTGGTGGGGGAGGGGTGGGCCGAGATTTGGGTAGAACTCTTACCTCTGTGCCATCCTGGTTTTGCAGGGATGCGAAGGAACCGGATACCATGAAAGAGGAAAGTGGCACCGATGTCTCTGTTCGCTCCAGGAAAAGAAAGGCAAATGTAGCCGTTGTGAGTACAAAGGAGACAGGTGGGGGAGGATGCCCCCCCCCCAATCTTAACTGGGTACCAGAATGGGTTCTACCCATGTATTTGTTGATAAGGGATCAAGAGTGGGGAGCTTTTGGCAGAAATGGTGATCATAACCTTACTAGCTTTCTTTTTCTTCTCTGTGTCTGTGTTTTTGTCTTTGGGCTGTTTGGTGTGTTTCCTTGGGGTATGGGGGTTGTTTTATGTTAGTTTTTGCAGGATCCAGATGAAGAAATTGCCAAAATTGACAAGACTGTGAGAAGCCAGTGTGGCAGTCAGGTAGGTACATTTTCTGATTGGGTCGAAGTTGAGGCTCCCCTTGTTTGGGGTCACATTGAGTCTCATACTTGCTTGCCTCCTGCTGAAGGCTTTTTCTCCAACTATGGCCACAGTTCATATAACTGAGCACTGTGCCTGTCAGTGGGCACTGACCTCTGCCAGTCTTGGGATTCCAGGAAGGACTGTGTTCCTGACTGACATCCCTGAGATTACAAATATGCGCTGATGTCTGGAAGAACCAGAATGAACCTCACATAACTCAGTCCTCTCCTTTTGCCCTTGAGGAAACTGAGATTCAGTTAGAGGAGGAAAGTAACCCAGAGTCCTGTGCAAGCCAGGGGCGGAGTCTGTCCTATAGCCTAGGCTGTAGGCTAGTGAACTGTGGGAGGGCTCCTGACACACAGCTCTCTTCGGGTAACTGTGATGATGGGGGTTTGTGTGTGTTCATAAGCAACTTCTCCCCATCCACACTTGTGTTTATTTCCTCATGGTGCTTAAGGACTTCCCTTTCCTGCTCCCACCCCCTTCAGGTCATGTTTCAAACTTTTTCCCCCTTTTTGATGGTTCTTCTAGCCTCTTCAGCAATTACGTACAGTGATAACTGCTGCCTGGAGTTTGATCTGACCTCCACCAGAGTATTAGTAAGACATTCTGTGTAATGATACGTGCATCTCAACACATTTTTAAAACTGACTAGTCAGTCCATTTCTCTTGCCCCTCCTTCGTGGAGTTCCCGCCATATTTCTTGCATGTTCACGGTACCATCATAATATCAGAAGTCCCTAGCCCAAAAAGCTTGTATTATCTCTCTGCCTCCAGAAATGGCTGGAGACTGTAGTTATGGCCCCAGTAGGGGAAGCAGTCTATCTCCAAACTAACTGATTAGGCTTTCTGACACTGTAACAGATAAAAACTGAGCAGGAATAGTATTTGAGCCAAGGAAAGTGGTTCTGATGAGGTTAGCAGTGGCAGCACATCACTTTGTAGGACAGTGAGCAACGGCCATAGCGGCTGGGTCTGGAAGAGTGAAGGTCTTCAAAGCTGTGGGACACATGGTAAAGCTGTTATTGCACACAAGACCCTAGTAATTACCATTTCTGGGGAGATTCTACTTAATATTGAACAACAGCTTGATGGTTTACTTGCTGTATTAGAAGAAGAGATACTTTGTTTTAGGAAAAGAAATAAGACAGTGCATTTCAAATTCTTTCTTTTTTTTTCTTTTATTCTCCCTGTAAAGACTTCAAACCAAGAAAGTTAATTTTTGTGGGTCTCTACTAAAATGAATCTCAGCTTTGTGAAATTCAAGATTGGTTGTCTTCCTAGCTATGTTTTGAATTGGAATTTTTAACTGAGGCTGAAGCAAAGCTGTCCTTGTTGACTTCTTGGGGTTTTAGAGTAGTTTCAGTTCCAGAGATAACTGGAGCGGAGCCTGGAGTGCCTAAGACAGGGCTTTGGCCCTGTCCCTGGACTGCAGAGAGCTGATAGATGTGATATGTGAATAGCCATATTACTTCCCACTAGAAGGCATTTTCATGGTTCAGAGATTAATGACAACAGGTTTCTACACATTGTCTAAAGTAGATAGCTTGAAATTACCCATCATTTATGAAGCAGTCAGTGTCATATGTTATTTCTCTGTAGATTCATGAAGCTAGAACTGTGGGGTAACAACCTTTTTGCCAATTAATTACACAGAATTTTTCTGTGGAGTTATCATAGTTCAGCCCTGTTCAATAGCCCTGAGCTACTTGTAGCCATCATGCTGAACTCTGTGATACTGATACTGCTACATCAAGACCACATGGAACCTTTGATTCTTACCTTGGGTTTTTCCCAATGAAAATAATGCTCTTTTGTCTAAAGTCTATTTAACATATCCATTTTGTTCAATTTTTCGCATGAGACCCAACTTGTTTATTGAAATGGAGTCCTAGAATTTCTATTAGTTACTTCTCAGAACATAATTTTGCATAAGGTGGTTTCATTCTCCATTAAAAGAGGTACAAAGAGTCAGAGGTGGTTAGAAATAATCAAACTGGTCTCTTGCTATTATCCCTTTCCTTCCTAAAGTCAGATTGATCTCACTTTCTTTGAGACATGGTATACATTCAAGTTAAAGAATATAGACTTCATTATTCTGCTTCATACACTGGTCAAAGGCCAACTTTGGGGACCATTTGTCTGCTTGTGGTTCACCTGATTTGTCTGTGTACTGCAGGTTGGGAACTGTTAACATTTTATCTCCAAAAGTCTTCTCTCAACTATTTCAGCCATCTGGCTGTAGAGGGTGACACCCAGCTTCTGCTTTCAAAACTAGAATTCATTCTTGAATGAATACGACTTAAAGCAGTTGTAACATGATCCTTTTGAGTCAAGGAAATGATACCAGCACATGATACTAGAACTGGAAGAGGATGTTGCCCTTCTCCAACAGCTGTTGGCAAGATCTGTCATGGTTAATTTGCATGCCCAATTCTTTGCACATTGGATGGAGGAGAGCTTTATCCTACTCTGCTCTTCTCAGTACCTTGAAAGTGCTCTGGCTTCCTCTGAAAGTGGCCAGTGTGCCGTGATAGCCACCCCGTCCCATGTCTTCCAAGCAGCACTTGGAGAGCCCAAGTTTCCATGTTCATTTACAGTCCTCTTGGTTGTCTCTTTTCCAGTCAACACTGATGATCTCTCTGCTTTAAAAAAAATTGCTGAGTCTCAGACCTTTAACAGAGCGTCCGTGCTGGCAGGATTGTTAACGTGCCATATCTTCAATAAGTTCATTATAATTTTAAAAAACAATCATAGTTGTTTCGAGTAAGATGATAAACAGTAGCTTTACAAAGAAAAAGCTTTAAATGGCAAAATGACATTTTCCAAATATTAAAAATTGAATTAAATATCTGGACTTTTTAAAAGAACCATTGTTTGGGTTTTTAATGATGGTTTAGCATTTATTACTATATAAGACTTTGGGGGTGGGTTTCAAAGGTCTTCAGGAATATCTAGGCTTTATCTCTATAGACTTCTTAGTAAATCCTGTGACTGTTGCTTGATGTGGTTTTAAGTAGGCAGATACTCCTTTGTTTTTTTTCCATTTGAATTAAGGAAAACGAAAGGTCCTCATTATGTAATATATTTGGCTTGACCTGCAACCAAAGGAAGATGTCACATTTGGTGGGTTTTTATTAAATGAGGAAACTAAATATAGATGGGAATCAGTTTTATACTTGTGGTTGTGGAGTGCTTATGTAAATACTTTTATTGGAAACTCTGTCTTTCACTTTTAAGACATTTTATTAGGTTAGTTGTACTTGTTAAAAATCCCAAGTCTTTGAATTGTGACCAAATCTCCCAATACCCTTTTGGAGCCATGCTTAGTGTCTTACTGAACTGCGAGTAGATTTTCTTTTTCGGTAACATAAGAGCTGTTTGCATTTTGTCTTACCCTTCCTGTGCCCTCACACACCTCATATGAGGATGATGATATGGAGAATAAAATGCTACTGACTAGTTTTCTTAGGTACTTACTGCATAGACTCCTGAGAAAATGAAAGCTTGGAGTCATTACTGTGTCTTCCATGCTATCTCCATCTTAATTTAGGCTGGAATATTGATTTAGGCCTAGAGATTGCTCTAGGTGTGTAAAGACATTTTGTTTTTTTGTTTTACTGGCTGTTTTACAAATCAATGAATGTAAAAACAGCTGGTTTGCATCAAACTTTTTTTAACATGTCTTTATTTTACAGCCTTGGGACAGTAATACAGCCTGTGAAAACCCCTGCTCCCTGATTCCCACACCTGACAAAGAAGAGGATGAACTTCTGTACCCACACGCTGCGTACAAGCCTCAGAGGTGCACGCCATCGTCATCCAGAGCGTCGCCACTGCCTGTACTGAAGTAAGCTGACCACCGAGTGCCTCCTGGGTCTCTTACTCCCTGTGTGCACTTCCACTTCGCTAGCTGGATGCATACTGATGCCTGTCTTTTGTGTTTTGCTTGGTTTTGTTTTTTTGTAGCTGGGCAAATAGAGAGGAAGTATGGAAAATCATGTTAAACAAGGAGAAGACATACTTGAGGGACAAGCATCTTATGCAACGGCACCCTCTTCTGCAGCCTAAAATGCGAGCAATTCTTCTGGATTGGTTAATGGAGGTAGGTTGGGCCTTCTGGTTAACTAGAAGCATTGACCGTTTCTAGATTTTTTTGTGATGTTGTCATCTCTTCACGTGTTTGATTCCATTGACACATTGTGTGTCTCTGAACTGTGGTATATACACTACAGTGGTTTAACTTTTTTGCTTATGTACTTCCTTAAAAGAATTTCTGAAGTCTGTTTATCCCTTAGATGTTTTTAAGTTGGCATCTGAAGTTTTTTCTCAAAGTTTAAATAGTTGCAAAGGTTGTATTTTCCAATTAATTATAAATATTGGTATTTGATCTTTGTTAATTAAATTGCTTACGTGTACACAATAGAATGTGTAACAGCTATTTGATAGCTTACTACCAAATGTTTTAAAAATATATGAACAAATTTATCTTTAACAGTCAGAAATTTTACATTGTTTCATTTTAACTCCTTGGGACCCATTTCTCTTTCCCCACAGAAGTTGATCCTAACAAAATATATTGTTCAAGTCTTCTATTGATCACACTATCGTACTTCACATTATCATACAAAAATTTATCAAATAACAAGATATAAGTTATAGTAAATAATTGTTAGATACAAGAAGTTATGATGTATAGGCAGTGCACCTCTTTCTAGGAGGAAGTGTGGGTGTCTCAATAGTGGCTTGATTAAGGGACATTTCTTGGATACCACTTCCCTTGTGGCTCAGATGGTAGAGAATCCTTCTGCATTGCAGGAGATCCAGGTTTGATCCTTGGGTCAGGAAGATCCCCTGGAAAAGGTAATGGGAATCCACTCCAGTGTTCTCGCCTAGACAATCCCATGGACAGAGGAGCCTAGCGGGCTACAGTCCCTGGGGTTGCAGAGTCAGACACAACTGAGTGACTAACAAACATACCTTGGGTGGGTGCAAAATGAGCTTTCTTCCGTGAGTGGAAGGGTATCTTAGGCAGATCCATTTTATGAAAGTATATATGGAAGCTGAGTGGCTATGTATTCCCTGAAAACAAACTGCCGTGTACCCTTCAGAAAGTTTGTATTGACAGGGGTAT
Organism: Ovis aries; assembly: GCF_016772045.2. NCBI lineage: Eukaryota > Metazoa > Chordata > Mammalia > Artiodactyla > Bovidae > Ovis > Ovis aries. The sequence goes on from NC_056067.1 coordinate 39,918,661, forward strand.
TTGTTCCCTAGTTGTGCTTATCCTAGAGTCAAATCTGCTGCCACCTAACATCTTTGTGCCTCAGTCAGGCAAGTCACTTAACTTGATTTTCTCATTGTAATGTTTTCTATTAGTATTTTCCTTACATAGTTTGTGTGGATTATAAATAGTATATATGAAGTACAGCTTAAACATGTGTGTGCGTGTGTGCTAAGTCATGTCCAACTCTTTGTGACCCCCTTGATTATAGTCTGCCAAGTTCCACTGTCCATGGGATTCCAGGCAAGAATACTGGAATGGGTTGCCATTTCTTCGTCTAGGGGATCTTCCTGATCCAGGGATTGAACCCAAGTCTCCTGCACTGGCAGGCAGATTCTTTACCACTGAGCCACCTGGGAAGCCTCTTGGTAGGGAAGATCCCCTGGAGAAGAAAATGGCAACCTACTCCAGTATACTTGCATGGGAAATCCCCTGTATAGAAGAGCCTGGCGGCCTACAGATCTCCTTTTTGGTGTCGCAAAGGAGTCAGACTTAGTGACAGCTTACATAGCTGTAAGTGATAGCTTACATAGTAGGCCATGTAAGAGTTACATGAAAACATCTTTTTATCATCCTTAATCTCCTTTTCTTTATTGGTCCCTGAAAATGTCAACATAGAAAATGTACAAATGTACAAATTCTTTGGCAGGCTTGCTTAAAACTATAGGCCTTAAGTCATGTAATACTATTGAAAGGATAGAGAAGAATGATAACTTTTTATGTCTAAAGTGGGTCAAAACGTGAGTCCACAGTTCACAGGCAGTCTTACCTGCAGTGATGTTAAATTTCCCAGCCCCTAGCCCAGCCAAGAAGTATGTAGCAAAAAAAAGAAGTGCTTACACAGTGTGCCTGATGGTGAGCTGGGTAAAATAGGTTTGAAAGTTTGTTCCATAGAGAACAGAACACTTCTAATCCAATTGTAGTTGGGTTACTTAATAAAGACTGACTCTAAACATGGTTCCACATGGACTTAGAAACCCTTTGGTGATTGATGGAGGTCTCTAGTAATGTTCTGTTTGTTGTTTCCGCTGGTGCCTTTCCTACTTATTATAACCCTGTGAAGTGTACTTATTTGGGATATACTGTTTAGGAATAGCAGTTTTAAATGCATAATCAAACATTTGATGATAGTAATGAATTGAGGTCTAATATTTCTTTGGTCCTTTTCAACTCCATCATGTATACTATTTTTCCATATCTCACAGCAGTCCTGTGAGGTTAACAAAGCAGGACTAATTTATAACGTCTCAATTTTATAATCGGTTTTTCTAAAGGGGAGCCTAGGATAGAACCTAGGTCTCTGAGTCTTTCATTTAATGCGTTTTAATAAAGCTTTTGCCTCTTGTGATTAGATTAACAGTGTTTTAGTGTTGTGGTCTTTAAATAAACCTATGTTCCAGCTTTCAAACTTTCATACTGATGATGTTCATTGTGAAGAAATATTGTAGTTCTTTCCTCACATCTTAATGGAACTTACAAAGGAGGACATAAATTTCTTTGAGAAAATTTTGTTTTTCCTTGAAACACTGCTTTTACTGTACTGTGAATGTACCTTCTTTCTGCAGCTGTGAGCTTTTGCTCTTATATTAGATCACAGAACACTTCATCCTTATCCTGAGTTCCAGTTTTTCCCAGCTTCTGTCTCTTTGGTTTTATCCTTCACCAAAATCATGGTGAGTTTTTTTGTCTTTCTTTTTTTCCTCAAGTAACTATTCTAAAACTTACTATTTTTTCAGGTATGTGAAGTCTATAAACTTCACAGAGAGACATTTTACTTGGCACAGGATTTCTTTGATCGGTATATGGCAACACAACAAAATGTTGTAAAAACACTTTTACAGCTTATTGGGATTTCATCTTTATTTATTGCTGCCAAACTTGAGGTAAATAATTTTCAAATTTTTTTATGTAGTACATGCTTTTCTTGAGATCCACTGGAATTAGGGGAAGGGATCAACTATTTGTCTATATTTGTATTTTTCTAATTTGAAGCCTTCTAAAGTTTAGCCACACATAAAAAAAGGCTAGAAATTAACCAAGTATGAATATTTAAAATGCTTATGTTAATTTAATTCCTTTAATCAAAAAAATTGAACTTCTCCCTAAGAGGATAAAAATTTTGGTGTGATTAGAAGGGTAGATGGGCCCAACTTTCAAACACATTACTAAAGGTATTGAAAAGGTGAAATTTTCAAAACTCTTCAGTAAGTAAAAGGTTGATTGATGAGGATGAATGTTTCATTTCTTTCACAATTAATGCATTTTGAACCACTAGAGTAGCTCTTATATTTATCCCATCAATGTACCCTCTCTTTCTTTCTATGTTAGCATACTAAAAAATAATTTGAGAGGTACAATATATAAGTTAAAACTATAAGAGATGGGCATTTTGCTAGTAGTATCTTCTTTTATTTCCTTTTAGGAAATCTATCCTCCAAAGTTGCACCAGTTTGCTTATGTTACAGATGGGGCTTGTTCAGGAGATGAAATTCTCACCATGGAATTAATCATCATGAAGGTATGTTACAAGTTAATTTTTCAGTCCTTTTCAAAAATACGTACATAATATCTTTTCTACATTCAGCATGAGGGCATCTGGCTAGGTGTTCTTCAGCTGGACACATTGTGGCAGGGGAAATGGCTGCATTTTGAAACTCCTTTAGAGGAGCTTCCCTGGTGGCTCAGACAGTAAAGAATCTGCCTGCAGTGCAGGAGACCAGGGTTCAATCCCTGGGTCAGGAAGTTCCCCTGGACAAGGGAATCAAAACCTACTCCAGTATTCCTGGCTGAAGAATCCCATGGACAGAGAGGATTCTGGTGGGGTACAGTCTGTGGGGACACTAACAGTCAGACACAACTGAGCAGCTAACACTATAGGGGACAAAGGGATAGAAATGTCTTTTTCTTTCTTCACCCGTGGTCTGTTTTCTGTTTTCCCATAGGCCCTTAAGTGGCATTTAAGTCCCCTGACCATTGTGTCCTGGTTGAATGTATACATGCAGGTTGCATATCTAAATGATTTTTATGAAGTGCTCCTGCCTCAGTATCCTCAGCAAATCTTCATACAGATTGCAGAGGTAAGTGGCTCTACTACCTCTGTGGGGCACCCTAACCCACCACTAGACTGAGTAGCTCTAGAAGGGCTGTGTGTTGGCTTGTCCCTTAGTGTTCTGTTCTTCCCCATAGCTTTTAGATCTCTGTGTCCTGGATGTCGGCTGCTTAGAATTCTCTTATGGTGTACTTGCTGCTTCCGCCTTGTATCATTTCTCTTCATCCGAACTGATGCAAAAGGTTTCAGGTATGTTGGCTTTCCAGTCCATTAACAAGATATATGAAACTTACAAACTAGTTGTTCGTCTCAAATCGACCGTAACGTGTATTTTCATTGCAGGGTATCAGTGGTGTGATATAGAGAAGTGTGTCAAGTGGATGGTTCCATTTGCCATAGTTATAAGGGAGACAGGAAGTTCAAAACTTAAGCACTTCAGGGGAGTTCCTGCTGAAGATGCGCACAACATCCAGACCCATATAAACAGCTTGGATTTGCTGGTCAGTACTGTTCCTTGTTTCCCAGACAAAGTCTTAAAACTGCCTGGGCAGCCTCTTCACTTTGCTTCATACAGGCTCCAGATGATCCTAAAAAGACTCCAGTTCTTTTTAATTCCTTGGAAAAGAAAAATTGGGATCAACAGATCCTATCTCTTAAATATCATATAGACTACAGGCTTTTAGATTGTTCTTTTCTATTTTGTTTTCCTTCACTCACCTACATAGGAAAAAGCACAAAGTAAGTGAAGCCCAGAGGATATATTCTTCCATTGTAACATTTCTATTTCTTGCTTTTATTCTTATCAACAGGACAAAGCCCAAGCAAAGAAAGCCATATTATCTGAAGAAAACAGGATTTCTCCTCTCCCCACTGGAGTCCTCACCCCGCCACAGAGCAGTAAGAAGCAGAGCAGTGGGCAGGGATCAGCATGACCACTCCAGCATCCTCACCAAAGACAGCTGTGCAGAAGTGCCTGCTCCAGGTTCTCTCCTGTCGACTGCAGCAGAGACATGCGTTAGCTTTTACAGATATTTAAATGGAAGAGCATGTCTCTTCCGCGACAGAAGGTTTCTGTGGATGGCATTGGACAGGGAGAAGTGTTTTTTATTGAATGCTTAGATTTTTTTAATAAGTGGGTCAAGTACACCAGCCACCTCCAGAACACCAATGAGTGCTCCAGATGCTGCTAAGGAGGGTGATACTTGACTTGATTGACTATTCACACAAATAACAAAGGCTTGAAGTTGAGGAGTGCCAAGTTGCTGTTGGTCTCCCCATGGCTGTTCTGGGCTGAGTCGTATTAAGTGGACAGGTGGTTGTGAGTGTTGTGATGTACAGCCCACCACCAGCTGTGCTGGGGGCCTCCCCTTTCCATACTATCAGTTGACAGTGTACAATGCCTTTTATGAACTATTGTTTTTTGCAAGTGCTGCTATGTTTATCCATTTTTTAATAAAGATAAAACACTGTCTTTGAGACAGCTGGTTTTATGAGCTATGTCTGGTAATTTAAGTTAGGAGTCAACTTTGAATGTGGCTGTATCAAGTTCTCTTTGTTAATTAACTTCATGCTTCTCAAAACTCAAGCCTTTCAAACAAATATATTAAAAGAAAACTTTTGAAGTGAGCTTCAGGTGCCAGCCTCACAGGCCTCCCAGGGGCCCCTGAGCTAGAATGAGGCTCTGATTGGCATCTTCCAACAATGCCCTGTGCAGTGGTGACTCCAGGTGGGCGCACTGGCTGGTTATGGTGATAGCAGTGAAGTCACATCTGCATCCAAGAGGATTCTTAAGTGTGATTTCTTCCCGAGCACAGGACAAAGGTCATAAAGTATCTGTGATTAGTGTTATTTAATACTCTTTGCGTCCTTATCCAAAGCTTAACCTAAAGAGTCTTTATTTGGAGAACTTGTTAATGTCGTAGCCTAAACTGCTTTGAAGAAGAAAATGCAAAGTAAAATTACATGTAACTCAAGGCCGTGATCGTAAAGTCTGTTCCCTGATCATTGATGGAATCACCAAGTGCCTTGCTAACAGAAGAGGTCATTGTCCACTTTCAGGCCCGATGTGCACAGTCCACATCACATTTTGTGGGACATTCTCGAGGTGGTGGCCTTGTCAAGTCTTATGTCTCATTTTCTCACAGTGTTTTGGTCTATGTATGAGTTCATTACGGGAGGATGAACGAGCAAATAAATATCATTTATTTCAACTTGGTGTTTGTTGTTTCGCAAAAATCTATCTGAAGTAGAAAGCCACGTTTAATCTACCACATTTATATGAAATTTGAGAGAGGTCCTACTTTTTCACATTGTGATGCTATAGTTCTGTCATTTTAATGCAGTTTCTTAATAAATGCATTATAAATATACATGTAATGGCATTTAGCAAATGATACTCTTAGTTAATTATTCATCTCAGAGATACTCTTGCCTTTAAAGTAGTGACTTTTTAATGGTGATCATTTGTGACTTGAAAATTCCTAAAAGGGGTTAATTTACATATAATATTTTCTGTGCAAAAATATGGCACTAAATACATTTCTGTTTTGTAAGTTTGAGAGCTTGGCAGATGTGAGGAAACACTGGCTCAAAAGTGTGTTTGAGGTGAATACTTCATGGACTGGCGAGCCATCGTACTGCAAAGAGCGGTAGTTACTGAGTATGCTGAGATGAGGCTGCCTCACTTGTAAACCGTCAGAGTGCTGTATTTCTGGAGATCGGTATTCTTTTAAATAGCAGTGTTGCCACAGGCAGCTCTTGATAATCTGTGCTAATAAAGGATAAATCCCAGATGGGTAACTGAAATCCATAGTATCCAATATTTTCTGTGACTCTGCCAGAAACTCTCTAAGCCACTAGTAAGTGAAATCAAATTTCCCTTCTTGAGAGAGCTTGGAAGTTCCAGTACAAACTTTGACCTCTCATTGGTTGGCTCTATACCCATTTGCCAGATCAGATTTATTCTGCAATTTATCTGAAACCAACTGAGGCAGCGTGATATCAAACAGATAGCAGGGGTGGAAGTGGCAGCTGTAGTCAACCCTGGTGAACAAATGCTATGAGGCAAAGATGTGTCAGCAGGAAGGACCCAGAGAAGGGAGGGGTAATTTGTCAACCAATCATAAGACTGATTCGATTGTGGTAGAGCACACCACATCCTCATGTCGCACCCCAGCTCACAGAATTTACACAGCAGCCCTCATCACAGCTGCTGTCAGGCCTATAGCCCCCGTGCCCAAGAAAGAAGACACAGTTCTTCAAGTGGTGGGTGTTGAAGGTTTTCCCAGGCCATCCCCCATGTGTGGAACCTGGACAGCCTGTTTCACAGAGGTCATTTTATACCAGTGGGAGAATAAGAGATGCTGAGCTTCACCTTGACTTATTCTTGAGACCAAGAACCAGTAAGCAGAGTTGTGGGTCCATTAAGACTTGGAGCTTAGTGTGTAGATGCACTTCTATTCTCCCAACTCAGGCACAAGAGAGATTGAAGTTTATCTGGGCAAAATTAGGCTCTACCTCAGAGCAGGGATGGAAAGAGAAATCAAATCTGATAATGTCTAGTCATATTTATCCAACCGTGCATTTTCCTACCACATGTTTAGCATTTTGAAATTCAAATCACATTTATACCTTGGACATTGTTAGAAGACTATTTTTATCCCTGCTGTAATCATCTAATTTGCTGATTACAGGTCTCAAATTGCCACAGAGAACTCAATTTTTGAAAGAATTGTCCTGTTTGATCAAATATGTTATTCAAGCAATGCAGTCATTTGTTCCACAAGGTTACCTGCCAGGCAGAGCTAACCAGGAGTAATAGCATTAGGAGCCTATACTTAAAATCAAGCATTAGCTAATCTGCCTGTGACAATAGAGTCTTAAATATAATTTGTGGCAGATACTTTAGTTCCTGCAATGACAGACAATTGCATTTTGTATTCAGTGAGCATAGATTTTTCCTACCTCATCCCAATTTCAAATTTAACTTCAGAAGACTCTAATGTGCTCAGTTTCACAAGCTAACAGGTACTATTTCCCAAGAGCCTCAGACAAGAGGGCAATGCTGTCCTTTATTCAATAAACACTGTCTCTGCCCCCTCAAATAATTTTCCTGATCAATGCCAATTCCAAAAATTTGTGTGGCATCTGAGTGTCTAATGCTGGCTTCCCTGGCATGACACGGTGAGCCAGCCTCCCATGGGAGCCCCTGCTGTGTGCTAGGCTGTACTAGCTCTGGAGAGGAAAGCAATGGGAAGAGTCCAAGAGCTCAGGAGAGCCTGCGAGACAGAAGAACAGCTGGAACCCGGAGGGCAGCGGTATGAAACGTGAGCATGGAGTAGAAGCTGCGCTTGTGCTCGGGAGGGAGGCTGTTGAGTCCTTCCAAGCAGCCCTGGAAAAGTGGGGTGGAAGGAGACAAAGGCAGATGAGGTGACAGAGGCTACATCACAAAGGGCTTCTGCACATTAAGCTCGAGACGGGGCTGATACCGCTGGCGGAAGAGCTCGTGTGAGAGGAGGGGAGTGAGGGCTCAGAGCAATGTGTGGACACAGGTTGAGGAAACAAGCCAAGTCATGCTTCTGTACCACAGGAAAGTAACTGTGCAGGAAGGCAATGGAGCATCGAGGAAAGGAGCTTCCAGCTGGCCCTGCGTGGGGACTGCCCTGCAGCACTCCCAGACAACAGTGATTTTGGCCTGTGCACCTCTGCAGCCTCAGCCAGCTGAAACCTCATCTCCTGCAGTAAGAGGACCCTTTCTGAACCCACACTGATGTCACTTCTTCATTGGGCTCTGGAGGCAGTTACCTGGAGCTGGGACCTTTCTCTGCCATTTCACAATGTGGTTTTGGGCACCATGCTTAAGTTCTCCAAGCCTCCTCCTCAGATGTGAAATGGGGATGATAATAAGTCTTTGTTCCATAAGGGATGTTAAATTGGAGAATGCATAAAAAGTCTTAGCCTAGCATCTAGAACATTAAAAAGAAACAGTAATAGATGGTTGCCCTTGCTATTATTGCTGCTGCTGGTGGTGGTAATACAAAGGTAGGCAGTCAGACTGAGGCCTGAGCCAGGAGTAGCCCTGCAGTGGGGACTCCAAGAACACGTGGCACTTGCTCTGAGGTGCTCTTAGCCTCCAGAGGCTCCTCTCTGCTCCCTGGCCCTCCCCAGGCTTCAACTCCATCTCACTCTTGCCCTTCCTGGGCAGCCTCCTGGACAGTATCATATACACCTGGCTGTCCCTCCTCCTTCAAGCTCTTCCACTGGGGCTTCTGCCCCACTCACCACACACTACCCTGCCAAGGCCACCTAAGATGGCCACGTGGCAAAGCTAATGGCCATGTGGTACCCTTTAGCCTTCATCTCATGGGCATCTTTGCCACACTTAGCATGGCTGACCCCACCTTCCTTCCAGAAACCTTTTGCCCTCCCTTGAGTTCTCACACAGCTGGCCCCCTGGTAATACCCTCCCTAATCCCACAGTGTTTCTTTCCTCCTCAAAGGAAACCGCCATCCTGAAGTCCAGGTGGATGATTTCCACACGTATATTTAGAATTCTATCATTTATATCTGGATTCATAAGCAATCGATTTACAGAAACACTGCTTTGGTTGTTTTTAAAATTCACCTAAGTGTAATAGAACTTCACACATCAGGACTTTCCTGGTGGTCAGTGGTTAAGAATCTGCCTTCCAACACAAGGGATGTGGGTTCCATCCATGGTCTGGGAAGATTCCATCTGCCTTGGAGCAACTAACCCTTTGGGCCACAACTACTGAGTCCATGCTCTAGAGTCTATGAGCCACAACTAGAGACAGACCCCGCACGCCACAATGAAGAGCTGGTGCAGCCAAAACAAAACACAAACAAACAAAAAACCCCTTACACGGCACAATACCACTTGCTATCTTTTTCAACATTATTTTCAACATTTATCCATGGTGATACCTGTAGGATAGGGTTTACTCCTTTTCAACTGTGATAAGAGTTTTCTCTTCAGTGAGTATGCCACAATGTATACCTTCTACATGTATATGTGTAGGTTTCCAATTTCTTTCACCATTACAGACAGTGCTGCTGTCCACATCTTGTGCACACGTGTGCCATGTGTGTTAACTCCCTAGGGCACATTCCTAGACGGGGAATTGCCATGTCAAAGGGCATGTGCTGTTGCAACTTGCTAGATGTGACCAGTTACTTCCCCAAGTTGTGCCAATTTATTCTCCCAAGTGAGGAGTGTGAGAGTTCCTGCCTTCCCATATCTGCTCCAGCTTTTTGGTAATGTCATCTTCTCTTCCCAGTAAATTTGCTATTATTTAACTTTATCGGTTTTCCTATCATTACAAATAGTGCAGCATATTTGTTATAATGTTAGAATACTACAAACACATACAACATCAAAAGTGAAAACTCCCCAGAAATGCCATTCTGTTTTGGTGTTAACAAAGTATACATTGCTCCAGAATTTTTTCTGTTCATACAGCTAACATATGAATAAATGAAAATATTTGCTGTTTCCTTCAACTGTATCATCTCTAAATAGTTTAAAATGTACATAAAAACTTGCTCTTTGGTTTGTATTTTTCAGTGGTGGCTTGCCACTTTATTTCATTGCTTAGCACATAATTTCAGGGTCTGGCACATTAAATATTTTCTCCATGTGTACATGGATTGATCCTTACATGTATAATCACTTTCATTAAGTTTCTTCTCTTCCATGCTAGGAGAATATATGCTACCATCATTAAGATTGAAAAGCTAAACATCAACAGGAAAGAGTCAGGCCTCTGTTACAGTCCTTCTCTGAGCAAAGGAGCCACATAGTTCCTGGGAGGGTTGCAAGAGTGGGATGACAAGCAAGTGCCCAGGTTCCAGTGCATCGTCAGACAGACATCATCCATTCAGCCTAGCGGCGCCTTCCTTAATAGAAAAAAAAAAAAAGTGCAAAGTTAACATATCCTAATAGTCACAGCCTAGGTCATCCAGAAGGTTCTCTGTGTCTCCCTTGCTAAGCACCTAACCGAGCTATCTCGTGTTAAGAGAGGAGCAGTGAACATTCGATCTGTGTGAGGTAATGACTTGGTCTGAAGTGGGTCCCTTGGAGTTTTGTGTACTCCATCCCAGAGGCTGTGGGGGTCCCTGCAGCAGACAGGACGGATCTAGAGGTGCCACCTCAGGGCTGCATGTCCTGTGCTGGTGTGCCGGGTTTGTTGTGTCTGGGCTGCAAAAGGGGTTTGAAGACATTTGAGCCAACATTTAAAACTTGGGAGAGTTCACATACAGACATGGCTCCCAGATCTGGGCAGCACCATCAGTCTGCAGAGAACCAGCGTTCCCACTACACTTCCTGCTGCCTCACAGGACCTGCTGCTTTGATCTTAGGCGACCCATGATTCTATCAAAAGTGAGAAAACTGTATAGATCAAGAAAATGGAATGTCTCAAGAAAAGTGGCAAAGAGGGCAAATTTCTCTCTGAAGCACAGAATATTTAAACATGTTTAATTTTCAGGACAAAATGTCTTGGTGTCCAAAGGTATGTTCTTTATCTGCCTGGCTCCCACAGAAAAGTTTCAGACTTCTGGATTTTACAGGAGAATCTCAGCTGGCCATCACTCAAAGGCAAATAGGGCTTTTAGCTCATCATTTGCCTGCCCTGGGCCTCTGGTTCCTCACCCACCCAGCAGGCAGTGTGGCCACAGCACGTGCCTCTGAGGGGTTGCATTGCTTTCTGTTTCTCTTCAGACTCTAGTCTTCCAGGTGGTGATAAGAGATGGGTTTAGGGCATTTTCAGGTTCGCAATCACACTTTAGGGAGCCACCCCCTACTTCCTGTCATGCAAAGGAGTTTCGTTTCTCTAGATGTCAGGAAGGCAACAGCATGTGGCAGACGTCAGACTGGCAAGCAGGTGGCGGGAAGCCTCCTGGGGGCTAAGAGCTGCCTCACCTCCTCCTGGGCCTCCAGGTTTCCTGGTGACCCTCAGGGTGACCTTTGACCTTCAGCCCAGCTAGGGCCTATCAAGGCCAGAGTTTGGGCAGGTGTGATTCCAGGGCTGCTGCCAGAAAATTGACCTCTACCCAAAGGCTAGTGCCTGAAAAGTTTCTGGTCCTGCCAGGTGGCCTGAACATGGTCTTGAGTTGGAGGGACCTTGGGCCTCCCTCAGAAGCCTCGACCTTAGGGTGGGCTTTGTTCTTCCCTGAATGGAATTCTGCCCTGTGCTATGGGAAAATGCTCTAAATCTGCCTCTGTGATGGAGAAAACTGAGGCTTGAGAAGACAAATTACCATGGAAAAAGATGAGTTTCCAGATCTCAGGAGTGATTTTCTGCACTATTCATTTTAGCAGTGTCCAGGGCAGCGGAAAGAGAGGGCTTGTCTGTGGACGAGATAGATGCAGAAGCCAATAAAGAATTTATGGGAAGCACAAAAGGCTGTCTGGATGGGTTTTATTAATTATATTTCTTTTATCCTCACAACAATGGCACGTCAGTAATCTACACTGAATGTGCTCAATTGATGCTAATGATTTCATCCTTTTGTTTCTGTTTAAAAAAAGAGAAAAGGTCTGTCTGCCCAGTTAGTCAGGCCCAGCATGAGCCTGGAGCCCAGCAAGGCCGTGGAAGCCCTCCTCTGGGCCCCTCCCCCATCATCTGCGCACCCTGGCTCTCCCTGGCGATGCCAACAGCAGTCCTGCCTGGCGAGGGTCCTTTGCTGTGCCCCCAACCAGGCCCTGCCCCCATCCTCCTCCACCCTGCTTCTCCATAACTCCATGTACAGGTAATTTTATGTGGGTAATGAGTCCTCTGGGTGGAGTGACAGGCAGGGAGGGTGTGTGTGTGTGTGTGTGTGTGTGTGTGTGTGTGTGTGTGTGCACGCATGCATAGCAGTATTTTGTTGTTCAGTCACTCAGTTGTGTCTCACTCTTTGCAACCCCAAAGACTGCAACATGTCGGGCTTCCCTGTCCTTCACCATCTCTCAGAGCTTGCTCAAACTCAAGTCCCTTGAGTCATTGATGCCATCTAACCATCTTGTCCTCTGTTGTCCTCTTCTCCTTCTGCCTTCAACCTTGCCCAGCATCAGGGTCTTTTCCAATGAGTCAGCTCTTCGCATCAGGTAGCTAAAGTATTGGAGTTTCAGCATCCGCATCAGTCCTTCCAATGAATATTCAGGACTGACTTCCTTAAGGATGGACTGGTTGGATCTCCTTGCAGTCCAAGGGACTCTCAAGAGTCTTCTCCAGCACTATAGTTCAAAAGCATCAATTGTTCGGTGCTCAGCCTTCTTTATGGTCCAATTCTCACATCCACACATGACCACTGGAAAACCATAGTTTTGACTAGACGGACTTTTGTCGACAAAGTAATGTCTCTGCTTTTTAATATGTTGCCTAGGTTGGTCATAGCCTTTCTTCCAAGGAGCAAGTGTCTTTTAATTTTGTGGCTGCAGTCAAGATCTGCAGTGATTTTGGAGCCCAAGAAAATAAAGTCTGTCACTGTTTCTCCATTTATTTGCCATGAAGTGATGGGACCAGATGCCACAATCTTTGTTTTTTGAATGTTGAGTTTTAAACCAGCTTTTTCACTCTCCTCTTTCACGTTCATCAAGAGGCTCTTGAGGTCCTCTTCACTTTCTGCCATAAAGGTGGTGTCATCTGCATATCTAAGGTTATTGGTATTTCTCCCAGCAATCTTGATTCCAGCTCCTGCTTCATTCAGCCTGGCATTTTGCATGGTGTCTTCTGCATATAAATTAAATAAGCAGGGTGACAATATACAGCCTTGACATACTCCTTTTCCAATTTGGAACCAGTCCGTTGTTCCATGTCCAGTTCTCACTGTTGCTTCTTGACCTCTGTACAGATTTCTCAGGAGGTAGGTAAGGTGGTCTGATATTCCCATCTCTTTAAGAACGTTCCACAGTTTGTTATGATCCACAAATTCAAAGGCTTTAGCATAGTCAGTAAAGCAGATGTTTTTCTGGAATTCTCTTGCTTTATTTGGTATACCTTAAATCACATCTCTCACCTGAGTTCTTTTTGAAGAAAGAAGAAGGGAGGTTGAGTTGCTTTCCTCCCACAGTCCCTATCTCTTATTACTAAATTTTGTTGTTTTAGCATAAGTTAGAAAGGGTATATGTGCTGGGGGCATGGCAGTGACTGAAGTTGTCATGAATCATTTATTTGCCCATGTCTGCTGTCATTCCAGAACCCAGGAGGAGTTGTCAGCAATGGCCTCGAAGAGTTTCCACACTCCAGTGTGATAAACCTCAGTGTCTTTTTCTCCTTCTTCTTCTTATGCTACCCCTTAACGTGCTGCTGCACCTCTGGCCCAGGAGAGAAGCCCAAGGAAAGCATGTAGGTGATAAGCAATGTTTCCTGCTACAAATGAATGAGACAAATGTGCATGCCTGACACCTCTGCCATTATCTGAACACCAGCTTCATTAGCCCAGGATGCATGGGGTGGTGTACAAGCGGCAGAGCCCGGTACCAGACCCTCACCTGGAACACCCCTCAGAGGGCTTTCAGGTTTGGATGGCTCTCCCGCACATTTCACATTGGCATGTGCCCTCATCCCCATGCCAGGTAGCCCTGGTTTGTGGGAAGATCCTAGAAGGGATCCCAATGTGGTAAAATCCACCTGTAGCTCAGGCAGGGCAGTTGTGGAATTTCTAAGCAGGAGGCTTAAGAGTGCCCTGCAGCTGAAGGTAGGGGCTGTGGTATATCCTGAGGATGCATCTGCAACTTAGTGTTTCTTGAGGTTGTTTGGGAGGAACTGATGGTGACGATGGAGGGGGTCAGGGCTGCTTTGCCTCCCACTCTCCAATACTGCCAACCTCCTTCCTGCAGTACCCACCTTTCTACCCTCCAGGCCCCCTCTTCCCAGGCAGTGGGGGCCAATCTGCATAGCTGGTGACCCAGGCTGGCACCCTTCATGGAGCCCATGCTGAGAGAAGACCAGTGCTGAGAGGCTGCTGGAGGGCCCCATGTGCTCACTTACCCTGAGCAGCTGCTGGCCTCTGGCACACTCTGCTGCTATAAAAATATCAGCACTCGGCCCCAGCTCCTGGAGAAAGTCTCAGCGTGACAGCCTGCAAAGTAATCCTACATTTGAATTTCATCTACAAATCCTGGTTTCCTCCAGACAAGCTCAAACCTGCACAGATGGCCCCTCACACCAAAAAGTAAAAATAACAAAAGCTTGCAATTCTGGGCCTCCCTTTTTCTCTGGGCAGATGTGCTGCTGCACATTTCAGGAGATGCACAGCCTGCTTATGGGCAGCAAGCCCTCACCTCCTGAACAATTCTACTCACCCCTTCTGGTGTGCTGGTGGGGAGCAGTCATGGCCTATCAGGGTGTTTCTGTGGTGCCTGGGCCTTTGGAGTTGGGCAGGGAGATCCAAGGTGGGGAGGAAGAGTGAAAACTCATTCCTAACTCAGCTACCCAAGACTGGCCACATGGCCATACATGAGATGGTGCAGGGAACTTGTTGAGTGTTTTGAGTGAAAGTCGCTTAGTTGTGTCCGACTCTTTGCAAACCCATGGACTCTTTCAACCCCATGGACTGTATATGGCCATGGAATTTTCCAGGCCAGAATACTGGAGTAGGTAGCCATTCCCTTCTCCAGGGGATCTTCACAACCCAGGGGTAGAACTCAGGTCTCCCACATTGCAGGCAGATTCTTTACCAGTTGAGCCACCAGGGAGGGTTTTGAGGTAGTCAGTAAAAGTGGGGGCATGAGGTTCCCATGCATGTCAAGGGCAGGTGTCAGGGTGGGAGAGAGGAAGCTCTGGGGGTTCCTGATTTTCTGAAATCCCTACCTTCAAATCCCAGCAGGCCACACGAATTACAATTCCCATTAATTCTCTCCACCAGTATTTGACAAGAGCATCTATGCTGGGCCCTGATGATACAGTTATAGACAAGACAGACCTAGAGGGCACAAGCCCAGCAAACACAGAGTCGAGGTCACCTGTGGGCTGGGTGGCCGCAGACCCATGGTCAGGAAGGCCATAGAAGGAGGCCAGAGCAGGGGGTCTAGAGAGAGGCCAGAGGACACAGAAGCCCCTGCTAGAGACACCAGGAGAGACATTTCTAGGCTGGGTCCACCTCTGATGAGCCATGTGACCCTGAGTACCCAAGGCTCACATTTCTTTCTCATCCAGAAATGGTGGCTGTGGTCTTGGCTCCAGTGGAAGGTCATATGACAGAAAAGACAGTCAGTGGCAAGTGAAACACAATTCAAACAGCCAGGAGAAAAAAAGAAATTCTTGGATACAGACCTCTGGATAGCCCAGGGACGTATTTAGCCTCAGGCATGGCATGGCTGGATCTGGGTGTCTGCATGCTGTCCTCTGGAATCTAATGCCCTTGCTCAGCTTAGCTTTGTTCTATGCCGATCTCCTCTTCCATGTGATATCCGCCAGTATCTCCAAGCTGATATTTCTACCAGCAAGCCCTTCCTCAATCTCTAGCTAAAGTCCTGGGGATGATTCTCATGGGTCCAGTGAGTTACATGCCTATCTCTTCTCTAATCACTGTGGCCAGGAGGATGTAGTGCTCTGATTAGCCAGGCAGGAGCCAGCCGGGATGGAATTAGTGCCATGTGAACGGCTGGTCTCACAGACAGGGTGAAGGGATGCTAGAGTGGAGAAAACGGCAGCAAACATGGAAACAAATAAAACTCTCCCAAACAATGGTTGACAGCCAAGACGTGAGCACGCTCTGAGCCGCAAAAATCCTGCTTCCAACAATGTTCATCTTACTGTAGGTGTGTGGCCACTGTCATTCAACCCTTCAGCACCCTTGACTCCACAGTGCTGGTCTCTGTGCCAGGTCCAAGATGGAAGGAAGGTTCTAGACACCCCTGTGGGAAAGCCTGCCCCACACCTGGTCTCAGGGTAGGAGCAGCCTAACACTGAAGTCTGCTTCACCCTCAAGCCCTGCAATTTTCCTCTCTGGTGTCTGCTAGGTTTCCCTGTGTTTTACTTCCATCTTCCTCTTCCTTAGACCAGCACCCAAGATCCCCAATCTGGCCTGGAGGAATAAAGACAGATCAGGAGGGTCCTTGCTAGCCAAAGCACCTGTGCTTCTCACCCACAAAGCGTTTGTTTCCCACCCAGAAGACCACTCCGCATAGACTTGCCCTCCTTAGTAGAATAAAGGTATGGATCCAACATTCCACTACAGTTCAGGGAGGCACTATCAAAACAGGGGCAACCAAACACGTGTGGCCCTTGGTCCTGGGATGGGGGTGGGGAAAAAGGAGGTAGCATTGTCAGAGACAGACAAGCTGATGCTGGTTAGTAGGTAAGCGAGCTGGGAGGGGGCAAATAGAAGGCTTCAGTTTCTGGGCCACCACACAGGCTTGCGTGACCCCTGACATGTCTCAGGGACTGCATCAGGGCAAGTGGCTGTTCAATGGTGCATTCACAGTACCTTCCATGAAAAAGATCTTTAGAGAAGAACTGACCTCAAGGGTTGGGTTTCGATTCAGACAGCAAGAAAGTCAAGTTCTTAGTCCTGGCCTGAATGCTCCCAACAGTGTGCACGGCACTGTTGTTAAGGCTCTGGATTAGTCATTTAATTCTCCCACAACCCCGTTTCAGACAAAAGGGTACAGATAGAAGGAGATTCAGCAACTTGTCCAAGGTCATGGGGTTGGGGAGGGGGCACGACAGACGCTGGTTTCAGGGTCCGTGGCTGCACTTCATGAAAAGCCGGGGCCTGGTTATCCCATTAACCAGTTTACATGAACCCCAAAACCAAATCGAAGGTTGGGGCCCAAGTATTTGCTTTCTGGTACCTCGGGCCCTATGGTGGCTCCTAGAGTGCCCCGGCTGCATGGCCCCAGGAATAGCGCTTGTGACCCCCCTGGAGCCGGGCAGCTCAGCTCCTGTGCCCAGAACACTCTCTTTAAAGAAACCTGCGCACTCTGCCCGCCCCTCCCAGGCACCCCGGCCCCCTGGCGGCCACCGACTCTGCAGCTGTGCTCCAGGTCACGCGGCGCGGACGGAGGAGGAGGAAGAGAGATGGAGGAAGCGGAGGAGGAAGAGGAGGAGAAAGGAGGGAGGAGGGCCTGAGGGGAAGTCGGCTCTGGGAAGGAGCGCTGACTGCTCCCTAGTGCCCAGCGCGCCACTGCAGGGGGCGCTGACGACCCCCGGCTCAGGCAAGAGAAGGGTGGGCCAGAAGGAGGGCCAGAGGTCCCGGCCAGCTCCATCCCCTCAAGTCCGACACCCTGGCGGAAGCTACCGTGACGATTCGTTGAGCGCCGCCTCTGAGCCTCCTCTGGAGGCGGGGACCACTGCTACCTCATTGTACAAACTGGGAATCTTGGGCTTCACGAGGTGCCCTAGACCAGCCCCAGCCCCAAGGGGCGGCAGCAGGACGCCAGGAGCAGGATCTCGGCCCCTGCACAAAAGAATCAGGGTGCCTGCATCGGGATCTGGGATGCGTCACTTTCTGGCCACACGGCTTTGGAAAAAATCCTAGCCGCTGAGGGCTCCGCTTTCCTCATCTGGGAAATGGGATAGTGCCTACCTATCCCTGGGAATGGGATAGTGAGGTTAGGCACTATCTAAAGGTTTATTACCGTCCTTTAGACCAGGGCCTGACGCTGCTGAGCCGACCTCAGTGCCTGCCATTGCTAGCAGGGGTTTAGCTGAATGGAAGGAACTGAGCCTCGGTGGGGTGCACGCGGGCTTGGGCCTGGCCTCTGCCTCCCAGCCTACCGGCCGCGCGTCGCAGCAGCCTGCCCGACTCCCTCTGCGAGCAGCTAGCTGACACCACCTTCAGGGCTCAGGCTGCGCTCCACGTGCGGCGTGTTTACCCACGTGATGCCGACCCACCCACCGCGCCCGGGCCCCGCCCCCGCTCCCGCCCCTCTGAGGCTACTGGCTCGAGGCTGAAAGCTGTCGGCTACGGCTGCTTCGCGCTGGAGACACCGAGCGCGACCTCACGCCGCCCCGATGCCTGCCCAGGAGACTAAGCAGGCTGCTCACTCTTTAGGCACGCCGGGCGCGGGCTCTGCGCTGGATCCGCACCGAAACGGGATGAGCCATGGGTCTAGTCCAGTTCAGAGACTCTACCGAGTGCGCCCCAAGGAAGGGGCGGGATCGGAGCTACTGGGGGCGGGCCCATGGGCGGGGGGGGGGGCGCTCTTCAGAGCGCGCCCTGCGGAAGGGGCGGGTCCGGGGCGGGTGGGGGCGGGCCCGCGGGCGGGGCCCTTCCCGCGCACGCGCTCCTTCAGGTCGGGCCCGGGGGCGTGGCCGTTCCGGGGGCGTGGCGGGCCTTGTCAGTGCCGCGGCGCAACAGCTCGGGCTCTAGCGCCGGTCGCAGTTGGCCAGATCCTTCCAGGAGAGGTGGAACTCGTTGAAGCTCGGTTATTAGCGGAAGTGTACATTCAGTCCCAGATTCCTCTACAATCTCAGTAGAGCCACTCCTGGCTCCTTGGTTTTGTCCCCTTGACTTCCTCAGCCGGCCTTCCTCCTGTCTCCTTGTCCTCTGCGCTCCGCAGTTGATGTAGCACAGGTCTCCGGCCTCAGAACCGCAGGCTTCTAGGCTGACTCTGGGAGACTTGGTCCATTCTCTGGTTTAACTTCCACTTCTGTGCGGGGAGTCCGATAGTTCTACCAGTAGTTAGCACACACGTGCTAGGCACTTTTATAAGTGCTTTGTGACTTATTCACCAATAACCGCTTGGACGCGTTACACCTAAATCTGTCTCACATCCGAGACCACTGCCTTCAGCTCCGTATCCTTCCATCCAGATGCCCGCTCGATCCCTCACTGGATGTTCCGCAAGCCTCTCTGAATAAACACATCTGAAGAGGAACCTCAGTTCAGTTCAGTCGCTCAGTCGTGTCCGACTCTTTGCGACCCCATGAACCACAGCACACCAGGCCTCCCTGTCCATCACCAACTCCCGGAGTTCACCCAAACCCATGTCCATCGAGTCGGTGATGCCATCCAACCATCTCATCCTCTGTCGTTCCCTTCTCCTCCTGCCCTCAGTCTTTCCCAGCATCAGGGTCTTTTCCAGTGAGTCAGTTCTTCGCATCAGGTTTCTCCCCAGATCTCCTGCTCAGTGAATAACATTGCCATTCCCCTAGTCACTGAACAGGGCTTGCATTTGTTTTTTCCTTTTTTAAAATTTAGATTTCACATATAAGGGGTCTCCTATTTGTCATTCTCTGCCTGACTTGCCTCACTTAGTCTAATGTCCTCAAAGTTCATCCATTCTGTCAAATATTACTGTCACACCATCATCAACATAAAAAACAAGAGAACCAGCAGGCTGCTGCTACTGCTGCTAAGTCGCTTCAGTCGTGTCTGACTCTGTGCCACCCCATAGATGGCAGCCCACAAGGCTCCCCCATCCCTGGGATTCTCCAGGCATAACACTGGAATAGGTTGCCATTTCCTTCTCCAATGCATGAAAGTGAAAAGTGAAACTGAAGTCGCTCAGTCGCGTCCGACTCCCAGTCCCATGGACTGCAGCCCACCAGGCTCCTCTGTCCATGAGGTTTTCCAGGCAAGAGTACTGGAGTGGGGTGCCATTGCCTTCTCTCGGCAATAATACATTTCTTGAAACTGTAATAAAAACAACTTGAATGATGCTGAACTATTCAGGAATTCACCTAACAAGAAATGCACAAGATCTTTAGGACACTAACTCTAAAATTCAAATATATATATATATATATATACACATATATATATATATGTATGTATGTCTATATATATAAGAAACTTGAATGCATAGATAACTAATGGGATATCTTAACGATGGAAGGATGATCTATATATTCAATGCAATTCCAGTAAAAAAAATTCTAGCCTGATTGTGTTGGAACTTGGAAACTGATTTTACAATGTATATGGAAGAATAAAGGTCCATGATAGGCTAAGAGCAAATTTGAAAAAGAAGAACAAAGGGAAGGTCTTGCTCTATAGGCATTAAAACAGATTACAAGACCAAGTAATTAAAATATTGTGATAGAAACAAATAGATGAATGGAATAGTTTGAAATGCCCAAAATGAATTCATTTATATAACTTGGTATGTGATAGAGAAAAGAATTACAAATGATTAGAGAAGATCTAAATTATTCAGTAAATGGTTCTGAGAATATTGATTTTTTTTCCATAATGCAGAAAAAATAAAATTGGATCCCTACCTCAGACCTTATACATAAACTCTAAATCAATTAAATATCTTATTGTAAAGGTAAGAATATAATGCTAATAATCTAGAACATAGGATAAAGTCTCTGTGATAGCAAAGGATTTATCATTACCTCAGAAGCTTAATCCATGAGGAGGAAAGTGATGGATTTGATGACACCAAAATGGGAAATGTTGCTATACTGTAGACAAAATCAACATATATGTGATGAGATAGGAGAAAATATTCTTCATGTCTTAAACTAACATATTTATATTCCAAGCTATAACTAGAATAATCAAAGAACTCCTAAAAATCAGTCTATAAAAAGGAAACATAATTTTTTTAAATGGGTGAAGGATATGAATAAGTCATTCCTAGAATAAATCAGATTGGCTAAGGAGTTCAAAAGGCTTACCCTCATTGGTGATCAGAGAAAGGCAAAGGAAAGGAAAGAGGTGCCACATTACCCCAGCCAACTGACGCGTCTCAGCAGGTCATATGGTATAAAGTGCTGTCATGGAGGGATGGGAGAAGCATGTGGCAGATGTAATGTAATTCATTATGCAGGTACCTTTGCAGGGCTCAGACCAGGGTGAGAAAAGTAAGGCCCTCACTGTGCCGGCTGACCCTCTACCTGCCTGGCCTTCTTAAGCGTGCACTCTGGGTGCCTCACTGCCTCACTGGTCCCAGCCTTGTACCTGTGGACTCGACAGTTTCAATCTTGATATGTACCTAGAGAAACTTCCTTAGGAAATGTATTCCAGTTCACTTAGGCAGTAGTTATGTAGGATCCCCCAGGAGGAAACTGAACAAACAGTATTTGGTAAGTGAAGATAATAACAGGGTCTTCCATGGGGAGGAGGACCTGGTGAGTAAAAATGAGAACAAGGAAAAGGGCTTCCATCCACCTTCTCACAAGTGAGGCAAGATCACTTTCTGTCTGGGAGGGTTTGTAGGTTTCTGGGCCTTTGTCACTGATCCCCCTGCCCCTTCCACCAAGCGGTGCATTTGGTCTTGGCAGGGGAGAGAGAAAGTTGGATGTTGCCCTGAGGTTACCTGAGAAGGATTAGGCATATTTTCACTGTCACATAAAGAAAGAGAGGCCAGAAATGTCAAGATCTGGTTCCTGTGTTGGGGCAGAAAAGATCTAGAGGGTAAAGCTTGGACTTTGGAGTTTACATACGTAGGTTCTAATCCCTTTTTTACTTTCTATGGATGTGAACTTGGGCAGAAAGCACAGCGTAGTGAACTTCAGGTTTGTTCCCAGTGAGAGGGGAGTAAAAATAAGGCTTAACATAGGAGTCAAAGGAGAGAAGATATCTGAAACCTATCTGCTTCTCAAACAGCATGGACAAGTGAGGATTCTCCAGGGATCTTTACCACACTTTTCTATTCTCTGGATAGCAGTCTGGAGGCCTTTCAGAAGCCAGGGCCAGGGAGGGTACTTCAGTGGGTGACAAATGGAATCATCCATCACATTTGGATATTTCCATCTCAACCCCTCCAGACTTTAAGCATGAGGTTGGGACCAGCACTGTTTTGGATGATGCTCAGCTCTGGAAGCTTTGGAGCAGCCCCCATGTAGGAGCTCAATTCCTTACCCCAGTTCGCCTCTCTGACAACTCTCACTTCTAAGAGAGGAACTGGATTTTCTTTTTTGTGTTTAAATGAGAAATAGAGACACATTGCAAAGTAATGATATCAATAAAAATTGTAATAATCAGCACTACCCTAGCCCAACTGTTGTCAGCATCTGTGGTGAATGTCTGCTGTTTCTCTATTTAGCCTCCCTTCCTCCTGGTAACAGTGTCCTATTTTCTACCGGGGAACCAATCCTCTTGTTCTCAGACTGTGGGATTTGAGTTGGGTTCAGTCCAGAGCAGCTTTGCAAGGCCCAGTACAAAATGAAAGTGCAGTGTCTCTCATTCAAAAATTCTTAAGGATTTCAAGATGCCACAGCAGAGCATTAAACCAGACTAAGGGTCCTAAGAGGCTGCACCCCTGAAACCAGCCCTGGAATGGGTGCATGACTCACGTTTTGCCAATGAAATTCAAAACTTTTGCCAGAAAGAGGCTCTCACTTTATGCTTATATTACTAGATCAATAAAAAGATAAACCTGGAGCTGTTGACTGCCATCCTTGTCTCCCAGGAGGAGAGCCCTTGCTGGGAAAACATAGTCCAGAAAGAAATGGACTTCTGGTCACATAATGTGAGGTCCTTCAGCTTCAGCTCTCAGAAGCACAAGTCATTTCATTCTATCTTAGGCTTCAACTAGTTTGAGATACAGCAAAGAATCAAAATTCCTGGAACATTTCATTCTTTCTATGCATATTCACCAAGTCGTAGTCATAAGGCACATATAGTGTTATATGCTTTCTAAAAGTGACATTTAAAAAAAATACTTCCCCCACTGGTCCAGTGACTAAGACTCCACACTCCCCAATGCAGGGGGCACAGGTTTGATCCTGGTTGGGAAACTAAGATCCTGCATGCCGCAGGGCATGGCCCAAAAAAAGAAAAAGTTTCATCATACCATAAACTTTTGTGGTATTATGATCTTTACAGGCTGTATATTCCATTCCCAGTGGATGGCCATTTGATTGTTTATAGTTTGGTGCTTTTAAAAATACTCTCGTGATAAAGATGTCAGTGAATATAGTTTGGGGAGAACATTTTTGATGTGACATGGTATGCCTTTCATGTGGACCCTGCCTAAATATGAAGTTTCACTAGGATTTGGAATTTCTGCAACAACCCAGGTGGGAAGGATGACGTAGGATAGAAATAGCCAGCTATTTACAGCCTTGGACATAAACTCCCGGTGGAATTGATCTGGGAGGGTGGTGTGTGTGAAGTAAGCACAGCCCTTGAGCTTTGAGTGAAGGGGCAGACATTCCCTGGAAATGTTCAACGTCGTAGTGTCATAGCTGCAGGAAGCTTTCATCCAGTTCAACCTCCCCACATCAAAAATTGAGAAACTGAAGGCTGGACAAGGGAAATCAGCAAGGTAGTGCAGAACGGGGTTTGGAACCCTGACTTCAACATTTGGATGCTCATTGAGGGCAAGCACTTGTGAGTCTTCTTGACACCAAATAAATGACA
Organism: Ovis aries; assembly: GCF_016772045.2. NCBI lineage: Eukaryota > Metazoa > Chordata > Mammalia > Artiodactyla > Bovidae > Ovis > Ovis aries. Next base: position 39,941,993 of record NC_056067.1, read on the forward strand.
ATCCTGATTCATGAGGGGACTGCAAACTCCCAGTTACTCTGTGTGTGCTAAGACACTTTAGTCGTGTCTGACTTTTTACAACCCCATGGGCTGTAGCCCGCCTGGCTCCTCTGTCCATGGAGTTCTCCAGGCAAGTATGCTGGAGTGGGTTGCCATGCCCTTTTCCACGGGATCTTCCCAACCCAGGGATTGAACCCACAGCTCTTATGTATCCTGCATTGGCAGGCGGGTTCTCTGCCCCTACCGTCACCTGGACACACACTGTGACTCTGGACACTACGTAAACTGAGAAGCCTTCAGATGTTCTTTAAGCTCAGCTGGTGTTAATAACTCAACTCCACACCCGCCTCAAGCCCATCTTTCTGCCCGCTTTGTAGCCAGTCCTAAAGGAAAGCTGTAAGTACAAGGACCTCCCTTCCTTATGCTGCTGCTGCTGCTGCTAGGTCGCTTCAGTCGTGTCCAACTCTGTGCGACCCCATAGACGGCAGCCCACCAGGCTTCCCCGTCCCTGGGATTCACCACGAAAGAACACTAGAGTGGGTTGCCGTTTCCTTCTCCAATGCATGAAAGGGAAAAGTGAGTGAAGTCGCTCAGTCGTGTCCGACTCTTCGCGACCCCATGGGCTGCAGCCTACCAGGCTCCTCCGCCCATGGGATTTTCCAGGCAAGAGTACTGGAGTGGGGTGCCATTGCCTTCTCCGCTTCCTTATGCAGAGGTGAGCTTTCAGTTCGCTTTAACTGTTACATGGGGCTCCATGCTATACATGTGCAGAATATTGATTTGATTTACCCAAGGATGGGCCTTTCGGTTGTTGTTTTTCTATTGTTTTTTCAAGTCTGTTTATTTGAAAAATAAGAAGTAACATACACCATGTTTTTGTTTTTTTGACAGCATCATGCTGCATGTGGGATCTTAGTTCCCCAACCAGAAATTGAACCTGTGCCCTTGCAGTGGAAGCACAGATTCTTAACCACTGAACAGCCAGGGAAGTCCCAACATATATATGTTTTAAAATCAAATTTATTGATGTATATTTTATAACAAAATTTACCCATTTTAAGTTTTTTTTAGAGGGTTGCATCAGTGAAACCATTACCACAATTAAGATACAGAATGCTTCCATTACCACAAAAGTTTTCTTCTTATTCCTTTGCAGTCAGAGTCTCCAACCATACCCTCATTCCTGGCAACCGCTGATTAATTTTGCATCCCGGTAGGTCAGCTTTGTCTTTTTTAGTTTTATATGAATCACTTACACTACCTACTTGTGTCTGGTTTCTTTCACTCAGCAAAAATATCTGTGAGACTCATGTGTGCTGTTGCACAGTAATAATTTCCTCTGTCTTGTAGAGTGTTACACCCTTGTATAACAACTTGTTCATCTGCTCATCCTTTGATGGACATTTGGTTATTTTCAGTTTGGGGCTGTTGTGAATAAAACTGTTATGGGCATTTATGTAGAAGTCTGTGTTTTCATTTCTCTTGGAAATTTCTGGAATGGGATTGGTGGGTTGTATCGTAAGTATATATTTGATCTTATGTTTAACTGATATCATATTTTCCAAAGTAGTTCTTCCATTTTGAACTCCCACCAGCAGTATATGAGTTCTGGCTCCTCCATATCCTCTCTAACATTTGGTGTTGGCAGTCTTTTTAATTTTAGCCATTCTAGTGAGTGTGTCAGTTCAGTTCAGTTCATTTCAGTTCAGTCGCTCAGTCATGTCCGACTCTTTGCAACCCCATGAACCGCAGCACACCAGGCCTCCCTGTCCATCACCAACTCCCGGAGTCCACCCAAACAGATGTCCGTTGAGTCGGTAATGCCATCCAACCATCTCATCCTCTGTCGTCCGCTTCTCCTCCTGCCCTCAATCTTTCCCGCATCAGGGTCTTTTCCAATGAGTTAGCTCTTCACATCAGGTGGCCAAAGTATTGGAGTTTCAGCTTCAATGTCAGTCCTTCCAATGAACACCCAGAACTGATCTCTTTTAGGATGGACTGGTTGGATCTCCTTGCAATCCAAGGGACTCTCAAGAGTCTTCTCCAACACCACAGTTCAAAAGCATCAATTCTTCAGTGCTCAGCTTTCTTTGTAGTCCAGCTCTCACATCCGTACATGACCACTGGAAAAACCATAGCCTTAACTAGACGGACCTTTGTTGGAAAAGTAATGTCTCTGCTTTTTAATATGCTGTCTAGGTTGGTCATAACTTTCCTTCCAAAGAGTAAGCGTCTTTTAATTTCATGGCTGCGGTCACCATCTGCAGTGATTTTGGAGCCCTGAAAAATAAAGTCAGCCACTGTTTCCACTGTTTCCCCATCTATTTGCCATGAAGTGACGGGACCAGATGCCATGATCTAGTTTTCTGAATGTTGAGTGTGTAGTAGTTTGCTATTATGGATTTAATTTGTATTTCCTTCATAAGCAGAATATATTTTTCATGTAAGTTGTGGCCATGGCTATTTGTATATCTTCTTTTGTAAACTGGCTATTTAAACTTTCCCTAGTTAATTAATTAATTGAAATATAAATGACTTATATTAATTTCAGGTGTACAGCATGGTGAATCAATGTTTTAGTACATTACACCATGATAAATTTAGTTGCCATCTATCATCAAAGTTATTACAATATTATTGACTATATTTCCTGCGCTACACATTACATCCCCACGCCTAGTTTTAAATTGGGTGATTTGTTCTCTTATTACTGAATTGTAAAAGTTCTTATGTATTTCGGATCAAGTCCTACACTGACAATATATTCTGTCAGTCTGTGGCCTGCCTTTTTATTTTCTTAACAATACATTTTGAAGAGTAGGTTTTGATTTTGGTGAAGTGTAAACTTACTATTTTTTTCTTTCATGGTTCAAGCCCTTTTTGTGACATTATAAATGGTTTTGCCTGCTGCCAAGTCACAAATAGTTTATTCTGCATTTTCTTCTAGAGGTTTTATGGTTTCATCTTTAGATCTGTGAACTGTTAACACTTTGATTTAATTTTGTGTGACGCAAAGCAAGAATCAAGGGTTCTTTGCTTTCTGTGTGAATCTCCTATTGTTCTAACATCATTTGTTGAAGTTGAAGAGACTATCCTTTACCGAATGAATCACCTTGGAATATTTGTGAAATGTCAAATGGCTATGAATGTGTGAATTTATTTCTGAACTCAATTCTATTCTATTAATCTTATATGTTTATTCATATACCAATACTGTCTTGACAACTGCAACTCCATAATAAATCTTGAAGTCACATAGTAAAATTTCTCCAACTTTATCTTTTTATTTTTAATTGCTTTAGCCATTTTAAGTCTTTCACATTCCTTTATAAACTTAAAAATCAGACTTCCATTAACTACAAAAAAAAAAAAGCCTGCTGAGCTATAGGTTGGGATTGTATTGAATCTACAGACTGGTTTTGAAAGAATTGATATCTTGACAGTATTGAGTCCTTCAATCTATGAACATGATGTATCTCTCCATTTACTTAGGTCTTTTCAAGTTTTTCTAAAGATTTTTTTAGTATTTAAGCATATTGTTGTTGCTGTTCAGTCCCTAAGTTGTGTTTGACTCTTTGTGACCCCATGGACTACACCAGGCCAGGCTTCCCTGTCCTTCACCATCTCCCAGAGTTTACTCAAACTCATGTGCATTGAGTCAGTGATGCCATTCAACCATCTATCCTCTGTCATCCCCTTCTCCTCCTGCCCTCAATTTTTACTGGCATCAGGGTCTTTTCCAATGAGCTGGCTTTTTGCATCAGGTGGCCTAAGTATTGGAGCTTCAGCTTCAGCATCAGTCCTTCCAAAGAATATTCAGGGTTGATTTCCTTCGGGATTGACTGGTTTGATTTCCTTGCTGTCCAAGGGACTCTCAAGAGTCTTCTCCAGCACTACAGTTCAAAAGCATCAGTTCTTTGGTGCTTAGTCTTCTTTATGGTCCAACTTTTACACCCATACACGACCGCTGGATAAACCGTAGCTTTGACTATACAGACCTTTGTTGGCAAAGTGATATCTCTGCTTTTGAATACAGTGCCTAGGTTTGTCATAGCTTTTCTTCCAAGGAGCAAGCATCTTTTAATTTTGTGGCTGCAGTCACCATCTGCAGTGATTTTGAAGCCCAGGAAAATAAAGTCTGTCACTGTTTCCATTTTTTCCTCATCCATTTGCCATGAAGTGATGGGACCAGATGTCATGATCTTAGTTTTCTGAACGTTGAGTTTTAAGCCAGCTTTTTCACCTTCATCAAGAGGCTCTTCAGTTCCTCTTCACTTTCTACCATTAGAGTGGTATCATCTGCATATCTGAGGTTGCTGATATTTCTCCCGGCAATCTTGATTCCAGCTTGCGAATTATCCAGCCTAGTATTTCTCATGATGTACTCTGCATAGTTAAATAAGTTAAATAAGCTGTACACAGCTTTGACATAGTCCTTTACCAGTTTGGAACCAGTCCATTGTTCCATGTCTGGTTCTAACTATTGCTTCTTGAGCTGCATACAGGTTTCTCAGGAGGCAGGTAAGGTGGTCTGGTATGCCCATCTCTTGAAGAATTTTCCACGGTTTATTGTGATCCACACAGTCAAAGGCTTTAGCATAGTCAATGAAGCATAGTACTGTTGAAGCCTAGCTTGAAGAATTTTGAGCATTACCTTGCTAGCATATGAAAGGAACTCAACTGTATGGTAGTTTGAATAGTCCTTGGCATTGCCTTTCTTTGAGATTGGAACAAAAATTGACCTTTTCCAGTCCTGCGGCCACTGCTGAGTTTTCCAAACCTTGTGAGCATTTTGTTGGAGTCATTTCAAAGTAGTTCTTCTCCTAAATTCTATTTTAAATGTATTGATTACAACAGTTTCTTCAGTTTCTTTTCTTTTCTTTTTTATTCTTCAGTGTTTTGTACATAGACAATGGACTTCCCTGGTGGCTCAGTGGTAAAGAATCTGCCTGCCAATGCAAGAGACTCGGATTTGATCACTGGGTCGGGAGGATCCCTTGCAGAAGTAAATGGGAAGCCACTCCAGTATTCTTTCCTGGGAAATGCCATGGAAAGACGAGCCCAGTGGGCTACATACAGTCCATGAAGTCACAAAGAGTCAGACACAAATTAGTACTAAACAACAACAAGATGGACAGTTATGTCCTCTGTGAATAAAGCTTGTTTTAGATCTTCCTTTATAATTTGTATGTCCTTTATTTTTTTTCTTTATTTCATTGGCCAGATTTCTAGTACTGTGTTGAATCTAAACAGTAAGAGAGAAATTCTCTGCTTTCTTCCTGATCATTTCAGTCACTGTTTCAGAGTTTATGATTTTACATTATCACAATAATCTACATTTAAAGAATATTTTATTACTTCACAAATAATGTAAAAACTTCACAGTTGTATACTCTTCCTTCCCCCAAATCCTTTTGGCATGTTTCTGTCTTATTTCTACATATGTTATAAACCCTATAATATATTCCTAACATTTTAGGCTTAGTCAGTCAATTCTCTTTTTTTAAATTTTTAAGTGAAAACAAAGCCTCTTAAATTTATCCACATGTTACCCATTTCTGCTTTATTCACTTTCCAGTTGGTATTATCTTCCTTCTTCTGAATAACTTCTTTGAATAGTTCTTGTAGTGCAGGTCTGATGGTAGTAAATCCCCTCAGCTTTCGTTTGTCTCAAAAGAAATCTTTATTTCATCTTCAACTTTGAAGGATCATTTTGCTACAGAATTCTGTGTTGCAGTGTTCCGCTGCCCATTTTAGACATGTCATTTCATTTTCTTCTAAAATATTTGTTTCTGGCAAGAAGTCAATATTTACTCCTATTTTTGTTCTCTGTATGCATGGTGCCTTTTTTTTTTTTCCTCCTGGTCGCTTTAAAGATTTTCTGTTTATTTACTCTGGCTGGTCATAATTAAATTTTCTCCTCATCCTCTACGAGCTCTGGAAATTGTTCAGTTTTCAGCTTCCAGTAACCTAGTCATTCTTTACCTGGAATAGGGTTCACTCTATTCAACCATAGCTTAGTATTCAACCAGGGACTGAGAATGGAATGCTAGCAGATTTTTAAAGTTCTTTCTCTATGAAGTTCCTAGTCTGTGGTTCTCTGTCTTGCAAATTCCAGCTGCTTCACTTTTCTTGAACTCTAATGCTTTTCTCCTCAGTAGGACTGCCATGCTCTTCTTTGGATCCCTATACTTATTGTCTACAAAATGCGGAAGCCAGGGGTTCATATGACAGGCTTATATAGTTTCCCTTCTCTCAGGGATGGGTTCTTTGATGCCTGTCGTCTAACAGATGAAAAGAGTTGTTTCACATGTTTAAGTCCGATTTTCTAATTGTTAATTGTAGAAGAGCACATTCATTCTCCATGACTCCATTATGGGTAGAAATAAAAAGTCTTTAAATAAAGTTTTCAATTAAAAATTTATAGAAATTAAGCCAAACAGAATTCTAACAAAGCTCCAGGGTAAGACCTACCTTTTTCTAGAAACTTGTGCTGTGTAATGCTCAGAGATCTAATCCAGAGAAAGTTTCTCCTGTCCCAGGGCATGGTTGCAGTAGAGTATACTACTCTACTATACTATAAATGTGGAGGGTGCCCAGGGTAAAAGCTTGGAGAGCTACTTTGACCCCGTGTTTTGTGGGCTTCAGTCACATTTTCCCATTCCCAAAAGAGGAGGAAGATAGTTCTCAAAAGAGGACTCGTAGGTTGATTGGGGCTCTTATCCTGCAAAATGGGGGTGAAGAGGGCCTAATATGGTTTGATAACTGTGGATCAAATGGAGAGATGGCCTTCTCAGCTGATGCCAGGAAATATAAATACTTCAGTTATAGCCAGTGGGTTTCCCTCCACACATAGGAAGGAGATATCAATTTTTTGTTTATTTCTGATAGTTTTTATTACTCTCCTGAGAAAATTTATTTTTTTATATATCATGATCAGACTTTCCCTTATGCTCATATGCATGCTTAAAATAGCTGCTTCGAAGTAATTATCTAATTCCAACACCTTTTGGACTTCTCTAGTGGCCCAGGCTGTAAAGAATCTGCCTGTATTGCAGGCAACCTGGGTTCAGTCCCTGGGTCAAAAAGATCCCCTGGAAAAGGGAATAGCTACTCACTCCAGTATTCTTGCCTGGAGAAATCCATGGGCAGAGGAGCCTGGTGAGCTACAGTCCATGGGTCACAGTCAGACACAACTGTGACTATCACTTTCACTTTTCATTTTCAAGGTCACTTATGTTTGGTATCCATTGGTTATCTTTACTCTAGAGTTTGGGTGAAATTTTCCTGTGTCTTCATATACCAGATAACTTTGATTTTATCTTGGACATCGTGGAGATACATTACAGAGACTCTGGGTGGTCTATAATCCTCTGAAGAATGTTGATTTTTTATTTAAGCAGGCAATTAACTTGGATGAATTCAAACTGTAAACTCTCTCTTCCCTGCAGAGAATAGCAGCTGAAATCTCAATTAAGTTCTTTTAGTCTTACTCCAGATGATGGTGACTGCCTCACTCCTGCGTAGTTCTGGGATTGATGGCTCTGGGCATTTTATATGTTGAGTTGGGACTCTACTTTCATGACTCTCTCTTCTTTTGGATTTTTATTTCCCATAATTGTCTCAACCCTTGGTTCTTCAAACCACTAGGACTTTTCTATCCCAAGTTTTCTAAGTTTTATTTGTTCTATGTGGGGCAGACTGGAGCCTGCCATCAGGATTAAGCCCATAAAGATGGGAAACTTTTCCAGTGCTCTTTTCTTCCTCTAAGTATTGACTCTCCCCCAACATCTGCCTTACAGTCACTCTCCTGTTAGTGTCAGACTTTGTGGTTGTTATCTACAGAAGGTTTGGTCAGACAGGAGCTATTTGCCCCTGAGCAGAGCAGAACTTCCAAGGAATGATACTGGATGGGCAAGAAGAACTCTCTTTCTGCCCATGTCCCCATTGCTATGATTCTTCTACCCATGAAACTCACATAGAGAAATGGGTAGGGAGGAAAATCTAAGCTAACTTTAATCTGAAATGGCTAAACAAAGCACCAAGTATCTGAGAAAATCTGAAACTAACTAGATTAGCTTTTCTGTCATCATGTAAAGTAGAGGTTCAATTCTCACTTACAGAATATTAGAGAAAATTGCATTTTTCCATTTATATCTTATGGTCTGAAAATATCTTTTCTCCTATGTATAGAAAGATGGTAAATATGGAGTCGGGGGGAGCCTGGGTGGAAAGTAATTATTATCTTTGTGTTATTCAGTCTTTTCATTAGTAGAATGGTGTGGGGACTAGATCTGGAAGATTTCAAAGGCTATTCGTGTTTTAACACGCGTGCTATTTATGAAATTTTTAGGCCATAAACTGTCCTTGGTAGAGTGTCATCTTGTGGAAGAGTGCTGTGCATCAGAGAGCAGAAGGTGCCACTCCCTCAGCCTCTCCTGATACTGGAGTGTGAGTCAAATGGTTCCTTAGGAAGCAGTCCTGCAAACAGAGTTAGTGAGGGGATGGGAGTCCAGCTGAGCTGAATCAGTCCTAAAGATGCTGCTGCTAAAGTGCTGCACTCAATATGTCAGCAAATTGGAAAACTCAGCAGTGGCCACAGGATCGGCAAAGGTTAGTTTTCCTTCCAATCCCAAAGAAGGACAATGCCGAAGAATATTCAGACTACCATAGTATTTCACTCATTGCACATGCTAACAAGGTAATGTTCAAAATCTTTCATGCTAGGCTTCAACAGTACATGAACTGAGAATTTCCAGATGTACAAACTGGATTGAGAAAATGCAGAGGAACTAGAGATCAAATTGCCAACATCGATTGGATCATAGGAAAAGCAAGGGGGTTCCAGAAAAAAACATCTGCTTCACTGATTTGCTAAAGGCTTTGACTGTGTGGATCACAATAAACTGTGGAAAATTCTTCAAGAGATGGGCATACCAGGCCACCTTACCTGCCTCCTGAGAAACCTGTATGCAGGTCAAGAAGCAACAGATAGAACTAGACCTGGAAAAATGGACTGGTTCCAAATTGGAAAAGGAGTATGTCAAGGCTGTATATTGTCATCCTGCTGATTTAACTTATCTGCAGAGTACATTATGTGAACTGCTGGACTGGGTGAATCACAAGCTGGAATCAAGATTGCTGGGAGAAATATCAGCAACCTCAGATATGTGGATGATACCTCTCTAAAGGCAGAAAGTGAAGAGGAACTGAAGAGCTTCTTGATGAAGGTGAAAGAAGAGAGTGAAAAGGGTAGCTTAAAACTCAACACTTGAAAAATGAAGATCATGGCATCTGGTCCCTTCACTTCATGGCAAATAGAAGGGGAAAAAGTGGAAACAGTGACAGATTTAATTTTCTTGAGCTCCAAAATCACTGAGGACTGTGACTGTAGCAATGAAATTAAAAGATGCTTGCTTGGAAGAAAAGCTATGACAAACCTAGACACTGCATTCAGAAGCAGAGACATCACTTTGCTGACAAAGGTCTGTATAGTCAAAGCTATGGTTTTTCCAATAGTCACATACAGATTTGAGAGTTGGATCATAAAGAAGGTTGAGTGCTGAAGAATTGATGCTTTCAAACTTGGTGCTGGAGAAGACTCTTGAAAGTCCCTTGGACAACAAGGAGATCAAACCAGTCACTCCTAAAGGAATTCAACCATGAATATTCCTTGGGAAGACTGATGCTGAAACTCCAATACTTTGGCCATCTGATGTGAAGAGTGGGCTCATTGAAAAAGACCCTGATGCTGGGAAAGAGTGAGGGCAGGAGGGGTAGAGGGTGACGTAGGATGGCATCACCAACTCAATGCACATGAGTTTGAGCAAACTCTGGGAGATTGTGAAGGACAGGGAAGCCTGGAGTGCTGCAGTCCCTGGTGTCACGGCGAGTCGGAAACAACTTAGCGACTGAAGAAACAGGATTATTTGAGATGTCATTTCTCTCAGGTGACAGATTCCCATTGACTCAGTACTGCTTCCAGCAGGGGAGATTTGGAAATGCAGGAAAAGCCTGAGTGGTTTGAAGGGAGGAGCAGCCTGGCATTTTTTAGAGCTCTTTCTAGATTGAGTCTCAGTAGGCACTAGTGGTAAAGAATCCACCTGCCAATTCAAGTAGATGCAGGCAGGAGACCTGGGTTTGATCCCTGAGAAAGGAAGATCCCCTATAGAAGGAAATGGCAACCCACTGCCGTATTCTTGCCTGAGAAATCCCACGGACAGAGGAGCCTGGCAGACCACAGCCCATGGGGTCGCAGAGTCGGACATGGCTGAGCAGCAGCAGGGCTCACACAGGGCTTCAAGGGCTTATGGCTTTGTCAAGAGAAGACGGCTTGTGCAGCTGAACCTGGCCAGCTTGCCAACTCTATCTCATTTCTTTCCTTAACAATGTCATTAATTTATTTTGAGAAGTTTAATTTCTGCCTTGTTTAGGAGTGACAAGTGGTCCTTTGGACAGAGTCTTCATCTGCCCTAGACTCTCCTTTTGCTTTGGTTTTGCCCAAGACTAGGTTGGCACTGAACTGCCAGCTCCCAGTCTAGCAAGTCTTTTGGGAAAAGAGAGCCTGTTTCCTGGTAATTCCAGCAAAAGTCTTAGGACTGAGCCTCATCCATCTGTCTTGGGCAACACGACCACCCCTGTCGGTGAGGTCAGGGAAATGCAGGACTCTGATTGGCCATCCTTGGCCAGTAGCAACCCTTATGGTCAGGGGTGAGGTTAATTCCAACCTAGCCGCCTGGACTGGGAGACAGAAAGGGGCCACCTCAAGAAAAATGGTGGGGCTGCCCCCCAAGAGTAGGTAGATGTAAAATAATCAACAGAAGACTTCTACAATAAATTGTCCTCAAAATTCCAGATCTAAGACCCTTCAAGGCAGGACTGCTATTTGCCCTGTATACATATTTCTCATTTTATTCACACACCAGCCCTGTGAGAGCAGTGTGGTTTGAGATAAGGAAACAGGTTTAGGGAGCTTAAGTACCTGGGGCAGAAGTGGGGCGGCCCTGTGTTTGAACTTCCTGCCTTCTGAAGGCAGGACCTGGGGTGTGAGTTGGCCTCCTTTATTGTCTTAGACCTGACTCCCCTCTCTCTGCCTCCAGTCCTGACACCAAGGAGTCTGATCTTGTTTCAAAAAAGACAGGAAAAATTGGCAATGGCCGTTGAGTTGAGAAGATGTGATAAAATATTTCTTGTTTTCTCAAGTTTACATAGACCAAGTTTTCACTGTTGCTATGGGGTGGGTTGGCAGAGAGATGAAAATAAATCTGTGTAATTTATTTTTTCTATGCGTCAAGTATATTTCCGCTTGCTTAGCACATGTACACACACACAGACGCGCGCACACACGTACAGACATGCACACACATGTCCACACATATAGACTTTAATAAAATACTTAAACCCCTTTAATGCTCTCTGTGGAAGGAATAAATATGTACTGTACTTTCAACTTCTGTTCTTTGAAATACCATATGGTCTGCACTGTGAGCTTAAAATACTCTGGTGAGCGGAAGCTTTCATGCAGCAGATAGCCAGGTGGAGCTTTCCCCGCCAATCTCACAAGGTTAATTAATCCTTTAAAATACAGCATGGAGGGGTCCCTGCATCAGGAACGGGCGCTGTTAGAGGGAGGTGGCCCATTGGCCTGCACAGGGCTGAGAAGAGTGTACAAAGGCGGCCGGCAAGGTGGGCTGGGCTGCTGCCCTGATGGTGCCTTTGATGAGCAAGCTCAGTCACTCAGATCCTCACAGTTTGCGTCCTGCATAATCAGGGATAACAGGCTGATGGTTTGCATGAATAACTAAGTTTGTCATTGTGGTTAATTTTCCCTCAAAAAGAGCCTCACCCCCTCTCTCTCTGGCTCACTGCATATTTATAAAGGGCAGGGATACAAGGGAAAGGCGGCTGGGTGGCCTGGCACCCCAGGGAGACAGGAGAGGTGGCTGCACCCAAGAAACCTGGAAGGCAGGTTCAGGCCAGGCCTGGCACCTGGAGGAGGGCGCAGAGTTCTGTGGAGCGCGGAGGACAGGAGCTGCACAGGGTGGGATGGGGTGGGTAGCTTGGTTTGCCAGGCCCAGTGTGGGATGTCTTCTTCCCTGCTCTGAGCCTCAGATTTCCAACCATACAAGGAGCATGTGAGCCACTTGACCCAGGTGTCAGGGGCTGTCATTTCCAAATGGGGTTGTGTGTAGAGTCAGAGGAGGGAGAGAAGCTGACATCCATCCGACACCTGTTGTGCTTTGTGAGCAAATATTTTTTTGATAAATTTAATTATCATTGCATTGTATATGTCTTGGTGTTAAAAATTGTTAGTCTGTTCATTGTAAATACTTTAAATGGGCAATGACTCTTGAAACCTCATTGTAGCATTCTTTTTAAATGTTTAAACAATTTTTATTTTATATTGGGATACAGCTGACTTACAATGTTGTGTTAGATGAATTCTTCAAATATCATTGCATTGTATATATTTTGGTGTTTAAAAGTTTTATATTGTCCATTGTAAATATTTTAAACAGACTATGGCTCCTGAAACCTCATTGTGGCATTTATTTCTTTTTAAATATTTATTTTTATAATTTAATTTGTATTTTATTTTGGGGTATAGTTGATTTCCCTGGAGGAGGGCAATGGCAACCCACTCCAGTATTCTTGCCTGGAGAATCCCCATGGAGAGAGGAACCTGGCAGGCTACAGTCCATGGGGCCACAAAGAGTCGGATACGATTGAGCAGCTGAGCACAGCACATAGCTGATTTACAATAGTGTTAGTTTCAGGTGTACAGCAAAGCGGTTCAGTTATACTTATGCATATATCCATTATTTTTCACATTCTTTTCCCATAGCATTTCTTTTTGACTCTTCAGAGAACATTTTGGCAGTCTGAGTAGTCCGGCTTCCCCTTTCCATGCGTTTCAGCGAAGCCCAGATAGGGGTTAGAAGGGGAAAGGAGGGGGCTCAAGGACCCTTTGCACTTCCCTGGCAGCCCTCTTAGGCCAGTAGGTGGCAGTTCTGAGCCTCCCTTCTGGACCCCAGCCTTCCTCCAGTCTGGGGTCCCTAAGCCTTCCAGTCCACATAGCAGGGATCAGGGACGAGCAGGGAATCCAGAGGGGCAGCTGAATGGCCATCTAGCTGCCCCTGCCTGGGACTGCCCTCCCTGGCCTCCATCCCTGGGTCCTGCTCAAGGCAAGTGGACTTCCTGGAGGAGTTGACATCTTAGGTAAAACCTGAAAGGCAGTAAAGGATTTCAGGCAGAGGGAAGAGAGTTTGCCAAGACCCAAAGAACACAAACCCTGGTGCTTCCAGGAACTGACAGAAAGCTGGTGTGGCTGGGATGCAGAATATTGGGATGGGGGCTGGGGGGTTGTAGATGATGGTTGACACTGGTGGGGAAGCAGGATCAGGGCAGTTAGAGTGAAGAGTTTAGACTTTATCTTGAGGGCAGTGGGAAATTCCCCAGCCCACTCAAACCATCAGATCTGTCCTTTGGAGAGATCACTGCAGCTGCCTAACACCTCATTATACCTCCCCTCTCCCCATCCAGGGCACTGACAAACCTGAGCCTCCTGCCCTGCCTGGGCACAACTTCAACCCCAAGGATAGCTAGGAGCTGACCTGCCTTGCAGACACTGTAAGGTGGGCTAGAAGAGGCTGTCTTCAGGATGCCCTCTTAGCTGATGGAAGTGGGTGCATCAGAGGCTCCTTGAGCACTATCCAAAGGGGAGCTGAAGGTCACCACATCTCATGCTGGGCCATTTGGAGGAAGCACTTTTCCTTTTAAAGGCTGTCAAGGAGCTCCTAACCCCTAGGATAATGGCAAGTCAAGGGGACAGGACACGGCCTGAAACCAAGGAAGTAATCTCTAACGATGGAATTTGGGACATTGGAACTATTTCTGGATGGAGGAGGTGTCAGGTGTATGTAGGTGTGTGTGAGCCCCAGAACTGGGCTCCTGGCTATTTTGCTTCCTTATAAGATGGCCCTGCGACCCAACAGAAGAGACCCCCACCTAAGTGAGCATGACATTCTAAAACAGCAAAGCTCACTACAGCCTTAATCATTAATTAATTACTGATGCTCCCCAAGTGTCTCCTGGAGGCTTCTCTTTTGCAGGGGAGGGGAAGCTGAGGCTGCAGAGGTTCCATTCTGTTGAATGGTTAATGGCTATTGAGATATAATATCCACTAAGTCACATCAGATTCCCTATTTAATGTTTAAATATTTAATTAATTAAATGTGGCAAATATTTAATTAGATGCTATGAAAGCCACCCTGACACTGTAGACTGCATAACAAAGGGGGCTAGCTTCTTCTCCAGGTTCTCCACCCCCTTCTAACAGTGCTCACCTCCCCCTCCCACCACAAAACCCAGTTCTGAGGCTCGGGGCACCCATGCCCTGAGCATTATTGTTTGATCAGACTTCAGGCTGGTTGTGCTATAAACAGTCTCCCTACCTCCCTCCTCCTCTCCTCTCCTCTCCTCTCCCCTCCTCCCCAGTGACACATGATTAATACTGGCTCTTGGGCTCACCTCTGTGATAACAGATTCTGACCTTTGCCACACGATGGATGAGTAACCCAGGCTGGCCTAATCAGAATCCTTCCCCAGGACTTTTCTAACAGGAATTAGAGGAGAAAGATTTTTGTTCTCTCTAGCTATAGGGCTCTGAGACAGTAAACTGGGGACTGCCTAAGGCCATGTTCCTGACCTCCAGAGAAAGAACAATCTGACAGGAAAAGAGGATGCCTGAAACAGTCTCAACAGTGTTCTATTCTCTGGATCCAGCTCTCCCGAAGATAGAATCACCCCTGTTCTTTCTGTAGCAGGATAGGTGATCAGTAAGTGCCTTGCTGGTTTAAGTCAACTGAAATCAATTTTCTCTCTTTTGTTGTAATCAAAAGAGGCTTGACCAAAACCAATCCCCTCCCTCATCATCATATCACTTATGTACAGATAAAATGACTTTATTAATTCTTGTAAATGATGGTTGTTAATAGCGCATAAATCTGCCAGGAAAGTATGCTGGGTTTCCTTGAATATGTCCTGTGCTCTTAAAAATGGAGGCACCTTAGTATGAAAGGATGAATCCCTCAGGCTACTGTTGCTACTGCTGGTGCGATCAGAACTTTTCCAGAACAGCTGGATGCAGGGGCTCAAACACTGTCAACACCTCCTTCCCTGTCTCTCTGCCCATCTCTCTGCCTCTGTCTATCCCCCTGTGCATTCTGTCATGCTGGTTTCATCCTCCAGCAACCTTTCTTCCTGTTGTAGCCCAGCAGGTCCAGATTTACATTATCCTTACAAAGAGGAATCCTGACCCAGTTACTGAGACCACAGTTAAAATACACCGACTGGCTTGGCTTAGTAATGTGCCGGCCACAGAGCGGGGGATAGAGTCAGATGGACCCAGTCTCTGGGAGAGTGGGTCCCCAAGAAATGCCGCAGAGCTGCTACTACAAAGAGAGCAAGTGAATATGGGCAGAAAAGAGGAACAGGAGGCTGTTAGACTAGAGTTCGAGGAGAAAGGGTGGCACGCTGCTTGGCGGCCTTCCTGCCTTGAGCCCCTACCCTGCTGTGCGCCCGCCAGTGCAGGGCGAGGAGGCAGGCCTGGCACAGGAGGCAAGAAGCATGAGCAAACTGTGCCCACAGTTTGCAGAAATGCTGGGGTTGTCATCTCTTACTCCTCCCCCTGGTGGAGAGACGGGGTAGGTATAGTCTGGGCTGGAGTTGATGAGGGCTTTCTGACACAGCCAGCCTAATGCACTGAGAAAGCACCTACGGTGTACAAGACACCTGGAGAGACTGGGCCAGGTCTGGGGGCCCTGCTTCTGGGAGACTGTTCAGCCACCTGAACAAGCCCGGAAGAAGAAGATCTGGGCGGGGAAGGTTCTGAATATGGGGATGTTCATCCCCAAGAGATGAGAAGAGAGATATTCAGGTACCTACAGCAGAAGCTGGAGTCACTGGTAACTGAAAATAAGTAATACAATTGAGAATAAGTGATATTTATTATGCTTGCTGTTTATTGTTTTCCCTCATGCTTTAGTTATCTATTGGTACAACTGCCCCACGGATTAGTGGCTTAAAGCAACAGCAGTTATAATTTTAGTGACCACATGGGTGACTGGGCTCAGTGGGCAGTTCTTCTGTCCCAGGTGATATTGGCTGGGGTTGTTCAGATGTCTGCATTCAGCTTGGAGTTTGGCTGTAGGGGGGAATGTCAAGATGGCATTGATCGCACCTGGTGCCTCAGCTGGTGTGGCTAGGATGGCAAAGAGCTGGCTCAGCTCCTTTCTGGGCAGGTTAGTTGGGCTTTGTATGTTATATTCTGGGCTTCGAGAGACCCAAATCAGAAGCTGCCAGTTCTCTTAACGGCTAGGCCAAAGCTGGCACAGCCTCACTTCTGCTATATTCTATTGTCAAAGCAAGGCCAGCCCCGATTCGAGAGGAGAATTAGACTCTTCCTGATGGAAGGAGGGGCGTGTGTACGCAGGCACAGTGGAACTGTTGGCTGCCATCTTTGGAGACCACGTACCGCATCCCAAACATGGACCCTGGAACAGTTCTGGAACAAAGTACATGTTCAATAAATGTTTGATGATTGACTTGGACTCAAGTTGCCCATATTCAGCTTATATCCACACCTGTTCCTAGATCACAAGAGAGGATTGGGGTGCAGTGACCTTACCTCACTGCTTATAGCGTGACAATCTGTGTGTGGCATATGTACAGTTTATAAGGGATATGAAAGAGATCAAAGATAAGGCAAGCGGAATGATGGGGAGATGGGCTTCATGGCCGTGGCAGCCTTCTAGCCCAGTTTCTAGGCTGGGAGAGAGTCTGGGAGTCCGTGTTCCACTCAGGCCAGCCCTTGTTTCTCCACCCGTAAAGTGTGTGCATGGGGCCTGTTGACTAAACGGGCTTGAGGGGAATTTTTGGTGCTATAGTTTTCTGGTCAAGCTAAAAAACAGATTCATTCACTTATTGATTGATGTGTCAGGCACTGTGCACACAGAAAAGATACGATACAGTTGGTGACTTCTTAGACGTGTAAATAGACAGGTAAACGTGACCAGTAAGGTCTAGGTAAGATTGGGTCAGATGATATTCTTAGGCCAGTGCTTCTGTTCCTAGCTGACCAGCAGCATCCACCTGAATAGTTTTTAAATGCTGATGCTGATGCCCCCATTCCTAGAGATTTGATTTACTGGTCTGACATACAGCCCGGGGTTTAACCTAAATTAGAAGATCCCCAGGCAATTCTAAGATACCCAGGTCCTTAGGTCATATTTCCAGCCTGGATTCCTGGTTACCTCTTGGCTACATCCCAGGACACACTCAGACGCAGGGCCCTGCCCTTTCTACTTCACCTCCCCCTCCCAACTAACCCCTACCCCCAAATCTCTGAGAGTGGCCAGCCTGCAGTGGAGCATGAGAGAGCAGGCTGACACTGCTGGCACTCCCTGCCCTGAGTCCCTCCCAACTCCCCTAAATGGGACACTGGCAGTCAGGGTATCTTTGCTGTCCTCCAAAAACCTAGAAGGCTGGGTATCTGTGAGGCCTAGGAGGACATGGCCAGCACTGACAGAGGATAACAAGGTACCAGTTCACACAAAGCTGCCCACCGGGGCTGAAACAGCAGGACAGGCTCGTCACTGCCCAAAAGATGTCAGCAGCCTGCCCTGCCGAGATGTTGTTAAAGAGAAAATTAATGCATGTGCTTATTGAAGATGATAAAGCAGATTTTACTCAAGGCGTGGGTGAGCATTGAGGTAGATGCAGGGACGACTGTACTGGGCTCTTGAACTGGAGGAGACAGACGGACCTCTACTCTGAATGCAATGAGAAAACGTGGGGATTGATAGCCACGGAGCAGGCTGAGGAGGTCAGTGGATGGAAAATTACTAAGCAAACATCAAGGATGAGGGGGATTTGGGCTAAACCGACCCAACAGGATTCTTGCTGAAGGCAGGCCAAGATGACTAGACATCACCTGGGGGGTGACGGAGGATGAGGAACCAGATTTCGAGGGTGATCAGATAGCAAAGGTGGGGGTTCTGGCTAAACTGACTCAGCAGGATTCTTGCTAAAACAGGACAATGCAGAGACGAACACCAAAGTCCAAAAGCCGAAGTCTAGTTGAGAAAGAGTTCAGGGGAGCCTGAGTTGAGCCTGGTTGAGGAGATAATCTCTGTCAGTGTCCAGGGAACCCCCAGCCCTGAAGAGACAGGAAAGTGAGCACCCCATCTGGGAGAGGCTTCCCTGATAGCTCAGTTGGTAGAGAATCCCCTGGCAATGCAGGAGACCCTGGTTCGATCCCTGGGTTGGAAAGATCCCTGAAGAAGGGAAAGGCTACCCACTCCAGTATTCTGGCCTGGAAAATTCCATGGACTGTCTAGTCCATGGGGTCATTGAAGGGTCAGACATGACTGAGCGACTTTCACATCTGTGAGAAGGCAGGGACCTCAGGGAGGATGTCCACACTGAGAAACCAGGGTAGCAGTCCTATTGAGGGGGAAAGAGAATGTCAACAAAAAAGTGATAATCCTGAAGAAGATGAACTGGGATAGCTAGGACATGGAAGCAATCTAGATGTCCATCAGCAGACAAATGGATAAGGAAGTTGTGCTACATATACACAATGGAATATTCAGTTCAGTTCAGTTGCTCAGTTGTATCCAACTCTTTGAGATTCCATGGATTGAAGCAAGCCAGGCCTCCCTGTCCATCACCAACTCCCAGAGTTTACTCAAACTCATGTCCATTGAGTCAGTGGTGCCATCCAATCATCTCATCCTCTGTTGTCCCTTTCTCCTCCTGCCTTCAATCTTTCCAAGCATCATGGTCTTTTCAAATGAGTCAAATTTTCGCATCAGGTGAACAATGTATTGGAGTTCCAGCTTCAACATCAGTCCTTCCAGTGAATATTCAGGACTGATCTCCTTTAGGATGGACTGATTGGATCTCCTTGCAGTCCAAGGGACTCTCAAGAATCTTCTCCAACACCACAGTTCAAAAGCATCAATTCTTCTGTGCTCAGCTTTCTTTATAGTCCAACTCTCATATCCATACATGACTACTGGAAAACCAAAGCCTTGACTACACAGATCTTTGTTGGCAAAGTAATGTCTCTGCTTTTTAATATGCTATCTAGGTTTGTCATAACTCTCCTTCCAAGGAGTAAGAGTCTTTTAATTTCATGGCTGCAGTCACAATCTGGAATATTACTCAGCTATAAGAAAAGAATGCATTTGAGTCAGTGCTAATGGGGTGGAATGAAACTGGAGCCTACTATACAGAGTGAACGACCAATGAGATGGCTGGATGGCATCACTGACTCAATGGATGCGAGTCTGAGTGAACTCCGGGAGTTGGTGATGGACAGGGAGGCCTGGCATGCTGCGATTCTTGGGGTGACAAAGAGTCAGACATGACTGAGTGACTGAACTGAACTGAAGTCAGAGAAACACCTATACAGTATATTAACACATATATATGGAATTTAGAAAGATGGCAACAACAACCCTGTGTGCAAGACAGCAAGAGAGACACGGATGTAAAGAATAGACTTTTGGATTATGTGGGAGGAGGCAAGGGTGGGATGATTTTAGAGAACAGCACTGAACCATGTATATTACCATATGTAAAATATATCACCAGTGCAAATTCAACGCATGAAGCAGGGCACTCAAAGCCTGTGTTCTAGGACAATCCAGAGGGATAGGGTGAGAAATGTGGGAGGGGAGTTCAGGATGGGGGGGACACATGTGCATCTGAGGCTGATTCACGTCAATGTATGGCAAAAAACTACAACAATATTGTAAAGAGATTAGCCTCCAGTTAAAATAAATAAATTTAGA
The DNA here is from genome assembly GCF_016772045.2 of Ovis aries. Classification (NCBI taxonomy): domain Eukaryota; kingdom Metazoa; phylum Chordata; class Mammalia; order Artiodactyla; family Bovidae; genus Ovis; species Ovis aries. The sequence continues at coordinate 39,961,852 of NC_056067.1, forward strand.
AAAATGAACTGGGGGTGGCATTGGGGTAGGAAAGGACTATCCATAACTACAAAGATAAAATGGCTTCTCAGTTTAAATATTCAACTGATGAGCTCAGAAAAAGGGTGATCACTGCTGAAAAATAAGTATCTTGGAGTTCAAGTGGAAGTAAAGTTCATCTCAGTGATGAACAAGAAAGAGATTTGGAGAACAAACCAGGCAATCTAACGTTTGAAGGAGAGGGGTTTCAGAAAAAGAAAAAAAGAGAAAAGAACACATAAAAGAAAAACAATAGCTGAATAATTAACTAAAGAACTCTTTCTGAGCTGAAGAAAAGCCTTGCTTAAAAGGGCTTGTAAAGATCCAGGAAAGAGTAGTTAAAAAGACATAGACTTAGACTCTGATGTAATTCCTGAATAATAAACTTCCAGACAAAAAGGATGAAAATGAAATGGCAACCCGCTCCAGTATTCTTGCCTGGAGAACCCTGTGGACAGAGGAGGGTTGGAGGGCTGCTGTCCATAGGGTCGCACAGAGTCGGACATGACTAAAGCGACTTAGCATGCATGCATGCATTGGAGAAGGAAATGGCAACCCACTCCGGTATTCTTGCCTGGAGAACCCCAGGGACGGATGAGCCTGATGGGCTGCCGTCTATGGGGTCACACAGGGTTGGACATGACTGAAGCGACTTGGTGGCAGCAGCAGCAGCAGACAAAAAGGAGGGTTACTCACAAAGGAAAGAAAAAGTAAGACAGTACTGGCTTTCTTACTGATGCTCTGCCACCCAATCACATTGTTGGTTTCAGACTCTTGAGGGCAAGGACAATAACCCAAGAAGCCTATGTCCACAAAAATTGTGACTGTATCAGGGCGATGGCACAAGACTCCAGCGTACACTATAAACCGTATCGCATCTGAGGAAGCTGATGGACAGAAGGACTGGGGCACAGCAAGGAAAACCAAGTGATGACTTGGAATTTAATTCAGAATAAAATCAGCAAAATCCAGACGTTGGAAGTGGAAGAGAAATGGAGAACAATGAGAGGAAGAAAGAAGGAGGAATGACCAAGGGCTTTCATCGGCTTTCTGAGAGATGATGAGTCAGGACCACCCAGCTAAGTTGCCCCTGGACTCTTGACCTTCAGAACTGTGAGATAATCAATGTTTATTGTTTTAAACTGCTAGGTTTTGTGGTAATTTGTTACACAGCAATAGCTATCTATTACAATCTGTAAAGAAATACCGCTTTCTATGATTATTAGGGATGGGAAGCAAACAATCAGTCGGAGTGAAAAGTATCATGGAATTTCCAAATTAGCAGGAGAAAGGAGTGATGAGGAATCTGAGCAAGCAGCAAAGTGACAATAATGTAGTGAACACAAGAAAAATGAATAAAACCAATAAATACATTACAGAAATGAAGAAAATACAACTAGACCTCTAAATTACATGATACTTACAGGTAAATTCTTTTTTAAATTTTTAATTGGAGGATAATTGCTTTGCAATGCTGTGTTGGTTTCTGCCATACAACGTGAAACAGCCGTAAGTGTATACATGTCCCCTCCCTCTTGAACCTCCCTCCCATCCCCCATCCCATCTGACAGATGAGTTGTCACAGAGCACTAGGTTGAGCTCCCGTGTTATACAGCAACTTCCCACTAGCTCTCTAACATATTAAAATTCAGTTCTTGATGGTGCAAAGAATTCGTGTGCAATCTAGGGTAAAATTAGGCATACTTTACCATACTTTGTCAACCAAAACCATACAAAAAGATCATCATATTTCATTACATAAAAGTTATTTTGTCTAGGAAAAAATATTAAGTAGATTTATAGAAAAATAATAATCAAAGGTTATATATAAAGAGATCTGTATTTCAATAGAGGATTGCCCCCTTCCTATACAGGTCCCTGTCTAACTCATTTCACTTAGCATAATGCCTTCAATGTCCATCCATGTTACAAATGCACAAATAGCAGAATATCCTTGTTCTTTATCTATTCATCCTTCGACGGACACGTTTCCATATCTTGGCTACTGTAAAGAGCTGCAATGATCATGGAGCACAGGTATCTTTTTGAGTTAATATTTTCATTTTCTTTGGATAAATGCTCAGATATGGAATTGAGAGTATTTAAAAACAGTGTCCAGTTTTCCCAGTACCACTTATTGAAGAGAATGTCTTCCCATTGTATATCCCTGGCTCCTTGGTTGTAGGCTAATTGATCATATATATGTGTCAGTTTATTTCTGGGTTTTCTATTCTTTATGCTGATACCATACTGCTTTGATTACTGTCACTTTGTCATATAGTTTGAAAGGTCACATTTGATTTCTTTCTGACAGAGATACAGAAACCGAAGCACCATTAACTATTTCATTCTATTACAATGACTTGAACACCAATTTTATTATATATTAGATTATCATATATATTAGGATCTATTTCTGGTTTATCTTCCTCTTTTCACTTTTTAAAAATATTCCTTTTCACTGCAGTTTATCACAGGGTGTTTAATATAGCTATGCAGAAGGACCTTGTTTTCTATCCATCCTATATATAACAGTTCACATCAGCTAATATCACACTTCCAGTCCTTCCCTCTCTCCCCCTCTCCCCCTTGGCAACCAAAAGTCTGTTCTCTGTGTCTGTGAGTCTATTTTTGCTTTGTGGATAGGCTCCTTTGTGCCATATTTTAGGTTGCACATATAAGTGAATGTCGTATGTCATTTGTTTTTCTCTTTCTGACTTGCTTCACTTAGTATGATAATCCCTAGTTGCATTCATGTTGCTTCAGATGAGAGTCTTTTATTCTTCTGATGACTGAGTGGTATTCCATTGTGTGTATGTACCACATCTTCTTTGTGCATTTATCTGTCAATGGACATTTAGGTTGCTTCTGTGACTGGGCTATTGTGAATAAAGCTGCTATGGACATAGGGGTGCATGCACCTTTTTGAATTATAATTTTGTCTGTACATATATCCAGGAATGGGATTGTTGGATCATATGGCAACTCTATTTTTAGTTTTTTGAGGAAACTCCATACTGTTTTCCATAGCAGCTGTACCAATTTACATTCCCACCAACAATGGAGGAGATTTCCTTTTTCTCCACACTCTCTCCAGCATTCATTATCTGTAGACTTCTTACTGATGGCCATTCTGACCAAGGTGATGTGATACCTCATTGTAGTTTTGATTTACATTTCTCTAATGATTAGGGACGTTGAGCATCTTTTCATGTGCCTCCTGGCCATTTGTCTTCTTTGGAGAAATGTCTATTGAGGTCTGCTCAGTTTTCAATTGGATGGTATGTTTTTTGTTGTTGAGCTGCAGGAACTGTTTGAAGATTAAGCCCTTGTCTGTTGCATCGTTTGTGAATATTTTCTTCCATTCTCTACATTGTCTTTTCATTATTTTGGTGGTTTCCTTTGCTTTTCAAAAGTTTGTAAGTTTGATGAGGTCCCGATTGTTTATTTTTGTTTTTATTTCTATTACTTTGGGAGACTGACCTAAGAAAATGTTGGTGAGATTTATGTCAGAGAATGTTTTGTATGCTCTCTTCTGGGAGTTTTATGGTGTCATGTCTTATGTTTAAGCCTTTAAGCCATTTTCTGGTTTATCTTCTTTGTTGTATAAATCTGTCTATTCCTATGTAAACTATATTAGTGTGACACAATAGTTTTTTTAGCTACTAAGACAACTTCACTGTTCCAGTCCCTCAACAGTGTTCTACTTCACATTTTATAGGTTTTTCTCAGATTTCTGTTTTCCATTAATGTCTAGAGTATTTTGTTTTAAATTAAAAATCATATAAACAGAGAGCTCTGGAATGATTTTGAATTTCATGAAATTCATTTATTAATTTGGGACACTTTATGTTTCATGTTAGATATATTCATTCAAAAACATGGTATATCTTTCTACTCAGAATGTATATTACATTCTAAAAACAACAACAATGAGAGAATTGAATTCAAATATATGATGACTTGTGTAACTTGCACCTTTGGGGGCTATGAGAGGGAGAACCTACAAGGCTATTGAACATATTGAGAACTGACCTCCCTGCTTTACAATGGAGCAGCTACATTTGATTGTTGGAAGGTGAAATGAGTTTCTTGGCTAGAACTCTCTCTCAGGACTTCTAATCTCAATGGGATGAAAGCATAGCACTGGCCAGTATCCTGCTGGAAAGGGCAGGTTTTGGAGTTAGATCAGCCTCAGCTTTTATTCATCTCTACTACCTAATGGTTATGTGCCCTTGAGTTGAGTGTCCTTAAATTCCTCAAGCCTCCGTTCTCTTTTCTGTAAGATAACCATAATACTCATCTCATTGTTGTACGGGTTACACGATCAAAGATCTACAAAGCACTTAGTGCCTATAAGAGGACAGTTTCTTGGAGATAAAGGATGTTGCCTATGTGTTGCCTGTTATTAGTGTATGATAAAGAAGAGCAGGCCAGGCCACCATTGACCCCGTGCAAGTACCGGCAGCTGGAGCCTTGCAGATCTATATTACAAGATACACCTTATTGACTCCAGCTGGTAGTTTACCAGGAGGACTCACTTTTTGAGCCTGCAGTTTGAATTCGTCACCTGAAAAGCACTCACATCTTCATAGGTCAGGTCGGGGAAAGAATCCAAGCCCGCCTTTCTGTTTCTACCACTCTTCAGGAACTTGCAGAGTGTGATGATGACCTCCATGTCCAATCCCAGGGTACCCTCTGAGTCCTCTAGGCACTTTCTGGATCTCTCCTACAGCAGATTCAGCTGAGCATTTCCTCCTTAAAGGCCTGAGCGTCCCTCCTAACTTTCTGATGACCTTTCTCTGGTTGATGTCCTTCACCCAGTCTTTACCCATCAGCATTCCCCAGGATCCTGTCCTTGGTCCCCCGCCCTTCTCCTTTAAGCTTGTCTTAAGTGATTTCATCCATGGTCATTGTCTATGAGTCCCTGAAGACTTATACTGGCCTTTTTATCTCTGACTGTCAGTTTCATATTTCAACTCTTATTTGGGCATTCACTTATGGGGTGTCCGTATGAATTTAAAAACTGGCATGTCCAACATTAAATAAATCTCCTATATCTTTTGGCCTCATATACATACCCCCAAATGACTTTATCTTCCTTCTTATTGCTAATTCAGTTAATGAGATCACCATCTAGTCAATTCCCAAACCAGAAATCAATCCAGCTACCATCCCTGCTTTTTTCCCACCATATAAAATTTTTTCCCAAGCCTCACTGATTTCATCTCTCAGACATGCGCATCCCCTCTACAACCCTCATTCAGGACTTCAGCATCTGAACCACTGTGATACAATTTAAACTTCTTGGGGCCAAGTCTGTCCTTTAAGACTGCCTCTCCACTCATTTTCTACCACATTCCTCCTCACAATTCATGATCTTGTAAGAGTGAATTGTGGCTTTCCCAGATCAGAAAGCCGTGTCATGCCTTTGTGCCAGTATCTTTACTGAGAGCATTCTTCCCATCTGTCTTTGCTTGGCTATCTCTTACTCATTGTAGTGGGTTGAATGGTCTCGCCCCTAAAACATAGATCCTTCTGGAGCCTGAGAATGTGGTCTTATTGGAAAAAGGGTCTTTGCACATACAATTAATTTAGGGTGGGTCTTGAGATGAGATACACCTGGATTTTCCAGGTAGGCCCTAGAGTTGATAACAAGTGTCTTTTTCAACGAGGAGCAGAGAACAAAGACAGCCCTGCGAAGACGGAGGTGAAGGTTGGAGCTGTGCTGCCACAAACCAAGGAATACCTGGGGCCACCAAAAGGTAGAAGAGACTGGGAAAAAATATCTCCAAGGGCCGTTAGAGCACACCTGGTCTTGCTTGATTTTTGGACTTCTAGCCTCTAGAACTTGAGAAGTGAATTTCCATTGTTTTAAGCTGCTACATTTGTGATAATCTGTTATGCCAGCCCTAGAAAACTAATATACTCACACTTTAGAATTCAGTTAACTATCTCCTCCAGGAAGTCCTCCCTGAATTCCTCCTACCATCACTCCCCTCCTGCAAGCGTGTGTGTGTGTATGTGAGTGATCGTTGCTCAGTCATGCCTGACTCTTTGCAATCCCATGGACTGTAGCCTGCCAGGCTACTCTGTCCATGGAATTCGCCAAGCAAGATTACTGTAGTGGGTTGCCATTTCCTTCTCCAGGTTGTGTGTGTGTGTGTGTGTATATATATGTATGTGTGTATACACATACATACATATATATACACATTACATATATAATATTTGAAGAAGTTAATATATATACATACATATATTTGAAGAATTTAAACCAAATTTATGTCTATCACAACAGATTATGAATTTTCCTGCCAAGTTGGGAAGAAAAAAATCCAAGTAGATATTATTTATATAAGCCATATAAAACTCAATACCAAAACTACTACTATGACTAAAAAGCAACAGACATTGAGCACTTACTATAGGCCAGCTAAGGGTCTAAGTACTTTGCATGTATTAACCCTTCCCGTAAACTATATGCTTAGTCACTCCATTGTGTCTTCTGACTATTTGTTACCCCATGCACTATAGCCCGCCAGGCTCCTCTGTCCGTGAGATTTCCCAGGCAAGAATACTGGAGTCGGTTGCCATTTCCTCCTCTAGGGAATCTCCTGGACCCAAGAGTCAAATGCATGTCAACCTGTGTCTCCTGCATTGACAGGCATGTTCTTTACCACTGAGCCACCTGGGAATATCCTGATTATTGCTATCTGTTTGTCACGATGGCTATAGTAATCCTTCCCATGCTGTACACACAACCCTTGAAATACGGGTCTACTATTCTGCCTTTTAAGAGGTAGAGTCTATTTCTATTCACTGAATCTGGTCTGGCAAATCTGCTTTGCCTATAGAATGTTGCAGAAGCTCTGTGTGTGTGTGTGTGTGTGTGTGTGTGTGTGTGTGTGTGTGTGGTTTCTGAGCTGTGTGTCAAAAGACTTTGCAGTGCAGTTTCTACTCTTTCTCTTTTGGAAAACTTCCACTATCATGTAGAAGTAGGCTAGTCTGTCAAGGACTTGTGGCCAAGCGCTAATCACCAGACATGTGAGCGAGTCCATCTTATAACAAACAGACCCAGCTGAATTACCAGGTGACTGTAGCTGCATGAGTAACCCCATGGAAGTACAGCAGACAAAACACCCAGCTAAGCCCAGTCCAAACTGCTGACTGAAAGAATCATGAGAAACGGAAATGGTTGTTGTTTACAAATTTTTTGGAGTGGTTTCTTTAAAAAAAATAGATACCTGATAAATAATCTCCATGTTGCAAATAAAAACACAGAGGCACAGAATGGTTGAATAATTTGCCCAAAATTTCACATATAATAAGAGATTAAGCCATGATTTGAATCTAGGTACCAATGAACCAAGCTTTTATAAAATTAATCTCCATTCAAACCTTCCTTTCAGTTTGCAGTTAGTATCTGTCCTAGATAAATGCATCAACATCTTTGTGGCCATAACAATGTCCTTTAATAGAATATAATGCAAATCAATTGCAAAGTGAAACTATAAACCTTTTTTTTAAAGTGGACTTTATGAAATAGGATAAATATGTATAATTTTAATTGGCTTTTAAAAATAATGTATTTGGATTTTGCTTTTAAAAGTGATATTGGAGAATTGCTAGAATCACATACAGAACCACTGACTGTGAACAATAAGCAACAGAGACCTTTAGCCAAAAATTTAAAAAGTATTTCAGAAGAAGATGGTTTACTTATTGTGACAGAACTGTTCATTGTCAGCCAATATTTATTCCCTTCTCACTGACAGCACCCAATTCTGTTCAAGATGATGATGTGCTCAGTTTAAAAAGTTTCACATCTCAGACTCCTTTGCAGCTAGGAGTAGCCATGTGATGACATTTTGGACAAGGAGATATAAAGTCTGCCTGTGGGGTGTCTGTGGAAAGTTATTGTTTTCCTGATAAGTAAGGAATAGACTAACCTGGTGTGAACATTTTTGCTGAGTCTCACCCCTTTTTTTGAGCTGGGACATGGATATGATGCGCGGAGGTGCTCTAGCCACTTGGGCAGGAACAAGAAGCCAGAGGAGTCACGTCTGTGATGTTCCATGTGCTCAGGGGGGCCCCAGCCTCACTATTTGCCTTCTGTCATATGAGAAAAATAAACTCTTAGCTTGTTTAAATTGCTAAATTGGGTTTCTGTCAAGCGCAATTCTTAACTGATACAAATAGCAACACATTAAGGAAAGCCCTTCGGATGATAGCTCAAGCCACCTTTTCTTAAACAGCAGTACTGCAAAAGTCAAACATGAAGCGTGTTCTGTCATGCTATCAGACAATTTTATTGGAAACTTCATACTTCCAAAGCTATGACAAACCTGGACAGTGTATTAAAAAGCAGAGACATCACTTTGCCCACAAAGGTCCATAGTCAAAGCTATGGTTTTTCCAATAGTCATGTATGGATGTGAGAGTTGGACTACAAAGAAGGCTGAGCACTGAAGAATTGATGCTTTCAAATTGTGGTGCTGGAGAAGACTCTTGAGAGTCTCTTGGACAGCAAGGAGATCAAACCAGTTAATGCTAATGGAAATCAACCCTCAATATTCATTGGAAAGACTGATGCTGAAGCTGAAGTTCCAGTACTTTGGCCGCCTGATGCGAAGGGCCAACTCATTGGAAGAGATCCTGATGCTGAGAGAGATTGAGGGCAGGAGGAGAAGGAAGCAACAGAGCATGAGTTGGTTGGATGGCATCACTGACTCAATGGACATGAGTTTGAGCAAACTCCAGGAGATAGTGAAGGACAAGGAAGCATGGCATGCTGCAGTCCATGGAGTTGCAAAGAGTCAGATACAACTTAGCAACTGAACAACACTTCCAAAAAGTCAACAATAGATTTACTGTTTTTAAGCAAACTTTTCATTTAAGTATAATACACATATGGAAAAGTACACTAGATTTATATTTGTTTGTTCTCAAATATAATTACATCCTTGCAACTATAACCTTACTAGGCTTCCTTGGTGACTCAGTGGTAAACAATCTGCCTGAAATTCAGATCTGGCAGAAGCCCTGGATTCGATCCCTGGGTCAGGAAGATCCCCTGGAGGAGGAAATAGCAACCCACTCCAGCATCCTTGCCTGGAGAATTCCAGAGACAGAGAAGCCTCTCAGGCTTCCACGGGGTCTCAAAGCATCAGACATGACTGAGGGACTGAGCACAATTATAACCTAAATTTTAGTAAATATTGGATAAATTTTTTCAGGATATTTTGTTTCATTTCTCACCATATAGTTCCAATAAAACCTTTTTTTTTTATTTTTGGCATGAAATTTTGCCTTTCCTTAAGTGGATTCACTTCAAAATGTTTTTTCCTTTTCCCCCTTGTTCACTTGTTCTTGAATAATGATATCCTGTATCTCTTCCAGAAAGTGGTAGATCTGAGTAGATAAAAACATAGAATATTTGAATAATATAGTTAATTGTTGTAGATTTTACTCTATAAATGGAGACTGTACTCTGTCTCTTATGTCTCCTGGATAGTCCCAAACATAAAGCATGTTCTTGCCCACAAGCAAAACCTTAGGCAATCTCAATGAAATCCGGAATGAAATCCAGATTTTACACATCACATTCTCTGATCATATCCCAGTGAATACAGAAAGGAATAATATTTTTTTTAACCCTTCAAAAAAAAAAATCACTGAGGAAAACAAACCTGTACTATTTGGAAATGAAACAATCTCTCTTGAATTATCTGGATCAAAAAAAGGAATTGAGGAGAACATTTCACATTGAAACTTAAGGACAGGGGAAAATCAGAGGAAATTTTACAGTAAATAAAATATTTTAATATTAAAAATAAAGTGAAAACACTCATTTCAGTATTCAGTTTATGAATTAGAAAAAGGCTACGCCACACACATGTGCATCGCAGGAAGAAATTAATAAAGTAAAAGTTGCAAATAATGAGATAGAAAACCGAAAATAATATAAAGATAAACCCAGAAGTGAGTCTTAAAAACACCCAAATAAATAGACTCCCTTCAAATCTGATTTTGAAAAATAAAAGCAAAAAAGGCAAAAATATTAGAAATGAAAACGTAGTTATAAGCACAGACCCCATGCTATATGCATTTATGGCAATAAACTTTATAATCTGGAGGAAAATTGGTAACTTCTAGAAAAAGATAGACTACCAACAATAGAAAAAAACCTAAACCAACTAAGAATCAGGGAAGAGTTGTAGCAACAAAAGCACTGCCCTTAGGAGGTGGTTTATTTTCCACACTGTTTCTGAGGAGAAAATGAAACAAATGGCACACATAAAAGACAAAAGTTGTTACTGTTGTTCAGTCGCTAAATTGTATCAGACTCTTTGCAGCCCCATGAAACTGCAGCTTCCCTATCCTTCACTATCTCCTGGAGTTTGCTCAGACTCATGTCCATTGAGTTAGTGATGCCATCCAACCATCTCATCCTCTGTAGCCTCCTTCTCCTCTTGCCCACAGTCTTTCCCAGTATCAGGGTATTTTCCAATGAGTCGGTTCTTTGCATCAGGTGGCCAAAGTATTGGAGCTTCAGCTTCAGCACCAGTGCTTCCAAAGAGTATTCAGGGTTGACTTCCTTTAGGATTGACTGGTTTGATCTTGCTGTCCAAGGGACTCTCAAGAGTCTTCTCCAATACCACGGTTTGAAAGTCTCAGTTCTTCACTGCTCAGCCTTCTTTATAGTCCAACTCTCACATCCATACACGACTACTTAAAAAACCATAGCTTTGACTATATGGATGTTTGTCAGTGAAGTAATGTCTCTGCTTTTTAATACACTGTCTAGGTCTGTCAAAGCTTTTCTTCCAAGGAGCAAGCGTCTTTTAATGTCATGGCCGCAGTCACCGTCTGCAGTGATTTTGGAGCCCAAGAAAATAAAGTCTGACACTGTTTCCATGTTTCCTCATCTATATGGCATGAAGTGATGGGACCAGATGCCATGATCTTTGTTTTTTGAATGTTGGGTTTTAAGCCAGCTTTTTCACTTTCCTCTTTCACCTTCATCAAGAGGCTCTTTAGTTCCTCTTCAGTTTCTGCCTTTAAAGCAAGGATATATATATTTTTTTTAATCTACTTTTGCTTCACTGACTACATTAAAGCCTTTGACTGTGTGGATCACAACAAACTGTGAAATATTTTTGAAGAGATGGGAATACTAGACCACCTTACCCATTTCCTGAGAAACCTGTATCAGGGCAAGAAGCAACAATTAGAATTGGACATGAAACAATAGACTGGCTCAAAACTGGGAAAAGAACACATCAAGGTTGTATATTGTCATCTTGCTTATTTAACGTACGTCCAGAGTACATCGTAGGAAATGGTGGGTTGGATGACTCACAAGCTGGAATCAAGATCACCTGGAGAAATATCAGCAACCTCAGATATGAAGATGATACCACTTTAATGGCAGAAAAGACAGAGGAGACCAGTGTAATTCCAATTACTGTGAAATACAATTCTGGGAAGAATTAATGTTTTATTATATTAAATCTTCCTATGCAGAAACATGGTATGTCTAACAGATAATTCCTTTACTTTTCTTTTAATAATATCTAAGAGTTGTCTTGTTATAAATGCTGAACTTTCCTTGTTAAATTTATTCTCGTTTTCTTGATCTTGTGAGCATGGTCCATGTCCCTTTTCTATTTCTAATCACTTATAGTAGGCATAGAGAAAACCATTGATTTTAGTATATTTATTTGGAATCTTAAGACCCTAACAAAATCTCTTAGATTTGATTTACTTTTTAGCACCCCGAGCCCCTCCGCGTGCAGGCCTAAAGCTGGGGTCCAAGGTCTTTCTTATGAGTGGCTTTTGCAGCTTTCCCTGAGACACTATTTTCAACTTCTTTAAAAGGCTTCAGCAAGTGCCAGCCTCCTGGCTTTCAGCTCGGAGTGCGGCGGCTCCTCCGGCTGATTTATCATCTGAGCGGTCCAGGGTCCGCCTAGAGGGCCAGGCGCCCCTAATCGGAACCCCTCTCTGGCGCAGAGGATGCTGGCTCCCAGTTCATGGCCCTTCCGCGCCACGCACAGGGCAAACTCCTACTGCTCTCCAGGCCCTCCCTCCGTTTGCCGCCACTCCACCCCGCTGCACGCGGCCTCGGGCGGGCTCAGAAAGGGCCTGTGGCTTGCCCCAGGGGGCCTGCACCCATCCTTGACCAAGCGGCTCCTTGCATCATTTCTAGTTCATCTCCAGGCTCTGGGCGCCGTCGATGTGGAGACCAGCTTGGGCCTTGGAGCGGAGATCCCGTGCAGGGTTCCACTCTGCCAACAACCACCAGTGCGCCCTCAGCCAGGCCCCAGTCTTGTCCCAGCCACAGTTTCCTCGGGGTCAAGCGGGGTGACGGCTCCCCTCCCACAGGGTCCGGGCTGCAGCAGAGCAAGCGGTGTGAATCGGCGGGCCGAGGGAGGGCTGCGAGCCGGGCCTGTCCTGCAGCCTTCTGTCCACCGCCCGCCCCGGCGCCCTCGCCGTAGGAGTTGCTCGTCCGGCTTCCAGCCCACCAGCACGCCAGCGCCCGAACCACGGAGACGGCTGCCCGGGGACCGGGCAGGGGTCGGGGCCAACTCCTGAGCTACGGGTCACGGACGGCGCAGGCCTGGCGGGCGGCGGGAAGAGACCGCCCTGCTCCCCGGGGGCGCGCCGCAGGTGGCCTCCGCGGGCCTGCGCCCTGGCCCGGCCTTGCGCTCCCTCCCGGCGGCGCGATCGCAAAGCGTCTGCTGCCATCTGGTGGCGGCGTCCGGGCAGCTGCGGCGCGGAGCGGGGAGGCAGGGTCAGGGGAGGCAGGCCCCTATCCGGAGCCCCTCGAAGCCCAAGCCGCGAAACACATCTAGGAAGCCCCACGCCTCTGCCCCCTGGCGCGGCTCCGATTCCCAAGGCAGAAGGGTATGGCTGGCATCCCCAGAGAGGCAGTGTGGTGCAGTGGTCGGCGCCTGGACTCTGATGCCCGCACCTGACTGTGGACCTTTGGCCCGCCTCCCAGGGGCCCTTTGCTCTCTGAACAGCGTTTTCTCATCTGTAAAGTGGGGCTGAAAGAATTACGGATCTCGACGAGGCTTCGGATTGCTTCCTTGGCAGACCCATGTCAAGCCCCAGATCCATAGCTGTGGCTCATAAAACCCTAGACCGCTTCTCACACACAGTCTCTGCATGTCATTCTGCCACTCGCCAGTGTGAAACCTTGGCCATACCATGAATTTTCTGTTTCTCCATCTGTAAAGTGGAGATGCCAGTGCTGGCTTCCGCTCCTGGTAACTGGCACAAAGATGACCCCACCTCTCTGTGGACAGGTGCACCTGGCATCTCTGGCCTTCTGAGCCTTCCACCTGTGAGCTCCCAGAGGCTAATTCTCCATTCTCTACCAGAATGAAAAGATTCTCCCAGCTGCTGCCCAAACCTGGAGGTTCTGCCTGGGGGCTTGTACCTTGTAGACAGGACCTGCTTTCTGAACCAAGAGAATCTTGGTGCCTTTTCTGGAAACCACAGACCAGTGGGTCTAAATTAGGGGTCATGCTCTCTGACCCCTTCCAAAAGAGGCCATGCTAAAGCAGACTCCTCACCCTTGCAATAATATGATGGAATACTTGAATACTTAAGGAAAACACATTCTCCTTAAAAAAGAAAAAGCATTTTGCGTTCATTCCTGTACCAGGCACAACCCCTGAGACTTGGGTCCAGTGTGTGTGTGCACATGTCACGTCTGACACATGGTTCAAGTAGGCACACAGCTTTAATTACTTCCCAGAGAGCAGCAAGGGGGTGCCTAAAGACCAGCGTGACAGCCAAGGACCCCAGCAGGGAGGGGGCATCTCCAGCAGCCGCTGCCATTCTGCCTGTGAAAACACCAGCTCCAATTCAAAGGTATCAAATATTTGCCTAGCTGTTCAATATTTCTTTAAATAATATACTCACGACTAATTCATATCTAGACTCGTCGTCTTCTTGTCTCCCAGGCCTCCCTTCTGGATTAGTGCATCTTGTCTATTCTGGGAGAAACTTGTCCTACATTCTAAAAATAGATCACAGAGTCTGGACACTGGCATGCACAGTCAGGGGAGGCTTTATGTATTGCGAGGTTTGTCTGCTTGGGACAGTGGCATCACGGTGCAGGGACGCATTGGTGAAACAGCCAGTTATGGGCACCTGGAGGAGGCCTTTCTCCTCCTCTGTGCTGCACTTAATTGTTCAGTCATGTCCGACTCTTTGTGACCCCATGAACTGCAGCTTGCCAGGCTCCTCTGTCCTTGGAGATTCTCCAGGCAAGAATACTGGAGTGGGTTGCCATGCCCTCCTCCAGGGGCTCTTCCCAACCCAGGGATTGAACCAGGTCTCCCCCATTGCAGGCGGATTCTTTACCACTGAGCCACCAGGGCAGCCCTTTCTCCTGTACAGATGGGTCTGTTTTCCTCTTGAAGTTAGAAGCCCAGGAGACCTGTGAATCAGCCAGGATCTGCAAGGAGCATGTGACATGCTCACCTGGGTCATTCAGGGATTGTGAACCTGGGCAGGAGGGTCAGCACTCGGGTCTGGGGAAGGAGGAGCTACTGACCCTGGATGCCGAGGTGGCCGTGCAGAGAGGGCCATGCGACAGGTGTGATGACCTCGGGAGGGGGAGCGTGGGGAATGGCCACCCCAAGCACTCTCCTCTGCCCCCAGCTCCTACTGGGCACCACCCTCACCCAGGCTCAAACCCATCCAGAAGGCGGTGACGTGTCCCATGTGTTAGTCTGGGGGAGCCTATCTGGGGAGGTGCGCAGGGCAGATGGGGAGGGTGACGAAGGGTCTACAGGGCAGAAGGAGACCTTAAGCTTGAAGAAAGGGAGGTCCTTTCCTGGGGCCCCTCCACCCTGCCAGCCCCCTCCTGCCTCTCCTTGAGCTGGCCCTCATTTCTCTCTTGCTGTCTCACCATCTGTATCTCTCACTGACTCATCTCTTTGTTTTCTTCTAGATATATCCTCCCCACTGTCAGTTCTGTGAAGGGGGAGGGTAGGTTGGGTACCGGGCGCCTTTCCCACATGATCCACTTACAGGGGGGCCCAACAGCTCCTTCCACTGTGGCCTGCCCCCAGCAAGAGGAGGGGAGCAGTCAGACCCCAGAGACGGGCTTCATGCGATCCCCGGCTCTGCCTTCTTTGAACTCCACTAAATGAGGCCAATCAGCATTACTTTCTGTTTATTACTTCAAGAACTTCCTCATCCATTTCTTCTCATCCTTCTTGCTGCTTTCGCCTGGAATTATTGAGGAGGAGCTCCCTGCTCCTTGTGCCACCTCTAGCCACCATGCATCCCTTTCTGAGAGCTCCTACTGTGTGCCAGCCTGCATGAATGCCGTTGGATGCCAGTGCTCAGAGCACATGGTCCAGAATGGGGCAGGACCCACCACCCATTCATGCAGTCATTTGACAGGATGCACCGCTGTGCATGGGCTCCAGGCCAGACCCTGGATATATAAATAGCAGTGAGGGATTTAGTGTCTGTTCTTGACAGAACAGATGGGGAGGTTGTGTAGCACAGTGGAGAAACCATGCAAACCTCAGTTTCCTCTTCTATGAAAGAGGGGTAACAATCCTTACCTCACAGATTTGCTTAGGGGTGATGCGAGATCACAGGGGATTGTTATTATTAAGTGGCAGGCAGGGACTTCTGTGTCCCCCCTCCCCCCCACACACACATAAAAAGTATAACCTCAAATGGAAGGTGAGCCCTCCTAGGTTGCGGGGTGAGGAGGTAGCAGAGAGAGGGGCTGGGGATGCAGACCTCAGACAGCAGGAGGACCAAGGGGAACAAATGTGGACCTCGGCCTCCAACTTCAGCTCTGGTTTTAAACAGGATAAAATAACTCCTAGAATGAATATCCCCTCTACGAGGCATGTCCACTTATCCCTAGGAACAGACCTTGATGCTGCTGCTGCTAAGTCACTTCAGTCGTGTCCGACTCTGTGCAACCCCATAGACGGCAGCCCACCAGGCTCCCCAGTCCCTGGGATTCTCCAGGCAAGAACACTGGAGTCGGTTGCCATCTCCTTCTCCAATGCATGAAAGTGAAAAGTGAAAGTGAAGTCGCTCAGTCATGTCCGACTCTTCGCGACTGCATGGACTGCAGCCTACCAGGCTCATCCGTCCATGAGATTTTTCAGGCAAGAGCACTGGAGTGGGGTGCCATCGCCTTCTCCAACAGACCTTACCACAGCTCAAAGAAATCCTCCTTGTCTAATCTGATGATGATCTACACAGTCAGCTAGTGCAGAATGAATGTTCATGTTATTTTTGCTTATTTTTAAGTCCTTTGGGTGCATCGTGGCTGATCGCTGTTCTGACATTTTTCTTCCCTCATTAAGAAAGATGCCCCTGGTGAGTTACCTGTTCTGGGCTCAGAGCAGAAAATAAATATCGCTGGCATCCACTTTCCTGTGCTCTCTGGGTGTAATTAAGAAAAAGACACCTGCAGAAGAGAAAGGACAGAGTTGAAAACAGCCTAGTGGTTACTCTTCATAGAACTTCCTGGTGTGTAAAACTGTCTAGTGTTCTTCCTTTCCAGAATGTCTTTCCTAACTATCACCTACCTATCCTCCAACCTTGACCCCTAGCACTTCCCTCTGGGGACTTTTCCTTTTCATTGCCTTTTTTTTTTTTTTTTTTGCCTTAATGCATTTCTCATCCCTTCTGTGGTAGAACTGATGCTTTCGAACTGTGGTGCTGGAGAAGACTCTTGAAAGTCTCTTGGAAAGCAATATCAAACCAGTCAGTCTTAAAGGAAATCAACCCTGACTACTCTTTGGAAGGGCTGATGCTGAAGCTGAAGCTCCAATACTTTGGCCACCTGATGTGAAGAGCTGACTCATTGAAAAAGACCCTGATGCTGGGAAAGATTGAAGGCAGAAGGAGAAGAGGGTGACAGAGGATGAGACGGTTGGATGGCATCACCAATTCAGATGACAGGAACTTGGGCAAACTCAGGGAGACCGTGAAGGACAGGGAAGCCTGGTGTGCTGCAGTCCGTGGGGTCGTGCAGGACAAAACTTGGCGAATGAACAACAGCAGCTCAAAGAGGCTGGCCCGGGCAGCTGCAGTGAGAAGACAGGCAGGCGCGCCCTGCACAGGTGTGTGTAGAGGGGTGCTGGAGAGGTGGCCAGGCCCTGTGGCTGGACTGGCCTCCTTGGGGTGCATCCCCTCCTCCACAATGGCCCTAGGGTTGTCCAAAAGCCAGTGGAGAACAGTTTGAGGTGACTTGCCGCTTAAACGAGTCAAAGTTTCAGCTCTCGGCATGTCCCCATTCTCCCTGGTATTCAGTGGCAGGTGTTCAGTTTTATAAATGTCATCAGTGCTTGGCTCCTATGGTGGCAGGAAGCTCTAGCTTCTAAAACCCACTCCCAGTTGTCTCTCTCTTTGATTCTTTGACTTCCCTGGTGGCTCAGAGGTTAAAGTGTCTGCCTGGAATGCAGGAGACCAGGGTTCGATCCCTGGGTCGGGAAGATCCCCTAGAGAAGGAAATGGCAACCCACTCCAGTACTCTTGCCTGGAGAATCCCATGGAGGGAGGAGCCTGGTAAGCTACAGTCCATGGGGTTGCAAACAGTCGGACACTACTGAGCGACTTCACTTTCACTTGACTCTTTGTGGCCTGCATAGCCTGCCTTACAGGTGTCTGTAGGGCACAGCTAAGACCTTCCTTGCAGAAACCTCCCCTACCCCACCAGCTCCGGGGTTTCTCGCCCCTGGCTGTGCATGACTGTCACCTAGGGGGAGTCCATAAAGCTGGCAGCTGTCCCGCCCTCCACTCCAGAACAATGGCACGCACAGCATCCTTCAGTTTCTTGGCCCAGGCATGTCTCAGATGTCCATGGTGCCCTGCATGCCCAAGGGCAGAATCTAAATCCAGGCTGGAGGCTGCTTCTGGAGGGGTCCTGAGCAAAGGATTGAGGCCCAGGGAGGGACTGACTCTCCAGCGCAGCCACAGCAGAAATACCAGTTTGAGGAGACAGGCAGCAGGTGACCAAGATCATCACCAGAACTTTCCAAACAGCAGAGAAGCTGTGGGTCAGATCAAGTTAAGACTGAGCTCCAAATCCAGCCTGCTTGAATCGGTGACAACGGTGGGCTGAGTTCCTGCTGGGGCCTCGTGGCTTCTGTCCTTGCCACAACACCGCCCTTTCTCCGTGAGTTTGGGGCCAGAGGGGCTCTGTGTGAAAAAGGGAGTGCTGGGCTGGCATAATGCCCTGGGGTGCACTGGTCTCTCGGGCTCATTCATGCCCAGGGAACTGGAGTTGTAAGCACAGGTCTGAACACTCAGAACTCCTTGAGTCTGGCTTGGAGGTTGTCAAACTCGAGCATTTACTATACGAGCCGTGAGACAAACTGCCTGCTGTTCCCTGGTGACTCAGGGCATTTGCGAGTAACCGGCTACACTCTGTGCGGAGAGCTGCACAGTGGCCCTGGGGGGTGCAGGGCTGGACGGCTCAGCGACCTTGCCCTGCCTGCCTTCTCAATGTCACTTCTGCCACTTCTGCCACTTCTGCCACTTCTGTCACTTCTCCTCTTGACGCTCACACTCCAGACTTATTCCTGCCCTGGAGCTTTGACCCTTACTTTCCTCTAGGTATGCCTGGAAAATTCTTCCAGATCTTCCATGTTGCTTCTCACCCTTCAAGTCTCAACTCGAGGTCCCCTCCCCTGAGAAGCCCTCCCTGACCACCCTTCCCAGAACCGACATATCTGTGTCAGTCTCCTGCCCACTGAAATGCAAGACTGAAAGTGGCAACTGGGCAGACTTGTTCACAAGCTGGGCCACAGTGCCTACAATTGTGCCCAGGGCAGGGTTGGTTCCCTACAAGCATTGTTGTTCTTGATAAACACTAAGGATGGCAGGTCCTCCCAAAGCGAAGAATGAATTTAGGAGAGTGACTGGGGCTGACACGTTAGCCCAGGACCCACTGTGGGAGGCTCCAGGGATGCCCTGCCCCTGCTCCCTCAGCATTCACTGTTTCATTCCATGCAACTGAGCAAGCGATGAGCACTCTCCTGGGGACCAGCTCTGGCAGCAGGAGCCTGCTCTGCCTGTGTGCAGGACAGGTGGGAAAGCCAGGAATTAAGGTCAGTCAGTGACAAGAGAAGTTGTGGATAAATTGCCCAGCTCCCTTTCCCTTAGATGGGCTGAAGCCAGGTCTGCGCTGAGTCCCGGGTCCCAGTGGTTGGGCTGCCTGCAGCAAACCTGTTCATTCACCTGCTCTGGGCAGGCTTCCTTCCCTTCCTTGTCTTGCCATGCCACCCCACAGCGCCAGGAAGGACTATCTCAGTCTGTCTAGCAGGCTCTCAGTGATGAATCCACTGTCCGCAAAGGAGGCTCCCTGCTGTTCTAATTAACTGCTGTGAGCAACCAGCCCTGAGGGGGCTGGGAATGAAGCTGGTGGTCCCCTTCAGCTCTGGGGAGTCTCAGGTTCCTGGGGAAAGAGGCTCCTCTGGTTCCATGGCTCCTGCCCTACAGATAGCTAAACTGAAAAGTGTGACAAAGTTGTTATCCGGAAAAGTTTTGTGGCCACAGGGGGAATGAAGAGAGAAGGGCAAGTCAGGAGGTGAGATGCCTGGAGAAGCTAAGGCTGGGGATCAACTCCACCCAAGAGTGAGCTGTCTGTGGCCAGGACATAAGTGACAGCCCCTGGTGGGAGCAAAGAAAGTTTCACTACTCTTCCCTCCCAGAGATATTTCTAAGAGCTCTATTTTTCTTGCCAGTTGGCTAAGAAGCAAAAAAGGAACAATAGATTCAAGCTGAAATAATTTGCATTTGTGATGAACACAAGGAATATCTACCTTGCATTTTCCTAAAAAAGAAAAATTAAACTCCGTTTTTAATTAACTGATAAACTATTAATCAAATTTTTGCAATGTTAGGTGACACATTATTCATTTAGATAGAATGACTGTGAACTTAAACTAATCAAATCTGATTTGCCCACATAGGCTTGATTGAAATACATTTTAACTAGCATATACAAAGAGAAAATCTTGGATTTCTTACCTAATCTTCAGAGTATACTGCTGAGTTAATAAGGGCAGTTTTTTTTTTTTAAATGAGACCACCATTTCTTCATCTGCATATCAAAATCAAGAGGAACTTAATTGCAAAACACATATTCCTGAAATCTAATCATTACACTGCTTTAGGGTATTTTATTGAAGCATGTTAAATTATGGACAGAATATTAATGATGGAGCTAATCAAACCCAATTAGTCACTTCTAACAATAGTCACATAAATATACAAGTCAGGTACCAAAGTACTGTAGATATGGTGTAAAATTTTTTAAGTATTAAATATATGGGATATTTATGGAATATTCTTGCAGAAGTTAAAGTCAAAAATTGCTGGGTAAGTCACTTTAAAGAAAACAAGTTCAGAAGTGTCCTGCAATATTTGACTAGTTTCACAACTTTTCAGATATTCTTCAGGTACATTTGAATCTAGGAGATTAGTGAGTCTATAATCAATCAATCAGCAAATTCTAATCAGATTTACCATATTCATGACCCAGGATTTCACTTTTGCATCCAGAGACTTTTTTTTGGTCTTTTGTTTTCTGACTTTTTCAAGGCCTGGTGGAAAGGTAAGTCTGGGGTCTCTGGCCCCTGGAAATCTGATGGAGGTTGGATGGAGTTTTCTGGGTCTGGTGATGTGCTGTCCATGTGTGTCCCTCCCTACCCCAGGGACAAAGCCAGGCCAAATAGGGTAGAGGGGTCACTGCCTAGTTACTTCATCCTCCTCCCTTAGATGACACTTCAGGAAAGAAGGCTGAAAGGTCCCTGGGAGTCCCAGGCTCTGGGCTGTGAGGAGTCCTGATGGGAGATTCCAGGCCTGGAAGCTGGGCCAAAGCAAGTAGGCAGCAACAGACAGGGGAATTTCCCCTGCAGAGCCCACCTCTGACTTTTTTTCAAACCAGGCACCTCTGGCTGTGCAATCAGAGACTCCAGCATCCACATAGGCCTGGATGGCAGCTTCATCACAGGGTAGCTCCCAAGCGTCCCCTTAATCAGGCGAGGTTGTCAGTCCTCACAACTCGTTTTGCTGGCCCTTCTCCTGGTCTAGTATTCTGTACAGACCTCCTTCTTCCTCTCTCTAGTCCTCCAGACACCGCACTTCTGCCATGCGTGCCGGAACCTCAGCTCTGGGGAGAGAGTGAGCCTGTAACATCAGGCCCAGCTCTGACCGCACATGCCAACTGGTGCACCGTAGGAAATGGGAGACATTGTCCCTCCCATCCATCCATTCATCCTAGAAATACTTATGAGGTATGAATATGTCCCAGGCCTCATGCTGGACACTTTCTAAGCTTGGGGAGCACAGAAATGAAGCAGAAATTATGTTGCTTTTTCCTGTATGTCATGCATGCTCCTGCTTCAGATTAGCAGCACCTCCAGTTTCCTCTGAAGAGCCTCTCTACCCCCACTTACAGTCTCTAAGGTCTGAGACTGCGGGCATGTAACCCAGGCCTGCCAACAGTGATCTCCATCCTCTAGTCCCTGTGACTGACTCACAGGCAGAACATGGTCAAGAAAATCCTGGGGTTTTGCCGGAAACATAAGGGAAGAGAAGCCTTTTTCTGCTGATATGACCTGGGACCCCTCTGGCAGGGGCCAGAGCTTGGAGAGAGCCTCTGACACTGAAGCCAGCACAGAGAGAACAAGCCCTCAGGACATCGGATGAGCTCAAGAATCCAGCAATGTTTGGGACTATTCCTGAGACAATAGAGCTCCCTGTTTTTTCCCTCCCTTTAGCCAGTTTGAGTTGTGTTTCCTTGCAACCAAAACGTTCATGTTAATAGAGGAGAGAAATGGAAGCCCTACAACCTGAACTCTGAGACACTATGAGGTTGGGGCAGAGTCAAGAGGAGGACACAGCCTTTCAGCTTCTGCAGCTTGGACAGCACGAGACGAGAGCTGGAGAGGAACCTGGATGCGGCTCTTGAAGGACTAGCGGGGCTACGTCCTCACCCTGGGTGCCTCGGACATCAGCGAGGGATGGCAGGTGGAGCGAATGTGGATCCTGCAGGGAGTGTGCTGTGGTATGCTGAGCACCATCCTGAGGTCCGTGGCCTGGAATGTGGCTTGATGTGTGGTCACAGATGCACAGAGCTGGTATACTGTAGCAAATCTACGTGCAAGACTAGTACCAAAGACGCAAGCTCTTTCTGGCAAGAATTCCCTTCTTGTCCAGCATTCCTGGCTTTCCAAGGTCTATCCCTAGTGTTCCCAGGCATCTTTAGTTCCTCTGCTCCAGCCGCATTCCCCGGGTGGCTGGCTGGTCCCCCATAAACTTTTATGTCCTCTGGAATGCCATATCTCATTTCTTTTTGCATGGCCCAGCTCCATTGTCATTGAGGCTTCCCATGTAGCTCAGTTGATAGAGAATCCACCTGCAATGCAGGAGACCCCAGTTTGATTCCTGGGTCAGGAAGATCCACTGGAGAAGGGATAGGCTACCCACTCCAGTATTCTTGGGCTTCCCTTGTGGCTCAGCTGGTAAAGAATCTTCCTGCAGTGCAGGAGACTTGGGTTTGATCCCTGTGTTGGGAAGATCCCCTGGAGAAGGGGAAGGCTACCCACTCCAGTATTCTGGCCTGGAGAATCCATGGACTGTATAGTCCATGAGGTCCCAGAGTCGGACACAACTGAGCAACTTTCACTTTTCACTTTCAGCTCCATTGCCACTTCCTCTCCCGTTTTGAAGCCCCAGAGGCTGGACTTGTAGACCTCTGGTGAGGTCCTTAGCTTTCTGTGCTCTGAAGTGGAAAGAGGAAATCAAGGTGCAGAGGCTGCATCCATGTTCGAGTGGAGGCGGCAACAGAGACAGAGGCCTAGACTGCAGGTGGAGAGTTAACAAAAAGGTTAAAGCTGAACACCTCAGCCAGACGCGAATGGGGGAATCTGCCGCAAGGCCCTGGGACAGTTCAAAGGATGTGGGAGTGGTGTTCAGGCCATGCCCTTCTAGTCTCCAGGGAGAAGGTGATGTCCTTGACCTGGCTTGGGTCTGTGATCCAGGTCCCCTATTATACCATGAGCCCCCAAGGGCAGGCAAGAAGCTGGCATTCCTTTCAGCCCTGTGGCACCAGCAGGATAGGTTGATTGAGGGGACAATTCCAGACTCTGAAAACATCCCTGGGCTCTGGGACCCCAACCTCTGGTTCCCAGAGAAGACTCTGGTTGAGATTTAGCTTTGGATCAGCATGTGGTTGACATTCTTGGGCTGCTGGTACAATTTCAATCAAGCTAAGCTGGACTTTTGTAAGGCATCACACTGCTTTTGAATAATTAAAAAAATCAGATAATAATGCAAAATGATAAATACCAGTTAGCACTTTTGTCCTTTCTGCCTCAGACTTGTTTTTTAAAGACCAAAAAGTAGCAGACAATATAAAGTAATGTATCAATTGCCTGCTGATAGGCATGTAGTTGATTTCCAGTTAGTGAAGGTCCTATGTGTCTGGATATGCAGTGCATCTTCAACTTTGCTCTTTGTTGCTCCCTGTACATTCCTACCATAAGGTGAGAGTTTTCCAACACCCTATCTAATGTGCTGTGCTGTGCTTAGTGGCTCGGTCGTGTCCAATTCTTTGCAACCCCATGAGGAGCCTGTCAGGCTCCTCTGTCCATGGGGATTCTCCAGGCAAGAATACTGGAGTGGGTTGCCACCCTATCCAATACTGGGACTTAAATTTTCTTCTTATATGTGTTTGTGATTGATTAATTTGTATCTCCTTAGTTGCTGGGTGTTCCATGTGCCTTTTTTTGTCATTTAAAATTCGACCTACAATCACATTGTTCCATCATTATCACATCACTCCTTTCTCTTATGATTGGGCTCCTGTAAGAGCCCACAGCTGCTATGGGTTTCAGGTAAGCGCCTTAGCTTTCATACCCTTATCTGTGAAATGGACATAGTAATGGCTAACCCATGAGGTTCAAACAATGCAGACTAACCAGCTCTCCAACCAGTTCTTCCAGTCTTGCAAGGTCAGAAGCTGGTGAGTAGACCCCACTCTGTCTTCCTCCTGCAAGCAATCAGGTCTAGAATGACGCTTTCATTTTTGTCAAGAAGAACAGAGCCTGCATTGATGAGACCTAGATGCAATTTCAAGTCAAGCAGAATTTCTCCTGAAGCTGAGATGGCACTCCATTTGCCCAAAGAAGGCTCACTTCTCCTTGTCAAGAGACTGAGGGGGAGAAGGTGGTGGAGGTGGGGAGAGTAAGCGCCATCGTTAGAGCCACATTTGGTGGGGCTGGGGAGCCCACACTGTGGCAAAGCTGGTGCTGATGCTAGAGCATCACCTCCCGCCTTCCTCTTGGCAGGCCTCCATCTACTCACAGGGCAGCTCAGGCATCTGGCCTCTCCCACGTGAGGTCCTTGGCAGACCTAGAAAGGAGGGGCGAGGCCCAGGGGCAGGTCAGGCAGAGAGCAAAGAAAGGAAGCATCTGTGTGGGGTGACACACCTGACAGATGATTTATTTCTGCCCTGGGCTCCCTGACTTCCCAGCCTTATCTCTGCTTTGCAAGGCCTCCAAGGCCCCAAAGCAGAACAACTCTGCTTTGCAAGGCCCCAAGACCCCAAAGCAGAGCAACTCTGCTTCACTCAAGACAGAAGAGAACCATCTGGGTGACTGCCTGAATTTTCCTAGAGGTTTTGGCCTCTGAGGATTTCCCTGGGCATACCCTTCAAGGCATCATCAAGTTACCTGTAAAAGCAGTATCAAATCACCTTAAAAGGCACATATTTTAAAGCTTAAAGTCAATAGGTTTTGGCAAATATGTATACCCGTCTAACCAGACTTACAGTCTCCAAAAGTGCATAATTTCCATGGGTTTTAAAACCTGTTAGTTGAAAATATAAAAGTGTGACGTTTTGCAATCAGTGAGCAAGAATACTGACCCACATCAGGAAGACCAGCGTTTGCTGGCCAGACTTTAACAGAAACCTTTGCAAGGTTGTTGATGGAACTGGAAAGTGAGCATGTAATTTAGGGAAGCCTATTTTCTATTGGGATCCACATAACTTTCTGAAGTGCCTTTTTAGTTATCAAAACCATTAAACCAAGCATCAAGATAAAATAAACTCAGAATCAGGCTTCCAAATTGCTGCATCACCAAGTGTTAATCAAGATTTTAAAAAATAAATGAAGAACGTTTAATCACTTTGCCACTTACTAAGAATATCATAATTAATATTTGGGTGAGAGCAAAAAGATTGTGTTGTTAATAAATAAGTTATTTAAAATACTGTTTATCTCTATTTTATCCTTTAAAAATGTGTATTCTGTGTATGTTTCATTACAAACATTGAAATAATATCGTAGTATACAGCAGAAACTGATACAAGGATTTGGGTGCAGGTTGTTCATTTGGGAGGTGCTTTGGGGAAGCAGGAGGGAGGGGAAAGGTTAGGGAGACAGAGAGGGGACCATAGGTAAGGGCTTGCCTCACCCACTCAGAGGCCATCTGAGGTGTCAGACTGTCCCATCAAGGGATGGAGAAGCTGGGAGACTTACCTTTTTTCCTTCATTGGGTGAAAGTCGCCCTTGGGATGTTAACTCCCTGTCATTTTCAAGCTGCCCTGTGAGTTGGCCAAGGAAACTTCCCTGATGCAGGAAAAGCATCAAAAAACCTTAGCCTAAAAAACAGAAAGGATCCAGTGCTGGTGGGGAGGCAGTTGCTTGTGTAGGAGTGCCCACCATAGCTGTAGGTGAGTCAGAGATGGGCTGAGAAGATAGGGGTGGCCTTCAACAGCACTTGCATAAAGGTCTGTGCTTGCAAAGTTTTCACTGAAATGAGTGTATACTCTAAAATTGAGCGGAGACCACTAACCTTGAATTATTCATAAAGTGGTCAAAAGCTAAATGGTGACTGAGAATAACTGAATTGTAACCAAACTCAACCCTTGTTAACAATGAAAGCACCCCTGCCCCTTCTGGCCACTGACCACCGCTTCCCCTGGCACTCAGCTCAGATTATTTTAGGGGTGAACAAGGACGAGGTAGGCTTCCCTGGTGGCTCAGTGGCAAACATTCTGCCTGCAATGCAGGAGCTGCAGGAGACATGAGTTCAGTCCCTGGGTCAGGAAGATCCCCTAGAGGAAGGCATGGCAACCCACTCCAGTATTGTTTCTTGGAGAATCCCATGAACAGAGGAGCCTGGCGGGCTACAGACCACAGGGGCGCAAAGAGTCAGATATGACTGAAGCAACTTAATACACACACGAGAACTAGTTAATGCCATTTCAACTGTCCCAGAGCAGAGAGAAAGACCTACTGTGTCCCTAAATGGAATAATTTGCTACCGAAATTATGTCCACCACTGTCGGATTCATTTACAAATTTAGTGTAACTCCAATCAAAGTAAAAGAAAACTCATTCTGTCAAATTTTTATGCTTTTCTTTTAAAAACTTCTAAAGGCACCCCTCAATGCCTCTGAATTCTATTTGTTTTAATCAACTTAATTGGGTCAATTATAATTTCCATGCAAACCACTGCACCCATTTGAAATGTGCACTTTGATGGGTTTGGGAAATGTATGGACCCTTGAAAGCATTACTACGATTGAAATACAGAATATTTCCATTAATCACAAAAGTTTCCTTATGACCCTGTGCAGTCACTCCATCCCTCTGTCCCTGGCCCCCAGCCACCCCTAATCTATTAATACTTTCTGTTACCCAAGATTAGTTTGCATTTTCTGGATTTTATACAGTGGAATTAGGCAGTATGCATTCCTTTGCATCTGCTATCTTTCACTCAGCAAAATTCCGTTGATACTTATCCACATGGTTTGTTCATATTTATTACCAAGTAGTTTTCCATTGTGTGGGTATACCACATTTGGTTCATCAGTCCACCTGTTTTGCCATTTATGTTGTTTCCAATTGTTTATAATTTTCTATAAACAATGACTATGTGTGTATGAGTCTTTGTGGGGACATCCATTAGTTTTTCTATCACTGCTGTAACAAATTACCACAAATTTAATGCTTAAAACCATACCCACAGTTCTGTAGTTGAGAAGTCTGGATACAGCATTGTTCAATTGGATCTTCTACTTGGGGTTTAATAAACTGGAAATCAAGAGTCCCTTTCCAAGTTCATTCATTTCCTCGTTGGCCTAATTGATTTCCAGTAGCTGTAGGACGTAGGTCCTCATTTCCTTTCTAGCTCCCAGCCTGGGACAGTCTTGCTCTTAGGGATTGCCCTCTTGACATTGCAGATGGCTGCCTGTGTCTCAGAGCATTGGAAGCATTGTAAAATCTTTCTTCTGCTCAGAATATCTTTGCCTTCTTTCCTGCATCACCTTTTCTGTAACCAACTGGAAAAATTTCTCTGCTTTTAAGTGCTCATGAGATTAGATTTGGCCCATCTGTATACTTCAGGATAGTCTTCCCTTAATTATATCTGTAAAGCCCTTCTACCCTATTCACAAGTTCCAGAGATCTTTGGAAGCCATTCTGCCTACCATAAGACATATGTTTTAATTTCTCTTGGGCAGATACCAGAAGTGGAATGGCTGGGTTGCATAGTAGGTAGATGTTTAGCTCTACCTACTACCCTCCCCAAAAATAGTCAAACAGTTTTTAAGCGGTTTTACCATTTTATATTCCAACCAGCAGTATACGAAAGTTCTATTAGTTCCACATCCTTGTCAACACTTCGTATTGTCAATCTTTTTATTTTAGCCATTCTTGATTAATATGTAGTTGTATCTTATTTTAGCTTCATTTGCATTTCCCTAATGATAAATGAAAGTGCAAGTAGCTCAGTTGTGTCCGACTCTTTGTGACTCCACGGACTATACAACCCATGGAATTCTCCAGGACATAATACTGGAGTGGGTAGCCATTCCCTTCTCCAGGGGATCTTCCCAACCCAGGGATCGAACCCAGGTCTCCTGCACTACACGCAGATTCTTTATCAGATGAGCCACAAGGGGTTTTTCCAGTGGTCATGTATGGATGTGAGAGTTGGACTGTGAAGAAGGCTGAGCACCGAAGAATTGATGCTTTTGAACTGTGGTGTTGGAGAAGACTCTTGAGAGTCCTTTGGACTGCAAGGAGATCCAACCAGTCCATTCTGAAGGAGATCAGCCCTGGGATTTCTTTGGAGGGAATGATGCTGAAGCTGAAACTCCAGTACTCTGGCCACCTCATGCGAAGAGTTGACTCATTGGAAAAGACTCTGATGCTGGGCGGGATCGGGGGCAGGAGGAGAAGGGGACGACCGAGGATGAGATGGCTGGATGGCATCACTGACTCGATGGACGTGAATCTGAGTGAACTCCAGGAGTTGGTGATGGACAGGGAGGCCTGGAGTGCTGCGATTCATGGGGTTGCAAAGAGTCAGATACGACTGAGCGACTGAACTGAACTGAACTGAACTCAATGATAAATGATGTTAAGCATCTTCTCATGTTTTCATTGGTCATTTGTGTATTTTCTTTTATAAACTTCAAATATTTAGCCCTTTTGTTGTTTTTTTTTTTTCAATCCTCCTATGGTTGATTGCAAGGATTCTTTATATATTCCAGGTTTAAGTAGTTTGTGAGATATATGTATTATGAATATTTTCTCCCAGTGTGTGACTTTTTAAGAGTCAAATTTTTTTATTATGATAAGGTAAAGAGTATTTTTTTCTTTTGCGGGTCATACTTTTTATATTCTAAGAAATCTTTGCCTACTCTAAGATTTTCTCTTATGTTTTCTTCTAGAATTTTTATTGTTTACAATTTACAGTTAGTCTGCTGATCCATTTTAAGTTAATTTTGTGTATGATGTGAGTTAATGAACAGAGTGCTTTTTTCTTATGGATGCCAAGTAGTTCAATTTGTTGAAAACTTTTTTTTCTTATAGAATTGTCTAGTCATTATTGTCAAAAGCAATGGAAGATTATATATATATATATATATACATGTCTTTCCCTACACTCTCAATTCTGATCCATTTTTCATCCTTTTGCCAATACCTCCCTGTTCTGACTGCTGCAGATGGAGGACTTGAAATCAGGTAAGGTAAATTCTTCAACTTTGTTTCGGGTTATTTATATTTCTGTATATGTTTTAGAATTAGCTTGTCAATTTCTATACAAAATCCTGTTGGAATTTTCACTGGAATTGCTTTGAATCTATGGATATGTTTGGGAGAATTGACATTTCAACAGTATTGAAGCATCCAGTGCAGATGTGGTCTATTTGTAGCATATTAAATTTCTGTAGTTTTCAGTATAGAAGACTTCACTGTCTTTTGTTATTTTTACTCCAAAGGTACATTTTGTTTATAGGTGCCATTTAAAATGTTGTTTTTAAAATTTCATTTTTAATTGTTTGCTTCTAGAATCTCAAAATATAATTGATTTTTATGTTATCCTTGTATCTTTTCTGAATGTTGAGCCTTAAGCCAACTTTTTCACTCTCCTCTTTCACTTTCATCAAGAGGCATTTTAGTTCCTCTTCACTTTCTGCCATAAGTGTGGTGTCATTTTCATATCTGAGGTTATTGATATTTCTCCCGGCAATCTTGATTCCAGCTTGTCCTTTCTCCAGCCCAGCATTTCTCTTGATGTACTCTGCATATAAGCTAAATAAGCAGGGTGACAATATACAGCCTTGGCTTACTCCTTTTCCTATTTGGAACCAGTCTGTTGTTCTATATCCAGTTCTAACTGTTGCTTCCTGACCTGCATACAGGTTTCTCAAGAGGCAGGTCAGGTGGTCTGCTATTCCCATCTCTTTCAGAATTTTCCACAGTTTATTGTGATCCACACAGTCAAACGCTTTGGCATAGTCAATAAAGCAGAAATAGATGTTTTTCTGGAACTCTCTTGCTTTTTCCATGATCCAGAGGATGTTGGCAATTTGATCTCTGGTTCCTCTGCCTTTTCTAAAACCAGCTTGAATATCTGGAAGTTCACGGTTCATGTATTGCTGAAGCCTGGCTTGCAGAATTTTAAACATCACTTTACCAGCGTGTGAGATGAGTGCAATTGTGCAGTAGTTTGAGCATTCTTTGGCATTGCCTTTCTTTGGGATTGGAATGAAAACTGACCTTTCCCAGGCCTGTGGCCACTGCTGAGTTTTCCAAATTTGCTGGCATATTGAGTGCAGCACTTTCACAGCATCATCTTTCAAGATTTGAAATAGCTCAACTGGAATTCCATCACCTCCACTAGCTTTGTTTGTAGTGATGCTTCCTAAGGCCCACTTGACTTCACATTCCAGAATGTCTGGCTCTAGGTGAGTGATCACACCATCATGATTATCTGGGTCATAAAGATCCTTTTTGTACAGTTCTTCTGTGTATTCTTGCCACCTCTTCTTAATATCTTCTGCTTCTGTTAGGTCCATACCATTTCTGTCCTTTATTGAGCCCAACATTCAGAAAACTAAGATCATGGCGTCTGGTCCCATCACTTCGTGGCAGATAGATGGGGAAACAGTGGAAACAGTGTCAGACTTTACTTTTGGGGGCTCCAAAATCACTGCTGCTGGTGATTGCAGCCATGAAATTAAAAGACACTTAATCCTTGGAAGGAAAGTTATGACCACCTTAGCTAGTATATTGAAAAGCAGAGATATTACTTTGCCAACAAATGTCCATCTAGTCAAGGCTATGGTTTTTCCAGTGGTCATGTGTGGATGTGAGAGCTGGACTGTGAAGAAAGCTGAGTGCTGAAGAATTGATGCTTTTAAACTGTGGTGTTGGAGAAGACTCTTGAGAGTCCCTTGGACTGCAAGGAGATCCAACCAGTCTGTCCTAAAGAAGATTAGTCCTGGGTGTTCATTCGAAGGACTGATGCTAAAGCTGAAAATCTAATACTTTGGCCACCTCATGCAAAGAGTTGATTAATTGGAAAAGACCCTGATGCTGGAAGGGATTGGGGGCAGGAAGAGAAGGGGACAACAGAGGATGAGATGGTTGGATGGCATCACCAACTCGATGGACATGAGTTTGAGTGAACTCCAGGAGTTGGTGATGGACAGGGAGGCCTGGCATGCTGTGATTCATGGGGTTGCAGAATTGGACATGACTGAGCGACTGAACTGAACTGAACTGTATCTTTTCACCTTTACTAAATTTGTCTATTAGTCCAGCAGTTGTTTTTATAGATTCTTCAGAATATTTTATGTAAACAGTCAAATAATTTAAAAGAGATTGTTTTATCACTCCTTTCCAGTATTTGTATACTCTATTTTACATTATATTTTATTTTAATTGTGTTTCTTTTTACTCTTTTAAAATCTATTTATCATCTTATTGCAATGGCAAGAACTATTAATACCAGTAAATTACTGAATAAAAGTAGCAGGAGCCAGCATTCTTACCTTGTCCCCAATCTTGGGAGAAAGCATTTGCTATTTTACGATTAAGGATGATTTTAACTGTAGACTTTTTATAGGTGTCTGATCAAATTGAGAAAGTCCTCCTCTATTCCTAGTTTGCTGAAAATTTTTTAAAACTCACAGATGTTAAATTTTGCCACAGATTTTGGCTTTAGATTCTGCTGGTTTTCTTTTTCTATATTTTTAAAAAGGGGTTGTGTATGATTGTTGCTATTTCTTCCTTGAGAGTGTGATAGAATCCACCAGTGAAGACTTTTGGGCTTAGAGTTTCCCCTGTTGAGAGGTTTTAATTGCCAATTCAATTTCATTAATAGATACGTAAGACTATTAAGATTTTCTCACATCTTATTAATTTTGGCAAGTTGTATTTCTCAAGAAACTTGTCCATTTCTCTTTTTTTATCATGATCAGTCTAGGCAGAAGTTTATCAATTTTGCTGATCTTTAAAAAAAAACAACACTGTGGAGCACAGATGAGTCCAACTCACAGCCCAGTCTGGCTGGCCCTGACACTTAAAGCAGAGCCTAATCCGCCATCTCACAGACACAATAGGTGTTTGTAACTGAGTTTTGGAGTAACTGAGTTTTGGAGGTGATTTGTTAAGCACCTATAGCTGACTGATACTGTTTATGGTCTACCAGTTTCCTACTGAAGGACAATGAGCAAAGTGATGAATGCTAAGCAAAGCTTGGCTCATTTAATAAAAAGCATTTCTTTAAGATTTATTTCTAAAAGAACCTCAGTGTCAAAGGGTTTGGCATTTAAACTTTTAAAATAATATTTCTAAACCTTGGGCTTCCCTGGTGGCTCAGATGGTAAAGAATCCACCTGCAATGCAGGAGACCTGGGTTTGATCCCTGGAGAAGGAAATGGCAGTCCACTCCAGTGTTGTTGCCTGGAGAATTCCATGGACGGAGGAGCCTGGCGGGCTACAGTGTAAGGGGTCACAAGGAGCTGGACACACCTGAGTGACCAACACACACACACATTCCTAAACTTTGCTCACTAAAGCTATGATGATTCACGTTCCCAACCAGTAGTTTATGAGCATGTACTCTTCCTCACGTTTTCCAAAACTAGAGGTTAAAAAATTTCATTTTCATCTATTTAGTAAGTGAAATGTAATATCTAATTTTGTATTTCCCTGAGCATTAGGGAGGTTTACTAATTTTTCATATATGTATTGGCTATTTACATTTCTTCTCCTTTGATTTGCCCCTTCATATTCTTTCTTCTCCTTTGAATTGCTCCTTATGTTCTTTGCTTGGTTTTGTTCATTTTTGTTTTTTCCTGGTTATTTGTAGGAGATTTTTATATATCTTGCGTGTTAATTTTTAATCATTAAAAATACTGCAAATATTTTAATTCTGAAGCTTCTTTTTAAACTTTGTAGTGTCTTTCATGAGAGAAGCTTAAGGCAATATCAAATCAGTTTTTTTCATTATGTCTAGTAGATTTGCCTAAGAATGCTTTTCTTATTTAGAAAGTATTAAATTTTTAAATCATATTTTCTTCTATTGTGTTTATAATACTTCTTGTTGTTTTGAATCTTCAAATCATCTTACATTAGTTTTGGGTTATTATTTTGTGTTAAGTATAAGATTCTTTTTCAAATAAATAGGTAATTATTCCACAGTGTTTATCAAATATTCCATTATTATTTCCTCTTCAATTTGAATGCCAAATTAAAATTAAATTTTACTTAAGAGTTATTTCTAGAATTTCTGTCCTATTCCACTGATCTCTCATAGTCTTATGTCAATACCATGTTACTTGACTGTGATGTCTTAAACTATATTTTGGTATTTGCAGGAAAAGTACTCCCAATTGCTCTTTACACAAATTTTTTATTCTTGGCATTTACACTTCTAGATGAACTTGAGAATATTAACAAGTTCCTAACAAAATCTATGTGGATTTTTTTTGGGGTTGCATCAAATACATAGATTAATTTGTAGAGAATCATAGCCCGACAGCATTGAGTTATTGCATGCAATTTATATCTTGATTTTTAGAAGTCCTCATTTTAATAATCTTCAGAAAAAATTATTTGGTTTCCTCCATGTAAGTTTTGCACAGTTCTTGTTAGGCTTACTTTGTTGTTGTGAAATGACTATTGATATGAATTTTTTCCCTGATATATTAGGTTAATATCATTTGTCATGTGCTTCTATATTTTTTAAAGAATATTTTTATGTACATGGATACTATATATACAAAAAAAGCTTTGAGTGTCATTGCTTGCTTAGTTTTCTGTCTTTACTAGGTTGATCTCATTTATGGCAGGAACCATATTTTGATGACTTTGTTTCTTACTTGTGCGTAGCACCTGGCACATTTTAATATCTCAAAACACCTTTGTAATATGAATGAATGAAATAAAGGGATATTGAAGGACCTATATAGACAAGATAAGTATCTCTTACCTGAAGTGTATGGAATTACAGGTTTCCTTAAGTTCTTTCTGCTTTGCTGTATTTCCTGACTTTTCTCTTGTGATCATGTATTATTTTGTACTTGAAAAAAGAAAGAAGATGATTTTCACTTGGAAACCACAATGAAAGAGCATCGTAAGCTGCACATTGTTTACTACTTGTAAATTTTAGAAAGAGAAAAAAAATACGTGGATTCTAAAAATGTCTAGGGAGACAGGTTGTTCACCTCTCTGGACGAAGTTATTCCAATTTTAGAGGCTTGGTTTTACCATCTGTAAAATGGGATTCCTCTGCCTTGCTTCTACCTCTTACTGATCAGCCAAGGCTGTGCTTGTGCTGAGCTCCAGGCCCGCATCATCAAGAGGAATTAGAGGGAAGCCAGAGAAAGTAATTCTTCAGTCCCTGAGGTTGTTTTTACATTATGATGATATATGGTATATGTTGCTACAATGCCCAGGGTACATTTACAGACAGGGCAGCCCTTAGGGCTGGGAGGTCCACCAGGTCAATAATATATGCAGCTGGCAAAAGAGAACATTGACCTCACTTCCTCTGGAGAATAGATGACTATAACCCTGGAGTTCTGGTTTGCATGTAAATAATGAGCAATGGTACTGCTCGGCCACTTGTATCACTGAGGAAAAAGTGAAACAAGAATGAGAAAGACAAAT
Source organism: Ovis aries (assembly GCF_016772045.2). Taxonomy (NCBI): domain Eukaryota; kingdom Metazoa; phylum Chordata; class Mammalia; order Artiodactyla; family Bovidae; genus Ovis; species Ovis aries. The sequence continues at coordinate 39,996,360 of NC_056067.1, forward strand.
TAGAAAAATATGAGGGCACCATTTATAGATTGGAGCAAGGAAGTATAATTCATCAGGTGAAATTTGCTTTCTCTAGAAAAGACAGGGATGATATGTTTCTGTATAATTGAAGTTAGAAATTTCTTTCTTGGTATGATTGTTATGAAGTGGCAAAAAAATAATCAGTTTCTCAAGAGGAAGACTGATGTATCAGTTATAGCATTTGGTAATGGAGCCCATTAAACCCCAAGGCAGGGCTGAGCAGTTGCCCCGCAAATGATTCGACTACACTGGTAACAACCCGGGAAGGAGGCTGAGGGTGTGTGATTTGGGGGAAGTCATGCTCTCTTTCTAAGCCTGGTTACAGGCAGTAGCCTAAGGCCTGCTTAATTTTAAAGCTCCTGACTTGCTATTTTAAAGCAAAGGTCATTTTCTTGAGGGCAGACAGCTCTTGTTCTACGTGCACTGTATCTCCTACACTAGGACTTGGCACAGGGCTAGACCAGTACAATGCACTCTACTGAGTCTCTCTCCACCTCTCACCCCTCAAAAAAATTTTAAAGCAATTTTTTAGAGCATTTTTAGGTTTACAGCTAAATTGAAGAGAAGGTGCAGAGATTTCCCATAATCCCTTGCCTCTACATATGCATAGCTTCCTCCATTATCAACATCCCCCCCCCAGAGTGGTGCAATAGTTACAACTGATAACCTGCAGGGACACATCATAATCACCATAGTACACACTGCAGTTCACTCTTGGTGTTGTAATACGTTATATGGGTACAATGACATGTATCCATCATTATGGTATCATACAGAGTATTTTCAGTGCCCCTAAAAGTGGTGAGCTCAGCCTGTCTATCCCTCACCCTGTCCCTCAAAACTCCTGGCAACCACTGATTTTTTTTTATTGTTTCCATAATTTTGCCTTTTCCAGATTGTCATGTAGTAGGAAAATACATCATGTAGTCTTTTCAAACTGTTTTTTTTTTAATGTAGTAACATGCATTTAAGTTTTCTCCATGTCTTTTCATGGCTTGATAGCTTAATTCTTTTTAGTGTTGAATAATATTCCATTGTCTGGATCTAACACTATTCATTTATCCATTTACCTGCTGAAGGACATCTTGGTTGCTTCTAAGTTTTGGCAATTATGAATAAAGCTGCTGTGAACATCTATGTGCAGGTTTCTGTGTAGACATAAGTTTTCAGTTCCTTTGGGTAAATATCAGGAAACATGACTGCTGGATTATCCAGTTGGTGTATGTTTAGGTTGGTAAGAAACTGCCAGACTGTCTTCCAGAGCGGCTGTACCATTTTGCTTTCCCATCAGCACTGCATGAAAATTCCTGTTGCTCCACATCCTCACCAGCATTTGAGTTGTCAGTGTTCTGGACTTTGGCCATTTTAATAGGTGTGTAGTGGTATTTCATTGTTGTTTTACCTTCCACTTTTTATTATGGAAAATATAAACATATATAAGAGTAGATGAAATAGTAAAACACCCCCTCTGCGTGCCCATCCCCCAATTTCAACTATTATCAACTCACGGTCATATTTGCTTCTCTTCACATGCCTGTGGACTGGGGAGCCAGGAGCCCTGGGGAGAAATACATCCTTGTGCAAGATTTCAGAACACAGAGAGCCATTGTCCTGGCTCATGTCCTTGAGTCCATGGACTCAACAAGTCCATGACATTGTCAAGGCCAGGGAAAGAGGGGACACCAGACTGCAGAAGGAAAACCTTGTGAGGTTGCAAGGGCCATCTTCAAATTTTGTTGAGGCAATTAAGGAACAAAGGAAACAGATTTCAAAAGCTCGGGAACTCTAGGAAAACAAATTTGGGGTCAGCTTGACAAAGAATGTTGAGAGCGTTAAACGATAATATGGAAGGATACTCACTAAACTGTGATAGCTCTGAGGTGGTGAAGGCTGGGACCAGCACTGGAGGCTGTGGTAGAGTGACATTTCAGTCTTATCTGCAACGTTTTAATGATTTATTTCAAAGGGAAATACATTCATGTTTTGCCTCCATTTAGAGCAAAAAGTTTGAAAGGGAAGCATTTCCCACAGGGATGGCTGCCTTCAAATGGAAGTTTCCCATCACTGGAGATATGTCCAATTGAGATTTCTGGACATGGCAAGATTACCCAAGCCAGGCCATGGAAGAACCAGCAAGAAGCTTGATGAAATATAGAGATCGTGACTCAGCAGGTCTGAAGCAAGGTCCAGGAGATTTTTTTAAGTTCTACGAAATTTGAACCTTCACTAGATAGTGTATATTCAGGAAGTATTAATGTCCAACAGATGTATGAAAAGATGTTCAGCATCACTAATCATCAAGGAAATGCAAATCAACGCCATGAGATATCATCTTACACTTGTTAGAATGGTTATCATCAAAAAACAAGAGATAACAAGTGTTGGCAAGGAGGTGGTGAAATTGGAATCCTTGTAGACTGTTGGTAGAAATGTACACTAGGGCAGCCGTTATAGAAGCTTCCTCAAAACATAGAACTACCATCTGATCCAGCAATCTCACTTCTGGATATTTACACAAAAGAATTGAAAATTGGAAATTCAAAGATATACCTGCACTCCCATGTTCATGCAGCATTTTTCACAATAGCCAACATGTGTGAAAGTGAAAGTGAAGTCGCTCAGTCGTGTCCAACTCTGTGACCCCATGGACTGTAGCCCACAAGGCTCCTCTGTCCATGGGATTCTCCAGGCAAGAATACTGGAGTGGATTGCCATTTCCTTCTCCAGGGGATCTTACATGTGTAAGCAACCTAAATGTCCAGTGATGGCTGAAGGGAAAAACGAAGATATAGTACAAACACACAATGAAATATTTAGCTTTGGAAGGGAAATCCTGCCACATGTAACAGCTGGATGAACACTGAAGACATTATGCTAAGTGAGGCAAGCCAGTCACAGAAGTACAAGTACTGTAGGAATCCGAGGAACTCGCTGAACACACATAGAGTAGAATGGTGGCTACCAGGAGCTGGGAGGAAGAGGAAGTATGGAGTTGCTATTTAGCAGATATAAAATTTCAATTAAGCAAATGATTAAGTTTCAGGGATCTCCACAACATTGTACTTATAGTTAACACGACTGTATTGTGTGCTTAAAAGTCAGTTAAGGGGCTTGAACTCAAGTTAAATGTTCTTATGACAATTTTTTTTCTTTTTGGCTGCACCTGCACAGCGTGCAGAACTTCCCTGACCAGGGATGGAACCCACAGCCCCTCTGGTGGAAGGGTGGAGTCTTAACCACTGGACCATCAGAGAAGTCCCCTTTTCCCAGTTATTGTCTGATCCTCCACGGGACAGGAACTATAACAATACCCAGGCTTGGGCCATGTTCCTACCCCAGTTGGAAGCAGGAGCTGTGAGATACAATAATAAGAAAAGGTTCTGGGGATAGATTTCCAGATATATGAATTTGATTCATGCCATCACCTGGGCTTGATTACAGAACTTCCACAGGACTGCAGAAACAGAGACTCTTGGAAAACCTTATGCCCACTGGGACCCAGGAGAAAGGAGCAGTGATCCCACAAGATACTGAGCCAGATTTGCCTGTAAGTGCTCTGGAGTCTCCAGCAGAGGTGTGGGTTGACACTGACCTGCCGTGGGATCGGGGCACTGGCAGCAGCAGTTTCGGGACGCTGGCATGCTGGCAAAAGTTCTCTTGGAGGAGGTGATCTTTATCCCCACCATAGAGCCAAGCAGCAAGTTGTAATTTTGGAGTCCTTGCAGGAGAAAATGAGCGCATGTCCTTCGACTCCGCCAGACAAGACCTTCTAGAACTAACACCCAAAAAAGATGTCCTTTTCATTATGGGGGACTGGAATGCAAAAGTAGGAAGTCAAGAGATGGAGTTACCTGGAGTAACAAGGCAAATTTGGCCTTGGGGTACAGAATGAAGCAGGGCAAAGGGTAACAGAGTTTTTCCAAGAGAATGCACTAGTCATAGCAAACACCCTCTTCCAACAACACAGGAGAAGACTCTACACATGGACATCACCAAATGATCAATACTGAAATCAGATTGATTATATTCTTTGCAGCCAAAGATGGAGAAGCTCTATACAGCCAGCAAAAACAAGACCAGGAGCTGACTGTGGCTCAGATCATGAACTCCTTATTGCCAAATTCAGACATAAATTGAAGAAAGTGAGGAAAACCACTAGGCCATTCAGGTACGACCTAAATCAAATCCCTTACAATTATACAATGGAAGTGACAAATAGATTCAAAGGATTAGATCTGATTAGAAAGAGCTATGGATGGAGGTTAGTGACACTGTACAGGAGGCAGTGATCAAGACCATCCCCAAGAAAAAGAAATGCAAAAAAAACAAAATGGTTGTCTGAGGAGCCCTTACAAATAGCTGAGAAAAGAAAAGACACAAAAGGCAAAGAAGAAAATGAAAGACATATCCATTTGAATGCAAAGTTCCAAACAATAGCAAAGAGAGATAAGAAAGTCTTCCTCAGCGATCAATGCAAAGAAATAGAGGAAAACAACAGAATGGGAAAGACTAGAGATCTCTTCAAGAAAATTAGAGATACCAAGGGAACAATTCATGCAAAGATGGGCACAATAAAGGACAGAAATTGTATGGACCTAACAGAAGCAGAAGGTATTAAGGAGAGGTGGCAAGAATACACAGAACTGTACAAAAAGATCTTCATGACCAAGATAATCATGATGGTGTGATCACTCACCTAGAGCCAAACATCCTGGAATGTGAAGTCAAGTGGGCCTTAGGAAGCATCACTATGAACAAAGCTAGTGGAGGTGATGGAATTCCAGTTGAGCTATTTCAAATCTTGAAAGATGATGCTGTGAGAGTGCTACACTCAATATGCCAGCAAAGTTGGAAAACTCAGCAGTGTCCACAGGACTGGAGAAGGTCAGTGTTCATTCCAATCCTAAAGAAAGGCAATGCCAAAGAATGCTCAAACTACCACACAATTACATTCATCTCACATGTTAGTAAAGTGATGCTCAAAATTCTCCAAGCCAGGCTTCAACAGTACATGAACTGTGAACTTCCAGATGTTCAAGCTGGTTTTAGAAAAGGCAGAGGAACCAGAGATCAAATTGTCAACAACTGTTGGATCATCAAAAAGGCAAGAGAGTTCCAGAAAAACATCTACTTTTGCTTTATTGACTATGCCAAAGCCTTTGACTGTGTGGATCACAATAAATTATGGAAAATTCTTAAAGAGATGGGAATAGCAGACCACCTGACCTGCCTCCTGAGAAACCTATACGCAGGTCAGGAAGAAACAGTTAGAACTGGATATAGAACAACAGACTGGTTCCAAATCAGGAAAGGAGTATGTCAAGGCTGTATATTGTCACTCTGCTTATTTAACTTATATGCAGAGTACATCATGAGAAATGCTGGGCTGGATGAATCACAAGTTAGAATCAAGACTGCCGGGAGAAATATCAATGACCTCAGATATGCAGATGACACTACCCTTATGGCAGAAAGTGAAGAACTAAAAGCCTCTTGATGAAGGTAAAAGAGAAGAGTGAAAAAGTTGGCTTAAAACTGAACATTCAGAAAATTAAGATCATGGCATCCAGTCCCATCACTTCATGGTAAATAGATGGGGAAACAATGGAAACAGAGAGAGACTTTATTTTCTTGGGCTCCAAAATCACTGTAGATGTTGACTGCAGCCATGAAATTAAAAGACACTTGCTCCTTGGAAGAAAAGCTATGAAAAACCTAGACAATGTATTAAAAAGCAGAGACATTACTTTGCCAGCCAAAGTTCATCTAGTCAAGGCTATGGTTTCTTTCGGTAGTCATGTATGGGTGTGAGAGTTGGATTATAAAGAAAGCTGAGTGTCAAAGAACTGATGCTTTTGAACTGTGGTGTTGGAGAAGACTCTGACAGTCCCTTGGACTGCAAGGAGATCCAACCAGTCCATCCTAAAGGAAATCAGTCCTGAATATTTATTGGAAGGATTGATGCTGAAGCTGAAATTTCAATACTTTGGCCACTTGATGCGAAGAACTGACTCCTTGGAAAAGACCCTAATGCTGGGAAAGATTGAAGGCAGGTGGAGAGGGGACAATAGAGGATGAGATGGTTGGATGGAATCACTGACTTGATGCACATGAACTTGAGCAAACTCATGGAGTTGTTGATGGACAGGGAAACCTGGCATGCAGCAGTCCATGGGGTCGCAGAGTCGGACATGACTGAGCAACTGAACTGAACTGAACGGAACTAGAGCCAAGAGCCTACTGTAAGACTGCAGATTCTAGGACTGGACTGCCTCAGGCCAAATTACAAGGAGGAAGTACAACCTCACCCATCAGCAGAAAATTAGATAAAAGATTTACTGAAGATAGCCCTGCCCACCAAAGCAAGACTCAGTTTTCCCCACAGCCAGTCCTTCCCATTAGGAAGCTTTCACAAGCCTCTTATCCTTATCCATCAGAGGGCAGACAGAATGAAAGCCAGAATCACAGAAAACTAACTAAAAGGATCACATGGATCACAGCCTTGTGTAACTCAATGAAACTATGAGCCTTGTCATGTAGGGCCACCCAAGATGGAGGAGTCATGGTGGAGAGTTCTAACAAAATGTGGTCCACTGGAGAAGGGAATGGCAAACCACTTCAGCGTTCTTGCCTTGAGAATCCCATGAACAGTATGAAGAAGCAAAAAGATACAACACTGAAAGATGAACACCGCCCCCACCCCCTAGGTTGGTAGGTGTCCAGTATGCTGCTGGAGAAAAGCAGAGAAATAGCTCTTTAAGGAATGAAGAGGCTGAGCCAAAAAGTGGAAATGATGTCCAGTTGTGGATGTGTCTGGTTGTGAAAGTAAAGTCTGATGCTGTAAAGAACAGTATTCCATAAGAACCTGGAATATTAATTAGGTCCATGAATCAAGGTAAATTGGAGTGGTCAAATAGGGGATGGCAAGAGTGAACATCAACATTTTAAGAATCAGTGAACTAAAATGGATGGGGATGGGTGAATTTAATTCAGATGACCATTATATCTACTATTGAGGCCAAGAATCCCTTAGAAGAAATGGAGTAGCCCTCATAGTCAACAAAAGAGTCCAACATGCAGTACTTGGGTGCAATCTCAAAAACAAAAGAACGATCTTGTTTTGTATCCAGGGGAAACCATTCAACATCACAGTAATTCAAGTCTATGCCCCAACCACCAATGCTGAAGAAGCTGAAGTTGAACGATTCTATGAAGACCTACAAGATCTTCTAGAACACCAAAAAAAGATGTCCTTTTCACCATAGGGGACTGAAATGAAAAAGTAAGAAGTTGAGAAATACCTAGAGTAACAGGCAAGTTTGGCCTTGGAGTAAAAAATGAAGCAGGGCAAATGCTAACAGAGTTTTGCCAAGAGAACGCACTGGTCATAGCAAATACCCTCTTCCAATGACACAAGAGACAAATCTATATACGTGGACATCACCAGCTGGTCAATACTGAAATCAGATTGATTATATTCTTTGCAGTTGAAGATGGAGAAGCTCTATATACGCAGCAAAAACAAGACCTGAAACTGACTGTGGCTCAGATCATGAGCTCCTTATTGCAAAATTCAGACTTAAAGTGAAGAAAGTAGGGAAAACCATTAGGTCATTCAGGCGGGTTCTTTACCAGCTGAGCTATCAGGGAAGCCCAATATGCAGAGTACATCATGCAAAATGCTGGGCTGGATGAAGCACAAGCTGGAATCAAGATTGCTGGGAGAAATATCAATATGCAGATGACACCACCCTAATGGCAGAAATTGAAGAGGAACTAAAGAGCCTCTTGATATAGGTGAAAGAGGAGAGTGAAAGAGCTGGTTTAAAACTCAGCTTTGAAAAAACGAAGATCATGGCATCCAGTCCCATCACTTCATGCCAAATAGATGGGGAAACAATGCGAACAGTGACAGACTTTATTTTCTTGGGCTCCAAAATCACTGCAGACATAGACTGCAGCCAGGAAATTAAAAGACACTTTCTTCTTGGAAGAAAAACTATGACAAACGTAGACCATTATTAAAAAGCAGAGACATCACTTTGCCAACAAAGATCCATCCATATAGTCAAAGCTGTGGTTTTCTTGGTAGTCATGTACAGATGTGAGAGTTGGACCATGAAGAAGGCTGAGCACTGAAGAACTGCTGCTTTTGAACTGTGGTGCTGGAGAAGACTCTTGAGAGTCCTTTGAACAGTAAGGAGATCAAACAGTAAGACAGGCAATCCTAAAGGAAATCAACTCTGCATATTCATTGGAAGGACTGATGCTGAAGCTGAAGCTCCAATAATTTGGCCACCTGATGTGAAGAGCCAACTCATTGGAAAAGACCCAGATGCTGGGAAAGATTGAGGGCAGGAGGAGTAGAGGGTGATAGAGGATGGCATCATTGACTCTATGGACATGAGTTTGAGCAAACTCAGGGAGATAGTGAAGGACAGGGAAGCCTGGTGAGCTTCAGTCCATGGGGCTGCAAAGAGTCAGGCACTACTGAGCGACTGAACAGCAACAACAATCGCCTGGGCTGCATCCAACTGGGAACAGCATTTTGAAGCAAAGTTTTATTTTTCTTTACAAAAGTGACCTATTTTCCTATAAAAAGATAGGAAGAGACCTGTCTTTATTTTGAAAAAGAAAATAAATTTAGAAATTTATTAGTTTATTTACTCAACAATTATTTGTTGAATTCCTACTGCATGCCAGGCACTATGCCAAGCTCTACTAAAGTGGTTCTTAAAGTGTGGAGTGTAGGGCTTTTGGGGTTCTTAAGACCATTTAATGGGTAACAGAATAAAAAGTATTTTGTAACTTATATTATTTATAATACTACTAAGATGCTATTACCCTTTTTATTATAATTAAGTTTATCGAAGTATAGTTGTTTTACAGTGTTGTGTTAGCTTTCAGTGTACAGCAAAGTGAATCAGTTATATATATATATATATATCCACTTTTTTAAGATTCTTTTCCTAATATAGTCCACTACAGAGTCTCGAGTAGAGTTCCCTGTGCTCTACAGAAGGTTCTTATTAGTTATCTATTTTACATACCATACTGAGTGGATGAGGGTTTCCCAGGGGGCGGTAGCGGTAAAGAACCTGCCTGCAGATTGAGGAGACCTAAGAATGGAGGGTTCCATCCCTGGGTGGGGAAGATCCCCTGGAGGAGGGCACAGCAACCCACTCCAGCATTCTTGCCTGGAGAATCCCATGGACAGAGGAGCCTGGTGGGCTACAGTCCCAGGGTCACAAAGAGTCAGACAAGACAGCAGTGACATAGCACGCACCCAGTGTGTAGCTGGGCTTCCCTGGCAGTGCTAGCAGTAAAGAATCTGCCTGCCCAGCAGAAGATGCAGCTTCAATCTCTGGGTCAGGAAGACCCCCTGGAGTAAGCAATGGCTTACCCGTTCCAGTATTCTTACCTGGGAAATTCCATGGACAAAGGAGTCTAGCAGGTTATATAGCCCATGGGATCGCAAAGAGTCAGACATGGCTAAGCGCGTGCGCGCGCGCGCGCGCGCGCACACACACACACACACACACACACACATACACACACACACACACAGTGTGTATATGTCAGTCCCAAGTCATTCCAATTTTAGTACATGTGCTGCTGAAGCAAGCACTAGTTACCCTTTAAACTCTTGATATTTGTACTGATGAGTGAAACTGCTGGTGCCTTGGTGCTCATCAAGTCAGTGGCATCCAACTGTTCTAGGAGCCAATGGATTCTTCATACCACCAACTCAGAGCCAAAAAAAAAAAAAAAATCCACTTTCACTTAAGGAAATCTCTACTGAAGCAGTAAAAATTACTGTTCATAAATTTCAGCCCATGAGTACTCATCTTCCTCAGATTCTACGTGATGAATGTGGATCACACAGAACAATTCCACCCTGACCAGGTGTGCCAGCTATCTCCAGGTAAAGCGCAGGGCAGTGTTTGAGTTGTGAGCTGAACTAGCTGCTGTTTTTCACCATTTTCACTTGAAAGAAAGGCTTTATACATAAAACTGTGGTTATTTTAGACTTAGGTATTTAACAGACATTTTCTGAAAAATGAGCCAAATGAACCTATCATTTCAAGAAAAACAACTGACAGTATGAGTTGTCAAAGATAAAATTCAGAGTTTCAAATTGAACATTGAAATTTGGGGAAAACTTGTATCTACCACCATGAGCTTGTCAGTTTCTCTCAATATTTAAAGACTTTTCTGATGATATCAGGGATGATACTAAAGAATTTGACTTTTGGTATTCTATAATAGCATTTGGAAACTCTGTGTAAGAGAAAGCCACTCTTGGTAGTGCAGGCTTGGAGGATAAGATTAGTCACTCTGCAGGAAAGGCATAAAACACCATCTAGATCCTTCTTACCTACTCCCTAACAGAACAAAGCCCCTTAGCTGCCACAGGGAAGAAGGGAAGGACCACTGAGAAAGGCCTACCTCTGAGGCCCAAGGACATAGGAAATACTGAGTAACAAGCAACAACTTAGTTTATTTATTTATTTCTGCTAACATATCATGGGTTTATTATCATTATATTTAAATGAATTAATAAACATATATTTAGGTTCTCAGGTTTGATTTACTGTAGATATCATTGATAAAACCAACATAAACAATATGTCTTTGGTGTCATCAATAATGTTCATTTATTTATTTCTATTAAATAACATCAGTGTATTTATTGATTTGGCTGTATTGGGTCTTAGTGTGGCACGTGGGATCTTTTGTTGCAGTGCTTGGGTTCTCTAGCTGTGGCTCATAGGCTCCAGAATGCTGGTTCAATAGTTGCGGCATGCAGACTTAGTCGCCCAAACACATGGGATCTTAGTTCCCTCACCAGGGATAGAACCCATGTCCCTCACATTGGAAGGCAGATTCTTTTTTTTTTTTTTTTAGTCTTTTAAGATCCATTTTACCAAGAAAATTGAAAATTTGAACTTAAGTTATAGATTGTTATATGTATACATATTTGAAACAAAGATGAATTTTTTTATAATAAAAGGTATAATTCACAAAGAAGAGAGATATCATAAGATGTCATTAGACATCTAACAACAAAGAAACAAAGATAAAGCAAAAACCAGAATATAGGGAAAAGAAAAATATATATAATCATAGTGAGATATATTAACTTTTCTCTGAGAATATCTTATCAAGTGCAGAAAAAATAAGATTAAGAGAATCTTGAATGACATCATTAATAATTTAAATATAATAGATTATATTTATATTAATTTATGTTAATCTTATATCCTCCTCAAATATATTTAAAATTTTGTATCTCGTACATTATTAGATTTCCATAGGACATTTAGAAAAACTAGCAAAAAGATAAGCATTGCTAAATTTCAAAAAGTAGAATTCATTTTTTTAGCCCATATTATTATTTTTTTTTTCATATTATTATTTTTTAAAAGGCCCCTCTTGAGTCTGATTCAGTAAATCTGAAATGGGACCTTGAGTCGATGTGGTTTGGTTTTTTTTTGGCCATGCCACGTGACATGCAGGATCTTAGTTCCCTAACCAGGGGCGGAACCCATGCCCCCTGCCGTGGGAGCACAGAGTCCTAACTCCTGGACCACTAGGGAATTCCTGTCAATAATTTTTTTTTTAAATCTATATTTTATTGAAGCATAGTTCAGTTACAATGTTTCAAGGTGATTCAGTTATACAAATACACATGTATTATTTTTGAAACTTTTTCATCTTAGGTTATTACAAGATATTGACTATAGTTCCCAGTGCTATACAGTAAACCTTTGTTGCTTATTGCATACCTATTTTTAAATTAGAAATCAGCATTCTATTCATACTAAGTTAAACAAGTGGAATCAAAATGCCCTAATTTTGTTAGTTAGGCAAAAATTCATGTTTTCTAAAAATATATATATTATACATGTATACATGTATACAAAAGGTTTTCTACTACACTTGATAAAGCCTTGAGAAAGAACATCAAAAAAAAAAGGAAGAGATGAAGGAATTGGAGAACAAAAACTAAATGAAGTGGTAGCAATGAATATGAAATATAAAAAGTGAAACTAGATAAAAGTAAAAGGTCATCATATAGTCTAGTTGTTTTAAAATATGACTGCTCATTAGAGACACATCTGGAGCTCTGGAGAAAAAAAGCAATGCTTGAACATTTGTATTTTTCAAGAAAATTTCAAGGTAATTCTGATATATATCTGGATTTTAAAAAGTGATTACAGGTTTTTCTGTTGGATCCTAGTTTTGGTGATATAGACTTCTGTTATTTTTCTGTTGACCAATCATGATACAACGCTATTAAGTGAGTAATAGTTACCTAATCACAAGAGTTAAAGATGTTTGTCAGTTTTCACAATCAATAGCCAGACCAAAAAGAAAGGTAATTGCAACTGCAAGCCATAAAGGGAACATGATCAACTTAACAACATAAAATAATTACATAAAATTTTAGGGGGGTCAAGCAGAGTGATGTGTTAAGCGGAAGTGCATACGCACACATGCTTTCATCCACCCAGCCAGTCTATGTCTTTTGGTTGGTGTATTAAATCCACTTACATTTAAGGTAATTATTGATATGTATGATCCTGTTCAGTTCAGTTGCTCAGTCGTGTTTGACTCTTTGCGACCCCATGGACTGCAGTATGCCAGAATTCCCTGTCAGTCACCAGCTCCTGGAGCTTGCTCAAATTCATGTGCATTGAGTCGGTGATGCCATTCAACCATCTCATCCTCTATCACCTCCTTCTTCTCCTGCCTTTAATCTTTCCTAGCATTAGAGGCTTTTCCAAAGAGCCATCTCTTGGCATCAGGTGGCCGAAGTATTGGAGTTTCAGCTTCAGCATCAGTCCTTCCAATGAATAGTTAGGGCTGATTTCCTTTAGGATAGACTGGTTGGATCTCCTTGCAGTCCAAGGGACTCTCAAGAGTCTTCTTCAACACCACAGTTTAAAAGCATCAGTTCTTTGGTGTTCAGCTTTTTAATGGTCCAACTCTCATGTCCATGCATGACTACTGGAAAAACCATAGCTTTGACTAGATAGACTTTTGTTGGTAAAGCGATGTCTCTGCTTCTTTTTAATATGCTTTCTAGGTTGTTCATAGCTTTTCTTTCCAAGAGCAAGCATCTTTTAATTTCATGGCTGCAGTGACCATCTGCAGTGATTTTGGAGACCAGGAAAATAAAATCTGTTTCCACTGTGTCCCCATCTATTCACCATAAAGTAATGGGGCCAGATGCCATGATCTTCATTTTCTTAATGTTGAGTTTTAAGCCGGCTTTTTCACTCTCCTCTTTCACTTTTATCAAGAGGCTCTTTAGTTCCTCTTGGCTTTCTGCCATAAGAGTTCTGTCATCTGCATATCTGAGGTTATTGATATTTCTCCCTACAGTCTTAATTCCAGCTTGTGTTTCATCCAGTCCAGCATTTTGCATGATGTACTCTGCGTATAAGTTAAAAAAGCAAGGTGACAATATACAGCCTTGACGTACTCCTTTCCCAATTTGGAATCCCTGATCCTATTACTATTTCCCATTGATCTTATTACTGTTTTCTTAATTGTTTGGGGTTTACTTTCTGTAGGTCTTTTTCTTCTTCTGTGTTTCCTGCCTAGAGAAGTTCCTTTAGCATTTGTTGTAAAGCTGGTTTGGTGGTGTTGAATTGTCTTAACTTTTGCTTGTCTGGAAAACTTTTTATTTTTCCATCAAATTTGAAGGAGAGTCTTGCTGGGTAGAGTACTCTTGGTTGTAGGTCCTTTCATCACTTTAGATATATCATGCCATTCCCTTCTGCTTGTAGAGTTTCTGTTGAGAAATCAGCTGAAAGCCTTATGGGAGTTCCCTTGTATGTTATTGTCATTTTTCCCTTGTTGCTTTTAATAATTTATCTCTGTCTTTAAATTTTTGTTAGTTTGATTACTATGTGTCTTGGTGTGTTCCTCCTTGGGTTTATCCTGCCTGTGATTCTCTGTGCTTCCTGAACTTGGTTGACTATTTCCTTCCCCATGTTCCTGAAACCTTTTGCTATTATCTCTTCAAATATTTTCTCAGGTCCTTTCTCTCTCTCTTCTCCTCTGGGACCCTTATAATGTGAATGTTGGTGCTTTTAATGTTGTCCCAGAGGTCTCTTAGGCTGTCTTCATTTATTTTCATTCTTTTTTCTATATTCTGTTCTGTGGCAGTGATTTCCACTCTTCTGTTCTCCAGGTCAGAATTTATCCATTCTTCTGCCTCAGTCATTCTGCTATTGATTTTCTCTAGTGTATTATTCATCTCTGTTCATTTATTCTTTAGTTTTTCTAGGTCTTTGATAAACATTTCTTGCATCTTCTCAATCTTTACCTCCATTTTTTCCTGAGATCCTGGATTATCTTCACTATCATTATTCTGAGTTCTTTTTCTGGAGGGTTGCCTATCTCCACTTTATTCAGTTGTTTTTCTGGGATTTTATCTTGTCCCTTCATCTGGGACATAACTTTCTGCTTTATCATCATGATTAACTTTCTGTAATATAGTTTTTGTTTTAGCTGCTGTGAGACTGTGCTTCTTGCTTCTTCTGTCTGCCCTCTAATGGGTTAGGCTAAGAGGATTATGTAAGGTTGTTGATGGGAGGGACTGGAAAAACTGGGTCTTGCTCTGATGGGCAAAGCCTTGCTCAGTAAAACTTTAATCTAATTATCTGCTGATTGGTGTGGTTGCACTCCCTCCCTGGTAGTTGTTTGGCCTGAGGCAACCCAGCCCTGGGGTTTACAGGCTCTATGGCTAATGGCAAACTCCAAGAGAGTATATGCCAAGGGGGATCTTCCAGTGCCCTGGTCCCTGTGGTAGGCCCCTGCTGACCCACACCTTCACAGGAGGCCCTCAGCAGGTAGTTTTGGTTCAGTCTCCTATGGGGTCACTGCTCCTCTCCTCTGGATCTTGCTGCATGCAAAATTTTGTTTGTGCCCTCCAAGACTGGAGTCTCTGTTTCCCCCAGTCCTCTGGAAGTCCCAAAATCAAGTCCCGCTGGCCTTTAAGGCTGGATTCCCCAGGGATTCCCAGTGCCTTTGTTGGATTCCAGGCTGGGAAGCCAGACATGGGGCTTAGAACCTTCACAACAGTGGGAGAACTTCTTTGGTATTATTGTTCTCCAGTCTGTGGGTCACCCACCCGGTTGGTATGGGATTTGATTTTATCGCTTATGCCCCTCCTATCGTCTCGCTGCAGCTTCTTCTTTGTCTTTGGACATGGGGTATCTTTTTTTGGTGGATTCCGGCATCCTCTTGTCGACGGTTGTTCAACAGCTAGTTGCAATTTTGGTGCTTTTCACGGGAGGAGATGGGCACATGTCTTTCTACTCTGCCATCTTGAACAGGAGACTCTTGTCAATAATTTTTAAGCATGCAAAAGATCTGAGGCTAAACTATTTGAGAATGCTGCTCAATGAAAACACAGAGATGAATGAAGCAAAGAATTAGAAGCAACTTACGTATTCATCAACATTAACTCCATTATCATCAATAGCAGCAGCAGCAGCAGTTTGAACAGCACCATCCACATACTGAATCATGAAAAATTCTGCTGTGCCAAGGACTGTCCTAAGTTCTTTGCATGCATCATCTCATTTAATCCTCACAATAGCTATATAAGGTGAGTACAATGACTATCACCCCCATTTTCCATATTGGAAAACTGAGGCTCAGAAGAGGTTTAGAAACTTTCCCAAGGTCCCAAGCTAGTAAGGAATAGATCCCAAGGCATCACTTAGAGTGATCTGGTCTTAGAGTGGAATATGGGTACCCTTTGGGGTTGAAGGTAATACAAGCTTCTACTCACATAGTCATTCTTTAGTAAATGCTGGCATCAGTATGTGCCTTTTACTGTCAGAGCCTTAAATAAGCCTCAGTTGCTTTGGATAAAACATTTCAGATGAAACATGTACACAAGCACACACATGCCTCCCAAATCCTGGCATATTTGGAGAGCCTCATTTCTCTGGAAAATAAAGCACCCTTTGGACCAAGCTTCCTTCTCAGCAACCCTGGGAGCTCCAAGAACCTCCCAAGTGCCACCAGAACTAAAGGCCATCAGACACTAACATCTATGGCTGTGGCTCATTCTTAGACCCTCTGTCTACTATGGAGTGGGTTTCTAGGAGGAGCTGACCAAAGCTGACAGAATGCTAATGAGAGCCTGGGGTTCTTGCAACAGCCGCCCAATTGCAGCTCTATTAAGTACAGTACTGACCACGAGAGGCCCAGCCAGAGGAAGCAGAGCCCCCGGAAAGAAATATGCCTGGCCTAGGAATCAGGGTGTTGCTAACTGCAGGTGCTTTCCTATGGGATGTCAACACCTGCTTGAGGCCCAGGGATCTTCAATCCTTCCAGACACAGGAGACAGATCTGGGCAATGAACAGTCTCCCTTGGTAACCCAGCAGGTGATATGGTCCCCAGGGGCTGCCCACAGCTCTGACCTGGTGCCTTAATGCTGCATCTTCCATGTCACTGCCTGCTTCTTGCTGTCTCAGGCCAGCTCTGCGTGTGCCCCATTCCTGCTCTTCACCCTGCTCAGCGCAGGGAGTCTCAGTGTAGAAAACACAGTGGTTCCGCGAAAGTCACTCTGCACCTGGAAAAGTGTCTGCACAGCCTGGTCTGACCTTCACCTGAAGCTTTTCAAAGCACAGCAAGAGAGACCGTTTTGGGTGTGTCACTGGCAGGCAGTTTTTGGTTTTGTTTTGCTTAATAACTAATATTTCAATGATAATGTTTCCTTCCTTTTTTTTTTTCTCTTGCTCTTTCTTTTTAAACATAGAATATCTAATAACTCCACTTCTAATATATGCTTATGAGAAAATACACTGCTGTTCTAGAAGCTCCTGTGTCCTCAACCACATTTCCATCCCTACCTACCCCCACCCCAGGTGTCCACTCCTGAATTGTGTGTCTCTCATGAAGATGACTCTTTTAAACTTTACCCTGGATATAAAAGGATCTCATTAGTTTTGACTGTTTTTGATATCTATAAAAATAAGTCTATGACTTATTTTCTTTATTCTACAACATGAATAATTGTTTCAAATCCTATAGGTTACATGTTTATTTTACTGTGGCATTAGATAAAAATATAACTAGCACATAGGTTCATGATTTCATGGATATTGTTAAACTAAACCTTTACATTAAAAATGAGATGATTTAAATAGAAATATCAAGTAAATATTAGTACAAGTGGCAAACACATATGGCAAAAAATGATAAAATTGGAATATAAATGAATAAGGCTCAGAAAACATGGTTTTAAATAAAAACAGATAACATCTAAAATTGCTCTGGACTTATGGGACAGGTCTGCCCTGGAGGGGTCCTATATGGGCCTGGGCACCTGTCTCCACCCCTTTCTGGGCACAAGGAGAAGGCGATTGGGTCCAGACTCAGTCCCAGCTTGCTTCAGGCCACTTTCAGCCAGCCGACTTGGTGGCCTCTTGCCTCTCTCATCTCTATCCCCTGCCTGGGACTTGCTCGGCACAGCTCTCCTCCCAGGTCTTCAGTGCATGCCCCTGCTTGCTTCAGGCCACTTTCGGCCAGCCACCTCGGTGTCCTCTTGCCCTTGCAGGGCCCCTGCTTACCCTTGCGGCCCCTTTAAATCCAGGTGACTTCTGAGTCTCTGCCCTCCTGCTCTACTCATGCTCAGGTAGTAGTTGCACTCAGAGCCTTGTTTGCTGCCTCTCTTCATACCCACACTCTTTCCCAAGTAACCGCAGTATCTTCTCATTATGACCCAGGCAGGTCATGATATCTTTGTGGGCCATCAGAATGAGGCTAATGTGCTGGTGTGCCAGCCTAAGCCTCAGGAGACCCTGTGCGCTGTGTGTTTCTGCTTTCTCTTAAGAGAAGGGCAGAGTTGGCTGGTCCAAGGAGGAAGATGTGAGATAGACACAAGTGGAACAGAGCTGACTCAGCTGAGGTGCTCCAGCCAAGCACAGCCTAAAGCAGATCCCCAGCTCATACACAAACTCAGGAAGAAGAGACCTTCTTATGCTTTGGAGCCATCAAGCTTTGGGGTGGTGTGTTACCCAGCAATAGCTAACTGACACATGGATCAGAAGCACCTGGCTCCCATCCCTGTTCTGTGGCTGTGTTCTACCCAGACCTAGAACAGGAAGGGCTTATATGAGTGGAATTAAGCATTTCCAAACTTTCACAAATGTGTTCTCTGGTTGTGTGTGTGTGTGTGTGTGTGTGTACTCAGTTTCTCTATCATGCCGGACTCTTTGTGATCCCATGGACTGTAGCCCACCAGGCTCCTCTCTCCATGGAATTTTCCAGGCAAAAATGCTGAAGCAGATTGCCATTTTCTACCCCAGGGTTCTTCCTGACACAGGGATTGAAACTGTGTCTCTTGCATCCCTGCTTTGGTGGGTGGATTCTTTACCACTGCACCACCTGGGAATTGTACCCTGGTTGAGCCAGTAATATTAGCCTGCCAGCACTGGGGAGAGGGAGAAGATAGGGAAATTTTTTGCTCTGTTCAGGGGGCAAGAGGTGGCTCTCCTTCACAAACTCAGAGGACCCCCATCGTCTACTTCTCAGCAGACAGTCCTGTGAGACGGGACTGGAGCCAAAGCAGGGAGAAGCTAGGCATGTATTCTATCCAGCTGTGCCCTTGGATGCCTGGTGTCATGCCCCTGCCACACAGAGAATTGGAATCCTCGTGTCTGCCAGACTCTAGGCCTCTGTCTGTGTCATAGGTAGATGGTCTTTCCAAATTCCTTCCAGCTGACCCTCCGGCTCTTTTCCAGGCTCTCTGGAGATCACCCCTGTTGTTAGCATGGCCTTCCTTCCAAGGACGCTGCGCTCAGGAGAGAGCAGCAGCTGGCACAGTGGTGAGTTGAGTCTTGCCCCTGCTGTAGACTTTTCCCTGTTAGCATATGGGCTTTACCATAGTCTTGCTTCCACCAGAGTTTGGGGTCTTGCAGACTCGTTTTCTGTAACGTTTTATTAGCTGCTCCACAAGCAAAGATATAGTGATTTTCAAGGTCAGGAACTCCTTAACATTGTTTCCCGTACTAGCTATGTAGGCTGCTGGGGATTTTTGCCATTTTACAGTCACCAGCCTTCCATTCTGTGGACCTTTATTTCCTTCTGGTGAATTTCTTACCTCCCACTGTGGGGACTAAAAGGGCCAGGCCCTTCCTCTACCAACCTTAGGACAGCCAGGGGTTGGGCACCTGTCCCTAATCAGACTCTATTCTGAGACTGTGCAGAACAACGCAGGTCCTGACAGTGCAGGGTGCTTGAAGCCAGGCTGTGGTCCCCTTGCTCAGTCTTCAGAGTTCCTGGCCTCACCCAATCCCCCTCCAATGGAGTCCTCTTGCTCAGAGAGAGAAAGAGAGGCCACCTCCAGTTCTTGTAGCTACAAGGCATACTTAAAGAATAAATTTTTGGTAAATAATTCTTCCTGTGTATAAGCCCTGTTTTTGTTTCCACTTGAATTGTACATACCTGTGGGCAGTTCCTGCTTCCTCCTAAGCCCAGAGCTTGGTGTGGCTTAATGGCAAGAAAGGGGCTTTGGACCCAGAGCGCTTGAGCATGAGGCTCAGCTCCAGCGCTCACCCACTGTGGTTGCTTGGTTACATCATGTGGCATCTTTAGTCTGGACTCTGCATTTGTAAAGTGAGTGTGATGCTTAGAATGGTTACCCTCCTTCCAGGCTTCAGGGCCTATGTGAGGGTCCCATGAGTTACCAGTCTGAGGGGACCTTATCTCCTTCATATTCAGCAAACAGAAGCCAATACCACCCTGCTCCCTAGGAGGAGACGCAGAAGCAGACGGGTGATTGCATAGGTTGGCTGTACAGGCATGCAACAGAGGCAGTCACACAGGAGTTCAGAAGGGCCTCACACTTGGTTTATGCTCTGTTCTCACCATCTTGAAATTCTCAACAACTTTGAACAAGGGGTCCTGCACTTTCATTTTCCACTGGGCCTGCGAATTATTTAGTGATTAAAATCCCGTGATGTTAATCACGTACTCTGATTAAAATACTGTGTGAACTGAGAGCACATACAGTGTGAGTCCGTTTGTATGAAGTGTGAAAATAGGTGACACTAATCTGAAGGGTAGAAGTAGGGGTGGTAGTTATGGGGGCTGAGTGAGGAGGGAGCGGGGTGCGGGACAGTGAACAGAAAAGGCCTTGGAAGGCTTCAGTGGGTCCAAGAATGTTCTGTTTCTTGCTTTGGAAGCTGGCCATTCGGGTGTGCTCACTTGGTGAGAATTCATCTAGCTCGGCAAGGATCTGTGCACATTTCTGTATGTGTGTTACACTTCAGTACAAAGTTAAGAGAAAATGTGTGGAAGGACATGCACGTAGTGAAAGGAAATACAGGGTACTTAGGATGCTCAGAAAAGGCTTCCTAGAGGTGGGGTCTGAAGAAAGTCCTGAAGAAGCAAGAGGCTGAGGCTGTGGTGGGGTGAGGGGGGCTGTTCCTGCAGCAGAAAGGCAAGCCTGTCAGCCTGAGGATGATCAGAGGCACAGCTCAGGAGAGCATGGGCTCTGTCTTGGAGCTGGACATGAAGTAGGCAAGAGACACAAAGGGTGTACTGTATACATCTTTGCAGGCCTGCTGAGGCCTTGGATTCTGCTCTGGGCAGTAAGAAGCCATGAAAGATGCTGAAGACTCCAGTTGCAGTGTGGAGGGCAGACTAGGGTGGAAATGGGAAGTGGGGAGACACTGGCCTTCTCAAGGCCACAGGACTTTCCTAGGTGAATAGCAACAGGAGTTTGGGCTGGCGGAATGTAAAAAAGGAAATGAATTTCAGAGACAGCTTTTTCAGATGTTATATTGGGTGATTTTACCTTGTGACCACAGATTCTTTGACATTTTTCCCATCAAAAAATAGACTTTAATTCCCCCACCTCTATGGGCTGGCTTTAGTGACTTGCTTGTGATGAATAAAATGTGGATTGAGTGATGCTATATGACTACTAAGGCTAGATTAGAAAAGGTGGTACTGCTTCCAGTTGGCTCTCCCTTGGTACCCAGCCATCATGCTGTAAGGAAGTCTGGGCGAGAGAAGAGCTCACATATACGTGTTCTGGCTGACCACTCTTCTGAGGTCTCAGGCGACAGCTAACCTCAAGTCTAGAGTTGTCCATGAAGAGGTTTTCACGATAACTGCAATTGCATGAGATTCTGAGGACTCCCTGTCAACCTCCAGAACTGTGATTTGTGCCATTAAGTTTGGGTGGGTTGTTGGTAGCAAGAAAATAGCACCCTTCACTATTAAGAAGACTTTTCAGAAGAGCTTAAAAAATTCCCAACATCTAGGCTAGATCCAAGCTTTAATATTCTTCTGAGCCCCAACATGCAGTCAAGGTTGAGAAGCACTACTGTAAACCAACCCCAAGGCTTGAGCTGGGTTAATTCCATGCATTGCGCTTCATTCCCCCTCTTCCCCTTACACAACTCCTTTTCCTTGTCACTGGTTTCCATCTTCAGTTCCTGGTAGATAAAAGTGATCCATTTAAGCAACAGGAACTTTAAAATCAGTGCATTAGTCCTTGATGCATGAGATGTTTATTTTTAAAGCAGCGAAGGAGAATGGATATGCAAGGGAAGCAGGGAAGGTCCCAGGGGTAGGAGTGTGAATAAGATTGCTAGATAAAATACAGGAGGACAAGGTAATTTGAATTTCAGATAAACAATGAAGATTTTTAAGTATGATCCAAATATTACATGCATGCATGAGATGCTCCAATTATTATATAGACATACTAAAAATTATATATTGTTTATCTGAAATTCAAATTTAACCGTTTCCATGTTTTTATTTGATAAATCTGGCAACCCTAGGTGTGAAGCCAGATTAAGGTATATTTAGGCCTCAATAGAGGAGGGACATCTATAGACTCCTGAGTCCTCCAATGCCAGGGTAAAAAGCACTCAGAAATCTCCAGATCACTCCCCTTGTTGGAGAAAAGTGAACCTCCAAGACAGGAAGTAATAAATTCAAAACAAGCAGCTCTTAATTTGTACAATATTATGTTAACTAAACCCATGCAAATATTTATTGTTTTGTTGCAATAAATATTTGCATGCAGGTTTTTGCGATGACATACATTTTCAGATCAGTTGGCTAATGCCTGGAAAAGAAATTGCTGGGTAGAGGGGCTTCCCTAGTGGCTCAGATGGTAAAGAATCTGCCTGCAATACAGGAGCCCCAGTTCAATCTCTGGGCTGGGAAGATTTCCTAGAAAAGGGAATGGCTACCCACTCCAGTATTCCTTCCTGGAGAATTCCATGGACAGAGGAGCCTAGCAGGCTACAGTACATGGGGTCTCAAAGAGTCAGACACCACGAGAGATTAACACACACACACACACGATAAGTCTAAGTTTAACCTTGTGCAAAATCAACAAACTGTCTTCCAAACTGGCTGTTACCATTTTATATTCCCATGTAATGGAAGAGAGTTCCTGTTGCTCCATATCCTAGTCAGAAATTGGCATCATCTGTTTGCTGGATTGCAGCAGTTCTAGTAGATGTGTAACAGTATCTCATTGTTGTTTTAATTTGCATTTACCTAAGATAAATGATAAAGCTCAACATTCAGAAAACAAAGATCATGGCATCCAGTCCCATCATTTCATGGGAAATAGGTGGGGAAACAGTGGAAACAGTAAATCACGGCAGATAGTGATTGCAGCCATGAAATTAAAAGACACTTACTCCTTGGAAGAAAAGTTATGACCAACCTAGATAGCATATTGAAAAGCAGAGACATTACTTTGCCAACAAAGGTCCGTCTAGTCAAGGCTATGGTTTTTCCAGTAGTCATGTATGGATGTGAGAGTTGGACTGTGAAGAAGGCTGAGCACAGAAGAATTGATGCTTTTGAACTGTGGTGTTGGAGAAGACTCTTGAGAGTCCCTTGGACTGCAAGGAGATCCAACCAGTCCATTCTAAATAAGATCAGCCTTGGGATTTCTTTGGAAGGAATGATGCTAAAGCTGAAACTCCAGTACTTTGGCCACCTCATGCGGAGAGTTGATTCATTGGAAAGGACTCTGATGCTGGGAGGGATTAGGGGCAGGAGGAGAAGGGGATGACAGAGGAAGGTGGATGGCATCACCGACTTGATGGATGTGAGTTTGAGTGAACTCCAGGAGTTGGTGACGGACAGGAGGGCCTGGCATGCTGTGACTCATGGGGTCGCAAGGAGTTGGACATGACAGAGTGACTGAACTGAACTGAACTGATGATAAACGATGTTGAACATTTTTTACGTGCTTATTTGATATCTACGTATCTTCTTTGATGAAGTGTCTATTCAGATCTTTTAGCTGTTTTTTTAAAATTGGGTTGTCTGTATTCTCTGTTAAAATTTGAGTTCTTTCTTTTTCTGCATACAAGTCCTTTATATCAGGTATGTTATTTGAAAATATTTTCTCCCAATCTGTGGATTATTTTTTGCATTCTTTTAGCAATATATTTTGCAGAGCAAATGTTTTCAATTTATCTATTTTGCCAAATGCAAGGTCATGAAGATTTTCTGTTATATTTCCTTCTATAAGTTTTATAGTTTTGTTTTTTACGTTTCAAATTGCCAACATCTGTTGGATCATAGAAAAAGCAAGAGAGTTCCAGAAAAACACCTACTTCTGCTCTATTGATTATGCCAAAGCCTTTGACTGTGTGGATCACAAAACTGGAAAATTCTTCAAGAGATGAGAATACCAGACCATCTTACCTGCCTCCTGAGAAATCTCAAGAAGCAGGTCAAGAAGCAACAGTTAGAACTGAACATGGAACAATGGACTGGTTCCAAATTGGGAAAGGAGTACGTCAAGGATATATATTGTCACTCTGCTTATTTAACTTCTATACAGAGTACATCACGTGAAATGCTGGGCTGTATGAAGCACAGAATTTTGATTCTGGATGCTGGAATTAAGATTGCTAGGAGAAATATCAATAACCTCAGCTACACAGATGACACTACTCTTATGGCAGAAAGTGAAGAGGAACTAAAGAACTTCTTCATGAAAGTGAATGAGGTGAGTGAAAAGGTTGGCTTAAAACTCAGCATTCAAAAAACTAAGATCATGGCATCCCATTACATCCCTTCATGGCAAATAGATGGGGAAATGATGGAAACACTGAGAGGCTTTATTTTTTTGGGCTCCAAAATCACTGCAGATGGTGACTGCAGCCATGAAATTAAAAGATGCTTGCTCCTTGGAAGAAAAGCTATGACCAACCTAGACAGTGTATTAAAAAGCAGAGACGCTACTTTGCTGACAAATGTCTGTCTAGTCAAAGCTATGGTTTTTTCCAGTAGTTATGTATGGATGTGAGAACTGGACTATAAAGAAAGCTGAGCACTGAAGAATCGATGCTTTTGAACTATGGTGTTGGAGAAGACTCTGACAGTCCCTTGGACTGCAAGGATATCAAACCAGTCAATCGAAAGGAAATCAGTCCTGAGTATTCATTGGAAGGAGTGATGCTGAAGCTGAAACTCTAATACTTTGGCCACCTGATGCGAAGAATTGACTCCTTGGAAAAGGCCCTGATGCTGGGAAAAATTGAAGGCAGGAGGAGAAGGGGGCGACAGAGGATGAGATGGTTGGATGAAATGGTTGGATGGCATTACTGACTCGATGGACATGGGTTTGGATGGACTCTGGGAGTTGGTGATGGACAGGGAGGCCTGGTGTGCTGCGGTTCATGGGGTTGCAAAGAGTCGGACATGACTGAGCGACTGAACTGAACTGAACTGAAACAGAAACTCTATAGCCATTAAACAATGACCCCTATCTCTCCTTCCCCTCCAGCCCTTGGTAACCTCTAGTCTTCTTTCTGTCTCTATTGATTTACCTATTTTATTTTAGACATTTCATATAAGGGAAATAATATACTATTTGAACTATTGGGTCTGGCATATTTCACTTGTCTATAATTTTATGTTTCAGTTTTCATAATTTTATATTCATCTTACAATACTTTTAAGGTTAATTTATGTTGTAGCACGTATCAGAACTTCCTCCTTAAGGCTGAGTAGCATTCATATACATATATACACATATACTATATATATATATATATATATATATATATATATACACACCACATTTTATTTATCATTCATCACTAATGGAATTATGAATATTTTTATCTGTTGGCTACTGTGAGTAGTGCTACTATGAACAGAATTGTACAAGGATTTGTTGGGGTCTCCGTTTTCAATTCTTTGGGGGACGTATATCTGGGAGTAGAATTGCTGAGTAATATGGTAATTTTATGTTTAACTTTTTGTGTCACTGCTATTCTTTTCCACAAAGGCTGTAACATTTTAAATTTCTACCATCAATAAAAGAGGGCTCCAATTAATCTACATCCTTGCCAACACTTATTTTCCCTTCCTTTCTTCTTTCTTACCTTCCTTCCCTTCTTTTTTTTATAAATAATATAAATTTTTTTATAATAGTGGCGATGAAGTTGTATTTCATAGTGGTTTTGATTTTCATTTCTCTAAGGATTAGGGTCATTGAGCAACTTTTTCAATGCTTATTGGTTTTTTGTACAACTTCTTTGGAGAAATGTTTAGTCAAGTCCTTTGCTCATTTTCTAACTGGTTTTGTTATCTTTTAAGTCATGATTTATAAATATTTCTTCCCTTTGTTGTCTTTTCACTCTCTTGATAGTATCCTTTGATGCATAAAAGTTTTTAATTTTGATGAAGTCAAATTTACCTATATTTTCTTTTATTGCTATGCTTTTGAAGTAATATTTAAGAAACTACCAATTTCAAGATCATTAAGATTTGCCCCAATGATCTCTTCTAAGAATTTTATAGTTTTAGGTCTTATGTTTAAGTCTTAAACTCATTTTGAATTAATTTTTGTATATGGTATAAGTTAAGGGTCCAGCTTCATTCTTTTACATATGGGATCCAGTTGTCCTGGGATAACTTGTTGAAGACACTGTCCTTTCCTCACTGAATGATTTTGGAAGCTTTGTCAAAAATCAATTTACCATATATGAGTGAGTTTATTTTTGAGATTTTTTTATTTAATTACATTGGTCTATGTGTTTACATTGCTAATCACATGGTGTTTTGATTACAGTAGCTTTTCAGCTACAGGACTGGAAAAGGTCAGTTTTCATTCCAATCCTAAAGCAGGGCAATGTCAAAGAATGTTCAAACTACCACACAAGTGCACTCATCTCACATGCTAGCAAGGTAATGCTCAAAATCCTTCAAGCTAGGCTTCAATAGTACTTGAACCAACAATTTCTGGTTGTACAAGTTGGATTTAGAAAAGGCAGAGGAAATAGAGATCAAATCGCCAACATCTATAGGACCATAGAAAAAGCAAGGGAGTTCCAAAAAAACATCTGCTTCACTGACTATGCTAAAGCCTTTGGCTGTATGGATCATAGCAAACTGTGGAAAATTCTTCAAGAGATTGGAATAGCAGACCACCTTACCTGTCTCCTGAGAAAACTACACAGGTCAAGAAGCAACAGTTAGAACTAGAAATGAAACAATGGACTGGTTCCAAATTGGGAAAGGAGTATGTCAAGGCTGTATATTGTCACCCTGCTTACTAAACTTATATGTGGAGTACATCATGAAAAATGCTGGACTGGATGAAGCAGGAGCTGGAATTAAAATTGCTAGGAGAAATATCAATAACCTCAGATATGCAAATGACACCACCATTATGGCAGAAAGCAAAGATGAACTAAAGAGCCTCTTGATGAGGGTGAAAGAGGAGATTGAAAAAGCTGGCTTAAAACTCAACATTTAAAAAACTAAGATCATGGCATCCAGTTTCATGGCAAACAGGCGGGGAAACAATGGAAACAGGGACAGACTTTATTTTCTTGGGCTCTAGTATCATTGCAGATGGTGATTGCAGCCATGAAATTAGAGATGCTTGCACGTTGGAAGAAAAGCTATGACCAACCTAGACAGCATGTTAAAAAGCAGAGACATTACTTTGCCAACAAAGCTCTGGTTTTTCCCACAGTCATGTATGGATGTGAGAGCTGGACTATAAAGTAGACTGAGCTCTGGAGAATCGATGCTTTCAAACTGTGGTGTTGGAGAAGACTCTTGAGAGTCCCTTGGACTGCAAGGAGATCAAACCAGTCCATCCGAAAGGGTATCAATCCTGAATATTCATTAGAAGGACTGATGCTGAAGCTGAAGGTCCAATATTTTGGCCATCTAATGCCAAGAGCTGACTCATTGGAAAAGATTCTGATGCTGGGAAAGATTGAAGGCAGGAGGAGAAGGGGGCGACAGAGGATGAGATGGTTGAATAGCATCACCTATTCAACGGACATGAGTTTGAGTAAACCATGGGAGATAATGAAGGAGAGGGAAGCCAGGTGTGTTGCAGTCCTTGGGGTCACAAGGAATAGGACATGACTGAGTGACTGAACAACAACAACTTTTTAGTAAGTTTTCAAATCAGGAAGTATGAGATTTTCCCCAACTTTATTTTTTGCAAGTTTGTTTTTGGCGATTGAGAGTCCTTGCAATTTCATATGAACTCGGCTGAACTTTCGTACTTCTGCAAAAAATGTCATTGAGATTTCATAAGGATTGCTTTGAATCTGTCTGTTATTTCAAGGAGAATTTTTGTATTTATCTGCTTGGGTTGCTACACGAGAAATTTATTGTCTCAGTTCAGGAGAGTAGATGTCCTTTATCAAGGTGACAGCAAAGTCAGTTTTCAGTGAGAACTCTCCTTTTGTCTTGAAGATGGCTGCCTTGTCCTCAATGTATGTGTACGAAAAGAGTGAGTGCTCTCTTTTTCGAAAGACACTGATCCTATTGGATTAGGACCTCACCCTTGTGACCTCATTTAACCCTAAATACTTCCATAAAGGACTTATCTCCAAATACAGTACATTGAAGGTCAGGGCTTCAACATATAAATTTTGGGAGACATTCAGTTCACAACAGTTTTCATCTTAACTATAGTATCTCAATTTAACTTCAGTCTTACAACCCATGAATATAGAGTTTTTCCATTTATTTGTGTTTCATTTAATTTCTTTCAATAATGTTTTATAGTTTTTAGTTCAGAATTCTTGTGCTTCCTTATACTCGTCACTAAGTATTTTATTCTTTTTTATGCTAGTGTAAATGGAATTGTTTCCTTAATTTCCTTTTCAGATTGTTCTCTGCTAGTGTATATAAATTTAACTGATTTTTGTCTGTTGATTCTGTGTCCTGCAACTTTTTAAATATACTTTAACATGCTTTTTTTCCTTCTGGATTCTTTACAATTTTCTACATATAAGATCGTATCATCTACCAATAGATATAATTTTACATCTCTCTCACTTTGGCATTGTTTTATTTCTTTATCTTGTCTAATTTCTTTGACTAGAACTTTCAGTACTATGTTACATAAAAGTGATAAAAGCAGACATACTTATCTTGCTCCGGATCTCAGAGGAAAAGCTTTCAGTCTTTCCCCCTTGGGTATGTTAGACATAGGCTTTTCATATGTGGCCTTTATAATGTTGAGGAGGTTTCTGTCTCTTCCTAGTTCATTGAATGTTTTTATAGGGATGTTGGATTTTTGTCAAATGCTTTTTTCTGCATCAAGATTATTATGCAGTTTTTCTCCCTTTCATTCTATTAATGTGGTATATTGTTTTGACTGATTTTCTTGTGGAGAACTACCTTTGTGTTCCTGGGATAAATTCCACATGATCCTGGTGTATAATCCTTTTATTATGGTCATAAATTCAGGATTCAGTGTGCTAGTATTTATTGAGAGATTTTGCATTTATAGTAATAAGGGACATTGCTCTGTAGTTTTCTTTCTTTCAGTGTCTTGATCTTGCTGACCTCAAAGGTGTTCCCTCTTTCTTACTTTTTTATAAGTGTTTGAGAAGAATTGGTGCTAATTCTTCTTTAAATGTTTAAAATTCACCTTTGAAGCCACCTGGATTTTTCTCTGTTGGGAAGATTCTGATTATTGATTTATTCTCCTTAGCTGTTAATTGGCTTTCATAGTTTTCTGTTTCTTCTTGAGTCAGTTTTATTAGTTTTTGTTTTTTTTCTAGGAATTTGTCCCTTTTATCTGGTTTCTACAGTTGTTCATTGTATTCTCATGTTCTTTGTTTCTCTTTGTAAAATTGTAATTTTGTCCCATTTTTGTTTCTGATTTTAGTAGGAGTCTTCTCTCTTTTTCTTAATTTAGGTTGTCAGTTTTATTAATCTTTCCAAGAGCCAATTTTGGTTTCACTGGTCTTCTCTGTTGTTTGTCCATTTTCTGTTTGTCTCTTTGTTATTTCTTTCTCCTGCTAGCTTTGGATCTTGTTTTTCTCTTTCTAGTTCCTTAAAGTACAGTTAGGTTATTGATATATTAGTTTGCTAGGGCTACCATAACAAAATGCCATAGACTGATGATCTACACAGCAGACATTCGTTTTCTCACAGTTGTAGAGGATGGTATTCCAACATCAAGGTGTGAAGGGGGTTGGCTAACTCTGAGGCCTCTCCTTGGCTTGCAGTTGGATGCCTTCTTGCTGATTCTGCATTTGTTTATGCTTGTGGCATGCATGCCTCTGGCTTTTCTTAGTGTCTCCAAATTTCCGTTTTACTTTCAACTCTTCTGTGTTTTTCATTCTAAAGTGAGTCACCTGCAGACAGCATATAGAACCAAATACTTAGAAGATAAATGTATTTACCCTTCTACTGGAGCTGGGGGTGGGACAGCTTCCCACAGGCACAGGAACTAAACAGGCTAGGTTTGAATACCTGAATGAAGGGAGATAGGATGGGGCTTCCCTGATAGTTCAGTTTGTAAAGAATCCGCCTGCAATGTAGGACACCCCGGTTCCATTCCTGGGTCGGGAGGATCTGCTGGAGAAGGGATAGGCTACTCGCTCCAGTATTCTTGGGCTTCCCTGGTGGCTCAGCTGGTAAAGAATCTGCTGGCAATGCGGGAGAGGGAGACCTGAGTTCGATCCTTGGGTTGGGATGATTTCCTGGAGAAGGGAAACGCTACCCACTCCAGTATCCTGGAGAATTCCACGTGCTGTATAGTCCATGGGGTCTCAAACAGTCGGACACAACTGAGCGACTTTCACTTTCAGGGTGGGCAGCTGCCAACATCCATTAGGAAGGGTGAAAGTGAGAACTGGGCGACCAGAGCAGAAGCGAGAGAAGTAGCTGAGGATACACAGATGATGGTGGTGTTAGAGCAGTCAGAGACGGCCAGTTTCAGAGGAATTGGATGTTTGATATGTAGTAAGAAAAGACAGCAAACATTTACCATCTGCCCCAAATTTCCTTCCTTTTTTCTTTGAAGCAAATGTAAAAGGAGTGTATCTGAATTGGGGAGCTGGCCAGAAGGGAAGAGAAGTCTAGCAAGCAGGCACACCAGGGTGAGAATTGAAGTTCTCTGTTAAGTACTGGAGCAGAGATGATTATTACGCCAAGGCCCATTCCATTCATTAAACATTAATTGAGTGCCTACTGTGTACAAAGGCTGTACTAGAATCACAGGAGGTTGAAATAAGGAAAAGTTTGGGCAACGTCATCCTTGAAGTCTCTTAAACAGCCCATACATAGCAATATATTAATTAAAGCACAATACCTTAATATATGTAAATGCTATGTGTGCAGTAATTAATACACAGGCAAAATTTAATTGCATATTTTAATTCATTAAACAGGTACAGTGAAAGGTTGAATTTGTTAAAATTAAATATGCTTATAAAGCAGTATTAGTACACGAATTAAGCTCCTATGGCCAAATGCAGCGCTCAACGACTGAGTGCATATGTGGGACACAAGGCCAAGGTAGGTATCCTGGTCCGTGAACTGAGCGTCTAGCCTCCCTAGAACGAAAGTTTCCAGGCAGCGCAGCCTCAGAATAAGCCACCCGCCGCTGCTCCGCACCTGCACCACGTGACTCACCGGGGGCGGGACGAAGGGCGGAGGCTGCGTGCGCTTCCCGGCGTGCCGCGCAGGGCGGGGCGAGGGGCGGGGCCTACGGAGGAGGCGCGGAGGAGGCGCGGCCGCCACAGGACGCGTCCCTCGGCCCAGCTACCGGATCGGCGCTTCTCGCCTTCAACGGCCGGCCTGCTGCTCCGAGCCCGCGGCGGCGGCGGCGGCTGCAGCGGCGGGCGGCATGAGCGTGTGAGATGCGGCCGCGGGCAGCCCGGACGCGAGCAGCGGTCGCCGCGGTAGCGGAGAAGGCGGGCGCGGCCTCCTCAGCGCGGGGCGCGCGGTGCATGAGGGCGAGCACGCGGGCGCTGGGCAGCCGCCGGCCACGCCGCTTCCATAAACACTTGTTTAGGACTCGTTCGCCCCGCTGAGGCCCCGGCATCCCCTTCATGGAGGCCCCGCCAGACGCCAGGCCCCACGCCTCGGCCGCGGCTCCGCTGCGCGCCCCGGAGGTGGCGCGGCTCCGTGAGGAGCAGGAAAAGGTAACAGGCCGCTCTCCGTCCCGCGCTTAAGCCAGTGGTCTCGGGAGGCGCCCGCTCCCCGGCGCGTCCTTGGCGTCCGGTTCCCCCTCCCCGTGGCTGGGGCCTGACCCCCGGCCGACCCTCTGCTGCCCTCAGTGGGCCGCAGCCTTTTGGTCTGGGCCCAGGCCCCCCGGACCCGGAACGGGGGAGAAGCGTAGCCTCTAGGCCTGGAAAGCGTGTTAGGAGAAACTTTTGTCACGTGCTTTTGTTGTCTTTTGTCTGGGACCCCTCGACCTTCGAAGGGAGGAGAGGGTTGGGGGAAAAGAGACGTAGTAATCTGTTTAACTTCTGTATGAAAGTGGGTTTTAAACCTTAATGCATACAGCGATGCGTGGGAATATTCTTGGTGAAGGACACGCTGTAAATGGAAGAGTTCACCTTATTTTTTAAGCCATTTCTCTAATCGTTGCTAAAATGTATACTCTTGTAGTGATAACGCTTCTTGTGCATTTCTAGGTTTAGTTTCGTATATGTAAAAATTGAATGGTGTTTTGTTAAATTTTAACTTCAATTATATAAATAAGTTTTAATCTTCTAATAAAGAGGAGAGAAAGTTTTGTATTTCCCAATGGGATTGCATACGAAGTATACCAATTTAAGAAATACAGTATTATTTTAATCTGAGATTTTTAATCTGAGTTTAATCTGAGATTTTTACCCCGTCTGGGTTTCTTATCATTTGTTTCTCACCGTCTCCGAAAGTTTGAGATTCTTACTTTGAAAGGCAACTTTTAATTTACTTAATATATGTCTTGTGATCTTATTGAGATTATCATGGTTATAAAGGTTAGGAAGTTGTTCAAAAGCTGTAGACACTGGGAATCCCTAACTTTTCTGTTGAGCATTTCTGTATAAAAATGACTACTTACGTGGGTAAACGAATCGTTAGCTGGATGAGGGACTTTTCATAGAACCTAAAAAATCCTGGTTTACTTGGAAACAAGCTGCTAGGATAAATTATGGGAACCTTTCCTACTATATTCTGTTTGTTCTAAATTATTTCGTGCATTGGATTTCCCTTTCTGAGAGCCGTTTTTCCTTGGCTTTCTTCAAATTGGAGGTTTAAAAATTCAGGTTCACTGACTGCATTTAAATTGTAAGACAAAGAATTTTTCTTACCCCCCCCCCCCAAGAGAAGTAAAAAGAAAAGACAGTCCTTCATGAAACCAATTTCTGACAAAAACTATTTACGTTTTTTATTTTAGAAAATGTGAAACAGACCCTGGAAAAAGAGTTTTCCCATTGCCCTTCTTTCTGCTGAGGAATTAACTCTCTCCTCCTTCGTAGTATATGTTTGCATACTGCTGACTTGATATGTATTCTCCCACTTGGCGTGTTGAAAAGAGAAATCCTTAGTTTTATTCTGGTGTTAGTGAGTCTGAAATACAAAGGATACGGTTTGGAGTGCTCTGAACAGCTTTCGGGTCTGGTATCCAGTTGGATTTGAAACCTCCCTTCTCAATTCCAGTCCTGTAGGAACCCAAATAGCAGTTTCAGTAGAAAGTTGAGTATGTTACCAAATTACTTTTCTGTGCAGTGTTAATGTTAATTTCACTTCCCTGGTGACTCAGATGGTAAAGAGTGCCTGTAATGTGGGAGGTCAGGGTTTGCTCCCTGGGTAGGAAAGATCCCCAGGAGAAGGAAATGACAACTGACTCCAGTATTCTTGCCTGGAAAATCCTATGGACGGAGGAGCCTGGTGGGCTACAGTCCATGGGGCTGCAAAGAGTCCAACACAACTGAGTGATGTAAATCAGTGTTATTTTGGCATATAAAACAAGCATGTGCTTGTCTGTCATGGGTGTGTGAGATCATCCTCAGTTCATGATAAAGCCTCTGAGTAAATAGCAGCAAGTATTTTAACCAGTCTGCTTGGGTGGACAGGAGAGACCCATAAGGCCACAAAATACACTGGTTAGTTAGCTATCCTTTAATTACAGTTCATTGTGGGAAAACTTTATCTAGTAAATAGTTAATAAATAAGTCATATTTTTGTGAGGGACTGTAGGCTTTAAAACCAACCTAGCAGCTGTAGGAGTACAGTGAACTCTAGTAGGAAGTGTTAGGACACTGTTTGAAGGAAAAAGGGGAAAAAAGACATATCAGTGTAGCAGTTAGTATTACTTTATGTAAGTCTACTTAAATGTGCTTTAGGACTTGCTTTTCCCTACAAGGACTCTGTGAGAGAATAAAATATGAAGAAAATGATTTGAATGACCCCCCCCCCCCCCCCCCGTTTTGGTAGCTAGCTTGCTGCTAAGTTGCTTCAGTCGTGTCTGACTCTGTGTGACCCCATAGATGGCCTCCTACCAGGCTCCCCCATCCCTGGGATTCTCCAGGCAAGAACACTGGAGTGGATTGCCATTTCCTTCTCCAATACATGAAAGTGAAAAGTGAAAGGAAGTCGTGTCCGACTCTTAGCAGCCTCGTGGACTGCAGCCTACCAGGCTCTTCCATCTATGGGATTTTCCAGGCAGGAGTACTGGAGTGGGGTGCCATTGTCTTCTCCGGTAGCTAGCTGCTGCTGCTGCTGCTAAGTCACTTCAGTTGTGTCCTGCTGCTGCTAAGTCGCTTCAGTCGTGTCTGACTCTGTGTGACCCCATGGACTGCAGCCTACCGGGCTCTTCCGTCCATGGGATTTTCCAGGCAAGAGTATTGGAGTGGGGTGCCATTGCCTTCTCCGTCAGTCGTGTCCTAGTAGGCTGTAATTGCAGAGAAGAGAAATGAGCTCTTTATATTCAGTGGATACCTTTGGTTCAGGCCATTGTTTTCTCTGGGAATCTTGATTAACAATGGCTCCTAGATAAAGAGGCTTTCCTGATAGCTTAGTTGGTGAAGAATCCGCTTGCAGTGCTGGAGGTCTCAGTTCAATTCCTGGATCAGGAAGATCTGGGAAAGGGATAGGCTACCCACTCCAGTATTCCTGGTCTTCCCTTTTGACTCAGCTGGTAAAGAATCTGCCTGCAGTGTGGGAGATCTGGGTTCTATCCCTGGGTTGTAGGTAAAGATGGTTTAAATGTTGCTCATAAATTTTTTCCTTTTCAATTCAAGTAAGAAATATAACACATTTTACCCTGGTTCCCTCTCTCTGTTTTTTCCTTGATTATCATTTGGAGCATTGAGTAACAAGGAAAAATAGTAACGTTAAGGGGAAAGACAGGAGAGGCAAGGATGATCCACAGCTTCAATGAATGACATCAGTAGTAAATGGATAGGATCAAGTATTTAAATATTGTTCTCGTTAAGGGCATCACTGCTGACATTTTCAAAAAAATTTTTTTGGTGAAAACTTCTGTTTATTTTTAAGAATCTAGCAAAAAGACATGCACAGAAAGGTTTCCTGCAGATTTGTTTATAATAATGAAAAAGCTAAAAATTCAACATTAGGGGATTGGTATGAGGAGACTTAATGCAGTTATTGAAAATTATAGAACAGTATGTGGTGTGGTTAATTATGTTTATTTGTGTTAGAATGGCCAAAAGTTCATTCAGGTATGAACTTTTTGGCCAATCCAGTATATACATATTAACACTTTATATAGGTGAGTGAAGTTGCTCAGTTGTGTCTGACTCTTTGCCACCCCATGGATTGTAGCCTACCAGGCTCCTCAGGCCATGGAATTTTCCAGGCAAGAGTACTGGAGTGGGTTGCCATTTCCTTCTCTAGGGGATCTTCCCAACCCAGGGATTGAACCCGGGTCTTCCGCACTACAGGCAGACCCTTTACTGTCTGAGCAATGTACCACTAAATGTTTTAAAAGCACACAGTTTCATTTCTTATTTACCTAAGAGTGAGTGCATTGAATAGGATTTTTTTTTTTTTCAACAAAGGCTGTGATGAAAACCTAATTAATGAAAGCTGGGATGTTGTATCTTTTAATTGCTATATACTTCCTGGGCCTAACAATTCTTTGTTGGTTTGAACACCAGTTAAGCAGGTTTATTTCTTTTTCTGGAGTGGATTGATGTAGTTTATTCAAATATCTATCCTAGATGGTTGCCTTTTCTTTTTTCCTTGGAGATTTTATTTACTGTTAATTCTCAGAAGATACAGGGACAAGAGAGAACTTGAATCATCTCCCCCACCCCATCTTTTTTTTTTGTTTAACTAAATCAGTTTTTACCAATATCAGTTAAGTATTTGGTAGAAAAAGTGAAATCTACTTAGGAGCCTCTTTGGACTAATCTATTTGTTTTTAGGTATTTTTAAATTTCTTTTTGATTTTTTTCAGTCATCCATTGGTTATTTAGTAGCATGTTGTTCAGCCTCTATGCATTTGTGTTTTTCTTCCTGTAATTGATTTCTAATCTCATAGTGTTGTGGTCAGAAAAGATTCTTGATATAATTTTAATTTTCTGAGATTTACTGAGGCTTGTGTTGTAATAGCTCAGTTGGTAAAAAATCCGGCTACAATGCAGGAGACCCTGGTTCGATTCCTGGGTTGGGAAGATCTGCTGGAGAAAGGATAGGCTACCCACTCCAGTATTCTTGGGCTTCCCTGGTGGTTCAGCTGGTAAAGAATCCACCTGCAATGTGGGAAATCTGGGTTCCATCCCTGAGTTGGGAAGGTCCCCTGGAGAAAGGAAAGGCTACCCACTCCAGTATTCTGGCCTGGAGAATTCAATTCCATGGGGTTGCAAAGAGTTGGACACAACTGAGTGACTTTCACTTTGATGATTTTAATTTTCTGGGATTTACTGAGGCTTGATTTGTGAGCCAAGATGCTGGAGAATGTTCTGTGTGCACTTAAGAAGAATGTGTATGCTGCTGCTTTCGGATGGAATGTCCTATAAATATCAGTTAAGTCTGGTCTAGTGTGTTATTTAAGGCTCGTGTTCCTTATTAATTTTTTTGTCTGGATGATCTATCCTTTGGTGTAAGGTGGTCTGTTAAGGTCCTCCACTATTACTGTGTTACTGTTGATTTCCTGTTCTATGATAGTTAGCATTTGCCCTGTGTATTGAGGTGCTCCTGTATTGAGTGCATATTTATTTACAACTGTTATATTGTTTTGTTGGATTAATCCCTTGATCATTCTGTAGTGTCCAAAGTACAATTTCTTGTAATTGTCTTTGCTTTAAAGTCATTTTGTATGATATGAGTATTGCTGCTTCAGCTTTCTTTTGATTTCGTTTTGCATGGAATATCTTTTCCATCCCCTCACTTTCAGTCTGTATGGGTCCCTGGGTTTAAAGTAGGTCTCTTGTAGACAGCGTGTATATGGATCTTGTTTTTGTACCCATTCAGCCAATCTGTGTCTTTTGGTTAGAGCATTTAATCCACTTAAATTTAAAAGGTAATTATTGATTTGTATGTTCCTTTTGACATTTTCTTAATTGTTTTGGGTTTGTTTCTGTAGGTCTTTTTCTCTTGTGTTTCCCACCTAGAGAAAGTCCTTTAGCATTCTTTGTAAAGCTGTTTTGGTGATGATGAATTCTCTTAGCTTTTGCTCCTCCTTAAAGCTTTTGATTTCTCTCTTGAATGTGAATGAGATCCTTGCTGGGTAGGGTAATCTGCAGGTTTTCCCCTTTTATCACTTTATATTTTGCCACTCACTTCTGGCCTGCAGAGTTCGTGTTGAAAAATCAGCTGATAACCTTATGGGGATTCCCTTGTATGTTATTTGTTGCTTTTCCCTTGCTGGTTTTAATATTTTTTCTTTGAATTTAATTTTCGTTAGTTTGATTACATGTGTCTTGATGTGATTCTTCTTGGGCTGATCCTGTGTGGGATTCTTTGACCTTCCTGGACTTGGGTGACTATTTCCTTCCTCATGTTAGGGAAGTTTCCAACTATAATCTCTTAAAATATTTGTTCAGATCGTTTCTGTTTCTCTTCTTCTGGGACCCCCGTAACACAAATGTTGATGCCCTTCATGTTGTCCCAGAGGTCTTTGAGACTCATTTCTTTTCAGTCTTTCTCTTTATTCTGCTCCTTGGCAGCTGTTTCCAACATTCTGTCTTCCAAGTCCCTTATCCGTCCTTGTGCCTCAGTTATTGCACTGTTGATTCCTTCTAGTGTATTTTTTCATTTTCGTTACTGTGTTGCTCATCACTGTTTGTTCTTTAGTTCTTCTAGGTCCTTGTTGAATATTTCTTGTATCTTCTCGATCCATGAGTCCACTCTGTTTTTAAGATCTTGGATCATCTTTACTGACAGTACTCTGAATTCTTTTTCAGGTAGCTCGCCTATTTCCTCTTCATTTATTTGGTCTTGTGGGTTTTTGCCTTGCTCCTTTGTCTGCAGCATGTTTCTGTGTTGTCTGATTTTGTCTAACTTACTGTGTTAGGACTTCCCTGGTGGCTCAGATGGTGAAGCATCTGCCTACAATGTGGGAGACCCGGGTTCGATCCCTGGGTTGGGAAGATCCTCTGGAGAACGCAGTGGCATCCCACTCCAGTACTCTTGCCTGAGAAATCCCATGGATGGAGGAGCCTGGTAGGCTACAGTCCATGGGGTTGCAAAGAGTCGGACACAACTGAGCGACTAAGCGAAACTTACTGTGTTTGTGGTGTCTCTTTCGCAGGCTGCAGGGGTGTAGTTCCTCTTGCTTCTGGTGTCTGCCCCTTGGTGGGTGAGGTTGGTCCAGGGGCCTGTGTCGACTTCCTGGTGGGAGGTAGTGTGCCTGTGCTTCGGTGGGCGGAGTTGATTCTTGTCTCTCGGACAGGCAGGGCTGCATCAGGTGGTGTATTTTGGAGTGTCTGTGAGCTCAGCACCCTGGGGAAGGAAATGGCAACCCATTCCAGTATTCTTGCCTGGGAAGTCTCATAGACAGAGGAGCCTGGAGGGCTGTGGTCCATGGGGTTGCCAAGAATTGAACACAACTGAAGTGCCTTAGCACACACGCACAGGAGCTTAGTATGACTTTAGGCACTGTGTCTGCTGATCAATGGGACTGTGTTCCCGTCTTGCTGGTTGTTTGGCATAAAGTGTCCAGCACTGGAGCCTACAGGCAGTTGAATGGAGCTGGGTGATGGAGATCTCTGGTGGAGCTCACACTGGTTAATATTTCCTTGGGCCAGGAATTTTCTGGTGGTCCAGCGTCTTGGACTCAGTGGCCTTTGTGTGCCACTCATTGATGGCACCTTGATTCTGTAGCAGCCTGTATTTCTCCCGAAAACTTTCCTGGTTGTGGAGCTCCTTACTCCGGTCCCTTCAGGGTCTCTCTTCACAACCAACTTCCCCTCTTTGGGTCCACTCTCCAAACCCCACTTCCCTGCACCCTGGCCCTGGCTGCAGCAGAAGATACATGACTGAGGCTAGGGTGTATAGGGCTGTAGCATGGGCCGCACCTGCAGTTCTTACTTTGTAGACCGCTTACTGCATTCTCCTCTGGCTCCTTAGTCTCCCTGTTGCCCCAGCTCATCCCCACCGCGAATGGGCTTTTCTGAGCATGAGCTTCTCCTCGCCTTCAGCTCGTTCCTGTCAGGGCTGCAGTTCCTCCTCCTTTCCTCTCTTTTTTAGTTCCTATTTATTTATTTTTCCAATTTTTATTCATTTTAGTTTTTCTTTTATGTTTTTTTAAGTCTTTTTATCATCCTATGAGGCTGCATGGGATTTTTC
Organism: Ovis aries; assembly: GCF_016772045.2. Lineage (NCBI taxonomy): Eukaryota > Metazoa > Chordata > Mammalia > Artiodactyla > Bovidae > Ovis > Ovis aries. The sequence continues at coordinate 40,035,433 of NC_056067.1, forward strand.
GTATCCTTTTATGTGTTTGAGGTCATCTGCTAGTGTTTAGCAGGTGCTCTTTGAGAATTGTGCCACATGTAAATGTATTCTTGATGTGCTTGTGAGGAGAGGCGAAGTCCATGTCTTCCATTTTTGCTATCTTGCCTCCTTCCCCATTGTTGAAACCCGAGAAAGTTTATCTAGGGTACTGTTACCTGAAGACTCATAACCTAAGACTTATTTTACATTTATGTTTTCACCACCATCTGTGTCTGTCTGTGCTATCCAATATGATGGCCACTAACTACATGTGACTGTTACGTTTAAAATTCAAATTAAGTAAAATTAAAAAAAATTTTTAGTTACGAAGCTACATTTCAAGTGTTCAGTAGCCACATGTGGCTATTGGCTATTGCGTTGGACAGTGTGGAGTTGGGAGATTTCCATCATAATAGAAAATTCTATTGGATGGTGCTGGTGAAGAAAGCTGCTCTCTTTTTTATTCATATTGTAATCTGTTTATTAATGGTGAAGTGTTTTTCTCTGTCACTTATCTTCTCTTTCCTATTATGGACAGAAAAAAAAATTTCTGAATTGTCAACTGTGTTTGAAAGCTAAATACCCTAAATGTGTGTGTTTTTTTTTTTTTTAACTTAAAAAAAAAAAGTCCTAATACAGTACAGCAAAAAGTATCCCATTTGATGTGTAGATTTGGTCATTGTTCCTTGTTTGGTTTCCCGATGTTTGTGAATTGAGTACTATTAAAGAGATATAGAAAATGAGTGCTTTTCCCCAAAGAACAAAAAGACAAGACCGAGTTATGTGCCAGGCACTGTCCTAGATACAGTGATACACAGGGTTTCTTTTTTCCCCTCAAGGGACTTAGGGGTTTGTTTGCAAACATTTTAACAGAGGGCTTAATGTAGTGTGATAATTGTTCTCCTTCTAATTCTTTGCTTTTCAACCTGCTATAAACTATCTTCTGCCTCTGTCTTTTCTTTGAAATTATTCTATCTCAAGTTTTTTGCTTGCTAAACTCAGTGGACCCTTTCTCAGATCTAGCCTTACTTGACCTCTGTGCTTTATTTGAAACTTTAATTGTTCCCTGGGAAACTCTTGAAATACTCTGTACCGTAGGAACTTTTGTGACTTTTCTTTTTTTCTGGCTCTGCCTTTCTCTGTGCCTACTTAAATCTCTTTAGTGTCTTTATCTAATGCTTAAATGTTGGTAATCCCTATACTTCTCATTATTGACGTTGTCTTTTCTCCCTCTGCATGTCCTCGAATACTCCTGTATGCCAGGCCTCTTCCAGATCTGTTAACTGTTGGGCAGCTTAACTTGGATGGCCCACAAGCAGCTCAGTCTCATTTACTAATATTAACTTATCATCTTTGTCCCTAATGTTGGGGCATAGGCACCATACTCATCCTGATTCCGGGCAACATTATTCAAACCAGAATCTTTTCAGTTTGCCCTGATCCATCTTCTGATTTACTAAATCTTGTCAGTTCTTTCTGTTTTAAAAACTTATTTTACTTTTTGGATGCATCCCATAGCTTGCAGAATCTTAGTTCCCTGTCCTGAGATTGAAGCCAGGCCACTGTGGTTGAAGTGCCAATTGCTAACCACTGGACCGCCAAAGAGTTCCCCGTGAGTTCTTTCTATATGATCTATACCTTCTATCTTAAGACACCCACTAACTTGTCTTAATTAAACCCTTATTTGAAAAATACTATGTGAGAATTTTCTGTTAAATGTTGGTATTTTTTTTAATATTGTCAGTCTTTAATTTTTAGCATTCTGATGTAACCTGATTGTGTTTTTATTTTTGCACTTCTAATTTGTGAACATGTATAGCTTTAGTCTAAGTTTTCTCATCTGTCACTTGGAGTTTGTTTACTCATTTTGCCACAGATTTTCCACTTGTCACATTTGTTATTATTCCTTTATTTCTTTATTTTGTGTTATTAAAATATTTAATTATATTTAAAATTCTTTTAGCTTTATAGTTATATGGTTTCTAGTTTCATTTTAGTTATTATCCTAGAAATTATAGTATCTCTTATTGCAGTCTACCATAAATTAGTGGGAAAATTTTCACAAAATCTTCTGAAATTTTGCCACTTAGGAAATTGTTCAGAAATCTTTTGATGGCTTAGTTTCATAAGCCCTCCCTCATTTGTGCTATTGTCATATATTTTACTTTTGCATGTTCTTAAAAATTCACCTCGTCCCCCCAAATTAAGATTACTCTTCTTGATTTTCTGTTGTAATTTTTATTTAGTTCTGAGCTGGGAGAGGATTTTTTCCCTTCAACACTTGAAAGGTGCCATTCCATTATCTTTGATGTCTTTGGTTTCTTTTAGTCTTCTGTTAGTCTTACTGTTTCCTTCACTGAGAATTTTGGGTATATCTTCCCTCTATCTGGTTTTGGACTTTCCATCTTTGGTTTTTAGGCAGTTGATTATGATGTATAGTTTTGATTTTCCTTATGTGCAGATATGGTTTGCCTGCTTTGAATATGGAGTTTATTAAATCTATCATTTGATGACTTGTCAGTTTAGAAAATTCTTGTCTGCTCTTCTGGATGCTGGTTTTATGTCGCTGTCTTCTTCACTTTTTGTACTCTGAATATACATATTAGACATTTTCACTGTCTCATATGTCTTAACTCTTTCTGTATTTCCTTGCTTTATACACACCTTCTTCTGATGTCTATTCCTGTTCACTAATCTTGTTCTTACAGATCTAATCTACTGGTAAATTCTTTTACTAAATGCTTAATCTCTGCTATAGTACTTTCAAGAATTTGTTTTGACATTTCTTTAATAAATTTGAGGCCTATATTGACATCTTCAACCTTCCCTCTGTTTTCATAAATATATTAATCATAAAAGTGTGTCTTGTAATTGCAGTATGTAAATTAAATGAGGCTATGTTTCTGTTTATTTCTTCTCTTGATTTCTCATCTGCTGTTCCTGTTTTCATAGACTGCCTTGTAATTTTTGATTGGATGTCAGACAGTATAGTGAAAATATTGTAGGCTACTGATGCTGTTACCATCCTTCAAAGAGGGATAAATTTTCTTTAAGCAGCCAGAGTACTAGTGGACCAACACAGCTCGGTTGAGAGTTAGTTTTGGATTTTATTAGGGTTGGCCTGTTTCATTTTTGCTCCTATTTCTAGCATGAAGTCATTGCTAGCTTCTAAGTCATGGCTCTAATTCTGTATAGAGTATGGTGTTTTGTTTCTGTGGCTGTGTATTGTATTGGTTGTAAGTTTCTTTCCTTGATGTCCATATTAGGTTTTGGTTTCAGAATCATGCTGACCTCATAAAACAACTGTCATTTTTGTATCTTCTGTAAAAAGACTTTGTGTATTAATGGTATGATTCTACCTTAAATTTGAACTAATTTTCCAGTGAGACTGTCTAGGCCTTGTATTTTCCTTGTATAGATATTTTAAAATTTAGAAATATCTGTAGGTTTGGTAGTGATATTCTCTTTTTAATTTCTGTTATTTGCAGTTCTTGTGTGTCTTTTTTCTTCTTGATATATCTTCCTAGGGAGTTATTAATCCTAATCTGTCTTTTTAAAGAACCAGTTTTTTATTTTATTGATTTTTCTTCTGTAAGTTTAATTTTCATTGGTTTCTACTTTTATAGTTTTCTTTAAAAAATTTCTCTTTGGCTGTAATTTTTTCCTAGCTTCTTGAGACAAAAGCTATTAGAGACACAAAAATCAGAGATTTTAATATTCTTTCTTTACAGTATATATTTTTTGAGTTTTAAGATTTTCTCTAATAATTACCTTAGGCACCCCACATGTTTTGAATGTTATTTTCATCATTAATTAGTTAAAATATTTTGTAATTCTTATTGAGATGTATTGACCTGGGAATTACTTAGAAAATGTTCCTTAGTTTCTAAACAGTGAGTATTTTGTACTTTTTTATTGTTTATGTCATACTTAATTCTGTTCTGATTAGAAACTTTAGACTTGCTGTATGGCCTGGTATATGATCTGTTTTTGGTTACTGTCCATTAATTATTTGGAAAGAATATGAATTTTGCAGTTTTGAGTTCCATAGTTCAAGTTGACTGAATGTGACGATTATTTGATATACTTGTAAATTTTTTTGGTTTGTTTGTTTTCTAGTTCTATCAGTTATGAAGAGATAAGGAGAATCTCCACTGTGGTTATAGATTTATCCTTTTCTCAGCCTTTGCTTTATACATTTTAAAGTTATATTATTTGGTGCATACAAATTTAAGACTCTTAATAGCTTCCTGATCAGGGGACATTTTTATCATTCTGAAGTATTTTATCTCTAGTGATATTTCTTGCCTTCAGGTATTTTTTATTGACTACGATACTGATATGGCTACATTAGGATATTTTACTTTTGTTTCTTTTCATGATAAATTTTTTCATCTTTTAATTTTAGTCTGTGTACAAAGTGTATAAGTCCGTTCTCTAACAGCATTTAGTTGTGATTTTAAGAATTCAGTCTGGACATCTTTCTCTTTTGTGTAGGATGTTTAGTCATCCTAAACTAAATACATCAGTAACTGGTGTATTTAGTTTCATTTTTTCACTTTTGTACTTGACTTTTTTATTTTTTACTTTAAAAATTATTGTAGAATATGTATAACAAAACTTGTCATTTAAATCATTTTAAGTGTACATTTCAGTGGCATTAAATACATTCACATTGTGGTTCTATCAACACCACCATCCAGCTCCAGGACTTCTTTTGCCTTGCAAAACTGATACTACGCATTAAGCAATAACACTCTGTTGTCCCTTTCCCCATCCCCTGGTAACTACCATTATCTGTCTCTATGAATTTAATTACTTTGGGTGTCTCATACAGGTGGAATCGTACAGTGTGTGTCCATTTGTACTGGCTTTTTTGGCTTAGACCCAGGCCTTCAAGGTTGAGCCATATTACAGCATAGGTCAGAATTTCCTTTTAAAGGCTGAATAACACTCCATTGCATGTATATTGTACATTTTGTTGTTTATTCGTCCATCTGTGGACATGGGTTGGTTTCACTTTTTGGCTGCTGTGAACAAGTGTACAAATATCTGTTTTGTGTCTTTGTTTTCAATTCCTTTGGGTATATACACAGAAGTGGAATTGCTAGATTATATGGTAATTCTGTGTTTCATTTTTGAGAAACCACTATACTATTTTCCAGTGGCTGTTCTGTTTTACATTCCCATCAACAGTGCACACAACTTGAAGTGTTCCAGTTTTTCTACATCCTTGCCAACACATCTCATTTTCTTACTCTTTAAAAAATTCTAGTGAGTCTAAGGCTCTTCCCAGGTGGCACTAGTGGTAAAGAGCCCACCTGCCAGTGCAGGAGATAGGAGAGACATGAATTTGATCCCTGGTTTGAGAAGACCCCCTGAATGAGGGCATGGCAACCCACTCCAGTATTGCCTGGAGAATCCCATGGACAGAGGAGCCTGAGGGCTGCAGTCCACAGGGTCACAGAGACTGCAGTGACTTAGCACACACAGTAGGGGTGAGGTTTCTCTATTTGATCCACTTTCCTGTTTTTTCCCCTCTGTGTTTTTTTATTTTTTGGTGCACCTTCCTTTGATTTAATCAGATATACCCTGTTTTCTCCCCTCTGGTAACTCGTTCAAAATACATTCTTTTTTGCTATAGTACCCTAGTACTCTTACTTTATGTAGATGTTGGCACTAAATGTATCATATATTTATACTGTGCTTTTTTACTGGAGAAATTATTCCTAGAGATTGCAATATATACTCATTTAACGCACTTCTTGCATTATTGCTTCCATTCATTTTAATTCTATGCATTTTAAACACCACAATACAGTATTTAATTGTTCTGTGATCAATACTGATTATCCTTACCTTGACACAGTTACCTGTACAGTTGCTTTTTATTCTTTCTGAATTTCTATTGCTCCAAATAGCTTCTTGTAGTAGTTCTTTTTGCCCATATAATGTGTCTTTATTGAGCTAGAATTGACATATACCATTGTGTAAAGTTTCAGGTGTACAGTGTGTTGTTTTCATACGTTTATATGTTACATGATGATTACAGCTTTAGCCTTAGCTAACTCCTCTGTCACGTCAGATAATTACCTGTAGTATTTCTTCCAGTAAAAATCTGCTGGTGCAGAATTTTTTGTGGGAAAATGTTTTTACTTTTCCTTCATGTTGGAGGATCTGTTTGCTCTGTACATAATTTATAAAATTTCAGTTTTTTTTTTTTACTGAGACTTTTAAGATTTTTATCCCATTTTTCCAGTTTCTAGCATTGTTTTCATTGAAGTTGTCTCTAGTTTTAACTCTTCTTACTGCTGCTTTGAAGGTACTGTATCTCCTCCCTGCTCTTTCTCTCCCATGCTGATTGTAAAATTTTTTTTGTGATTTTCATCAGTGGAACTATATTGTACTTCATATAATTTTTCTTTCTTAATTTCTCTTGCTTGAAATTCTTAGAGCTTCTTAAATCTGTTGGTTAATACCTTCCTTTTATATTTAGAAAATCTTGTAGAGGTTTGTTGTTCAGATCTGCTCTCTCTGTATATCTTCAATTACAGTGTTTCATATGTCTCTTATTGGTCTTTTCTATACTTTCCACTTTGTTTTTTAATCTCTGGGTTTTTATTATGGTATTTTTTTATCGACATGTCATCCAGTTCAAAATTCTGACTTTTTTGTTAATCTCCTGTTAACACCATTTATTGAATTCATTTTAGATGTTTCAGTTAAAGATTATCCTTTTGATTCTTTTCTTGTATAGGTACTAATTGTCTAAGGAAATATGCCCTCTTTTCATGTATTTCTTCAATCTTTTCCACTGTTTTCTTGAACATATTAATAATTATATTTTAATGTCTTAGTTGGTTAACTCGAATATGTAGATTGCTTATTTGGTTCTATTTTGTGTTGTTTTTCTTCTTTTTGAGGTTTGCTCATATGGTCCTATTTCTTGGTAATGTAGTTATTTTTAATTAAATGCTAGAAATGTAAATACTTGAAGTATTTACAATTAAATGCTAATTTAATTAATATTTTAGAGTCTTTACAATTATGATTACTCCTGAAGAGTATATCTTCCTCTGGAAAAGTTTGACCCTTTCTTCACTAGGTTGATAAACTAGGAGTTGGGATACCTCAGTTCAGGAATGGAGTGCAGGTTGGGTTTTGTTTTTTGTAAAATATCAGCTATCTTTGATTCTTTCTTGGCTTTCATCTGATTCTTTCTTGGCTTTTCTTCTGAAAACCTAGTTTGTTCACCAGACTTCTTCCCTTAAAGGCTCCTGAACTCTTAAGTTTTGTTTCATCAGTTCTCTGAGCTCTGCTTTTCAGACTTTCAGTTTTTTGGCTGTTTCAACTTCAGAAGTTCATACATGCCATGAGAGGAAAAGACAGCCATATGTTTAAGATCTCTCGTGTCTCTGATTTTGTTACTACAGCCTTCTCAGACTGCTTTAAACTTCTGCTCAGGACAAAGTATAATTCTCAGCCTCTTCACTGTGCTTTGAGTTGTCCAAGAAAAGAACATTAACTTAATTCTCCATAGTTATCTCCTGAATTTTAGTCTCTCTTGTTCCAACTGCTTGGGCAACTCCTAGGTGCCTTCTGAGAGATGATTTTGTGTTCATCTGGCTTTGCCAGTTTTCAGAGGATTGCTGGTTTGTTATACACACTCTTTGTCCCAACTTGGAGGTTAGTTACGTAGCTACTTGCAAGTGATTTAGTATTAATTTTGCTCTAGTCACTGTTAGTGTTTCTTTAAAATAAAAATGTACTTCTTTAATTGGTGCAAAGGCCTTTCAATTTGACTTCTTTTTTACTTGTCAAGATATTTTCCCCCCATCATTCTATTATTTCTGTTTCCCTGGTGGCTCAGATGGTCAAGAATCCACCTGCAATGTGGGAGACTTGGGTTCAATCCTGGGTTGGGAAGATCCTCTGGAGGAGGAAATGACAACCCACTCCAGTATTCTTGCCTGGAGAATTCCCTTGGATGGAGGAGCCTCGTGGGCTCCAGTCCATGGGGTTGCAAACAGCTACTATTTCTATTCTTTAATGAATTACTTGTTTTCTTGGAGATCTTCACAGGCATACTCTCATTTTAATCTATGTAGCTTACTTAACGAAGTTTTCTTAATCAATTATAAACCACAGAAATGCTTGGAAGAAAGTTTGGAAAGTGCTATAAAAAGTTAGAAGAACTCAGGGATAGGATTAGTGTGTGTGTGTGTGTGCGTGTGTGTGTGTGTGTGTGTGACTCTCTTGTACGTTTCTGTCGTTACTTTGTAGGGGAACTTTGTTAGATTTAGCTTGTGCAAATCCCTTTGTGGTCACCTTTTCCGGTCCAGAATCTGTAATCACCTCAGTCTCTCTGAGTCCAGAGTAAATTTGATTGGCTCAATTTGTGTGGATCCTCTCCATTTACACTGGCTCCAGATGGAGAAATGGGGTCCTCTGCCTGTTGCAGATGACAGGAGGGTGAGGTTTTAGAAAGTAAGGTGTGGGAATGGAGAAGAAATGATTGATATCTCTAATAAAACAATAGACAGGCAAGCTGCAATTGAGACAGCATTTCACATTCAGAAATACAGGTCACCATTTCATATCTGCAATTCAGAAGTCTTAAAAACTGAAAACAAAGTTATTCCTAAGTTTCTGCCATATTCATTTGTTGATGAAACTGATTTGAGTGAGGTATTTTATTCTACTTTGAATATTCATGTTTCCCTGAAAATGTCACTGTATTTGATACAGGGTGGTGTTCTACTACTGCAAGATATAAATTATGAAAAGTTCTAAATTGAGAAATATCTTTCCCTGAGATTTTTAGCTAAGTAATTGTAGATCTGTACTCCTTTAAAAGGACTTGTTGCACACTTACTATATCGCACATGAGAACATTGGTGAATAAAGGAGACCTGGCCTGTATCTCATTGACCTTTCATGTAGTACAATTAGAGTTTCCTGGATTTTGGAAAAAAACATGTGTTTTAACAGCAGGTTATAATTACTGTTAACTTTTGATAGTAGTTATATTATTTTCACTTTTAGCATATTTAAAAATAAATTTGTTTAAAATTTTTATACAGAAAGAGTTTATTACTGCTTATTGCTATTTCTTTGTTAGGAACCCGTAGTCATTTCTGACCTTCTTTGCAGAGAGGCTTATTTAGAAGACTTATACTATTTTACCAATTTTCTTTATGTGTACTTCTTATATACTTTGGTAATGGCATTTATACATCTATTAATTGACAGTATGTCCTTTAAGAAATTATTCTCAGCCATTTAAGTAATTGCCAAATAATTGTGCATGTCCACTATCTCTTGGATTTAGTCACCGTGGATAATTTTTTTCCTTTTTGACTGAGTAGCTTTAAAACCCAAAATTATATGATCTTTTTTGAAGACATAGTCTAGCAAGAGAAGCAAATCATGTAAATGTAGAAAGCACTGATTAGTGTAATCCTCAGATTGTTATTTTATACGTTAACCTGTACGGGGAGAATATGAAATTGCAGTGCAGTGAGAGAAGTTTTAGAAGTGAAGCATTTTTGAGAGAAATGTCATTTAAGACTTATGCAAACTTATCCTTTAGCCTTTCTGTTCTAGTCTGGTTTTAATGTGCTGTTCTTAACATGGAAAACTCATAGGTTGAGGCCCTCTTGTGGTCTGTTAACCAAAGCAAATAGCACAAATGGAACTAAGTAATGGAGATCTTAATACATGCTAAGTCATTCATTCCTTTCTTTATAATAATTTTTAAAAAGTGGCTTCTGAGGGAAAAAAGAGGAAAATATTCCTGTATTCTATATAGTTTACTGATTTTAAAATTTGCCAATTATTTTATAATTGAATGTGTATATATGTTAGCTGGACACTGACCTAAAGAAAAATAGGTTATTGGGTAGACTATCATTGTCATCTTGGGCATCTAACTTGATTAGTTGTAAGTGCCTTAAAAATATATAATAGGGTTGGACCACCACCCTCTCCCCCCAAAACACACACACACACATACACACACACACACACACACGTGTATGTGGGGTTTGGGAAATTTGTTGTTTATATTCATACTGAGTTGCTTGACTTGAGAGGGCCAGGAGTTGTATGAGGCATTGGAAGAAATAAAAATTTTTATTAGTGAGTTGGTCCAGTTAAGCTTATTTGCTTTTCCTAACATTATTGGCAAGGTCTTGTCAGTGTGTGTGGGTGGGTTTGTGGAGGAAGTGAAGAAGTAGCAGCATCAGTCAGTGTTTTAAGGAAAAGCAGATACAAAGCAGCTGCTTTTCCTTGTACCCGGTAAGATTTATGATGGTTGAGAACAGTCCAATACCGTGAGTATCAGCTTTGAGGTTAGATAGACCTGGCGTTAAAACAGATTTTGTCTCTTACCAGTTCTCGGGCAGTTTGTAATATCGAGGAAGTTACTCCATCTCTGAACTTAAGTTTCCTCTTTTTAAGAAGTGAAGACTCATCTTATTGAACTGTTTCATCATAAAAAGTCTTGGCATTTACCAGCGTTATTATTATTTCTTAGTTCAGTTCAGTCGCTCAGTCGTGTCCGACTCTTTGCCCTGTCCACCACCAGTTCCCAAAGCTTGCGCAAACTCATGGCTATTGAGTCGGTAAAGCCATCCAACCATCTCATCCTCTGTCCGTTTCCTCCTGCCTTCAGTCTTTCCCAGCATCAGGGTCTTTTCCAAGAAGTCCGTTCTTCGCATCAGGTGGCTTAACTATGGTAGCTTCAGCTTCAGCATCAATCCTTCCAGTGAATATTCAGGACTGATTTCCTTTAGGATTGACTGGTTGGATCTCCTTGCAGTCCAAGGGACTTCTTAGGAAAAGGGCAATTTTGAGTTATGAAGAAAGTGTACCAAAGGATTTTTTTTTTTTTTTAACAATTGGGCTATTGGTAAACACTCCTAATGGTAGATTGAATGTGTCTTAAAAAGTGGTGTAGTAATGAAATGTGTTTTGTTGTTTCACTGTGTTTTTCAAAAGTTGATTTTAGAACCAGTCTCACTATCTTATAGTCAGTTTATTTAATAATTAATCTAGTCCATTTCAGAAGAAATAAGTTTAGTTGGCATTACTTTTAACAGAAAAAAGAGACTGTAAAACCCCAGATGAATCATGATTTTCTCCTTTCCACAGATTTCCTTGGCAACTAAGTCATAAAAATTTACTAATATTTTCTTTTTGAATAAAAGGAGAAAACTAGAAAGATATGAGTATAAATACAGCTGCTTGGGTTCAAATGTTTGTTGGAATTAGGTGGGCTATAAATCATGTAAAATCATGTAAACAAAGATTTAACTGTAGACATATCATCAGAAGGCTATGGTATGTATTCATACCTGCCTCTTTCATGTTTTCCTTTATTTCTTGAGTTTCTAAAATATCTTCCCTACATTTGGAAAAGGTCTAACTGAAAACTCCTGTTCTAACCCCTGTATGTAACCAAGAAATACTTGTAGCGAAGAAAATATTTTGGTAGTGAAAATTTCTCTTGTTAATTGTGAAGTGGATTTTTGTTATTTTATCCTTTAATATCTGTTCTTGGGGGAAACTTATTTCAGGAAAGAAAAGGGATGGGGGAAAAATAGCTACAGCAAAATGGAGAGTTAAGATCATAAAGGGTGATGGCAAGAATACATGCCTTTCTACCAGGAACTTGTTTTTTAAACATAAAAAGCATATGTGGCAAATTTACATATTTACTAATTAAAAAGGCTTCCTGGAAACATTAAGTAGACTTATCTTCTGTAACCTTTAACACTGTCACTAATGGATATTGCATAGAAAATTTCATCGAAGGTCCTTTAAATAATGTAAATGATTATGAATATGTAACTAGTTAATATGCAGCCACGAAAGGATTATCATGTAGAGGTTAATGAACATTCTGCTCTTATGGTTTGCAGGGCTTTTCTTTTTGTGCTTTTGGCTCACTTCATGCTTGGAAACACATGCATTGGGATTGGAAAGGATCCTGGCTGTTTTGGGGTCCCTTCTTTTAATGGGGTTGTTAAATAAGAACTTTATAAAAAGGATTTCATGAAGATTTTTTTCTTTTTCAATTTACATTTAATTCTGTTTGTCTATTTTATAATTACTGTCGAATCAGAAACAGTGAAATGGATTGATGTAGCTTTAGCCTGGTTTTTGCAGATGTAAAGTCAGTACTCTATTATATGTTATCACTGTTATTAAGTGTTGCTCTGTGATTGATACTTATTGAGAGAGCTTTATTCTAAAACCGACTTTTTATGCTGAGTTAATGTGTAGTATGGTTGGATATCTGATTACAACATGTATTTTGGTACAGGATTGCTGCCTTAGTATTTAAAATGTCCTAAAGGAAGATATTTACTTCAGGAATTAAATGTTATAATAGAGGAATTTAGTGACAGCCCCCCCCCCCCCCCAAAAAAAAAGACTTGTGATTTTTAGATGAAACATGGTGCTTATATAAGATGCGGTATTGGTATTTAGAACAGTGAATGAGAACAGTGTTTCACACTGTAACAGTGCTGTCTTTTTCAGGTGGCATTATATTAAGCATAGTAATTTCATCCCTTAGTTTCTCTTTCTCTAAAATGGTGCTACCATATTTGAAATTACTGTTTAAAATTTTGTTATCAATGGTCAGTTTAAAAACATAATTAGTAATCTTTGAAAAGGTTTTTGTTTTTTAAGTTGCTATTCACATGTTCTCCCCCCCCCCCCCCACTGGTTAGTGTTCTTAATTTTTTGAGCATTTTAAGAATCTATTGAAATATCTTTAAGGAAAACAAGTAAGTTTTATGTTTGATTTCGTTGTTTTAGTATTATAAGCATAGCTTAAACTGACTATGAAGTGCTTAAAATTTTATCATAATTCACCAGGGGAACAAAATGGGCCGTTCAGAGCATCTCTTTATCCCAAGTATTTCTTCTTGAAATGTAGTAGAAAAATATCACTGTACTCATTTTTAATGCGTCAGAATAAAAATTACAGGTGAAAACATTTGAAGATATACTGACAAAATAAAATGCTTTCACTACTGTCATTTTTTTTAAACTGGTGAAATGTTTATGTTACACTGGTTTTTTGTTATTTATAACATTTGTGTATTCTGCAAAATGTGTAACATTGAAAACAGGCCTGCAGATTGTACAAAATACTAGTTATCTCATATCATATGTCACCTAATAGTTATGAAGTGGGTTTTGTACCTAAGTACGAATCGGAAAGCTGTAATTTGTTCTGCAGTTATCAGCCTGCATTAGAGAGGTATGATGAAGTGTGCTGCTTAAAACTAACGTTCGCATCTCTGTGCATTTGACAAATAAAAATGTATATCGAGGTGCTTTTAAATCTGTAAAGCCACTACTGTAGTTTTCTGATACAATGATTTTGTAGCTTTGTGCATTGTCCTGTTTTTTCATGAGTAGTTATCTGTTTTCATGACAGGTGGTCACTAACTGCCAAGAGAAAATCCAGCATTGGTGAGTGAAAGATCGTTTTATTACCTTTCTGAAATACTAATGGAATCACTTATTTGTATTTTAAAAAAGTACAGTTTTTGCATCCTATAATTGAATTCTTCTAGTAATCTCCATTTTGAAGCCTTTTGGTACTAATTTATATTGTCTTTAATTGTTTATTGAATTCTGTGTTCCCTGATTTCCTGAAGTTGCATCACCATTTGTGTTTATTTTAATATTTTAATTGCTTTCTTTTTCCCTTCCTTCGTTTCTTTTTTTAAAGTTAGAATAATACTGTTGTTATGAAGTTGAGACTGATGCATTTTTTAACTTGACTAATCAGCTTTATTTTGGGACTGTTTTTTGTATATGTAGTAGAATAATAATTAGAATCAATTGTTTTAAAATAATGATGGAAATATGTACAGATACATTTTCCAAAGTTTGAAAAATCTAATTAATTGGCTGCATCTCAGAGCTTGCTTTAGAGACCACGCTGTTTAGAATATATAGAGAAAGAAAGCATATCTATTTTAATGTGCTAATCTATAGTTAATAGGACAGTGCTTGGTAAATAACACATTTCTTGTGTCTTCTGAGGAAAATGCTCAATTTAATGGTGAATAAAATCTTATGAGTTGTCATGAGGTATAGCTGTTGATCTTACGGATATCAAATTACAATATATCCATGCTGTGTTTACGAAGATTTTACTGAGAGAACAACAGGAGCTGTCTTGATTATTGTCTGCAGGGTTATTGCAAAATCATGATAACTGCCCCTTTAGTGGTGAGATTAAACCTTTGGTTATACACCATCAAGCATATAATATTTTAAATTTATTTTAAGAGGCTTTTTCTTCATGCCTGAGAGATCTTCAAGGAAATAATTTATAGTTAGTGTATATCAAATGTTTTTTGGTTTAAATGCACATAGGCTGCAAGCAGTGGATAAGGGTAAAAATTGGTGCCATCTGTACACATCATCTTATTAAATTCTGACTTTTGGCTTGCAGAAATAATCTAAAACTAAATAATATCCATTTTATAAATAAAAATTCAGAGACTTCATTAATTTTCAATAAATGCAGAGTTGTAGCTGCATCCGTTGGTGGTTTAAGTCTGTCAGTATTTCCATAATGGACCATTTACTTTTCATTTTACATTCAGTCGAGGTTGAAACTTGAAATGTTAGTCAAAGAATTAATATTTTTCACCTGCTAATTTGGCAAAAGGGATCCATTTTACAGATAATTCCCAGGTGAAGTTTTACAGTGTGGACTTTATTGGATTTGGTAAAGAATTCAGGACATTAGGAAAAGGCTGATTCACTCAGAACAGATACTAATTTACACAATGTGTGAATGACACCTTGCTTCTGGTTTGTGTTTTAAGATTTCTTTCCCTTCTAGACTGTGAGTTCTTTAAGGCTAAGGGGACATGTTTTCTTCCTTTTATCTATAGCACCTCCTACTGTGTTTGGCATGATATAGGCACTTAATAAGTGTTTGAATAAATAAAGGCCAAATATTTGATTATTTTATGTATAACGTTTTTACAAGTACCGTATAGTTAGGTACAGCATTTTTAGAAGTACTATATAGCATTACCCAAGCCTGATGAACAGTGATTGACAGAAATGTGTCGTTTACATCAGAGCAGATTCATATGAGTCTGTCTCAGTTTCCAGATTTTCTGTAGCTCCAAACTACAGAGCTTAGCATATTTGCCTCCACATATCTTAAAGTAATATAGTACCTATCTACATGTTAAACAATTAAAATAACTTTTCCAGTTAATTTGCATTTTCCTCTGAATTATTTTTAATATGGCTCAGGAAACAGACTTTTATGTTTGTTTTTAATGAGGATCTGATATTGCTGGAATCCAAATGGCCAGTGAATTTACCAATTTATTACATTAAAAAACTGAAACCAAGTGTCTCCATTGCTCTGAAAGCCAGGAAATTGCTATTGGGGAGTGCTGTGGAATTCTTGTGATGTTTTTATTATCTTAATTCCAGAAACAATGATTGAGTTTCTACCATATGCCAGTATTATACTGCTGTTTGGAATTGAAAGACCCTGCTATGGAGAAATTCAGCAGTCCCCTGACCTTTTTGGCACTGGGGATCAGTTTCGTGGAAGACAGTTTTTCCATGCACTAGGGGTAGGAGGAATAGTTTTGGGATGATTCAAGTGCATTACATTTATTGTGTACTTTCTTTCTATTATTATTACATTAGTTCTACCACAGTTCATCAAGCAGTAGATCTTGGAGGTTAGGGACCCTTGGAAAAATTCATAGTTGGACACTAAACAGGGAAATTACAATAATTCTGTGCTAGTTGGTTAGAGATAGGAAGCAAAACAGAGACATTATTTTTAAGGATGTCTCATGCACTACTTTTAAAACCATGTTGCTTTTCACTAACCTTTGGTGTTATAGTCTAAAATACAATTCATGTAACGAAGTTCCCCTTCTTTCTGAGTACATACCAATATAATAAGGAGGAGCAAAATATGTGATTTTTTTGAATGTTGTCTTAGGCTAGTGATGTTTATGTTTGTTTGTGCAGTTTTAGAAAATTCTTAAAGGGAAGAGTAATGAATTAGAATATTACACTTCAAAGATAATCCTATTTTTTTAAAATGTAGGACACAAAATAAAAATATTTATAGAAAAGGAGTAAAAATCATCCAGAGCAATGAGATCTGCCCCCAGAAATCTCTTTGAGAAAATTAATTCAGATCCCAGAACTTTGTTTTACTTAAAGACATTTATAGTATTTGTTTAATTAATAACAGATAAACAGGAAATGTTTGAGCCTAATAGTTGAGAATTTGTGTAACGTTTCTAGAGCTAGTAGTGGTTTTCAATTTAGTGAAGATTTAAGAAAATTTTAGGTACATCTTTTTTCCTATGTAATTCTTTTTACTTAACTCAGGAAATAAGGCATTATAAAATCCATACACTATTTTCTCATTAAAATGTCAGAGTACTTCCTAGTGTTTGATCCACATGGGGCTGATAACTCTGTGTAGATTATTTGTAATTTTTTATCCTTTTAATTCTTACCTAAAGAGCATGGAGGGATTTGGAGGCACAGACCTATGTTGGAATTCTGTCATTTTCTAACTTTGTCACCTTGGGTGAATTATGAAGATTCTTAAGTTTTCTTCTTGTAAAGTGATTAACTTGAAGATCAAGTGTGAGATAATGTCTATAGACTATCCAGACTGGCCCTTATAAATGCAGTAACTCTGAAATCTTTTTTGAAAAGTTTTAAACTCATTGTTAGATGAAGAAAGAAGGAAAAATCAAAAACCCTCCAAAGCTTTGTAAATATTCCTGAATATTTTGTGTTCACACCCTTATCTTTTATCCTGATGGAGAAATGGTTTACTGAGTGATATTGTTAAGCTTTTATTGTGTTCAAAAAACTTTCATTATGAAGAGTTTCAAAGGGTGACGGAATTGTGTACTGAACCCACATGTATCCACCACTCTGCTTCAGTGATTGTCAACTCATGGTTTCATCTGAACTGTTTGTTTCCTTTTAAAACAGTGCATCCTACCCTCTTCCCCCATCTCTCAACTATTTTGGCGTGAATCTGAAGCAGATCATTCCATGTGGACATATTTTAGTATACATCTTAGAGACATAAAGGATTCCATATTAACTTTTTAAAATGTAAGTTAAAACATTTAAAATCATGACTACACCTGGCCATCACCAGGTGGTCAATACTGAAACGCATTGATTATATTCTTTGCAGCTGAAGATGGAGAAGCTCTATACAGTCAGCAAAAACAAGACCAGAAGCTGACTGTGGCTCAGATCATGAACTCCTTATTGCCAAATTCAGACTTAAATTGAAGAAAGTAGGGAAAACCACTAGACCATTCAGATATGACCTAAATCGAATCCCTTACAATTATACAGTGGAAGTGACAAATAGATTTAAGAGATTAGATTTGATAGACAACAGTGCCTGAAGAACTGTGGACTGAGGTTCGTGACATTGCACAGGAGGCGGTGATCAAGAACATCCCCAAGAAAAAGAAATGCTAAAAGACAAAATGGTTGCCTTGGGAGGCCTTACAAATAGCTAAGAAAAGAAGAGAAGTGAAAGGCAAAGGAGAAAAGGAGAGAGATACCCATCTGAATGCAGAGTTCCCAAGAATAGCAAGGAGAGATAAGAAAGCCTTCCTCAGTGATCAATGCAAATAAATAGAGGAAAACATTGGAATGAGAAAGACTAGAGATCTCTTCAAGAAAATTAGAGATACCAAGGGAACATTTTTCCAGTAGTCATGTATGGATGTGAGAGTTGGACTGTGAAGAAAGCTGAGCGCCGAAGAATTGATGCTTTGGAACTGTGATGTTGGAGAAGACTCTTGAGAGTCCCTTGGACTGCAAGGAGATCCAACCAGTCCATTCTGAAGGAGATCAACCCTGGGATTTCTTTGGAAGGAATGATGCTAAAGCTGAAACTCCAATACTTTGGCCACCTCATGCGAAGAGTTGACTCATTTGAAAAGACTCTTTTGCTGGGAATGATGGAAGGCAGGAGGAGAAGGGGATGACAGAGGATGAGATGGTTGGATGGCATCACTGACTTGAAGAACATGAGTTTGAGCAAGCTCCAGGAGTAGGTAATGGACAGGGAGGCCTGGCGTGCTGCAGCCTGTGGGGTTGCAAAGAGTCGAACATGACTGAATGACTGAACTGAACTGATATTTATATAGTTCGAACTTTAAGAGGTACAAAAGGGTATAAATGGTATGTAGTTTCCCTCTTCTCTTGAAACTCTCACTTCTCTTCTTGGTAAATAGCTGCTTATTTTTACCAGTTCCCTGCAAATCTTTGCAGAAATTACTTGCACAAGGGATGTATATTTGTATGTATATCTGCCTGTGTGCATGCATGCGTGCCTGTGTGTTCTTGTACGTGTATATTCTTCTGCATGTTTATATATGTTATACTCCCACTCTGATTAAAGTGCAGTCAAACTGTACACTGTTCATCACACTATATAATACTGTATTTTTGAGATGTTTTTAATCAGTAGTTACTTTTTGTTCCTATGAACTACATTGTGTGTCAGATGTCTAATTTTTAGAGTTACCAAATACTTTTTGGTATTATTTTTTAAAAAATAAATATTGACCACAGGACAGAGTATGACTTCTACAACTCAAAATACGTCCTTACTAAGCTATTGTATCCATTTTTTATTATTCTGTAATAAAAGTACTCCAAGTGTACTGACAACAACCATTTGCCTGTATAATGTTCTTTGGTTGTGCATATTGGACTGAACGTACCTCTGTTGTTTTTTGCTGATTTTGTTTGGGCTCACTTGGTGGTTGCAGCCCCAAAATGGCCTCACCTGCAAGTCTGGTGGCTAGTGTGTGATGCTTAGCTGGGCCTCACTTTCCATGTGCTCTTTTTATCTGGCTTACTTTATATGATGCTACAAGGACAGCAAGAATGGAAGCTGCCAAGTCACATTCTGTTGGTCAGAGGAACTCATAAAACTAGACCAGGTTCAGAGGGAGGGGAAATAGACTCCATTTATTGGTGAGTGGATTGACAACAGATTTATGGTCATTTTTAGTGCACTGTAGATGACTTCTGTTGAACATATTCCACATAAAAAAGTCTCATTACCTGTGTTGATTTGTGAGAATTAAATGAAATGTGGTATGTGATGCCTGGCACATAGAAATCATCTGTATCTTAGGCATTGTTTGTAATCATAAGTTATATGCATGTGAATTGTTAAAAAAAGTCTTGTTTACTGCCAATTATCTTAAGAGAGTTTTAAGTATTAAGTGAAGTTATCTATGAAATTACCTGAAGCAGACTTAAATGGAAACATTAAATAAGCTGTTTTATATTGCTAAGATGTTTAATTTTGGAAAAAAATAAATTTGGAGATAAAAATTCTGAAGCTTTTGAACTTTGAGAGGGAGATTGTAAAGCAGACATGACATTTGTTATTTTTCAAGAGAAGCTCGACCCCCAAAATACAGTTTTCAAAATTATTATCTTTTTTCTGATGTCATGTGTTAATACATGGTTTGGGATGTTAATAAGTAAGTTTTGAAATTCTTGTGTGTAATGTTTCAAAGCAAATTAAGATCCCCCCCCCCCAAAATATTCAAGTTGAATGTTTTAAGAATGATTTTTTAAGAAACAAAATTTGTATTAAATTTTTTATTCTGTATATAAAATGAAAACATTTATAAAAAGGTTGAAATGAGAAAAGAATAAAGGTATATTTTCTCATAATTCTGAGGAGAAGCTAAATTCTCTCCCTCTCTTGAAAACATTTTACTTTGTTTCAGCTTCTTAATTCTATATGTGTGTTTATGTCACAAATTTCAAATTATAAATGGGTAAGGCTTTTTTCTTTTCAAAGAGTTAATGATTTGTAAACTGTAATTGCAATTTGTTAGGAGTCCCCTGCCTAGCCTTTATGTTTTTTTCTTTTTTTTGGAAAAACCACACTAGTTTGATACTTAAAGCATTTTGGAAAATAAAAGGCAAAATTATATGTTATAGGGGAATTTTTTTCCTCCCAGAGAGTATTATAAAGTATTATAAAAAGAATCCCTAATGACATCTCATCATTTAGAACATAGTGTTTGATGATGTGTTTCCAGTGTCCATGTACTTTATTTGGTTCACAATTTCTCAGAATCAGCTTAAGTCCAGTGAGTATTTTGGTATATCTGATTGAGGCTACATTTCAATTTGATTTGGCTACCTCATGATTTTTCATCTTTGTGTTAACCATTTTAGGTTTGAAAACTATACTTCTTTGCATTCTGAGTTTTTTCATTTTCCATTCAGTTTTGCTTATTTTTTATACAATGAGAGCAGCCTACAATAAAACTTTGAAGCACAGCACTGTGTGAGGATGAAGGTTAAATATTGCAACAGTGGTGCTTGACTGAGAGGTGGCTCACTCGGGAGTTCACGACTGTCTGCAGCCCCATGGACTTTAGCCCACTAGGCTCCTCTGCCCGTGGGATTTTCCAGGCAAGGATACTGGAGTGGGTTTCCATTTCCTACTCCAGGGGATCTTCCTGACCTAGGGATCAAACCCGTGTCTCTTGCTTCTCCTGCATTGGCAGGCACATTCTTTACCACTAGGGCCACCTGGGAAGCCTTTGTTTTTGAGATACAGAAGTCTAAATTCTAATGTACTGAGACAAAAGGAGGTGTTGGTATCAGTGTGTGATTAAGGAAAATGTAAGCTGTAAAAAAAATTTGGCTTGTGTACAGTTTAATGTTTTTACTAATTTGTTTTGAACTCTTGACCACATTGGTGACAATTTTCCCATTAAAAAAAAATTTAAATTGAACTAGTTAAAAATAATTTTGAGAATTTTAAGTATTTGCTGGGTTCAAGGCCAGGATTGCTGTGTTTGTTTGTTTGTTTGTTTTTTTAAGTCATATAAGACCTCTTGAAACAAATAGTGACCTCAAGGGATTTATGAGTGGGCTTCTATTGAAATTGATGTAAAATACAGGGTCTTTTTATGAGGAAAGGATCTAGAGGTTTTATCAGTCTTTCATAGGTATCAGTAGCCATAAAGAGTTACGAGTCACTGTTCTAAGAAAACAACACACAACAGTTTACTTTTTTCTAAAATGCAATTTAGGAATAAAATAGAGAAAACAAGTTGAAATGACAAAACTTACAAATTATGTTAGACTAAGTAGAAACTGATGCACATATTCAAAGCTTAAGTCAGTTACAAATTTAACATATCTAAAGTCATCTTTTCTTATAAGTTCCTTCTTTTGATTTGTTATAGAAATATATATCAGTTGTAGAAAATTTAGAAAATAAAAATTACCTCTAAACTCATCACCTAAAGCAGTTGGGCACTTTGAGGGTGTTTCTTTCATACTTAGAGTAATGTATTTTTGTAACTTTTAAACTTTCTTTTGTTGAATTCATGTCTCATTTTATTCATAGAACAAAAGAAGGCTGATAAAGAAACAGGCACCTATGGTAAACTGACAGATCTCAAGTTACATGTGCATGGTTATTGGTATGGGGCACAAACAGATTCCCCTGTCCCACCTTTGCTGTGTATATTCATTGTACTCTCTTGTCTCATTGCTGAAAACTTAAATTGAATAAATCTAGTAGAATGTTAAGACTTCCCTGGTGGCTCAGCTGGTAAAGAATCTGCCTGTAATGCAGGAGACCTGGGTTCGAACTCTGGGTTGGGACGATCCCCTAAAGGAGGGCATGGCAACCCACTCCAGGATTCTTGCCTGGAGAATCCTCATGCACAGAGGAGCCTGGCAGGCTGCAGTCCATGGCGTTGCAGAGTCAGACACGACTGAGCGACTAAGCAGTAGCAGCCATACAGTGTTAGATGCATCTGTCTTTGTTTAGATAATTTTGTTTCATTAAACTTCTGAAAAATTACTAAGTTTTTACATTTAGGTTCATCTTTCTATTTCTAAAAATAAAGTTTTCTCGTGGACTCAAAATATAAAGAACATGGATTATTTTATCAACATCTTCTGATATGTCTCCTAGGTGTGAGTTGAGATAAAGGAATATGTGACCATATTGCCTGAATTTTATAGTAGATGTCATTTCTCTTACTAGTAATTTGTTTTGCCATGACCATTTAAAAAAATGCTGTTGATTTAGTACAGATACTTTTGAATGGTTAAAAGTGTATTTCCCATCAATTACAGAAGGCATAACCATGTAGATCCTTCTTTCAAGAATGTTTTTATTGCTTAATATAACCTTGATAATTTGTTTATGCTGTTTAAGAGGATACTTTTAAAAAACTCAGTCATTCCATTCTTTAGAAATGAGAAAAATTTCTCGCTTTACCATGCCTGAATTCAGTATTCCTCTGTTTTCTTAATTTTTGAGGTTAAAAACCCAGGCATCCATCAAGCCAGCAGATCTTGGAGAAGCATTGCAAAAAAAAAAAAAAATGGAAAAAAGACATGCTATATTTGAGTGATGATCCCTGCAGCATATGGCATAATGCTTGGTTGCAGAGCAGGCGCTCAATAAATGGTGAATTGAATTGAAACAAAGGTTTCTTGGATGCTTAATAGGACATTTCAGAGTGGGTATGATGGACTAAGAATCGTTTCTAAAGAAAATTGTATATATATTCAAAAATCTTTGGGTTTTATAATTTCTCAAATTAACAAACAAACAAAAAGAATTAACTCTATCCCAGGTCAACTTAGATATTAGCATTAATGTAAACCCCTTTCCTTCTTTTCCCTTTAAGCATCTCTTGATATTTTCTCCTTTTTTGTTTAGAATAGTAGGTAAAGAGAATGATAGGAGTTTTTTTTCTTTTTAAATGGGCTTAATGTCAATACTTTCTGCCTATTACAACTTCATACTTTAAAGAGAAAAATGAACAAATTTTGTTTCAGTGAATTGTTTTATTTTCTGTTTTTACTATTGAAAGCTGGAAATTGGAGTCTTTACTCAACTTGCCTCAAACATGGGATGTAGAACTTTTTACTTTTGCTTTACAGAGGTTTTCTTTTTTGCCATGCATTTAAGAAGAGGGTTAAAGAGTTCCTTTCATATTTCTCCCATCTCCTTTTTAATGTTCTGTTATGATAATCTTCAAACCTACAGAAAAATTGAAAGAATTATGTAGATGAAACTTGATCACATAGCTATCCATACCTCAACCCTTAGTCCCTTATTTTATGATGTGTTTCAAAGAAAATTGTGGACATCTGCATACTCCACCTGTAAATACTTGACTGTACATGTCATTTAGCTTGCTCTCTCATACTTTTACAGCCTTATGAAAGTAAGATATTTCTCATGAGATCTGTCCTGGTCTTCATCCTTAAGGTTAAGGCTAGTTTGCAGTTATGTCCTTTTTTGCTGCTGCTCTTTAATAAAAACCTTAGGTGTGTCTCAGAAGGCTTATAGCATATGATTAGCAAGATTTAGGAGAAGATTATGAAAGTTTCTTCTGTGCCATATAATAGTGCTTTAGTTCTTATTTTCTGTAAGTAACATTGCATGAGGATGTTTGGTGAAAATTAAGTCTTATTTATTGGGTAATTCTTTTAAATTAAGAATTGAAGGTTGAACCTAATCTGTAAGGATCAGATATGGTGAAACCAAACAAGGAAGTCTTATCTAGTAATGGAATAAATAAGTAGGCTTGAAAGATTTATCCTAACTACATAATGGGTTTTATTTTCATCTGAAAAAAAGTTATTTTAAGCAGTTGGCTTCTTTGACTACATATTTTACAGTCTCCAAAAATTTAGTTATCTGTTTCTCAGTGGTAAAATAGAAAAAAGTCTATTCAGATTTTGGTACAAAGATACTGTCCATAACACATTAGTTCTTAGAGTCATTTTGTGTTTTCTGCTGTATAGGCTTTGTGATCTTCTATGGGATTTTTTTTTAAGCCTGGAGTATTAGAGGAGGGACTGTTTGGAGATAACTTTTTGACCAAGCACTTGACCCTGAATATTTCCTTTAGTGTGAATTTCAGGGAGAGAGTTCCTTAAGCCATAATTTCTTCCAGTGGCGCTGCTTGACTCTACTTGCCTCCCTTCAAAAAGGATTTCTGCATGAGCTGTTTTTTAAATTATCTTTTCCTTTCTTTTTGTATTTTTAGAAAACAGTTAAAAATTTAGAAGTAACAACTCCGATCTTACTGTTCTCCAATATGGCCACAGTTTTTTTCTTCTAGAGAGAATTATTGATTTAGTTTAAAACTGAATATGCTTTGGAATACTGACATTGACCTCTTGTAGTGTCTTTGATTGAATCTTCTGTTCTTTTAATATATAAAAGAGGTGTTTTGTTAGAAACCTGCCCCCCTTTTCAGGTGTATTTACCAAAATAGTACATATTGAATGCTAACTTTAACATTAGCTTTTTAGCAATTAATAGGAACATTTAGGGCTTCCCTGACGGCTCAGTTGGTAAAGAATCTGCCTGCAGTGCAAGAGACCTGGATTTGATCCCTGGATGGGGAAGATCCCCTGGAGAAGGAAATGACCACCCACTTCAGTATTCTTGCCTGGGAAATCCCATGGACAGAGCAGCGTGGTGCAGTTGCAAAGAGTTGGATACAACTTAGCAACTAACATTAGTCATCTAAGCATTTGCCAAATTACTTATGTAAAACTGCTAGTATTTATAGATTTAGTGAGTTCACGGTATTCAGGCATTGTGTCATTTCAGTTCTTCCAAACTGTCCCATTTATTGCTCACAGCAGTCCTGTTTCTAGAAGCTTCCTGAATTGTTAGGTTTAGTTATACTGTCTTTAAGTAAGTTGTGCTATTTGTATCAAATTGAATGAATTTTACATAGTGAAATTATCTTAGTGGGTAATACAGTCTTTCTTTCAAATTTTAGAATTGGTGTTTTTGATACTTCATGAGAAAAGGGTCATTGAAGGCTCAATGTATTTAGGTGTTCAGTGCTGGGCAAGGTGTTAAACCATTTATATTTAGTCCTCTTTGAATCTGTGAGATAGGTATTATTTCAGTTTTTTACTATTGAAGATACCAAGTCTAGGATTAATTTGCTAAATGGTGGAGCGGGGATTGATCCTCTGGTCTGACTTCGAAGCCATGTTCTTTCTGGTATATAGGCCTGTTCCTGAAATTTCCTACCATTTTATTCATATAAAAATATCCAGAAAGATGACTTTTGCCTTAAATAAAAACATTTTATGTTTATTTATATACAGGGATTTGAGAGGAAAGTTTTTAAAAAACACTTGATTAAAAATGAAAAGGCGTGCTTGATAGAATACTGGTCAGAAGACCTAGATTAAGGTCATTGCTACCTCTCCTTAATAGTGTGGATCTAATTTCTCTTAAATGTATGGTTTTTTCCCATTTTTCTTCTGCTATCTGTTTTGTAAAGAGGAAAATATTGATGTGACATTTACTACAGGAATATTTTTACTATGAATTAAAATATGTGAAATTCCTTGATATTTTTAAGACTAAATAAGATGATTTTTATTAATTATGTTTGTTGCTTTAGGGGAGCTAAGGAGTAAACTGAAACCAATTCCATGAACAGTCATTTTTATCACCTGGAGAGTGATTATCTATACTGCAATTTATCCTAATTTTAATTTGATAATTTCTGCATGTTCTTTTAAATTACTTGCTGAATTGGTGAGTTTTTGTTTTTGTTATTTTTTTTTAAATTGAGAAAACCATCCCTCTGCTTTAAAAAATTTCAGTGCTCTGGTTTTGCTTGCAGCCTGCAGCCTAGCAGGGAACCCTTTGGAAACCACGTATCCACAGAAGGTTTGAGACAAGTTCAGTGTAGGGCTATTCAGTTCCAGCAGCTGTGAGAACTGAGTATGGTTCACAGTATGGGAGAAACATCACCATTTCTGCTCCTACAGATTTATATCTTTTGGTGATCTGAAATTAGTTTATCAGGTAGCTCTGTTTATATATAACATGGAATTGACTCCAAAGCCCAAAGGAAATACTTTTTATAGTACCTCTACCTAACTTCTTCTAGCTCCTGATTGATTCTCTCTGACCTCAATAACATTAGTATGAATAACTGAAGAGTTGATGACTCCAGATTTTTCAACCCAAAGTTTTCTGAGGAGGACAGACTGAAGCATCTGCTCAAGATTTTGTGTTGATGATTTCTGTTTCACGACCAGTGTTTATTCTTTTAAAAGCTTTTCTCAGCTCTCTTCTTCCTTCATCTTGAGCCCATTTCCCTCCAAACTTACTGTCTCCCTTAATTTCCAAATTTTCTTTAGTTCAGATGATCCTCTACTTTAGGGAACAATAATTCTCAAGATATGTGTGTTCTACATCTAAAAGCTGAGAGTCTTAATTCTTTGATAAGTGTATGGTGGAATAATGCCATTGCTAAATTTTGTAGAAACACGATTTTAAAATAAAAAAATACTTTAATCTTTAAATTGCTGAAATTAGGTTTTTGATTAGCTTATGATATGTAGCCTACTTGAGGAACCATTAATTTGGGTATTAATATAGTATTTGGTATTTTTTTTGTCAACAGGAAGAAGGTAGATAATGACTATAATGCTCTTCAAGAAAGACTCAGTACTTTGCCTGATAAGTTGTCTTATAATATCATGGTATGTTTGATATGTTTCTTTTAAAGTAGAATATTGTTTCTTGAAAGTTAGCTATGTAAAGTAAAAAGGTGTTTTTTTGCTTTATGTGTATTGATTTACAGGTTGACTCCCTGGACTAGATCAGAGATAACTACCATAGTAAGGAAGGTTTCTGTTTTACTTTATAATAATGCACTAATTGTGATAATAGTTGGTATTCTTTTCCTTTTTTTAGATTTATATTATGTTATGATGACATAAATGGCATAAATGTTAGCATAAAATTTGACATATTTGGTATGCAAATTTACTATGTTAGCAAACTAAGTACAGCAGAAATATGGTATGTAGTCATTTCCTGTTAACCAGAGCAGCAGTAGACCATAATGTTATGTATCTTGGAGAATTAAACCCTAGAACATTGATTTTATATATATAAAGGTGCTGCTAATTTTTTTAAATATTCAGATCTTCATATCAACATATCATTCTATTTGTGAGCCCTGAAGAGATTCTTTGCATGAATATTCTTTTTCATGAAGACTGTGTTCTTAATTTTGACCAGATATTTTGAAAATACATTGTTCTTTATTATACCAGCTCAAATATTTCATAAATTTTGTAAACCTTTTAAAGCTCTTTATTTGTTAATTCCTGTTTTGCCCCCAAAAGACCCTATTTTCTCAGAAATAATTTTCAGTTGAAAAAAATCAAAGTTAGTCTTTATTAATACTTTGTTTCTAGTTTGCTTTCGTTTAGATTTATGACTGAGCAAAAAATGAATATGTTTGGAAGCAACGCTGATTTCTCTGAAAGCTATTCTTGTAAATATGCTCATTTCTTTTCTTGTTTTAATGTTGATAAATTAACCTAAATTTTTTCTAAGGTTTTCCTAGTGAAATTATAATGTCAAATGTCCATGAAGTTGACACTTTATTTTTCTCAGTGAGGAGATTTTTTAAAAAAGACCTCCACACAGAGCTTTTAATGCTGTTTCATAAAATGTAGTTTTTAGTGTTTTAAATTTTTTTTTAACCTTCTTTCTCTTTTTTTTTGAACAATAGGTACCATTTGGCCCCTTTGCCTTCATGCCAGGAAAACTTGTCCATACTAATGAAGTCACTGTTTTACTTGGGGACAATTGGTTTGCAAAATGTTCAGCAAAGCAGGCTGTTGGCTTAGTTGAACACCGGAAAGAACGTATGTACTAATTATAAATGATGTTTCTTTGCTGGATATTTATTGGTTCACAGAGTGCCAGGCTGATGGACTGTTTGTTATTAACAGTACCTTGAACTGAGTTATTAGATAAGTGTCACAAGTCTCCAGGCTATTTTCGATTCTGTTGAATTGGAGATAGTTTGAGCAGATCCAGCATTTGAAAATGTGGACTGGAGAATGGAACATCTGGGTTGGAAATGTCACCCACATTAGCATGTTTTTAGAAATTACCAGGTGTGAAAGTCATCACACATGGTTTTGTAGATAGCAGATGGATAGATATAAGAATTGGGGTCATTTTATATTTTATAATTGGTTTGCTTTAGTTGCTTTTCAAGACTTTAATTTTCCCCAGAATACTTCAGAACACAGAGGAATTTGCTTCCTACTTATTGGACTAGGATAAATATCTATTTGCGAAACAATTCTTAAACATGTGTTTTGGTTTGGAAGAACTCATGTTTCCATTTTACAGAAGAAAAGGCCAGGTGTGGAGAAATGCTATCTACAACATCACAACTTAAATGGTTTGAGGTTTCTGCCTCATTTCATTGAGGTCATTCTAGTTTTCTTTAGATAGTGTTTGTTGGTTTATGTATATCCATCCATACATTTTTTAGTTGGTTTGATTCACTTGGGCTCTAACTTAGTTGCATTTTAATATTAGGTCTGTTTAATATCTAATACATGTTTTTATTTCTGTAATAGCATACTTAAATTGATAGCATAATATCACCATACCTGCTTTTTACTCTTCTACTTTAATGTGTTTCTGAAAACAAATTTTTGAGGCTCCTGCTGTTTAAATGAGGTCATGTGGATAGAAAACAGCCGAGTTTTCTAAAGCTGAAATTATTTCACTTATATATGAGTGGGTACTAGTTGGAGAACTCATTTACTCAGTGAAATCCTGGAATCTATATTTGGAGACTCTAATTGCAAGTCAAAGCCTATAAGTTTATAATTGATATATATTTTGATCTTTTGTGACAGTAATCAGAATCGTATTGTTTGGCCTGTGTATAATTCCTGGCAATGATAATTCTTTTGGCATTACCACATTAAAGTAAGTCATGTATATTAGAGCCAAGAGAATGGGTATAATTCTTTAAAGGTCTTTCTTAATGGTGAAGACTTGCTTTATTTACTGGGGAAACTGCTGATAAGAAATCAGTTCATCTTTTGAAATTTGTTCACTTTGATTTTCATTTGGATGTTTCAGCAAAGAAATCTTTAGGATCATTTTGGCTTATATTAATGAAAGAACACTTTTAATAGATGAGAGCTCTAGAATGGCAAAATATTTTTTGGTAAATCACTTTCTAGTGTTAAATGCAGTTTTAGGAAGTGACCAAAGCAATGACTTTTGGGATCAATATTTATCTAAAATATTTTTTGGAATATATATATAAAATTATGTTTGAGAATCTGTTTTGGTAAGTGAATTCTAAATAGTTGTTTTCTTCACAGTTTTATAGTAATTTATAATTGAAGAAATTGTTTAGGCATATCTAGTGTATTTAACACTAGAAAGTGATTTACCAAAAAATATTTTGCTATTCTAGAGCTCTCATCTATTAAAAATGTTCTTTCATTAATATAAGTCAAGCCTGGCGTGCTGCAATTCATGGGGTCACAAAGAGTCGGACACGACTGAGCGACTGAGCTGAACTGAACTGAAGAAAGATACTTTATTTTTCTTAAGGCAGAAGAAATATAACAGGTTAAACATACTTACCTCAGGGTCAACAGGGTAACGGGGGAAGGTGAAGGGAGGTCATGGAATGTTTAAAAAATATTAAAAATAAAGGATAAAATGGGTTTAACACAACAACAGTAAGAGGATTCAGAGGTGGTAACTCAGAGGAAGAGGATTTCTAAAAGAAAGATGGCAAGCTCAGTGCCTTACCCTTTTGCTCACGTCTGGCATTTTGTCATTTAACATGAATATGAGCAGCTTTTTTAGTTTTCTAATTTTTTAAATGATTAGAGTGAAGTTGGCATTTTATTTGGTATACTGTTTTATTAGTTACAACTAATTGTGATTAAAGATTTGTTTAACCAGCACTGCAATCAGGAAGCAGAATAGGATTCAGGATATACCATAGTTAGTCAGGACACAGGACCACACCGAAAACTCTCCTGTGTTTTCCTTTTTATGGTCATATACTATTACCCCTGATCTGTCTCTATCACCTTTTCCAGAATGCTGTATCAGTGGAATCACACACTAGATAACCTTCTGAGACTGACTTTGACTCATCCAGTTTGTTCTATATGTGAAAAGGTAGTAGTATAAACACTACTTCATTGCTGAATAGTGTTCCATTACATTCATGTACACAGGTTTTCTGTTTATCCATTGAAAGACATTTGGGTTTGCTTCCATTTTTGGCAGTTACAAACAGAGTTGCTATATATCTTTTTGTACAGGTTTTTATGTGACTGTAAATTTTGTTTGCTGTTCAGACATACCTGTTCTCTTTTGGTGTCTGGCTGGCTGGCCTCATAGATGGTATTCCTTCCTCTGCACTGCTTCAAAAGAGCTTAAGAATTGGTGTTAATTCCTCTTTGAATGTTTGGTAGAATTGATCTGTGAAGCCATCTGTTCTGGGCTTTTATTATTAGAAGGTTTTGGATTATTAATTAAATCTTCCTTGTTCTAGGACTACACAGATTTTCTGTTTCTTCTTGTTTCAGTTTTAATAGTCTGTATGTTTCCAGGAATTTGTCCATCTAGCTTATCAGGTTTGTTGGCATTTAACTATTATTCTTTCATATTCCTATTTCTGTAAAATAAGTAGTGTTGTCACCATTTTAATTCTTTAATTAATACACTTCTTACTTACGACTCAGGTTTTTATTCTTCCTCTGCAGGTTTACTGCATATTTCATTTCACATTCTATATGTGAGTGTGTAAAGGCATCTCTGTTTTTATTTATGGTTTTAGTCATCTGAGTCTTCTTTCTCTTTTTTCTTTGCCAGTCTGGGTAAAGGCTTATCCATTTTGTTGGTCTTCTCAAAGAACCAACTTTTTAATTTTGTTGATTGTTTTCTGTTGTTTTTCTTGTCTCTGTTTTGTTTATTTCTACTCTAATCGTTGTTATTCCTTCCTTCTGGTAGCTTTGGATATAGTTTATTATACTTTTCAAGTTTCTTAAAGCATATAAGATTATGATTTGAGATTTTTTTTAATGTAGGTTGTTTACAGGTATAAATCTCTTAGCATTGGTTTCTCTGCGTCCTGTAAATCTTGATCTGTTGTGTCTTCATTTTTGTTGATCTCAAGGTATTTTTTAGTTTCCTTTATAATTTCTACTTTGACGCATTCATTGTTTTGTTAAATTTCCTTGTTTGTTAAGTTTCCATTTTGCCTTCTGTTGTTGGTTTCTAGTTTCATTTCATTTGATTGAAACCATACAAAGTATTTTTTCCAAGCTTGTGAAAAGGTTTAAGGCTTGTTTTGTGACCTATCATGTGGTCTTTCTTAGAGAATGTTGTGTTTCCCTTAGAAGAATGGGTACTCTGTTCCTGTTGGGTGAATATTCTGAATGTATCTGTTAGGTCTATTTGTTCTATAGTATTATTAAGGTCCTCTTTCCTTATCAGTCTCCTTTGTGGTTCTTTTGTCCTTTATCGTCCTTTGTTGACATCTCCAGTTCTTATTGTAGAACCACTTGAACTGTGTCATTTTTTGCTTCATATATTTGAGGCTCTGTTGTTAGGTTGTGTGTATTTTTTATATTTGAAAATTTTATTGATGTATAGTTGATTTATAAGTTTTAATTTTTATTATACAGCAAAATGATTCAGTTATACGTACATATATTCTTTTCCATTATGGTTTATCACAGGATATTGAATATAGGTCCGTGTGCTGTACGATAGGACCTTGTTGTTTATCCATCCAGTATATAATAGTTTGCATCTGCTAATCCCAAGCTCCCAATCACTCCTTCCCCCACTTCCCCTCTCCCTTGGCAACCACAAGTCTGTTCTCTATATCTGTAAGGCTTTTTCTATTTCATAGCTATATTCATGTGTGTCTTAGTTTCAGTTCAGTTCAGTTGCTCAGTCGTGTCTGACTCTTTGTGACCCCATGAATCGCAGCACGCCAGGCCTCCCTGTCCATCGCCAACTCCCGGAGTTCACTCAAACTCATGTCCATCGAGTCAGTGATGCCATCCAGCCATCTCATCCTCTGTCACCCCCTTCTCCTCCTGCCCCCAGTCCCTCCCAGCATCACAGTCTTTTCCAGTGAGTCAACTCTTTGCATGAGGGGGCCAAAGTACTGGAGTTTCAGTTTTAGCATCATTCCTTCGAAAGAAATCCCAGGACTGATCTCCTTTAGAATGGACTGGTTGGATCTCCTTGCAGTCCAAGGGACTCTCAAGAATCTTCTCCAACACCACAGTTCCAAAGCATCAGTTCTTCAGCGCTCAGCCTTCTTCACAGTCCAACTCTCACATCCATACATGACCACAGCAAAAGCCATAGCCTTGACTAGATGGACCTTAGTCGGCGAAGTAATGTCTCTGCTTTTGAATATGCTATCTAGGTTGGTCATAACTTTTCTTCCAAGGAGTAATCGTCTTTTAATTTCATGGCTGCAATCACTTTAGATTCCACATATAAGTGATAATGTGTGGTATCTGTCATTCTCTTTCTTTCTTTGCTTTCCTTAAGTGTGATGATCTCTTAGTCCATCCATGTTGCTGCAAATGGCATTATTTCATTCTTTTTATAGTTGAGTAATATTCCATTGTATATTCATGCATTTGTATCCATTTATCTGTCCATTGACATTTAGATTGTTTCCATGTCTTGCTATTATAAATAGTGTTGCTGTGAATTTAGGGGTGCATGTACTTTTCCCCAGTTATAGTTTTGTCTGGATGTATGTCCAGGAGTGGGATTGCTGGATCATATGGCAACTCTGGTTTTAGTTTTTGTGAGGAACCTCCATACTGTTTTCCATAGTGGCTGCATCAGTTTTGAGTTCCCACCAACAGTGTAGGAGGCTTTCTTTTTCTCCACATCCCCTCCAGCATTTGTTGTTTGTAGACTTTTTGATGATGGCCGTTCTGACTGGTGTGAGGGTGGTACTTCATTGTGGTTTTGATTTGTATTTCTCTAATAATTAGTGATGATGAGCATCTTTTCATGTGCCTGTCCATTCTCCTAATCTGTGCCTTCCATATTGTATTTAATACATTTACCTTTATAGTAACTTTATAGAGTATTGCCATTTTATTATTTTTTGATATGTCTTTTGTACAGCTTTTATATATCTCATTTCCTTCATTATTGCCTTCCTTTGTGTTTAGTTGGGTTTTTTTCTTTGTGGTAATGTGTTTTGATCCCCTTTCTCATTTCCTTTGTTAATGGTTTATAAGTATTTTGTTTGTAGTTACTATGGAGATTACTTACAGCATTGTAAAGTTGTAACAATGAATGTATTTTGAATTGGTTCCAACTTAACTTCATTCCTCCATATTCTGGCCTGGAGAATTTCATGGGCTGTATAATCCATGGGGTTGCAAAGTCAGACCTGACTGAGCAGCTTGCACTTTCACTTTGGGCTTCCTTGGTGGCTCAGCTGGTAAAGCATACGCTTAAAATGTGGGAGACCTGGGTTTGATCCCTGGGTGGGGAAGATGCCTGGAGAAGGGAAAGGCTTACACACTCCAGTATTCTGGCCTGGAGAATTCCATGGACTGTATAAGTATAGTCCATGGGGTTGCAAAGAGTCAGACACGACTGAGCGACTTTCACTTTATAACTTAAATAACTTAGAAAAACTTTTCTGTATAGCTCTGTTCCTTCTTTATATTATCAGTGTCACAAATCATACCTTTATATTGTGTACCTATTAACAGATTTATGATGATTTTTTAATGTACTTTTACATCCTGTAGCAGATAAAAAGTGGAGTTACAAACTGTAATGATAGTTATACTGTTTTTAATTTTTGCCAGTGTTTGCCTTTCCCAGAGGCATGTAGCTTCTAGTTACTGTCTAGTGTCCTCTTTCATTTCAACTGAAGAATTCCCTTTAGTTTTTTGTAGGGCAGGCATAACAATAAGGAACTCCTTCAGCTTTTGTTTATTTGGAAATGTCTTAATTTACCCTTCTTATGTGAAGGACAGGTTTGATGAATGTGGGATTCTCAATTGAGAGTTTTTTCTCTCAGCATTTTAAGCCTATTGGAATTCTGACATCCAAAGTTTCTATTGAGAATTCTGCTTATATTGTTATGAAGATCTCTTGTGATGATTTTCTTTGTCTTTGCTGTTTTGAAGATTCTCTGTCTTTCAAAAGTTTGATTATGTATCTTGTTGTGGGTCTCTGGGTTTATTCTACCTGGAATTAGTTGAGGTTTTTGGATTTGTTGATCTTTGGGCAAATTTAGAATTTGTTTGGCAGCCATTATTTCTTCAGATAATCCCTTTGCCACTTTCTCTTCTTCTTGAGATTTCCTTAATGTACATATTAATCTATCTGATATGTCCCATGAATCCCTTAGGCTCAGTTCACTTTCTTCATTCTTTTTTTCTGTTCATTAGACTTGATGATTTCAAATGTCTAATCTTTGAGTTCACTGATCCTGATTTTCTTCTGCTTGTTCAAATATGTTGTTGACCCTGTAGTGAATTTTTGAATTTAGTTGTTATATTTTTCAACTCCAGAGTTTGTTTGTTTCCTTTTTATAATTTCTGTCACTTTGTGGATGTTCTCACTTTCTTCATGTATTGTTTTTAAAATTTACTTTCAGTTCAGTTCAGTTGCTCAGTCGTGTCTGACTCTTTGCGACCCCATGAATCGCAGCACGCCAGGCCTCCCTGTCCATCACCTACTCCCAGAGTTCACTCAGATTCATGTCCATCGAGTCAGTGATGCCATCCAGCCATCTCATCCTCTGTCGTCCCCTTCTCCTCCTGCCCCCACTCCCTCCCAGCGTCAGTCTTTTCCAATGAGTCAACTCTTTGCATGAGGTGGCCAAAGTACTCGAGTTTCAGCTTTAGCATCATTCCTTCCAAAGAAATCCCAGGGTTGATCTCTTTCAGAATGGACTGGTTGGATCTCCTTGCAGTCCAAGGGACTCTCAAGAGTGTTCTCCAACACCACAGTTCCAAAGCATCAGTTCTTCAGCGCTCAGCCTTCTTCACAGTCCAACTCTCACACTTTAGTTATTTGTATTTCTCTTTAGCTGTTTGAGCATATACACAGTTGTTTTAAAGTCTTGTTCTAGTATATCTGATGCCTCTGTTTCTTCAGGGAGTTTCTGGAGATTTATTTTGTTCTTTTGAATGGACTATGTTTTCCTTTTTACTGTATCCTTTAAGATTTTCTGATGAATGATGAAAATTGGGCATTTGAAAAAACAAGTGTATGTGGAATATGTATTGCAGATAATAGGCTGGTAAGAAACTTTCGTGATTTATCTTATGAGGCAGTATGTGTATTCTTTAGTATCTCCAGTGAGGTATATCTTAAATGCATTGATATTTTGTTATAAAGTATAAATTTTTGACTTTTGGTTTTATCTACATAATAAATGTAGATAGCTTTAAAACATCATATACCTTAAAATAATGAAAAAGTAGCATCCTTCTGTGTACCTCTCTGCTTCTAGTCCTCACTCCATAGAGATATTTCATCTAGTGTTTAAGCTAATTTTTTGCTTTGTTCTTTTTATGTATACTTCCCAAGTACTTTGCGTATTCTGTTTTCTTGATTCTTTTTTTCCAATTTTATGTAGTATCTATTAGTTGCCTACCTATAATTGAAGGATAACATGTAATTCATTTACATCTTCTTCTCCCTGACCATCGATCTTTTAGTATTTTTATTACAATTTTTGTTTGCTCAGCATTCATGCTTAACTGTAATTCCATTTCCATTTTTGAACAACCTTTCATTTGAAGTTTACTGTTTTATTTTTGTTTGTTGCATAAGTTATATATCTATTGTTAATTCAGCCAAACACTTTTATTCTTGGAGACCTCTGTACTAGAGTCCTTCATAGTCTTGCTTTGATTTGTACTAGCTCCCATCTTGAGTTTCAAAGAATGTCTATCTTCCTAGTCTTTTCCTTTATCATTGTACCATATCTTTGCCTCTTATTTATTTCCTATTTCTTGATTCCCACGGCATCTCCTTTCAAGTTTTGCTCATTTTGTTGGAGGGTGTGTGTGTGTGTGTGTGTGTGTGTGTGTGTGTGTGTGTGTGTGTGTGTGTGTGTGTGTGTGTGTGTTAGTCAGTCACTCAGTCATGTCCAACTCTTTGCAACCCCATGGACTACAGTCGGCCAGGCTCCTCTGGCCCTGGAATTCTCTAGGCAAGAATACTGGAGTGGGTTGCCATTTCCTCCTTCAGGGGATCTTTCCAACCCAGGGACCAAACCTGGGTCTCCTGCATTACAGGCAGATTCTTCATCATCTGAGCCACCAGAGGATAACCTTCAGTAATTTTCTAGACAGGTGTGTGGGAGATACATTTTTTGAAATTTTGCATGTCTGCAAATATTTTTTTATACTCCTGCTTTTTGTAACTCATCTATTTAGAATTCAAAGTTGAAACAGTTTTGAAGGCTTTCTGTCTTATGTGTTGCTACTTAAAAATCTGATGCCATCACTTTCCTTTGTATGTGACTGTGTTTTATCCCTTTAGAAATTTTAGGTTCCTGTCTTACTCTTAATGATCTGAAGTGCTACTGTGATATACCTCGTGTAGAGCTTTTAAAGTTCATTTGCTAGGTGTTTGGTGGGACCTTTCAGTGTGGAAATTCATGTCCTACAGTTTGGGGAAATATTTGTTATTATTTCTTTGATAATTTCTCTCTCCTCTTGTCCATCTCTTTGTTAAAATTTTTTACTTGATCTTATTTCTATTTTATGTTTGGAATTGTGGATTGAGTTTTTTTTTGTTGTTTTTTCTTAAATTCCTATACATTTTAATTCCCAGGAGCTCTGCTTTTTGTTTGCTCATTTATTTGTTTGTTGTCCTTTGAATGTTTCTTTGGTGTAGGTACTATTCTGATTTCATAAATATAAAATGTTGTTTTGGATTTTAGAGTTTTTTTGTTTAAAGTTTTCTTCATACATTGCCTTTGGTTTTATTCCTTTCATAGTTAATTTTTTTCTTCCTTTCACGTTAGTAGTGAAGACTTCAAACATTTGGTGATCATAGGCTAACCATTCATACTCCTTTTTAAAAATTTTTATTTATTTATTTGGCTGTGCCAGTTCTTAGTTGCATCATAGAGCATCTTCAGTCTTTGTTGTGGCATGCAGGATCTCTAGTTGTAGCATATGGGAACTAGTTCCCCGACCTGGAATCCAGCTTGAGCCCCCAGCATTGGGAGCTAGGAGTCAGCCACTGGATGACCAGGAAAGTCCCTAACCATTCATACTCTTGAAGAGTTAGGAGACTGTGTGTGTGGGGCAGTTTGTTGAGTAGCAGCTTTTCTGTCAGGAGTTAAAAGTCGCATACTGGCTTTTCTCATTAAGAGATTGATAAAATATCAGCAGTCTTGGAGTTAATTAGCATCCTACAAAAGGATTTTCTAATCTTCCCCTAGTGTTTGAGAACAGGGCTGGATGTATCAGAGTTCAGTATGTATGCTGGTTTCACCAAGACATTTCCTGTTCTCTTCTTAGTTCTTCACCCCTCACCATAATTCCTGTAAACCACTCTAGGCTGTAAATCTTTTGGTAACTCAAGA
Source organism: Ovis aries (assembly GCF_016772045.2). Classification (NCBI taxonomy): domain Eukaryota; kingdom Metazoa; phylum Chordata; class Mammalia; order Artiodactyla; family Bovidae; genus Ovis; species Ovis aries. Next base: position 40,072,989 of record NC_056067.1, read on the forward strand.
AGGATGATTACTTGGCTATACTTTGGGGGGATGCACACTTTAATTCAGGTCTTTGTTTTTAGTTCACCTTTTCCTTCAG